>NC_137892.1:93143726-93767293 GCF_963455335.1 Martes martes | reverse complement strand
CAGAACACTGAGATCATAACCTGAGCTGAAGACAGAAATTTAACCAACTGAGCCACTCAGGCACCCCAGGCATCCGACACTTGATCTCAGGTCTTAATCTCAGGGTTGTGAGTTTGAGCACTATGTTGGTCTCCGCACTGAGCATGGAGCCTACTTAAAAAAATCACTGATAGGGGCGCCTGGGTGGCTCAGTGGGTTAAAGCCTCTGCCTTCGGCTCGGGTCATGATCCCGGGGTGATGGGATCAAGCCCCAAGTTGGGCTCTCTGCTCAGCGGGGAGCCTGCTTTCTCCTCTCTCTCTGCCTGCCTCTCTGCCTACTTGTAATCTCTGTCTGTCAAATAAATAAATAAAATCTTTAAAAAAAATCACTGATAGAGATTATATAAATATTTCATTCCTTGTTAGACTATGAATTTATTCATTTATTTATTGGTTTAGACTGTTTATTCAGTGGATTATAATCCACTGTTATTATTATTACTTATTTTGATTTTATATTATCTCAGATGGCCTTTGGGTGCCCTTCAAGCTGTCTGCTCTGTTTTCTTGTATTATATCGTTTCTGGGCACTTTGACTTCTGGCACAGAAAGATATTACAGGCTCTTATACTTTCTAAGATTCCTTTTTTTTTTTAAGATTTTATTTATTTATTTGACAGACAGCGGTCACAAGTAGGCAGAGAGGCAGGCAGAGAGAGGGGCGGGGGGGAAGCAGACTCCCCGCTGAGCAGAGAGCCTGACACGGGGCTCGATCCCTGAACCCTGAGATCATGACCTGAGCCGAAGGCAGAGGCTTTAACCCACTGAGCCTCCCAGGCGCCCCTAAGATTCCTTTTTTGTTTATTGGGTTTTGTTTTGTTTTATTTTTTGTTTTTGTTTTTTTCTTTTATATTTTTGCTAGCCATGATTCCTTTTAGTGGAGAGAAAAATATTTAGAAACCAAGATCTTGTACTAGATGTAATCAGAGCAATTAGAATGTCTCTGCTACCAGTCTCAGCAGACAGAATTAAGGAAACTACCTATCTATCTATATATATATTGAAATCCATGAGTTTCAGTTGTAACTCCCAGTGCAGACCCACCATCATTAGGTTCATTCATTCTAGTTTGCCCCTTTCCATATTTGTGATTCTCTTCTCAGAGAGTGAGAGACCTTGCTTCCATTATCCTGTATGTATTTAATTGGTCAGTTCTCCTGTGTGTAACCATTCTCCCATTACTGGTGCTGCCCTCTCATTCTATTCTAGCTTCTCTCCGGTGTGGATGCTTATACCTCTTCCCCAACCCCATGTCTTTAGCACTGAATTTTTCAGGAAAGGAGCTATTTTGCTTTTTAGCTTATTTATTTAGATTTTATTTATTAATTTATTTAGAGTGCGAGTGAAAGGAGGAGCAGAAGGAGAGAGAGAATCTTAAGCAGGCTCCATGGTCATTGTGGATCCCCTTGTGGGGCATGTTCTGATGACCCTGAGGTCATGACCTGAGCCCAAATCAAAAGCGGACTGCTTAACTGACTGAGCTCCCAGGCATCCTTAATTTATTTAAAAGTCTTGCTTATAAGAATATCCAGCATGGGGCGCCTGGGTGGCTCAGTGGGTTAAGCCTCTGCCTTCGGCTCAGGTCATGATCTCAGGGTCCTGGGATCGAGACCCGTGTCAGGCTCTCTGCTTGGCAGGGAGCCTGCTTCCTCCTCTCTCTCTCTCTACTTGCCTCTCTGCCTGCTTGTGATCTCTCTCTGTCAAATAAATAAATAAAATCTTAAAAAAAAAAAAAAGGAATATCCAGCATGGTGCCATATCATGGAATAATTTTTTTTACCTTTAAGAGATCCCATCAGCAGGGCGCCTGGGTGGCTCAGTGGGTTAAGCCTCTGCCTTCGGCTCAGGTCATGATCTCAGGGTCCTGGGATCGAGCCCTGAGTCGGGCTCTCTGCTCAGCGGGGAGCCTGCTTCCTCCTCTCTCTCTCTGCCTGCCTCTCTGCCTACTTGTGATCTCTGTCTGTCAAATAAGTAAATAAAATCTCTAGGAATAAAAAAAAAAGAGATCCCATCAGGTGAATACTGTAGCATTTGAAACTAGCCTTTATTACAGTTGATTCTCACATTTCTCCAAATAAAGTCCCTATCTTCATGGACCGTATGTTATAGTGAGGTGGAGAGACTATAAATAAGTAACGTGTGTCATTTTAGCACTAGAAGGAAAAATAAAGCAGGGTCAGATGTGAAGAGAATGAAAAGAGGTGCTATTTGAATTATGGTGTTCAGGTGGTGCTTCTTTGAGGAGATTATTCGAAAAGAGACCCAAGTAAAGACACCGAATGAGATTATCTTGGGGAAGAGCATTCTTGGCAGAGTTAAAAAGTGAAGAACCCTATGGTAGGAGCATATTTAAGCTTGTTGAAGAAACATTCAGGTGGGTGGGACTGGAGCGGAGCAGAGAGGAAAAGGAGTAGGAAATCGAATAGCTTGTTTATGAAGGTCTTTCGCCATTAAATGAAGTAACATGTCAGTTGACAGTGACTTTACCATATGCATATATTAAACTCAAAGATGAAGGTCTTCATTATACATAAATATTTAAAGAGGTGCTGGGGCATCTAGGTGGCTTAATCAGTTAAGCATCCAGTCTTGATTTCTGCTCAGGTCATTATCTCAGGGTCATGAGTTCTGGCCCAAGTACAACTCCAAGCTCAACACGGAATGTGTTTGTCCCTCTCCCTCTGGTCCTCCTTGTTCTCTCTCTCCCTCTTTCAGATAAATAAATAAATAAAATCTTTAAAAAAACAAAAAGAGAGAGTTGCACACTCTACCGACTGAGCCACCCAGGTGCACTCTGAGTGCTATCTTTTTAAAAAGTATTTATCTTGGGTCGCCTGGCTGGTGCAGTCTGTTAAGCATTTGCCTTTGTCTCAGGTCATGATCTCAGGGTCCCAGGCTTGAGCCCCACATTGGGAGTCCCTGTTAAGTGGGGAATCTGCTTCTCCCCCCTCTACTCCTCCTGCCCCGCTTTGCTCATGCTCGCTTGCTCTCAAATAAAATCTTTTAAAAAAGTGTTTATCTATTTCCTTTTATTGTCTAATTTTAGCAACAGAAATAACAGTATATTCCTGAGTAGAAGTGGTAGTTCTAGGGATTTTTCTTTATAACAGCTTTACTTATTTATTTTTTTAAAGATTTTATTTATTTATTTGACAGACAGAGATCACAAGTAGGCAGAGAGGCAGGCAGAGAGAGAGGAGGAAGCAGGCTCCCTGCCGAGCAGAGAACCCGATGCGGGGCTCGATCCCAGGACCCTGGGATCATGACCTGAGCTGAAGGCAGAGGCTTTAACCCACTGAGCCACCCAGGCGCCCCATAACAGCTTTATTTTTAAATTAATTTTAATCTTTTTAATTTTTAAAAGATTTTTATTTATTTGACAGAGATCACAAGTAGGCAGAGAGAGGGGGGGAGCAGCCTCCCCGCTGAGCAGAGAACCCGATGCAGGGCTCGATCCCAAGACCCTGAGATCATAATCTGAGCTGAAGGCAGAGGCTTTAACCCACTGAGCCACCCAGGCGCCCCATAACAGCTTTAAAATGTACAATTCATTGATCTTTAGTGTATTCACAGAGTTTTGCAACCATCACTATTATCAATTTTATAATTTTTTTAAGATTTTTTTTTAATTTATTCATTTGTGAGAGAGAGAGCGCAAGCAGGGGGAGCAGCAGGCTTCCTGCAACCATCACTACTATCAGTTTTATAATATTTTTATAATCCCCAAAAGAAACCCTGTTCTTACTGGCAGTTACTCCCCATTCCCTCCTCCTCCCAGCCCCTACAATCTCCCAGCCCCTGCAGTCCAGCAAATACAACTGGATTTTGCTGTTCAGCACATTTCGTATAAATGAATCATACAACGTATGCTCTTGACGGCCAGCATCTGTCACTCAGCATAATGTTGTCAAGGTTTATGTATGTTGTAAAATGTAGTCAATATCGCATTCCTTTTTATGATATCCCGTTGTATAGATATACCCTTTTGTTTATCTGTTCATCAGTTGATGGACATTTGGGTTGTTTGTACTTTTTTGCAATTATGAATGTTATGAACATTTGTGCATGAGTTTTTATGCAGGGTAAGAGTGGAATTGCTGGATTATATAACTATGTTTAATACTTTGAGGAACTGCCAAACTGTTTTCTACTGTAGTTGCACCATTTTACACTTCTGTTAGCATTGTGTGAGGGTTCCAGTTTCTCCACATTTTTTTAAAATATAGATTTATTTATTTATTTGTTTGTTTATTTATTTATTTATTTGTCAGAGACCAAGAGAGAGAATGCGCAAGCAGGGGTAATGGCAGGCAGGGGCAGAGGGAGAAGCAGGCTGCCCACTGAGCAAGGAGCCCTATGCAGGACTGGATCCAACAACCCTGGGATCATGACTTGAGCCAAAGGCAGACGCTTAACCAACTGAGCCACCCAGGTGTCCTGTAAAGATTTCATTTATTTATTTGACGGAGAGAGACACAGCGAGAGAGGAAACACAAGCAGGGGGAGTGAGAGAGGGAGAAACAGGGGAGCCTGATGTGGGGCTCAGTAGTTTCTCCAGTTTCTTGTTAACACTAAAATGTTCACTGACTTTTTCATTTCAGTCATCCAGATAGGTGTGAGTGCCATCTCACTGTGGTTTTGATTTGTATTTCTCTAATGACTGATAATGTTGAGTGTTTTTGCATGTGTGTATTGACCGTTTGCATATCTCTTTGGAAATATATTTGAATGTCTGAATCTTTTGTTCATTTTTAAGTTGGATTGTCTTTTTATTGTTTAATTATAAGAGTACCATATGTTTTACTGTATTTCTTAAAGTATTTTTTTTTTTTTTTTAAAGATTTTATTTATTTATTTGACAGAGAGAGAGAGATCACAAGTAGGCAGAGAGGCAGGCAGAGAGAGTGAGAGAGGGAAGCAGGCTCCTGCCGAGCAGAGAGCCCGATGTGGGACTCGATCCCAGGACCCCGAGATCATGACCCGGGCCGAAGGCAGCGGCTCAAACCACTGAGCCACCCAGGCGCCCACTTAAAGTATTTTTATTGCTTTGTTTGCAAGACTAATTTTTCCTCCTCTTATTGGAAGGTCCTGTCCAAAATGCACTGATGTCTTCACAAGTGTCAGTGAACCAAGGATATACTTCTCCAGGATCCTATCCTCGTCTAATACCAGCAAAGACATTGAATCCAGTCTCTGGACAGTCTAACTATGGTGGTTCTCAGACTGTTTCTCCGTTAAGTAATTATCAGGGACCTGGGCAGACTCTTTACAGACCACCTGTGGCTTCTAATCCAGCGACACCTTCACTTCACAGTGCTCCTGTTCCCCGAATGCCACTACCTACTTCTCACAACCCAGCTGCTACACCAATGCCTTCTGGTAGCTTTCTTCCTGGAGCCAACGTACATCCACCTTTGAATTGGCAGTATAACTATCCGTCCACAGGATCACAGACAAACCATTGTCCTCCTGCATCATCCCAACCAACTATATCTGGGAATACAAATTTGACAAGTCATCAGTATGTCTCTTCTGGAGATCCTTCATTTCAAAACAACTTCATAAAATCAGGTAGAGTTCTTTTTTTTTTTTTTTTTTAAAGATTTTATTTATTTATTTGACAGATCACAAGTAGGCAGAGAGAGAAGGGAGGAAGCAGGCTCCCTGCTGAGCAGAGAGCCCGATGCGGGGCTCGATCCCAGGACGCTGGGATCACGACCTGAGCCAAAGGCAGTGGCTTTAACCCACTGAGCCACCCAGGTGCCCCAGGTAGAGTTCTTATTAGGAGTACTTCCTCTGTAGAAATGAGAAAATTTTGTGCATTGAGATGTTATAATTTATATTTCAAGACTTAAAACCAAATGGAGGACTCTTAGTTTTCTCAGTCATTGTTAATCTTTAAATAAGTTATTTCTCTAACCTTGAGTTAGCTTAAAATCATGGGTTTGCTTCTTACCTTTGAAGGTATCCTCTGTGTTTCTTTGAGTCACCCATGATACTTCAGGGAATCAGGTATGCATGTAGATCCACTTCCTTATGGACTTGCCATTACTTTTTTTAACTGGGTTCCATATTAAGAAGCTCAGTTCCATATTAAGAAGCTCAGTCTCTTTTTTGTTGTCTTGATCTGAGGCTTGGGTTGTCTTTTTGTTATGGCTTAGACAGTTTTGGTCCCCAGAAGGTGTAGGATCCTGACAATAACTTTTGTAATGAGGAGCGTTAATTACCAGAATTGCAGTCAGAAAGCAGTGGGCAGAGATTTATATTTATTTTTTCTTGTAAGAGTTTTATAGTTTTAGCTCTCATATTTCGGTCTTTGATCAATCTGGAGTTAATTTTTGTGAATAGTGTGAGGTAGGGGTTCAGCTTCATTCTTGTGCGTGTGAGTATACATTTGTCCCAGGACTATTGGATGGTAAGACTATTCTTTGTTTCCTTGAAAGGTGTTGGCACCCTTATTGAAAATCAATTGATCATAAATATAAGGGACTCTGATCTATAACTATCTTTATACCAGTACCAAACAACTTGATTACTGTAGGTTTGCAGTAAGCCTTGAATTTGGGAAGTATGACTCCTCCAACTTTTTTCTTTTCTCTTTCTTTTCTTTTCTTTTTCTTTTTTTTTTTTTTAAGATTTTATTTATTTATTTGAGAGAGAGAGCATGAACAGGGGGAGGGGCAGAGGAAGAGGGAGAAACAGACTCCCCACTGAGCAGGGAGCCCCACACAGGGTTCATCCTAGGACCCCGAAATCATGACCTGAGCTGAAGTCAGATGCTTAACAGACTGAGCCACTCAAGCACCCCTCCAACTTTGTTTTTCTTTTTCAAGTTTGTTGTGGCTATTCTGCATCCCTTAGCATTTTCATAAGAATTTTAGGATTAGCTTGTCAATTTGCAGTTTTGATCGGGATTGTGTGTACATCAGTTTGTATATCAAAATTTGGTTGTATCTGGTTCACAAGTAAGTTCATTTAACCATTTCACTGTTCCTATTTAGCTCGTAAAATTAGCGTCTTGTACACTTAACAAAATTAATAGTGTTACTTTGAAAAGCATTTAAAATTCTGTATTGAGGTTGATTCTGTTGAGCCAACATCCTCAAGGAAATGAACTAGTAAAAGCTTCCAAATGAAATAGTAATATCAATAGTTACCTAGTATATGTATTCCTGTATACTACATATATTTGAACTGCTGAAACTATTTTTCTTGGCCTCTGATCAGTCATTGGCTCTGGTGAATACATTTTGCATTTTGGCCTATAAAGGTTAAAGTTGCTTCTAGAAAATTGGATTTTTAAAAAAAAATATTTTATTTATTTACTTGTCAGAGACAGAGTGAGAGAGTGAGCAAGCACAGGCAGGGGGAGTGGCAGGCAAAGGGAGAGGGAGAAGCAGGCTCCCCGCTGAGCAGGGTGCCCGATGAAGGACTTGATCCCAATACCCTGGGATCATGACCTACACTGAAGGCAGACAGTTAACCGACTGAAACTGAAAATTGGTTTCTGTGTAGAAATCTTCTGATCTGCAGTTGTTCAAACTGAAATCGTCTGGTTACTTTTATTCTTATTCGTTTGGCACCATGAGTGAGCATCAGTCATTTGAAATTAATGGATTTTCATCTCATTATTGATAATTATAAGTAACATTTATTGAATGTTTTTATTTTCCAGCACTTTGCCAAACTTCTATATGTGGTATCTTAATTAATCTTCATGACAGTGTCGTCTTTTACAGATAAGAAATGAGGTTTGGATACTTTGCCCAAAGCCACAAGAGAATAGTTTGGGAAAAGCTACTATTAAAAAACTGTTTAGGGGCGCCTGGGTGGCTCAGTGGGTTAAAGCCTCTGCCTTTGGCTCAGGTCATGATCCCGGGGTCCTGGGATGGAGCCTCGCGTTGGGCTCTCTGCTCAGCGGGGAGCCTGCTTCCTCCTCTCTCTCTGCCTGATTCTCTGCCTACTTGTGATCTCTGTCTGTCAAATAAATAAATAAAATCTTTAAAAAAAAAAAACTATTTAAGAGTAGGTGTAGCTTCTTATTAAAAAACACATCATTAATAATCTGAAATTTTTTTGGCTATTACAAGCCCTCAGGTAGAGAGCTACACCACAGATATGGTGAAAGACAAAAGAGAATGACAAAACTTAGGAAGTTTCTTATATAAAAGAAGGGGGAAGAAAGATACATTTACTAAGAAAATGAACCTTAAATAAATATATGATTATCCTTCTTTTTTCCTAGATACTTCTAAAAAAATTCCTCATTTTTTTAACACTTAATTTGTAGTAGGTCCCTGATTATCTGATCTCAAAACTGCATCTAGGTTATACTAAGTTTCGAGTCCACATCACTAAATTTCTCTGACTTTTTTTTCCTTTTTTTTTTTTTTAAGATTTTATTTATTTATTTCAGAGAAAGAGCATGGAAGTATGAGCAATGGGAGAGGGTATCTAAGGGAAGAGGAGACTCTCCACTAATCAGAGAGCCGGTTGCTGGGGCTCAATCCCAGGATCCTGAGATCAGGACCTGAGCTGAAGGCAGACTCTTTTTTTTTTTCTTTTAAGATTTCTATTTATTTATTTATTTGTTTATTTGTCTGTTTGTCAGCGGAGAGAGAGAGCACAAGCAGCAGGAGGAGCAGGCAGGGAGAGAAGCAGGCTCCCCACTGAGCAAGGAGCCCAATGTGGGACTCGATCCCAGGACACTGATATCTTGACCTGAGCTGAAGGCAGACACTTAACCAACTGAGCCACCCAGGCACCCGATCTGACTTTTCTTTTACCTCATAAGCCATCTTTTGACATACTTACATTGGCTTTAGGGGTCTTAGAAGGCAGGTTCTAAAACTCTAGCTATTAATGTTATATATAAAAATTATTCAACTTGAGGGGCGCCTGGGTGGCTCAGTGGGTTAAAGCCTCTGCCTTCGGCTTAGGTCATGATCCCAGGGTCCTGGGATCAAGTCCCGCATCGGGCTCTCTGCTCCGTGGAGAGCCTGCTTTCTCCTCTCTCTCTGCCTGCCTCTCTGCCTACTTGTGATCTCTGTCTGTCAAATAAATAAATAAAATCTTAAAAAAAAAAAAAAAAAAGAATTATTCAGCTTGAGGTGCACCTGAGTGGCTCAGTTGGTTAAGTGCCTGACTCTTGGTCTTAGCTCAGGTCTTGATCTCACAGTCATGAGTTCAAGCTCTGTTGGACTTCACACTGAGCTTGTGACCTACTTAAAAAAGAAAAAATTACTCAGCTTGAAAAAATGTCTACTTTAGGACCGCCTGGTGGCTCAGTGTAAGCCTCTGCCTTCAACTCAGGTCATGATCTCAGGGTCCTGGGATCAGGCCCTACATCGAGCTCTCTGCTCAGTGGAAGCCTGCTTCCCCTTCTCTCTCTGCCTGCCTCTCTACTTACTTGCAATCTCTCTCTCTTTCTCTGTCAAATAAATAAATAAAAATAAAATCTTTTTAAAAAGTCTACTTTATGAAATATAGCATGTTGTGGTTTTAATTTTTTTTTCTTAAACCTGTGAAAAATCTCTATAAGCTCACTTGTATTTTGTTAAACATTAGGGTGTTACACCTTTGTGGCCAGATGTATCATACATTCTTGCTCGTGTTGAGTTGGTAGTGTACCTTGTCCTTTTGTTCTTTCGACTTGTCTGTATTGCCATGGATATATGTCAGTGCTTCCTTGATAAGGGAGTTATATGGCAGTAATCTTTGTCTTCAGTTGTTAACAGGGCACTGATTTGTCTTGTTCGGAGCTATAAGGTTCAGTAATAACGATCATGTTTCATTTTGAGCCTGGAGAATTGAACAGTATTGAAGAAACATTGAAAATTTTCATATCTGGGTATCTTTATCCCCTTACTTTAAAAAATCACAAGGTTTTATAAATACAGGTAGAATATCAGTAAAATTCATTTATTATCTATTTCACTTACAAATTCAGAGGATTTAAAAAGTCCTGGAATCGGGGCACGTGGGTGGCTCAGTGGGTTAAGCCTCTGCGTTCTGCTTAGGTCATGATCTCACGGTCCTGGGATCGAGCCCCATATCGGGCTCTCTGCTCAACGGGGAGCCTGCTTCCCCCTTCTCTCTGCCTACTTGTGATTTCTCTCTGTCAAATAATTTTTTAAAATCTTAAAAAAAAAAAAAAAAGAAAAGAAAACTCGTGAAATCAAGGCAGCAAGATACTGGTAGATATAAAGACAAATACCATGTCATTCCTAGTTTAGTTTTGTGAGTAGTGTTAAACTTCTCAGATATCAGTGTTTTATAAAGTATATACTTTAACTTTTGTATCATTTCCTGATTTTTTAAGCCTAGGGAATGTTCCTTTGTTTTCTTTTCTTCCTTCCTTCTTCCTTTCCTTTCCCTTCCCTTCCCCTCCCCTCCCTCCCTCCATTCCTTCCTTTTTTTTCTTTGAGAGAGAGTACTTGTGAGCAGGGGAGAGGAATAGAGGAAGAGGGAGAAAGAGAACCTTAAGCAGGCTCCAAAGCTCAGCAGAGACCCCCACATGGGGCTCGATTCCACGACCCTGAGATTATGACCCAAGCCGAAATCAAGAGTCCGTCCTCAACTGACTGAGCCACCCAGGCACCCCTAGTTTGTAGCTTTAGAAAGCTGTCAACCTAATTAATATTAATTGAATGGACTACATTAATAGGTCATTAATAATATTTTATTCATGTTAATTTCTGTTGGAATATTTGACATGGCCTTGTTGAACCTCTGTGACTAGTTAATTAAAATTAATCAATAAGCAGGGCATTGAATAAATGATTTGATGCTCCTTTAATAATTGACAAATAAGAAGCATGTAAAAGAGGCTTGTAAAGGTGTAAAACATGCATATAAATTAGGAAGTCATAAACCTGAGCAGGTAACATATTTCTGGTAATTTGTTAGTGATTTTAATTAAAATGTAAATTTGGAAGTTAACACATATTTGGTAGAAGCCTGTTCTTCTTAGTTCTTAAGTGACTTGTAAAAAACTGGTGTTTCTGTAGGTTCTGCACCCCCTTTAGTGAACCCATCTCTGCCTACCACTTTCCAACCAGGAGCTCCTCTTGGGCCCCCTCCAACTGGAGGACCACCTCCAGTGAGGGCAGTCACTCCTCAGAAATCATCACATAGAGCTGCGCCCCAGCCCTCATTCAATTCAGCTGTCAACCAAGAAGGTAAGCAAGGCAAAACCAAGTCAAATCCTAATGTTTTGACTGGGGGGGTGGAAGGATCAATATTATTTGAATTTTTTGCATTCAGGTAATATTTTTTCCAGAAAATTTAGTTGTTTCAGTTAGGAAGGCCTTCAGGAATTTAGAGTTTAAAAAAGTTCCTTAGTATTCCACTACTCTGTATCGGGCCTAGCATTTAGGAACTACTGTTATCTTTTTTTGTTGCTGGGCAGATTTTAACAATCATGGCTCTAAAGTTAGATGCCTTTTGGCAGAGGAAGGTGAGAATTTCTGTTTTTCTGGGCATGGTGTTAGAACTGTCCTTTTAATACATTGGCTCTTTTCCATGAAAGCAGTTTTTTTTTCTGCTATTATTGTAAATGTTAACAAATATTCATCAACCTAAATAAAAAGTAAAATATACAAGCATTTTGAAGTTGTATGTAAACAGTAAAAAGTTTTAAAGTATTGTCTTCAGATATAACTTTAAAGTACAAGTTTATAGTTTAAACAATATATTTTGTCAAATAAGAAATTGATTTTAGCAATAACCTAACCAATGCAACAAAATATGGAAATAGGAAAACAGAGGAGGGAAAAACCGCTGTCCATATCCTGCTTCTGAATACAATGAATGTTATTTTTGTTTTTTCTTCCAGCATTTCCTTTTTTTAGTATTATATAAGTAGGGAAAAGAGCGACCTGTGAATATTTTGAAAAGAATGGTGTTAACAATGAGTAACAAAATGAAAATGTCCCACTGTTTGCCACATTATAATTTTGAAAATCAAGCTACAATAGATATTTGCATTTTTAACCAACTAAAAATATGCCCAATGTTTTCATTTACTTTTTTTTTTTTTGTTTTCATTTACTTTTACAAACAGTTTTACTAAGGTTTTCATGTCAACTCATGGTTAAAGTCATGGTGGTCTTGAGAGGTAGAAAGGAATTAACTGATTTTATCAACTATTAAACTTAACTGTTTGGTGTTAAAATGACTGTTAAACTTAGCACCTTTGTACTTAGAAGCTAGAGGTTGATTCTATTTACTAATTTTAGTTTCTTCTATACCTGACTTAGAGCTCATAAATAGTAGAGGTACCTAGAAATAGATTTCAATTCTTCATAAGCAGGTGTTCCTGGCATTTATCTTTAAATCTTTAAATTGGAGGGAAAGGAAGTTAAGATTTTTATTTTATTTTAGTAGCTGCTCCCTAGAATAAAGCAATCATTACATTAACATATCATCTTCAGATTAATTCTAGATTCCACGCTGTTCCTTAGTTTGAAAAAAAAAAAGCTATTTTTTTTTTTTTAAGATTTTATTTATTTGACAGATAGAACACAAGTAGGCAGAGAGGCCAGCAGAGGGAGAGGGAGAAGCGGGCTCTCAGCTGAGCAGGGAGCCTGACGTGGGGTTCGATCCCAGGACCCTGGGATCATGACCCGAGCCGAAGGCAGCCACTCAACCGACTGAGCCACCTAGGTGCCTCCCCCCAAAAAGTATTTTTATCTTCATAATTTATTTTCTCTTTAAATAGTATTGATTTTGGTGACTTTTTTTTCAGTGTGTACTGTTCTTTAGAGGTTTTTAATGCTCTCAACTGCTGAAATCTTTCAGATAATATATAATTTTACAAACTGCACGAAGGACTATCAGTTTTAGAATTTGTAAAATTATTTAAAACTTTTATATATTTTGGGGGTGCCTGGGTGGCTCAGTGGGTTAAAGCCTCTGCCTTCAGCTCAAGTCATGATCCCAGGGTCCTGGGATTGAGCCCCACATTGGGCTCTTTGCTCAGCAGGGAGCCTGCTTCCCCTTTTCTCTCTGCCTGCCTCTCTGCCTACTTGTGATCTCTGTCTGTCAAATAAAGAAAGAAAATCTTTAAAAAAAAAAACAACTTTTATATATTTTGTATACTTAAAAATGTGCATTATTTGAAATTTTTATTTCAAGATTTGACATTTTTCCTGGGTGGTGGGCTAAAGTATTTGGAAAGTTATCTTAAATTTTAGACATTAGCACTCAAATTTTTCAGAAATTGTAACAATTTTTCTAGTTTAAATATTGCAATAAACTTCTTTTTTAGGTATTGCATCAAACAGCAATAATGGATCTATGGTGGTTCACAATAGTTATGATGAAATTGAAGGCGGTGGCTTTTTGGGTGAGATGCTATAAAAGATGATTTTTGTTTTTTGTGTATGTGTGTGTTTGTTTTGTTTTAGTATTGTTCATTATAGGAAACAGTGAAGAAAACTTCATAATCTTATCACACAGCAATACCTCATGGTAGCATTTTTTATTTCTATACCTTTAGATTTTTTTTATTAGTTTTTTTTTTTCCTTTAAGATTTGGGATCATGGGGAAAAAAAAGAATTGGGATCATGGGCTTTATTATTATGTTCTGGCTATAGAGTATTTTTATGCATTAAATCTATTTCAATATATTAAACCAGTTGTACATTAATATGCTTTCATTGACATTTTGAATTAGAATTTTAGTCTAAATATAAAGTTTAGTAAATGATACAAAAGTAAATCAACCATACCAAGCTTATTTTTTTCATATAAGCTTATTTTTATGTGTTTTTGATTAAAGTCTACATTAATTAGATTTTGATCATTGCTATTATTTTGTGAGTAGTGTTTATTTGTCTTATATTACAAATTTGATAAATGAAGGTATTAAATTATCCAAGGGATTTTAGAGTTATAATTCAATGGATGTATGTGTTTATTTGAAATATTCTAGAGTATAAAATAGAACTTAAAAGTTACCTTGTTTCTAGCAACACCACAGCATACTAACAAGAATCCCACAATGAGCCGAAGTGTTGGGTATTCATATCCCTCCTTACCACCTGGTTATCAGAACACAGCACCACCTAGTACAGCTGGAATGCCACTCTCTTCCTTGAATTACTCAAGTGGGCCACAGGACTTTACTCAGGTAAACTTTTTTTTTCTTTTTTAACCAGCTTTCCATCTTTTGATTTAAACTGTGTAGGCATAAAAGTTTTGGGAAGCTGTAATGAATACTTTTAACCAATTAAAATAATGGAATTTCATAAGACTTGTTTTATTACATATCCCCAGAACCAAACAAAATTGACCAGGAAATCTAGATTAGTTTTGTTATTTAGAGCAAAATTAAATAACTAAGTCCTTATATACTTCTGTTTTCAACTGAAAACATTATAAAGGCTACTTACTTTGAAATTATGTATCTTTAGAATCCCTTAGGTGCTAATCATTTAACTGCAAGCATGAGTGGATTAAGTCTACATCCAGAGGGGCTAAGAGTTATCAATCTTCTTCAAGAAAGAAACATGCTTCCAGCAACACCTTTGCGGCCTCCTGTTCCAAATTTGCATGAAGATATCCAGAAACTCAATTGTAACCCAGAGTAAGGTTTCAAATAGTGTTTCTTATTCCACATGACATTTTATTCTAGAAGTTTTGGATTTTGTTTTTGGTGCTACATGTTTTATGAACAAGCAGTACAACCATTAATTTATGAAAATAGTTTTGCATACAGGAAAATAGATCTTTGTTAATTGCTTACTTGATATTTGAAATATTCTAACTCAGATAGGGTTGTAACTTCTAAGCTGATGACTGCTCTTACCAGGCCTAATGGAACTATGACACTCATTATCATTGTGGTGAATAAATTATTATTTTTTTTAAAGTCCAACATATGGAATTTGATTCTACATAATTCTTTATTTGCTCTCATTTTAAATTATTTTTCATAACAAACTTAATACCCTTTTATCCCTTAAAATGGATCATTAGTTTAAAATGTATGTGGTGATAACTTTGTAGTGATAACAAAATCGAATTTTGTATTTTTTAAATGGTTTTTTTAGAATCTTCAACAAAACTGATCTTTTCGTTAATAAACTTAAGCTTGCATTTGTTCATTTGTGTCATCACCTTTTAATTCCAGTGTAATCAATATTTATATAAAGAAGAAGTCATTTGTTAGTCTGGGCTGTCTTATGCACAAGCTAAGCCAAGAAGAGACTGTATTTTAGTTACTTAATACTGGGTTGTAACTATCCAGCCTCTCTTTCTGAATAGGACTTAAATATTTAATGGGATAAAATTTGAGAGGGCCTATTGAAAAGTTTCTTTGTAATTTGATCCACTGTTAAAATGTGTACCTTTCATATTTTTTTTTTGTCCAAAAATAATCATAGTGACAGCTGACAATGATTCTTTTTTTATGATACATGGTTTTTACTTTGATACAGGTTATTTCGATGCACGCTGACTAGCATTCCTCAGACTCAGGCCTTACTGAATAAAGCCAAACTTCCTTTGGGACTGCTGCTTCATCCTTTCAAAGACCTAGTGGTATGTTTCACTAATGAACGTAAATGTCTAATGGAAAATTATCTTGGTGGTAAGGAATTTTCTACAGTAGTGCAAGAATCACATGTGGAATTTATCTGCGCTTTCTTTAGGAATTTGACCATTGACAGATTCCTTTATTTGTAATTTAGCCATCATATTTATTACTAAACACTTCAAAATGAGGTAAAATAAGCCTATTTTTGAAAAATTCAAGAGGTACTGAGAGAAAATAAATAAATGAACCATGCTGTTTTAAAAAGTTGTAAATTATTTGCCTATTTAAAATGCTTTACCCAGGGGCACCTGGGTGGCTCAGTGGGTTAAGCTGCTGCCTTCGGCTCAGGTCATGATCTCAGGGTCCTGGGATCGAGTCCCGCATCTGGCTCTCTGCTCAGCAGGGAGCCTGCTTCCCTCTCTCTCCCTCTCTCTCTCTCTCTCTCTCTCTCTGCTTACTTGTGATCTCTCTCTGTCAAATAAATAAAATCTTTAAAAAAAAAAAAAAAAAGCTTAAAAAAAAAAAAAATAAAAAAAAATAAAATGCTTTACCCAGTCTCCCAGTCCTGCCATTCTTGGAGTAAATTTATTGCTTTAGAAAGCTGTTCCCTCTGCTTACGGGAAGAACAAAGAAGCTCTTCCACTTTTATCATAAGGCTTGGGGACCTTGACATACTCTTGGGAGGATCAGTACATAAGTGAGGTGACTATTCCAAAACAAATTTATATTAAGACTTTAGAACTCCTAGTATGTAGGATAAACTTTAAATAGGAGCATAATTGCAGAGTTTAATTGAATACTTAATAATTTACCCTTACCTTACTTTATGACAGTTCTTTCATGAGAATTTAGTAAGCCTCTTAATACAACATGAAGAAAATTCCTAGTAACTTACTTGGTCATTTCATTGGCCATTTACCATCTATCTCAAAAATACATTGGGTATTTACCATGTTGATTTCATAATATAAATGTTTAATTAGAGAATAAATACTTTTGAAAAGGCAGGATTTAATGAGAATGTTCCTGGAGAAAAATAGTTTTTAAAATCAATACATTTTAGCTACATTTGTTGTGTGACAGTTTGGACACATCTTTTACCCTTGGTTTTTTTCTCCAAAATTATAGTATCCCAGAAGTTACTTGAAAGGTATGGATTAGTATTTGGCCTTTAGATGTGATGATCACTGCCTTTAAAAAATCAGTTCTGTTTTTTTAGCAATTGCCTGTGGTTACCTCCAGTACAATTGTGAGATGCCGCTCATGCAGGACATATATCAACCCTTTTGTCAGCTTTCTGGATCAAAGGAGATGGAAGTGTAACTTATGTTATCGAGTCAATGATGGTATGTTTTTTTAATAACATTTACAAATTTCAGTTCATGTTGTAGAGAAAGCAGATAATGTGAAATTTAAAAAAAAACAGCCCAATAACCTGTCTTATTTACTTGTAATCCTTCCACACTAAGATAACTTTTGTTAACTTCTTTCTGCACATTTATACATACATACATATATGTGCATATGTATACATATATGAATAATTATATACTTTTTGAACAAAAATGTGATATCCGATACCACTTTTTTACATTTATTATATTGGATATATAATAAATGGTATATTTCATGGTATTATTTAAGCCTATAATTTAAGAAATATTTTTATTTAGAAATTGTCCCATGCCTTTTCTCTAGGGTGAAAGAAAATAAGTCCACAGAATAGCTGCCGTTAGCTTCATTCACTGCTGTATGAAGGGAGGTGGGCAGTGCTAGAAGGTTAGTTGAATGTAGTTTTTTCAGTAATTGAGGAAGAGGAGATCTCTTTCAGAAG
The DNA here is from genome assembly GCF_963455335.1 of Martes martes. Taxonomy (NCBI): domain Eukaryota; kingdom Metazoa; phylum Chordata; class Mammalia; order Carnivora; family Mustelidae; genus Martes; species Martes martes. The sequence goes on along the minus strand of NC_137892.1, from coordinate 93,749,878 downwards.
CTGCTTACAGTCAATGTTTAAGGAATATCAGCTAAACAATAACACTTTATTAGGATTAGAGAGGAAAAAGGGTATGTTGATAAGCATATTGAAACTTCAGTCTCCAGGATACCTGGCTGGCTCAGTCGGTGGGGCATGTGACTCTTGCTTTTGGGTAGTGAGTTCAAGCCCCACATTGGGTATAGAGCTTACTTTAAAAAAAAAAAAAAAAAAAATTAAAAAAGAAAATTGGGTCTCTGTTTGAAAGGAAATTTCATTAAGCATTGGGAAATGGGGAATTTAAGAGATTTTTAAAGACCATTCTTACGTTTTTTAGGAGTAAAGTGAGCATAGAATAAGAACATAATTTTTACTCTCTAATAATTTAGAAAATGTATGTATAGGGTTTGGTATGCCTTTAAAATCTTATGTATATGTGCTTTAGAATGTAAAATAAAATGATAATAAAGGTAGGAGTCATTTTAGTATGCAGCCCAGGCCATTTCATAAACTATGGCTTACCTTTCAACAGGATTTGAATTTCTAAACAGTTAATGGGAAGACAGGGGCAATGATAATTTAGAAAATATTCTTTGACCACTAGTATATTATAAGTAGTAGGTAACTGATACTCCATAAAGGCCTCCTTAATTAATGGAAGTCACAGAACTGTTAGGCTTTAGCTTTAGCTTGTATTTTTACCATAGATTTGTGGGGCAGCCAGAGTCTGTACATATTGTGTCAAATGTTAATATTTGTGTACCATTATGAAATTTAAGACAAAGTTTAGTCTCACATTTAAGATAATAATGGGTATTTAATGAATTTTTATCATCCTTTCAAGCTGTTTTAGGAAAGCAGTTTTAGGGAACCTGGGTGGCTCAGTGGGTTAAAGCCTCTGCTTTCGGCTCAGGTCATGATCCCAGGGTCTTGGGATTGAGTCCCGCATCGGGCTCTCTGCTCAACAGGGAGCCTGCTTCCTCTTCTCTCTTTGCCTGCCTCTCTGCCTACTTGTGATCTCTGTCAAATAAATAAATAAAATCTTTAAAAAAAAAAAAAAAAAGAAAAGCAGTTTTAGCAAGAATTAAGACAAAGAGTATATTAGAAGGTAGGAAGAGAAAAATCACCGTTATTGTGGCTGTAAAAGCAAGACATACTTGGTGCTATTGAGTGTGGGGGAAACTTGAACTCAAAAACAGTGTATTTATCCTTTAATATTTAGTCTATATTGGCTTATCTATAAATCCTGAAAATAAGAAAACGTCTAAATGCAAGATACATCAAACTTAATCCTTTCAGTTTTATCATTGAATGTTGTTGACTTATAGTTCCTGAGGAATTCATGTACAACCCTTTGACTAGAGTTTATGGAGAACCTCACAGAAGACCTGAAGTTCAGAATGCTACTATTGAGTTTATGGCTCCTTCAGAATACATGGTAAGCTTTCATTTTTATGTAGCGTATTTATTTAACACTGGGCTTTAAATAAAACATTGTAGCATTCTATAACAAAATTGTATGTTTTAAAATCTTATATTTGTTCATTATAAATGTAATTTATTATATAAGGGTAAATTTGAAAAGTAAAAGCATATGTAAAATTTCACCTATATTTTTTGTATATCAATCTAGAAATTTGAAATATAATACCAGGATCATATTTACTTTTAGGTCACTTCCAGTTTTTTTCTAACAATGTTGTGATAAACGTTCTCTTGCAAGTACTATTATTACGCACTTGTATGAGTATCTGAGGTCTTGCATTTTTAAAATAATAATGAGGCCTAATGTTTCGTTAGCACTTTACATTTTATTAAGCACTTAAATATTTTTGATCATCACAAACAACCATCCGATTTAAGCTAGGTCAATGCTGTTAATCCTGCTTTACAGATGTGAACACAGATTAAGTGACTTGCTAAATATCCTTTAAGTACATGGGAGTAAAAATCCATGCCTTTTGATTTGCTTATGCTTTCACCATGCCATAATTGCCAGAGGGAATATAAAGATAAGATTTCACATCAATTTTTTATTTTTTTTTAAACATTTTATTTATTTACTTCACAGAGAGAGAGAGAGAGATCACAAGTAGACAGAGAGGTGGGCAGAGAGAGAGGGGGGAAACAGGCTCCCTGCCAAGCAGAGAGCCGAATGCGGGGCTCAATCCCAGGACCCTGAGATCATGATCTGAGCGGAAGGCAGAGGCTTAACCCACTGAGCCACCCAGGCGCCCCAATTTTTTATGTTTTATTTTACCTTATTATGTTTTTGTGGGGTAATCTCTGGGCAATGGGAAATAGAAATTATGAGGGTTCATTTTCTTTTGACCGAGAAAAGTTCATTGTAGAAGACAGTTTTGTGACACTTAAATGGTTGGTAATAGTTTTCCCTAGTATAGCTGTCTCTTTGTTGAATTAAAACCAAAAAATCAGAAGATGCATCTGTTCTTTTGTATTGGCTGTGTGAGGTGTCTTTTATCTCCCAGGGTTTGGAAAACTGACTTCCTTTAAATTTGTAAATTTGCCTATTGCAAGATGTTTTGCACCTTCTCCATTTATTTCTTAGGTGACAGATGTTCTGAATCTGGCAAGTGGTCTGTGCAAAAAAATACAAAAGTTAGTACACTCCAAAAAAAAAGTTAGTATACTACATGCCCAGTTTTCATTGTGGTTATTTGATGCTTTTTTATTGACTTGAGGACAAATCTTCGAGTTTGGAATTTTAAAACATAGTTGTACATTTTTATGGATCTTGACTAAAATGCGTTGGTTAAGAAACCAGCTCAGGCTAACTTGATTTGTCACTTACACAGTTTTAATTTCCCTAAATTGTGAAATATAGTGTATACATGGAAAAGTCTATAAAACAAATGTGTAGGTTACCAAGTAACTGTAAACACCTGTGTTACTAGTACCATGCAGGTCAGAAATTGAACATTGCTGTACTCCCAGAAGCCCTCTGACAGTAATTTCTCTCCTTGTCCCTAAAGAAAAACTCTTCTGACTTAGGGCAATCACATCTTCATTTTTCTTTTTCTAACTCCACATCTGAAAACAGTATAATATAATTTGTGTATTTTTAGAACTCCTGTTATTTCTATGTTATTTTCTTAATCCATTATTGTTTATTAGTGTCTCCATTTAATCTACAGATGGTAAGTTTAGATTTAATCCTGTTAAAGGTCTTTAATGAGATCTTTCTTTTCTTCAGTTACGACCACCTCAACCTCCAGTGTACCTCTTTGTATTTGATGTATCTCACAATGCAGTTGAAACTGGATACTTGAATTCAGTTTGCCAGAGTTTGTTGGACAATCTGGATTTGTAAGTACCTTAATTCAGCTTAAATTTGAAACTACTGTTTGCAAAATGAATTAATGGTTTCAAAATACAAAAAATGCTATATATAATTATGTTCTAAATGTCCATTTAAATTGGTTTGTTAATTTCAGGCCTCATTCTCTCTGACAAACATAAATTTTTTTTTAAGATTTTATTTATTTATTTGACAGAGAGAGAGGGGGAAGCAGGCTCCCCCCTGAGCAGAGAGCCCAATGCGGGGCTTGATCCCAGGACCCTGAGATCATGACCTGAGCCGAAAGCAGAGGCCCAACCCACTGAGCCACCCAGGCCCCCTGAGAAACACAAATTTATTTTAACTTTTCATTATGGAAAAATTTCAAACTACTAGTAAATAGAATGTAGGGAACTTCCAGGTACCATCCCTCAACTTTAGCGTTTTTATGTTCATTTGTTCTTGTTTCATCTAATCCCTCCCATACACAAACACTTTTTCCCCATGAGTATTTTCACTCAAATCTCAGCCAGCATATCTTCTTACCTATAAATAACTGCAATTATTTTTTAACCCTAAGATACAAGTATCACAGCAAACAAAATTAGCAGTAATTCCATAATATGATTTAATACCTAGCTCAATTTTTGATTATGTCAGAAATGCCCTTATTGTAAGTTTGTTGAAATAAGAATCCAAACAGTGTATACATGTTGCATTTAGTTGTCATATCTATTAAGTCTCTTAAAATATCTGTACTTTAAATGGTTCTTAGATACTTATTGTAACCTATAAAAGCTAGTACGACTTTTCACTGCTGTGAAATGTAGTGCTCTTGCATAGTATAGAAGAATGTGAAGGATCATATCTTATCAGAAATGGACTAAGTCCCTCACCTGGGCGAAAGGAGCCTCCTTATTCTTGCCAGCATTTGTATTTCCTTTTTATTTTAATTTTAATTAATTAATTTATTTTTAAAAGATTTTATTTATTTATTTGGCAGAGAGAGAGAGAGAGAAAGAGATCACAAGTAGGCAGAGAGGCAGGCAGAGAGAGAGGGGGAAGCAGACTCCCTGCTGAGCAGAGAGCCCGATGCGGAGCTCGATCCCAGGACCCTGAGATCATGACCTAGGCGAAGGCAGAGGCTCAACCCACTGAGCCACCCAGGTGCTCCTAACTTTTTATTTATTTTTTTAAGATTTTACTTATTTATTTGAGAAAGAGAGACCATGAGCAGGGGGAGGGGAAGGCAGAGCAGGCTCCCTGCTCACTGCAGGGCTTGGTTCCAGGACCCTTGAATCGCTACGGGAGCTGAAGGCAGATGCTTAACTGACTAAGCCATGCAAGCACCCAGTATTTGTATTTTTAATCAACAAGAATGAAAATTAGTTTGTCTCTCTCCTTAAGAAACTGAAGGTCCACATATTTAAGTTCTTTAAGACAGATACTTTTGGTGCTCTTAAGGTGAACAATATAAGAGATTTGGGTAAACTTTTTAAAAGATATGCATTACGTTAATTTATATTTTATTTTAGGGGTACATGGGTGGATCATTGGTTAAGCGTCCAACTCTTGATCTCAGCTCAGGTGTTGATCTCAGGGTCTGAAGTTCAAGCTTTTTGGTGGGCTCCATGCCTGCATATACACACATACATATATATATTATATACACATAGACACATGGATATATTATATTTTACAGTTGCTAAATGGTAATTTTTTGTTAAATTAAAACTTTTTGTTAAAATCATCTACAAAGTTCACTATAAGAACATGAAAAGGTTTATATATACATTCAAGTATTTTTTTTATATACCATTTCCTATGTAATTTATGTAACTTTATATAGGTGTAGTGAGTTTTGGATTGCTGTATTATTGCAGGGTTTTATTGATTGTTTGGCTTACATGTAACGTTTTTACTTTGAGTAGGTTCTGTTTTCATACTAGTTAAACATTGGGTGGATTAAGCATTTATTTTGGGACAATTTCCATAATACAAAAGTATTTTGTATGATATATGTTATATGTTAACTCTTCACAGATATTTTTATATATGTATGTATATGGAAAAACTTGATGCAATACTCTTTTGAGTTTGTTTGTTGTAGGCTTCCTGGAAACACCAGGACAAAAATTGGCTTCATTACATTTGATAGTACAATCCACTTCTACAGTCTTCAAGAAGGTCTCTCTCAACCTCAGATGCTAATCGTTTCAGATATTGAAGGTATATATACTTAAAATTATTGAAACGCCTTAGGAGTTTTCAGTTTTATAAATATATCATGAATATTTGACATTATGTATGTGTGTATGGTGTATATGATATGACTGTACTATATTGAGGAAAAAGAGCTTGAGTATAAAATCATAAGCTTATTGGAATTGTAAGAGTCCTTTAGTCGAATTCCTCATTTTATAGAAGAGAAAACAGTAACAGAGGTAAAGTGAATTCTGAGGCAACAAAAATAAGTTAATGTTCAAACAAATTAAACATAGGTTTCTTTTTCCCTTCTTACTCATTCATTCAAAAAGTATTTGAGGAGAGACATATAAAAGTAATGGGACAGAATAGGTTTATTCCAGGAATAAACCCTCACATATATGCTGAACTGATTTTTCTTTTTAAGATTTTATTTATTTATTTGACAGAGATCACAAGTAGGCAGAAAGGCAGAGAGAGAGGAGGAAGCAGGCTCCATGCTGAGTAGAGAGCCCGATATGGGGCTTGATCCCAGGACCCTGGGATCATGACCTGAGCCGAAGGCAGAGGCTTTAACCCACTAAGCCACTCAGGTGCCCCTGAATTGATTTGTTTTAAGAATTTACTTATTTATGGGGTGCCTGGGTGGCTCAGTGGGTTGAGCCTCTGCCTTGGACTTGGGTCATGATCTCAGGGTCATGGGATCAAGCCCTGCATTGGGCTCTCTGCTCAGGGGGGAGCCTGCTTCCCCCCATCTCTCTGCTTGCCTCTCTGCCTACTTGTGATCTCTCTCTCTGTCAAAAAAAAAAAAAAATCTTTAAAGAATTTACTTATTTGGGGTGCCTGGGTGGCTCAGTGGGTTAAAGCCTCTGCCTTCGGCTCAGGTCATGATCTCAGGGTCCTGGGATCGAGCCCCACATTGGGCTCTCTGCTCAGCAGGCAGCCTTCATCCCCCCCTCTCTCTGCCTGCCTCTCTGCCTGCTTGTGATCTCTGTCTGTCAAATAAATAAATAAAATCTTAAAAAAAAAAAAAGAATTTACTTATTTATTTGACAGAGGGAGTACAAGTAGGCACAGCAGGAGGGAGAGGGAAAAGCAGGCTTCCTGCTGAGCAGAGTCTGATGTGGGGCTTGATCCCAGGATCACAGGATCATGACTGTGACCTGCGTTGAAGGGTCTTTAACCAACTGAGCCACCCAGGCAACCCTGATTTATTTATTTATTTTTATTGAGAAAGGCGGGGAGGGAGCATGTGGGCACAAGTCCAGGGGCGGGGGGAGGGCAGAGGGAGAGAGAGAGAGAGAATTCCAAGCAGTCTCCATGCCCAGTGCAGGCCCGACATGGGGCTCAATCCCACGACCTGAGATCAAGACCTAAGGTGAAAGCAAGAGTTGGATGCTTAACCAACTGAGCCACCCAAGAGTCCCTATCCTGAATTGATTTTTGACAAGCATACCAAGACTATTCAATGGGGAGAAGACAGCCTTTTCAACAAATGGTTCTGGGAAAAGTAAACATGCAAAAGAATGAAGTTGGACCCTTACCTTAAAGCATATTAAAGAGGAGGAAGGGGAGCCTGGGTGGATCATTTGGTTGAGTGTCTGTCTTCGGCTCAGGTCCTGATCCTGGGGTCCTGGGATAGAGCCCCACACTGGGCCCCCTGCTAAGCAGGGAGTCTGCTTCTCTCTCTGCCTACCCTCCCACCATGCTTGCTTGCTCTTTCTCTCTCTCTCTCTCTAATAAATACATGTTTTTGGAGAAATCTTAAAAAGAAGGTGGGGGAGGCCTGTGGGGCTCAGGCCCCACATTGGGCATAGAGCTTACTTAAACAAACAAACTAACTACAAAAATAAATGGTTAAGGTGATAAATTTTCTGTATTATGTATACTTTTCCGCAGTTAAGAAAAATTAATAACTCAAAATGGATCGTAGGGACGCCTGGGTGGCTCAGTTGGTTAAGCCGCTGCTTTCAGCTCGGGTCGTGATCCCAGAGTCCTGGGATCGAGTCCCGCATCAGGCTCCTTGCTCGGCAGGGAGCCTGCTTCTCTCGCTGCCTCTGCCTGCCTCTCTGCCTGCCTCTCTGCCTGCTTGTGTGTACTCTCTCTCTCTGGCAAATAAATAAAATCTTAAAAAAAAAAAATGGATCATAGACTAGAGTGTGAGATTAAAACTGATAGTAGAAAACAGAAGTAAATCTTTGTGACCTTGGATTAGGGTGTGATTTCTTAGATATGACACCAGAAGTACAAACAACAAAATAAAAAATGGCTGGCTCACTTGGTAGAGCATCTGACACTTGATCTCAGGTCATGAATTTGAGCCCCATGTTGGGTGTAGAAATTACTTTAGATACAAAGAAAAAGGAAGGGGTGCCCGGGTGGCTCAGTGTGTTGGGTACTCTGCCTTCGGCTCAGGTCATGATCTCAGGGTCCTGGGATCGAGTCCCGCCCGCATCAGGCTCTCTGCTCGGCGGGGAGCCTGCTCCCTCTTCTCTCTCTTTCTGCCTGCCTCTTTGCCTACTTGAGATCTCTGTCAAATAAATAAATAAAATCTTGGAGAAAAAGGGAAATAGATAATTTGGCTTCTTCAAAATTAAAAAATAATTTTTGAAAAGATTTGTTTGTTTATTTATTTATTTATTTAGAGAGCAAGTACACAAAAAGGGGGAGGGTCAGAGGACAGGGAAAGAATCTCAAGCTGACTCTCCTGAGCACGGAGCCCTACGTGGGACTCAGGTTCCCAACCCTGAGATCATGACATGTACATAAATCAAAAGTTGGCCGCTTAACCAAGTGAACCACCCAGGTACCCCCCAAATTAAGAACTTTTGTGTTTCACAATCAAGAATGTAAAAAGGCGGGTGCCTGGGTGGCTCAGTGGGTTAAAGCCTCTGCCTTTGGCTCAGGTCATGATCTCAGGGTCCTGGGATCAAGGCCCACGTCGGGCTCTCTGCTCAGCAGGGAGCCTGCTTCCCCCTCTCTCTCTGCCTGCCTCTCTGCCTACTTGTGACCTCTCTCTGTCAAATAAATAAATAAAAAATATTTAAAAAAAAAAAAGAATGTAAAAAGGCAACCTCAGAATGAGAAAATATTGCAAATCATATATCTGATCAGGAGTTTATATCTAGGGGCACCTGGGGTCGGTCAGTCATTTGAACGTCCTTTGGCTCGGGTCAAGATCCCAGGGTCCTTTGGCTCAGGTCAAGATCCCAGGACTGAGCCCTGCATTGGGCTCCTTGCTCAGTGGGGAGCCTGCTTCTCCCTCTCCCTCTGCCTGCTGCTTCTCCTTCTTGTACACATGCTCTCTCTCTCTCACTTGCTATCTTTCTCTCTCTCTGTCAAGTAAATAAATAAAATCTTAATTTTATTTTATTTGAGAGAGAGACAAAGAGAGAAGAGAGAGAGAGCACAAGCAGGGTGAGGGGCAGAGGAAGAAGCAGACTCCCAATAAATGGGGAGCCTGATACGGGCTCAATCCCAGGACCCTGAGATCATGACCTGACTGAAGGCAGATACTTAACCAACTGAGCCACCGAGATGCCCCAATAAATAAAATCTTATTAAAAAACATAGGAATTTGTGGAGCACCTGGGTGGCTCTGTGGGTTAAAGCCTCTGCCTTCGGCTCGGGTCATGATCCCGGGGTCCTGGGATCGAGCCCCGCATCGGGCTCTCTGCTCAGCAGGAAGCCTGCTTCCCCCTCTCTCTGTCTGCGTCTCTGCCTACTTGTGATCTCTCTTTCTCTGTCAAATAAATAAATAAAATCTTTAAAAAAAGATATAGGAATTTATATCTGCATTATAGAAAGAACTTCTACAACTGAGCAAGAAAAACACAATTTAAAGTGGGTAAATGATTTGAATAGACATGTCTCTATTCAATACACAGTATTCAATATTTTCTATAAACAGTTGGCTGATAAGCACTTGAAAAGATGCTCTGTGTCATAAGTTATCAGGGAAATACAAATGAAAAGCACGATGAGACTAGTTAGAAAATCTCAGATTCAGAATTCAAATTGTTTTTGCTGCTCTGAGCATGTCTATGGATGTCCATAGAAGCAGCATGAGTATTGGTTTTGGGGTTACAAATAAATATTAGTGAGTAGGGGTACCTGGGTGAGCTCAGTTGGTTATGGGTCTTGCTCAGAGGGGAACCTGCTTCTCCCTCTCCCACTCCCCCTGTTTGTGCTCTTTCTTTCTCTCTCTCACTCTCTGTCAAATAAATAAAATCTTCCAAAAAAAATTTTAGAGGCAAATTGGCAAATACAGAATCCATAAATAGTGAGGATTCACTGTACATCTTTAAAGGGCAGTAGTTGAAGAGAGCCCCTGTTTCTGTCTTGGTTGTTTTTAATCTCACAACAATTAGCCCGGTTATTCATTCATTCCCTAACCAGATAATTATTTTGCATGAAATAAAATTGCTGAATAGGTGATTCTGATGATGGGCCAAATTGTGAATTCACTGATAAGGTCCAGCTTCTCAGTTTTATACATAAGCTGATGGGTGGAGTTTCCCTTGCTGGATATCATATAGCAGGGATTAAAAAAAAGATAGTAACAAGTAAAGTATTTGCAAGAATGTGGAAAAAGTGGAACTCTCAGACACTGCTGGTTGGAATGGAAAACATTGCAGCCACTATGGAATAGTCTACCACTTGCTCCAAAAGTTTATAAACATAGAGTTATCATATGACTGAGCAATTCTAGTCAATATATATATATATATACACACACTCAAGAAAAGTAGGAAAATGTGCAGGTGGATGTTCATAGCAACATAGCCAAAAAGTAGAAAAACCCTAATACCCATTATTTGATGAATGGTTAAATGAAAAGTATATCCATACCATGAAATACTATTTGTCAGTAAAAAAGAATAAAGTACTGATAGGTGCTGCAACATAGTGAACCTTGAAAACATTATGCTGAATGTCAGAAGCCAGTCATAAAGTACCTCATATTGTGACTCTTTTTATATTAAAATTTTATCTATCTATTTTAGAAAGTGTGTGTGTGTGTGTGCGCGCGCGCTCGCCATGTGTTATGGGGGATGGGACATGAGGGAGGAGCAGAAGGAGAGAGAATTCCAAGCAGACTCCCCCGTGGGTGCAGTGTCCGACGTAGGGCTTGATCTCACAACCCCGAGATCATGACCCTGGGACCATATTCTGAGCTGAAATCAAGAGTTAGTTAGGCGTTGGACTGTTGGTTTCGTCTTGGATCATGCTGGGCATGGAGTCTGCTTGGGGTTCTCTGCCTCTCCCTCTGCCACTCACCCCTATCATGCATTCTCTCTCTAAAATAAATAAACTACATATTTTTAAAAATATGAAATGTCCAGCATAGGCACATCCACAGACAGACTGGTGGCTTCCTAGCACTCTGGGAGTTGGTAGGGATATGAAGAGTTCACATGGTGTTTCCTTTTGGGATAATGAGAAGGATCTGGAATTAGTGGTGATGATTTGCAATTCTGTAAATATATAAAAACATCACTGAATTGTTATCTTCTATAAGGGTGAATTCTATGATACGGGAATTATATCTCAATTTTAAACATTTTTTTAATTTTTAAGATTGATTTATTTGAGAGGGAACTAGAGAGCATGTGGGGGGACAGGCAGAGGGAGAGAGTCTTAGGCAGCCTCCATGTGAAGCGTGGAACCAACCCAGCATGGGGCTTGAGATCACGACGTGAGCAGAAAACAAGAATCAAACGCCTGACTGTGCCATTCAGGCACCTCAAAACGTTCTTTAAAGAAAAAAATCTAAATAGTCAACTGTCAACGAGAATTTTTTCAAAAGATTTTTCTAATTTATTTGAGAGAAAGAGAGGTGAGGAGGGGGAAAGGGAAAGAGGGAGAGAGATAGAAGCAGACTCCCTGCTGAGCAGGAAGCCTGATGCGGGGCTCAGTCCCAGGACCCAGAGATCATAACCCAAGCCGAAAGCAGATGCTTGACCAACTGAGCCACCGAGGTGCCCCAACTGTAGAATTTTTGTGTGGCAGCTAAAGTAAATATTTAATGTTACAGGGACGCCTGGGTGGCTCAGTTGGTTGGGACGCTGCCTTCAGCTCAGGTCATGATCCCGGGGTCCTGGGATCGAGTTCCTCATCGGGATCCTTGCTCGGCGGGAAGCCTGCTTCTCTCGCTGCCTCTGCCTGCCTCTCTGCCTGCTTGTGTGTACTCTCCCTCTCCCTCTCTCTGGCAAATAAATAAAATCTTTAAAAAAAATTAAAAAAAATATTTAATGTTACAAATAGTATTTTAGTATTATTTTTCATGAACATTATAATGAGCCTTTAAAAAAAAAAGCAAATAATACCAATATGTGGAAAGTAAGACTTCTTATAATCCTTCACCACCACCCACAGTTTGCTTCCTTTTTTTTTTTTTTAATTTATTTGACAGATAGAGATCTCAAGTAGGCAGAGAGGCAGGCAGAGAGAGAGAGGAGGAAGCAGGCTCCCTGCTGAGCAGAGAACCCGATATGGGGCTCGATCCCAGGACCCTAGGATCATGACCCGAGCCGAAGGCAGAGGCTTTTAACCCACTGAGCCACCCAGGCACCCCAGTTTGCTTCCTTTTAAAGGAAGAGAATTTAGTTCCTAAGTAAGAATGAATTTGAATCCTGAGGAGCTCATCTGAAGTGGTCAGTTAGCATACCATCTGATTTACCTGATTTTATAGTCTCATGAGTATAGGCTCTAGTTGGGACCTTCTTTATGAGACAGTATGTGCTTTTTGAATGACAGAGCTGTTGTTGGGCTCCATTACTTCTTTGTAAAGACCTAGCATTCTTGTGTGTCATCTTAGTCAACATTTTTTTTTAATGCCAAGACTACTAGTTTCATGGGCTAATAAGCAAGAATGTAAAGTAGGATTCTAAACTCTTGTCTTTTATTTAAGAAGCAGAGCACTTGTGCAAACCTTTACTGAGTGTTTACAGATCAATATTTTCTAATTAGGAGCCTATTTACCTTTTATATGGTAACATAAGTTATAATAAATACCTAAATCAATGCTCCTTTGGTGGCTTTTTGAATATAGGTAGACAGTGCTTATATAATAGAGGAGGTCACTTTTCTTTAAATTCTGAGGGTGGTTATTTTTTTTTTTTAAGATTTTATTTGTCAGAGAGAGAGCACAAGCAGGGGGAGCAGCAGACAGAGGGAGAAGCAGGCTCCCTGCTGAGCAAAGAGCCAGACACCAGACTCTATCCCAGGATCCTGATATTGTGACCTGAGACAAAGGCAGATGCTTAACTGACTGAGCCACCCAGGCATCCCTGGGGGTGGTTAATTATATCAGTGTTAAATGTTTGGAACATCTTTAACAATTAAGTTTTGTTTGAAAGAAATATTTATTTATTTTTTCAGATGTTTTTATACCTATGCCAGAGAACTTATTAGTAAATTTAAATGAAAGTAAAGAGGTAAGTTACATTTTCTTATCTGACACATTTTTTTGAAATGTTGAAGGAATGTATTTTCAAAATGAACTTTAAGTACAGTTTTTTTTCTTTCTGAGGCATTTCTAAGATGTGTAACATTTTATATTTGCTGTTAGTTAAAATTCATCAGATGAACAGATCTTGAGTTTACCCTTGAACTGATGGCTCTTAAGTCTAACGTAGCAAGATACTTTGTAATAGGGTAGAAGATAAGCCTATTTTGTAAAGGAAAACCTGAAGGAAACCTGCCTTGCCACCATTTGGGAAATGGGGAGGGTTGCTCAGATAAGCTTCTGGTCACTACGTAGAAGCACTTTAGCTAGGCTGCTTTCAGTGCCCTTTGCTTTTCTGATTCACAGAGTGTCATTGGGGTCAGTTCAGAAGAAACTTATTCCCTGCCTGGAAATTGCCATGACATAATACAGTGAGAGGTGAACAGAATGTGTCTGAAGGGGGGATGTTGTCTACCCTGTACATGCATATATGCCGTAGGGGTAACATTTTAACTAGCAAGTCTATGGTCTCAGCTGTTGGCAACAGTCACTTCACCATAGTGTGAAGTACTTTTTTTCCCTTTAACTCTCCTTATTTGTACAACCTAACCTGAATAGGTAGTAGTTTTTCATTTTGTTTTTCTTTTGTAGTGGTATTACTAGTTGGAAAATTTACTGGCTATCTTAGACTTTTCAATAGGGAAGAGTTAAATCGCTTTGGAACTGAAAAGAATAAAGTGTGTAGAGGTGATTGAGAAGGCCGTGTTTGATGGCATTAAAAGAAATCAAATCTAAACTGTGATGGTTCTTTTGGATACATTTTGGACTTATAGTCTTGCTGGACTACTGCATGTGCAAGAACTGTAAGGCCCCAATTTTGATTTGTCTTGCTTGCCAATTTATAATGTTGACTTAAAATGGCTTTCTTGTCATTTGGCCAACTTCATTGTTTACTGTACTGTCTGTAGATTCTCTGACCATCATCATGACTCAGTGTCTTGTCTACTGTATTAGTTATTGACTTTTGTGGAAGAAGTTTTTAATTGTTAACATCTTTGAGTTTTCTTGCTTTATTTTACAAGCTTGTTCAAGATTTACTGAAAACTTTGCCACAAATGTTCACCAAGACCCTGGAAACCCAGAGTGCCTTGGGTCCTGCACTTCAGGCTGCCTTTAAGCTGATGTCCCCAACTGGTGGTCGAATGTCTGTCTTTCAAACACAACTTCCTACTCTTGGAGTGGGAGCCCTGAGACCACGAGAGGAGCCCAACCAAAGGTCATCTGCTAAGGTTAGAAAATCATCAAATGTATGTTACCATATATTCTGGCACTCTGCTCTGTCCCTTGACCACAAAGCCTGTTCATTTATTTTTCAGTTGTGGAGAGGAGGGAGTATAAGAAAAGAGACAAAGCATTTCTCTTTTATGTCGAAATTTCTATTTTGTTACACTTACCACTTGATTCACTCTTATTTTTGGATCTTTAGCAGGCCGCTAGCAGTGCAGCCTGCCTTTAATAAGAAATTCTGGCAGTCTAAAGAATATACCTTTTAGGAACAAAGTAGAATGTGGGTGACCGCTAAAAAGTAGTCTGCCTTATTGACTGCCATGGATTGCTTTTGAGCACTTTGTGTATATAAACTTGGTTTGAGGTGTGTATTGTTCAAAAGATGATGAGAGTTGCTGTATACTGTAACGATGGTGGTGTCAGTCCTGGGGTCAGTCTGTCTAAATTCTGCTTTTTGTTTTATCATTTTTACTACTATTTTTTAAAAGATTTTATTTATTTGTGATAGAGAGCACAAACAGGGGGAGCAGCAGGCAGAAGGAGAAACAGGCTCTCTGCTGTGCAGGGAGCCCGATGTGGGGCTCGATCCCAGGACCTTGGGATCATGACCTGAACCAAAGACAGGTGCTTAACTGACTGAGCCACCCAGCCATCTCTCAACTGCTTTTTAGATGTATGAGCTTGAAGAATTAATTTCTTTGCCCTTCTGTTTCCTTATGTTTATTTATAAAGTGAAATAATTATAGTACTTGCTTTTTATAATAGTTCAAAGATCTACATAGATATTACACATGAATTGTTTAGAACACTTTCCAGCATTCTAAGCATTTAACAGATTATTGAAATTAGCGTAATAGATGTATTTCTTTTTAAAAGTAGAAAATAGAAAATCCTTAAGCAGTACATGTTTTTTACTGAGAAAACGAAGAACTGAAAAGAAAGTATTTTTAGCATGCCCAAGGATAATTGTTAACATCTTGGTATATATATATACCAAGAAATAGGTTTATATATATATATATATATATATATATATATACACACACACACACACACACACACACACACCAAGAGATAGGTTTTAAAATTTTATGACAATTTAATAATTAAAAATTTTTTCTTTCTTGTTATTTATTATTAACAGGAGATTCACTTGACACCATCCACTGACTTTTATAAGAAATTAGCCTTAGATTGTTCTGGTCAGCAGGTAGCCGTGGACTTATTCCTTCTCAGTGGACAGTATTCTGACTTGGCTTCTCTGGGTGAGTTCTTCCTCATGATTATTTTTCTCAAATGAATGTGAAAATGACATTTATATGATGATACTCTAAATAAAGGACAAAGTGAAGGCATTTTTATTCCTTTGAGAGAGTTAATCAGTCTGTTATAAACCTTTGGTCTTCAAACATTTATTTATATATTTCTGAATGTTTATAATAGAGAGATTTTATACTGCTATTTAAAAGGATGAAATACTATTTTTTTGATAATACTTTGGGAGGCTGAGGCAAGATTGATTCAAACACCAGTAGTTTTTTCATGCAATAATAGTTAATTACAGAATTTTTAAAAAGTATGTGTTTTCTTCCAGGTTGTATTTCTCGGTATTCAGCAGGTAGTGTCTATTACTATCCTTCTTACCACCATCAGCAGAACCCAGTACAAGTACAGAAATTACAGAAGGAACTACAGAGATACCTCACTCGAAAGATTGGCTTTGAGGCAGTCATGAGGATTCGGTGTACGAAAGGTGGGGGCATTTTTTTCACACTTACATAGATGTGTTGCTTTTGATATCAGTAAATAAACATTTTCAGCTAACGTTATTTCATAAGGTTTGCTTCATAAGAAGGGGTGCCTGGGTGGCTCAGTGGCTCAGGTAATGGTCTCAGGGTCCTGGGATCAAGCCCCACATTGGGCTCTCTGCTCAGCAGGGAGCCTGCTTCCCCCTCTCTCTGCCTGCCTCTCTGCCAACTTGTGATCTCTCTCTCTCTCTGTCAAATAAATATATAAATACATACATACATCTTAAAAAAAAAGTTCATTTTATAAGAGATTTTACTTAAACTAATGGAATATGAAATTAAGAATAGGGAAGAGAGGTACCTGGCTGGCTTAGTTGCTAGAGCATGCAACTCTTGATCTCAGGGTTATGAGTTCAAGTCCCACATTGGGCGTGGAGCCTACTTAAAAAAAAGAAAAGAATCTGAAGAAGCATTATAAAAGAAAATAGAAACTTTTTTTTTTTAAAGATTTTTTTTATTTATTTGATAGCGCACAAGCAAGGGAGCAGGAGAGGGAGAAGCAGGCTCCCCACTAAGCAGTGAGCCCAGTACAGGGCTCGATCCTAGGACCCTGGGATCATGATATGAGCTGAAGGTAAAGACTTAACCCACTGAGCCACCCAGGCACCCCAGAAAATAGAAACTATTTTGAATGTACTGAAAGCCACTGAATTGTACGCTGTATGTGTGATTTTTATGGTATGTGAATTATATCTCTCATTTTTATTTATTTATTTTTTTTTAATTTTATTTATTTGACGGACAGAGATCACAAGTAGGCAGAGAGGCAGACAGAGAGAGAGGGGGAAGCAGGCTCCCCGCCGAGCAGAGAGCCCGATGTGGGGCTCGATCCCAGGACCCTAGGATCACGACCTGAGCCGAAGGCTGACACTTAAACCACTGAGCCACCCAGGTGCCCCTATATCTCTCATTTTTAAAACATTGGGGGCGCCTGGGTGGCTCAGTGGGTTAAAAGCCTCTGCCTTCGGCTCAGGTCATGATCCCAGGGTCCTAGGAAATTGTTCCTATCAGGTGCCTGTTTCTTCTATGAAATAGCCAAAAAAAAAAAAAAAAAAAAAAAGATATCAATATATAAGGATCCATGGACCTGTCCACTAGATAGATGTTGAAATCTTTCCGTCAAACCATGTGTCAAATGAAGTTCTCTATTATCTGTCACTGTAATAAAAAGAAAAAACGGTTGAGTAAAACAGCTGACAATAAAGCCTTTGTAATATGTAAGGTATCAAATACTTCTATAAGGTTGCCACATCTCCAAACAACTCAGGTAGTAATGTCACTCGTCACCAGTTAGTTACCAACTAGCTTTCTGTTTCTGGTTCTTGTGCTCTGATTGGCTGGCTATAGATTGGAGGTTCCTGCTACCCCCTCTTTGGGTTCAATTAATTTGCCAGAGAAGCTTATAGAAATCAGAGAAACATTTTACTTTCTAGATTACTGGTTTATTATAGAAGGATGTAACTCAGGAACAGTCAGATGGAAAACATGTATAGGGGAAGGTATAGAGAAAGGGAAAGGGCATGGAGCTTCTGCAGCTTCCATGTTCTCTCTGAGCACTCCACTCTCCCCAAATCTCTGTGTGTTCACCAATCTGGAAGCTTTCCAAAGGACCTCTCCTACTGGGTTTTTATGAAGGCTTCTTTACATAGTTGTGGCTGATTAAGTTATTGGCCATTGATGACTGACTCCACCTCCAGTTCCTATCCCCTCCCCAAAGGTTATTGGTGGGGGACAGGTTGGACTGTAATTTCCAACCTTCTGATTACATGGTTGGGTCCTCTGGTAACCAGCCCCCATCCTTTAGTTACATAGGTGCTTATCAAAGATCACTCCATCAACATAGCAGAAGATACCTTTGTGAATTTCATCACTTAGATCGTCCTAAGAGTTTAGGAGTTCTGTGCTGGCAATGAGTGAAGATCAAGTACCTATTTCTTATTATAAATCACAATATTACATGAAAACTTTTTTTTTTAAGATTTTATTTATTTATTTGACAGAGATCACAAGTAGGCAGAGAAGCAGTCAGAGAGAGAGGAGAAAGCAGGCTCTCCATGGAGCAGAGAGCCCGATGTGGGGCTCGATCCCAGGACCCTGGGATCATGACCTGAGCTGAAAGCAGAGGCTTTAACCCACTGAGCCACCCAGGCACCCCGCAAACTTTTTTTTTTAAGTAGGCTGTACACCCAGCATAGGGCCCAGTGAGGGGCTTGAACTCACAACTCTCAGATCAAGAGCTGAGCTGAGATTAAGAGTTGGATACTTAACTGACTGAGCCACCCAGGCACCCCTCACATCTAAACTTCCCCCCACCCTTTAAAAAAAATCTTAAAAAAAATTTTATTTATTGGGGCACCTGGGTGGCTCAGTGAGTTAAAGCCTCTGCTTTCAGCTCAGGTCATGATTCCAGGGTCCTGGGATCGAGCCCCGCATCGGGCTCTCTGCTCGGCAGGGAGCCTGCTTCCCTTCCCCCTCTCTGCCTGCCTCTCTGCCTACTTGTGATCTCTGTCTGTCAAATAAATAAATAAAATATTTTTTAAAAAAAAGATTTTATTTATTTATTTGAGAGAGAGCAAGAGTGAGAGAGATAGCATTCACAGAGGGAGAGGGAGAAACAGCCTTCCTGCTGAACAGGGAACCCAACACAGGGCTGGATCCCAGGACCGTGAGATCATCATCCTAGGGGAAGGCAGACCCTTAACCAACTGAGGCAACCAGGCGCCCAAAACTAAACTTTCTCCCCCGCTCCACAACTAAACTTTTTAATTTACTCTGTCAGTCTGATAGGTGACAAAGATAAAATGTAAGTATCTATATATTGCCTTATGTAAATCATCTTGATAAAATTTTCTCTTCTAGGTCTTTCCATTCATACTTTCCATGGGAACTTCTTTGTTCGGTCAACAGACTTACTGTCTTTGCCTAATGTAAACCCAGATGCTGGGTATGCAGTACAGATGTCTGTGGAAGAGAGTCTTACTGACACTCAGTTGGTTTCCTTTCAGTCTGCACTCTTGTATACATCCAGCAAAGGTAAATTGGTTTTGTTTGTTTGTTTTTATTGTGGCAAAGACATATAACATGAGATCTACACTTTTAACAGATTTTTAAGATTACAATCCAGTGTAATTAACTATAAATTCACTGTGTTGTGGCAATGGTAAATTTTTTTATTTGGTCATGTATTCTTTGCCTTATAATAAATGCCCTCTCCTTTGGAGATGCTCACTTCTATTAAGCCAGAAGAGTATTTCTCATCTTAAGAGCTTTGTTGCTATTCCTGGTAAAGCGAAGATGTGTTGTATTTATTTTCCTTAGCCATTTTTTTTAAAGATTTTATTTATTTATTTGACAGACAGAGATCACAAGTAGGCAGAGAGGCAGGCAGAGAGAGAGAAGGAAGCAGGTTCCCCGCTGAGCAGAGAGTCCGATGCGGGGCTCGATCCCAAGACCCTGAGATCATGACCTGAGCAGAAGGCAGAGGCTTAACCCACTGAGCCACCCAGGTGTCCCCTTAGCCATTGTTTTTAACAGATATTTACTGAGAGTCTACTTAGTGTCAGGCTGACTGTTTAGAAAAATCTTAGTATTGTCAGATTGTTTTTCATAACGATTTCACCAGTTCATGGTCCCATCAAGTGCCCTTTCCATTTCAGCCTCTGATTTTGTGTGTGTGTATGTCTCTGCATGTCTCTCTGTATGTTTATTTGTTGTTGCTGATAGGCTAATTATTGTAACTGTTTTCCTTTAACTCTCACTGTTTTTGGCTAGAATAGAAACTCTAAACAGTGTTACCCTTTTTTGCAGATATTTCTCCTTTTTAAAAGTAATTTAATGAGCTCCTCATATGTACATTTTCATCATTCTTCATGTATCAGTACAGGTTGTAGTATGAATATCATCTCTAGTTTTTTTTACTTGCTCTGTTTCATTAGTGTTCAAGGTTTTACTGGTTAGAAATTTTTATTTATTTTATTTTTTTTTATTAATAAATTTTTTTATTTTAATAAACATATAATGTATTTTTATCCCCAGGGGTACAGGTCTGTGAATCGTCAGGTTTACACATTTCACAGCACTCATCATAGCCCATACCCTCCCCAATGTCCATTTCCCCACCACCCTCTCCCGTCCCCCCTCCCCCCCGCAACCCTCAGTCTGTTTCTTGAGATTGAGTCTTTTATGGTTTGTCTCCCTCCCAATCCCATCTTTTCATTTTTTCTTAAAAATATGGAACGCTTCACGAATTTGCGTGTCATCCTTGCGCAGGGGCCATGCTAATCTTCTCTGTATCGTTCCAATTTTAGTATATGTGCTGCCGAAGCGAGCACTGGTTAGAAATTTTTAAAAGGTTGACATGATACCTGATATTCGATGGTTATTAAAAAGTTTTTGTTTTTCTGTATTTAATTGATTTTTATTGTGGGTAATTACTAAAGAGAAAATAATTGTATTAATTGATTTTTTAAAAAAGTTTTTTCTGCTGGGTGTGGTGAATAAACAATCTTGGAACACTGAAAAAATTAAATAAAAAGTTTTTTCTGTGATTAAAGAGGAAAGTATAAAATTTCTTTGGACTTTAAATGTCAAAACAGACTCTAGAACACGTATGGAAGTAATGTTGTCATTATGTATGTATTCATGTATGTATGTAATTCATATATACAATGTATGTAATTCAAAATTTGTATTAATAAAAAAGATAAAATAACCAAAAGATTCAGAAAAGAGATTTTTAAGCTAACATGTTACCACCATTTGATTATGATCCCTTTTCAATTGTAACTTGAACAAAAAGAATTTTTAAAAAATTTTTATTTATTTGAAAGGGAAAGAGAGAGAAGGAGCACAAGTGGAGGGGAGGGGCAGAGGGAGATGGAGAAGCAGACTCCCCACTGAGCAGGAAACCTGAACCAGGGCTTGATCCCAGGATGCCAGGATCATGACCCTGAGCCTTATTATCTCAGGGCAGATGTTTAACCAACTGAGCCAGTCAGATGCCCCAAACAAGAAGAATTTTGTAGTGAAAAAATAAGAGGGCACCTGGGTGGCTCAGTCAGTTAAGCGTCTGCTTTTGGCTCAGGTCATGATCCCAGGGTTCTAGGATTGAGTCCTGCATCAGGCTCCGTGATAAATGGGGAGTCTGCTTCTTCCTCTGCCCTTCCCTCCCCCCACCGCTCGTGATCCCAATCTCTCTCTCAATTAAATAACATCTTTAATGAAGAAAACTCTGAAGTTTGTTTCTTTTTGTTTATTTTTAAAGTTTTGATACTATCTCTGCACACTGAATAACCCTTTTTGGTTCTAAATTAAAAAGAAGTGATTCCAAGAAAATACAAATTCTTTGATATAGTTGTGGCCTTACTATCATTTTTGTCTTTTCCGCAAAGGTGAAAGAAGAATTCGTGTTCATACTTTGTGTTTGCCTGTAGTTTCAACTCTGAATGAAGTCTTTCTTGGAGCTGATGTTCAAGCAATTTCAGGGTTATTGGCCAATATGGGTAAGAATCATTATCAGCTATTGAAAATATTTCACAAATATAATAACATTAGAAAAATCCACTTAGTTTTTTTTTTTCCTTTAAGTACCTTTAAAGGTTTCAGTGTTTTAAAACTTCTGTATGCCTCCTAGGTAACTACTTGAATGAAAGGATCTCTTGCAGGTAACCTTATTTTAAAAAAAAAATTTTTTTTTAAAAGATTTTATTTATTTATTTGACACAGAGAGAGATCACAAGCAGGCAGAGAGGCAGGCAGAGATAGAGGGGGAAGCAGGCTCCCCGCTGAGCAGAGAGCCTGATGTGGGGCTCGATCCCAGGACCCTGGGATCATGACCTGAGCTGAAGGCAGAGGCTTTAACCCACTGAGCCACCCAGGCGCCCCTATTTTTAAAAAAATCTTAAGAGCTTTATTGGGATATAATTTATATACCACTTCACATAACCCATTTTACCTAACACAATCCCACTGTTTATAGTATGTTTACAGAATGGCGTGGCCCTCATCTCAACCTGATTTTAGAACATTTTATCACCCCAAAAAGAACCTCATGGCCATCAGTAGTTACGGCCCACTACTCCTTCCTCCTTCCCTCATTGGTTTTAGGCAGCTACTAAACTGCTTTGTATCTCGTAATCTGCCTACGATGGGCTTAAATATCATATTTTAGTTAATGTTCAATTTTACTAGTGGTTAATAGCTTTTTAATGAGTTCTATAACCTGGATTACAAGAGACTTTGAATTGTAAAGATCTTTAGTCTTGGAGTCTTGGAATTCAGGAGTAAAAACCAATTTACTCTCACAGATAAGTTTGCAGCCTTGGCCAGATCACATGAGCTAGAAGAAAATTTACTGATACCTTCACTTCTTTACTTCCATATCAGATATAGTTGCCTTTTTGGGTCTTTTTCAAATACATAGAGCTTAACATCATTTTGATTCTTAATTTTTTTCTCCTTCAGGAAAGATGCCATTGCATCCATTTGCTTCACACTCAGATCTGTCAATATTAGGAATAATTACTCATTTTGTCACATTTCCTATTGGGAAATTTTTTTCTTTAATGAAGCCTGATAAAGAATCCAACCCTGTTTTAGTCTCACATGCTGTTGAAGGTTAAAGGTCTTGACCTAAGAATATGAGGATCACTACCTTTATTTTTTGTTGAACTAATACTTTTTAGTAATCATATGGTCATTCTTATTATCTTTATTATCATCAACAAGAACTATAATTCAGGCAGTATTTGTAGATTTAAAAATTTTTCACAATTTGCTTCACAAATATTAATTTTATTACTAAATTTCCTTTATCCCAGTATGTACCTTTTTTCACATTTTATCAAAACCTTAAATCAAGAAGTCTTCAATTGAAGTCTTAAGAGTTACTCTTGGGGTGGGGCGCCTGGGTGGCTCAGTGGGTTAAGCCGCTGCCTTCGGCTCATGATCTCAGGGTCCTGGGATCGAGTCCCGCATCGGGCTCTCTGCTCAGCAGGGAGCCTGCTTCCCTCTCTCCCTCTCTCTCTGCCTGCCTCTCTGTCTACTGTGATCTCTCTCTGTCAAATAAATAAATAAAATCTTTAAAAAAAAAAAAAAGAGTTACTCTTGGGGTTCCTGGGTGGGGTCAGTCTGTCAAGGATCCATCTCTTGGTCTCAGCACAGGTCTTGATCACAGGGTCATGAGTTCAAGCCCCTTGTTGAACTCCAAACTTGGTGTGGAGCTCACTTTAAAAAAAAAAAAAAAAAAGAGTTGCTGTTGACCAGGTAACAGTGGTCTTCTTTCTTGGCTATGTACAAATTTGGTTATAGCAGTTAATATCATTACTCTATTGATTGTATTCTTGAGACCGCATGAATTGAGTTTAGTTCAAGTTTGAGAAGTCTTCAAAACAATAACAGTTCTTTTAGGGGGCGCCTGGATGGCTCAGTGGGTTAAACCTCTGCCTTCGGCTCAGGTCATGGTCTTGGGGTCCTGGGATCAAGCCCCGCATCGGGCTCCCTGCTCGGTGGGGAGCCTGCTTCCCCTTCTCCCTCTGTCTGCCTCTCTGCCTACTTGTGATCTCTCTCTGTCAAATAAATAAATAAAAATCTTAAAAAAAAATAGTTCTTTTAGTATTTAAAAAAAATTTTTTTGGAAACATTTTTTTCAAGTATACAGAAATGCATATGAACAGTGGCATGACCGATGATAAGAATCATCTGAGTAGCTCCCTGAGAGCTCTTTCAATAAATATAAAATTCTCTGTGAAGAGAGAATGTATGTTTAGTTACAGAGTTTTTTCTTTCTCTGTGTTATATAACATAAGATGGTAGATTATAATTAATAACATCTTAGATCCAGCAAGGTACAGTTTTCCCATTTTATAGATAAGCTCATGAAGGTTAGATTCCTTGCCATATTGTCATACAGCTAGGAAATAGAGACCCATTTCAGGGGAATTTGGTTTGATTTTTCAAACTATGTGCTTTTAATGCTTTCCTTGGCTGCTTATCTATGTAATAAGTTGGAGAGAGAATTTATATAATCAAAAAAATTACATCTCTTCTATCCTTAACAGTGGGGTAGCTAAATTTCTCTTTTTTCTCTTGTTTGTCCCTACCTCTGTCTCTGTTAGCTGTTGACAGGTCTGTGACTGCCAGTTTGAGTGATGCTCGGGATGCCCTAGTGAATGCTGTCATAGACTCTCTTTCAGCTTATCGTTCTTCAGTTCTAAGTAACCAGCAGCCTGGACTCATGGTTCCTTTTTCTTTGCGGCTTTTCCCACTCTTTGTGTTGGCTCTCCTTAAACAGGTAAGAGAATCAAAACCAGAAACTAAAACAGTGAAAATGTCAGTAGCCCAAATTTTTATCCTGTGAGCCACTAAACACTGTATGTATTACTTTAAGACATTAAAGTTTTCTGAGGACAGTGACTTTGACTCTTACTTGAACCTTGAAAGAATTTGTCACCTAATAAATTCATAAGATAGTGATTTAAAGCATGTGCCATATGTAAGAGATGTAAGAGATGTTCACCAAGTATTCATTGACATTATCAGAGATGTCAATGATCAGTTTTTCAGTTTTCCAGAACAAGAGCTATATGTTTTATTGCTCATATAAGAAGTCACACATAACATAAAACTCTTCTGTCCTGCTCTGTCCAGCATTTCACCCACATACTACTACTTAATCTTATATTTTCCCTCTCATACATGTGCACCTATTTCCATGACCTGCATTATACTTTCCTATTCCTGTGTTTGAGTTTAAATGTTACCTCTCTGGCAGTTGCCTTTCCTTCTATGGTCTTGTAAAGTTTTTTATTGGATATTAATTGCTTGTCTTCTTTGCCTGCCCTTTGCCCCTACTGCTGGTAGGTAGAGGAGGCTTATTTTTCCAGTATCCAAAATAAAATGTCCAAGCTTGTATACTTAAGGTGTGAAGTTTATTAATTTTAAATATATATTATAAATTCTTAAATCTATCAATTAAATTTTATCAAAAAGCTCATGTTAATAAATCACCTGGGAGAGCATCCCAGATTCCAAAATTGATGGAAACTACAAAAATTGTCAATTTGTATATTTTTCTGAACTCCAGGATTGACTTGTCTGGTGTATGTCATCTCTTCTAGGGAAAAAGGGCAACCCACTCATCCTAACAGAATGGCTTTTGGATCAACTTCTAGCTTCTTTAACTCAAATTATGTATTCCCACTTCTGAATATAATATAAATGCATAGAAATTACATAAATGCTTAAATTTTAATACTTAAAAATCTGAGCTTTTCCCTCTTTAGGTCTTTTGTTAAATGTTGTCCTTTTACTGAGGCCTGCCTTTCCCGATCTCCCCATTCAGTGTGCAGTGTTCTAACCTATATTCTTTACTTCTTTACCTAATGTTCCTAACCTACATTCTTTACTTCTCTTCCCTCCCTTTTCTCCATAGTTTTTAACACTAACATATCAATATTTTGCTTATTTATTATTTATTTTTCCCTTACTAGGATTTTTTGTCCGTGAGGGCAAGGATTTTTATCTTTTTTGAAAAGTTACCACATTGTCCCATCACCTAGAAGAACAATTCTTAGTACACAATGGACTATCAGTAAATAGTTATTGAATGAATAAATAAACTTTCCTTCTTCCATTTCTCATAATATTCTTTTTTCTTTCTTAATGACTGTTAACATACTAATTTAAAAGATCTTGGGGCACCTGGCTAGTTTAGTTGGTAGAGCATGCAACTCTTGATCTCAGGGTTATGGGTTTGAGCCCCATGTTGAGTGCAGAGCTTACTTAAAAATAAATCTTTTTTTTTTTTTACTTAAAAAGAAATCTTAAGAGCCTTGGGGCCTGATTCTGGCTCCTTCAGTAGAGCATGCCAGGTTATCAGTTCAAGCCCCATTTTGGAAGTAGAGATTATTAAAACAAATAAACAAAAAACTTAAGAGCCTTTTCCAATCTTTATTTATAGCACTTCCACTTGTTTTAATACATCATCTCATTGCTGCTAGCTCTTTGCCTGTTTCTACAACTTTCTATCAGTAGGAATGCTTACAATTTTTTTTTTTTAAGATTTTACTTCTTTTAAGTAACCTCTGCACCCACTCTGGGGCTGGAACTCACAACCTCACAATCGAGAGTTGCATGCTGTACCTACTGAGCCAGCCAGGAGCCCCAGGAATGCTTGAAACCCTACCCCAAAACTTCTAATACTCTCCATGAAGCTAATATATCAGTTAAAACTCAGTACTTAAACATCAGTAAAACTTACTATTTACTACTTTTATTCTGCTAATTAACATCCTCATTTCTATTACTATTTTTCTGGTTGATTTTTAACCTGTATTGTGTTGTTTAATTTCTCTAACTATGGGAGAAACAAGGATAGTTAACCACCATTAGTCATCTCCTAACATTTATGAAACACAGATCTTTAGTCCTTCGTGTATGTTTTTATTTTATCATCTGCAGTTTAAGTTTATTCTTCTCATGGTATTATTTAGATTTCTATATCACTATCCCTCTATGGCAGATAGAATATTTAGATCTAGTTCAGTGATTAGGAAACACCAGAGAGACCTAATGACTTTGCAGTGGTCATGTAATTAGTTTCTTTCAGGTGGCAGTGTAGCCATAATTTAATAGATGTATGACTTTTTAAAAGATACTTAACAGAATCCATTAAAAGAATAATTAACAATAAATTTGCTAGTTCTGTCTGAAGATATTCTTTTAACATCTGATATTTGCAAAGCTTTGTTTATATTTATTATTAAATCCCCCCTTTTTTATGGGGGGTGGTGTTTTGTTACAGAAATCATTTCAGACTGGGACAAATGCACGTCTAGATGAACGCATTTTTGCCATGTGTCAGGTGAAAAATCAGCCCTTGGTTTACCTTATGCTCACAACTCATCCCAGTTTGTATAGAGTTGACAATCTCTCAGATGAGGTAAGATTGATTACTTTTTTAGTGGCTATTTCTTGGAGTTTTAACGACTTAATTATTCTGAGTCCGTTGTAGAAATGAGGAAAGTTTTGTTGTTTTTGTTGTTTTCTAAAGATTATTTTTTCATTTTACAGAGAGCATGCATGGGGGGTCATAGTGGGGAAGGGCAGAGCAAAAAGCAGATTCCCCGCTGAGCAGGAAGCCAGATATGGGGCTTGATCCCAGAACTCCCAGAATCATGACCTGAGCCAAAGGCAGCTGCTTAACAACTGAGTCACCCAGGCGCCCCAAAGAAAAAATATTTAAATTGTAATATTATTTGCCCCTTTATTTCTTCATTCTTTCTTATGGGTCTTTGCTAGGAGACTAGAAAACAGAGCCACTGATCGCTTATCTTCTTTCCCACCAGAGAAAGACAAGATTCTTTTTTTCTTTCACGTTAGAAAGCCTTTAGGGAGGGTGCCTGGGTGGCTTAGTTCATTGAGCGCCTGCCATCGGCTCAGGTCATGATTCCAGGGTCCTGGGATCGAGCCCCGCATTGGGATCCCTGCTCCGCGGAGGGCCTGCTTCTCTCTCTCCCCCTGCCTGTGGCTCTGCTTACTTGTGCTGTCTCTGTCTCTCTGTCAAATAAATAAATAAAATCTTTGGGAAGCAAACAAACAAACAAACAAGTCTTTAGGGGAAATTTCTGAATTGCTCTCTTGAGTCTGCATATTCTTTGTGGTGGTTCCCACATGCCTTCAGGTAAGAGGTCTTAAGGTAGTGTGATTAATACTCCCTCTTTAAAGCTAAATCCTTACGCTGGAGGGGGCATACCCCTTGATAGATCAGTATTTTATTTACTTCTCCTTTAGGTAAGGTTTAATCAAGCACCTTAGTTTAAGTACTCAAAATGTTTTTGGTCAAAAATTAATAGTTATGAATATTTAAAGGTGTATGTGTGTTTTCAGAGAATAGTAGTATCCATTATAAATGAGAAATTTACATTTCTGACCTTAATAAATTAATGTCAAACTTAATAGAACTATTAGAATCTCATTTGCATTAGGCTTTTATTCCTCCCGCACATGTACACATAACCTAAGTCACACAGTTAGCCATTATTTATTAACTAAATTCCAGACTTCATTTGGTTCTCTCTGAAGTCATTTTTCTGTTCAGGATACATAGGTATTGGTTGCATTTATTATATTTTTTAAATAATAGTTAAGATCAGAAGTTAATTTGGATTTATTGGGATTCAAAATGGGTTTGTTTAGATGAGCAATAAATATTTCTTCATCTTCTTTATATTTAAATATGAATAACTGTGATTTAGCTAAGTTTCAAAGTCTTGGAAGTAACATTAAAAAAATTTTTTTTAATTGTGACTGCCTATTACCATGTCAACAAAAATTCTTGGAATGCAAAGATTTGGTCAGAGGCAAGGGAAAGCTTTAGTGCTATAGAGTTTACAAACCAGAAGTCTGCTCTGAAGGCGAAGGTTTGAGCTCGAGTTTGAATAGGCACAAGTTCTGTGTCCTTATTAAGGGCTGGTCAGCCTGAGGTCCCAAATTGCAACTTTAGGAGCAGAGTGACAGGCTGGATACATTTTCATACTTCTCATAGCAGCTTCAGGATCTGGCAACAGCCTGAAAAGATGTGTGGCGGGGGTCTGCAAATTCTGCTGAATTTTGTGTGTGCTTGCTACCTCAAGCCATGTTGTCTGGTTTTGTTCCCCATGGCATTTGGTCTGATAAAAAGTTTAGTTTTATTTCCCTTGACATGAGGGAACCCATCTTGTCAGCTGTTGCTGTCTAATTATTGGGGTATTTTGTTCTTAAGTTGTATTGAAAAGCTGTAACTTTTTTGGGGCACCTGGGTAGCTCAGTTGGTTAAGCCTCTGACTCTTGATTTTGGCTTGGGTCATGATCTCATGGTTGTGGGATCGAGTCCCACATCGGACTCCATGCTGAATGGAGAGTCTGCTTGAGATTCTCTCTCCCTTTCCCTCTGCCCCTCTTCTCTCTCTCAAATAAATGAAGTCTAAAACCTTTAATTTTTTTGCTTAATTCCTCAGGGAGCACTCAACATCAACGATCGCACCATACCTCAGCCACCTATTCTTCAGCTTTCTGTGGAGAAGTTGAGCAGGGATGGAGCTTTCCTCATGGATGCAGGCTCTGTGAGTAGTCTGACTAATCTGGATCCTTGCCTCTGCATACTGCTGTATCTTCATTCCCTTTAATCTTTTTCTGAACAGATGATGTGCTATTTAATCTATACATTTTTGTAGGAGCCACCATCTCCCTCCATAGCCTTTTTTCATGATAAGCATAAATGTCTCATCATGGAAAAAAGTAATTATTATTCAGTTGAAGACTGTATAATCTCACTAAACATACTCATCATTTTGATCTTTTAGAACATACTCAGTGGTAAAGGTGAGTCAGCAGTTCACTGTTACGCACGTCTCAAAATGATTTTTTTCCTCTTCCCAGGTACTGATGCTTTGGGTTGGAAAAAATTGTGGACAAAATTTTCTCAGCCAGGTTCTAGGAGTTCAAAACTATGCATTAGTTCCACAGATTATGGTAAGACTGTTTTATCGTAATTGTGATTGTGGTAGACTCACAGGACCATTTCATTGGTCTTTGGCAGGGTCCTTTTAACCACTGATTTGGAGTAAGAACTGATCTAATTGCCAAATAAGCTAATGATTTGTGATTAGCGTCAGTTGGATTAATATATATTATTGAAGAAAGTAATAATGAACTTTGTCACCAGCTCTGTAATCATGGACAAGTCACTAATAGCCTCATTTGTAAATTAAGAATGTTCTTGCTTATGGAGGAATAACTGAAATGACCCATGAGGAAGCATTTGTTAAGCTCTATAGCATTTGTTTGGATAATTTTCTATTTTAAAGTTAGAATTAGGGGTGCCTGGATGGCTCAGTTGGTTAAGATCTCCAGGGGATTCATATACATGATAAAATTTGAGAAGCACCGTAAATGATGCTTTAGATATGTGACTCAAGTAAGTTGGATATTGCTGGGCTTTGTTTAACAGACAGACCTTCCAGAACTTGATACACCAGAATCTGCCAGAATAATAGCATTCATCTCTTGGCTTAGAGAGCAGAGACCATTTTTCCCCATACTTTATGTGATAAGGTAAGTTGAATTTTTCATTTGCTAATAGTGAAATAATTTGTTCAGCTTTACAAGGACCTGTTTTGAGTCATATGTCACCTAATGCTTAGGCCAACCCTTCAGGAAAAAAAAAAAAGGATTTTCAATAAATATTACTCATTTATTCTTTATATCCAGTTATTAGTAAAGAGTATGTTAAAAGCCTCATGACAAATCCACTTTATTTTACTATTACATTGTATCTAATGTATATATTTTTGTCTTTTATTCCTCAGGGATGAGAGTCCAATGAAAGCAAACTTCCTTCAAAACATGGTAGAAGACAGAACAGAATCTGCATTATCATATTATGAATTCCTCTTGCATATACAACAACAAGTGAACAAATGAACACATGAAGATATTTGACTTAAAGTCATGATAATGCAGAACACCTGAGAATGTGTAATACTTTCCTTTTCTATTAGGTTTGTGGACTAATGGGATGATTATATGTTCTCACTGTGATTTCAACAAACTATAGCAAATAAAGGACCACAGCAGAGAATCAAACATGAAACTCTGAAATACTGTATTTTTCAAATCAAAATATATCTACATACATTTGACTGGATACTTTTTTTTCCTTTGCTGCCAATAATGTTTGAGTTATGGATTGAAATAGGATGAGACAATATTGCAGAGGCAAAGTAAATTTTGTAAAATAAAGACTTCTGTGTTTCAAATGTATATTTCTCCTTTTTTCCTGAAATTTTGGCTGCTACATTTACAACCTCACGAGACTGAGTGTCGCAGGGATGTTACAAGTCCATTGATAATGATCTTTTTAAGATCAAAAAAATTTCAGAAGTAAATATATGTAGAAAAGCTAGACCCCATCCCCCATACCTGTTCTTTTTTTTTTTTCAAGGAAGAAAGAGGATCATCATGTTAACTAAAACCGGAGTAAACTAACTCTAGTCTAGTTTGAGAAGAACATGAAATAATACAGTCGAGCTTTAAAATCTGTCAGTATTCTCTATACTTGAAGAACAGAGTCACTTTGATTTGAAGTGAAAACTAATTAAGTGGTTTTCTGATTTGACTGCAGAAGACTTGGTTGGAGCCAGTATCATATTCTGCAGTGAAAAGAATCAGCTGCCTTCATAAATACATTGAGACTGGCAATGGTAATAGGGGATAAGAAACTTTGGTTATCTTGATCCTTGAAGCGGGCTTTGTTTGGTTCATTTCTGCTCTGTGATGTATAATAAAAGTGTTATATTGGTGAATTGAATTAAAGAAATTAAAGGTTTTTAAAATTCTGTCTCAAATGCATTTTTCCAAAAAGTTTAATAATTGGAAGCCGCTCATTAGATATTTATTTTTGGGTATTAAAACTTATTAAAGCATGAATGCTGCTGTTTGATTTGGTGGATATTAAGATTAGACAAATCCAATATATTGAAGTTATGGTAGAAGCTTGATTTCTGAACATGCTCAAGAGACTGCTTTTTTGATTGAGCCAGAGAAATATTATAGTCAAAACCATTGAGTGGATTTTGTTTACAAATAGGTAAATTATACATTTATATATTTAAAGTGCTGTGATAGGATATCTTTAAAGAGCTTGGCCCATTTTTCACAGATTCACCTTGTCTTGTATGAACTTCTTAACATAAAAGTTGTTCGTGTGTAATACTTGATGAAAATATTTTTGTTTCTTTGTTTTAATGGGTTAGAAAAATGTGTTTACAATCTTGGTCTTAAATGATCACCAATGAAATAGTAACTTCCAGGTTTACGTCAGTATGAGCTGACTTTAACTGAGTTGTTTGGGGATAGGGAAGAAGCAGGTCCCATTAGAATATATACTACTGCTTGCCTGCTGGGTCAGACTAATTGCTTGGATTTTATAGGAATATCATCTCCCTTAAGCAGTGTTAAGGTTTATCTTCAGGATGCGAGTGGCACATTAACTGGAAATTTTCTTGAAATCTGCTTCATTATTATTAGGAAGCTATTTTCAAGTTGTAGCAAATTAAAAAAAATTTGTATCTTGCTCTCTTTTAAAGAAACAGAGTCATCCTTGTGCACTGATGTTTCTTGAAACAACTAAAATTCTCTTCTTAATGTGAACTGTCAATGTTGATACTTGTAGGTCCTTTCTTAATAGTAGTGAAGAACCTTCCAGAGGGAAGAGTTTGTGCTTCTAGGGACAGTAATCTTCCTTGTGCCTCACTTCATCCCTAAGTGGATATGACTCTTGTTATTGCCACATGCTTTGTTAGTATATTTCACAAATTTACTTTTAAAATTTCACCTTAAAAATTATTTTAGATAGTGTGTAACATGTGCAATCCAGAATAATTTTATAATAGGCAGGTCATAAAAAACAACTTTAGTTAAGATTCATAATATTTGTTCTCTGGGTAATGAGGGAATGAATGAACCTTTTGGAGATAATGATATTAAGCAATTATTTTTTGCAATACTGAATGTGTTTAGTTTAGGTTTTTTTTTTTTTTTTTTTGCTGTAGGGCACTACCTGCTATCTCATCTTGTATTACTTTTTGATGTAAAGCAACTAATATTTACACTATGCCATATTTTTTTTATTGTAGTTGTAAATTATGAACGATCCTTAAATTTTCTACAGATCTACAACTACTAAAGTAACAGACAAGGGCAATCTTGGTATTTAAATCTGAGCATGGCAATTCTACCATAAAAAGTACTCTATTTTTCTAATTTCTAGGATTTTTAAAATAACATTTCTGTACATCTGACATTAATATTCACTCAAGCTGTATACCATTTTAGTTTGCATATACTTCATTTTTTTAATTTAATGTATTAAGTCTAACAGACTATTTTACGATAATTAGAACAAAAAATTTATTTCTTCTAATCAAAGATGCATAACAGCTATTATCTAGGGGACCATCAAATGTGATTTCAAGATTTTGTTAACTATTTCAAATATAATCCTTATATAGAAATTTTAATTTTGTAAAGTAGTGTATAATATTGTAACATTAAATTCTTGTTCTCAAATTCAAATATGTATTGATCTTCAATGTGCTGTGTTAAATCTTGCTTCTCTTAAATATTAGAGACAAGATTTGTCTTCCTTTTTACAGTTTGTAATTTTCACTGTTTTATTCCTGTAAAAAAAAGTCATTTGTAACCCATGCAAATAATCGTTTGAACTGTGCTAACTTATCAATTTGGCTATTCAATAAAGTTATTGAAAGAGCTTACATATACTGACCTGTTATTTAAAGGGGTAGGGATAACCTGCCAGTCACTGAATTGTGCCATGTTGTATACCTGCGTTAAGTCAATGGAAGGCTTTGGCTGAAAGCACTTTGAATCTAAGCTGGTGTCTGGGAGGTCATAAACTAAATTCTTGATGCTCATTCCTCAATGATTGCTGGGTTTAAAATTCTAGGTTGAAAGAGGTTTTTGTTTTTTGGGTTTTTTTTTATAATCTTGTTATGTTTAAGATAGTACTCCATTGTCTTCTGGACCGTTTGGTTATTGATAAGATGCTTACTGTCATCCTAATTGTTACTTTGAAGGTAAATCTGTTAGCTTTCAAGGTTTTTCTATTATCCTTAATATTCTATAGTTTGGCTACTCTGAGTTTATAGTTCATCTCGCTTGTTTTTCAGAGCATATTTTATTTTATTTTATTTTTAAGGATTTTATTTATTTATTTGACAGAGATCATAAGTAGGCAGAAAGGCAGGCAGAGAGAGAGGAGGAAGCAGGCTCCCTGCTGAGCACAGAGCCTTATGTGGGGCTCCATCCCAGGACCCTGGGGTCACAACCCGAGCTGACGGCAGAGGCTTAACCCACTGAGCCACCCAGGCGCCCCTCAGAGCACATTTTAATCTGAAAATCCTCGTGTATCTTGGATTATGGAAGTCTCAGCCATTTATTTTTTTAAGTGAGATATGATTCACATATAAAGCTATTTTCTTTAAAAAATATGCTTTTGGGGGTGCCTGGGTGGCTTGTGTTCCTACTCTCACTCCCTCTCTTTGTCAAATAAATAAATAAAATATTTTTAAAAATTAGCTTCTGGGGGTCCCTGGGTGGCTCATTTGGTTAAGCATCTGCCTTTGACTCAGGTCATGATCCCGGGCTCCTGGGATCAAGTCCCGCTTTTGGGGTCCCTGCTCCCTGGGGAGCCTACTTCTCTTCTGGCCTCTCTCTCTCTCGTTCTCACTCATAAATAAATAAATGACTAATAAAAATCTTTTTTTAAAAAAGGGGGAGTGGCGCCTGGGTGGCCTAGTTAGTTAAGCGTCTGCCTTCAGCTCAGGTCATGATCTCCAGATGCTGGGATTGAGTCCCACATGGGGTAGGGGGGTGTCCCTGCTCAGCAGGGCGTCTGCTTCTCCCTCCCCCTCTGCCTCTTTTCCAGCTTGTGCTCTCTCCCCCTTTCTCTTCTCTCAAATGAATAAATATTTTTAAAAATTTAAAAAATTATACACGAGACTAATTGAAAATGCCATATTTTTACACTTCCTCTAAAAGTTTTCTTTGGGGCACCCTAGTGGCTCAGCTGGTTAGGCATCTGTTTTTGTTTTTTTTTTTTAAACGATTTTTTTATTAGAGAGATCTCACAAGCAGGCAGAGCAGGAGAGGGAAGCAGGGCTCCCACTGAGCAGAGAGCCCGACGCGGGGTTCCATCCCAGGACCCTGAGATCATGACCCTTGCCGAAGGCAGAGGCTCAACCCACTGAGTCACCCAGGTGCCCCTAAACATCTGACTCTTGATTTCAGTTCAGGTCTTGATCTCAGGGTTGTGAATTCAAGTTCTGCTTTGGGCTCCAAGCTGGGTGTGGAGCCTACTTAAAACAAAAATTAAAACTAAAAGAGGAGCACCTGGGTGGCTCAGTTCGTTAAGTGACTGACTCTTGGTTTTGGCTCAGGTCATGATCTCAGGGTCATGGAATTAAGGCCTACATCTTCTCAGCGCAGAGTCTGCTTGTCTCCCTCAGTCTGCTCCTCCCGCTGCTCGTGCTGTCTCTCAAATAAATGAAATCTTTAAAAATAAAAGAAAAATTTCTGCAACTATTTACTAAAGTTGAAACTAGTGCTGTCAGTGCTAGATTTGGGGCAAACTGGTAAATTTTTAAAAAATGAGTGGGTTTGCCTTCGTAAAGTCCATAGTGAGGGAGATAGAAATTAATATAATAATCTTAAGTATGCACATTATTTATCAAGGAATCATACCATTGAGAAGTATTAGGAAGTTTAACCAATAAAATACAGAAACCCCACAGGGAAATGGTTCCCCAGAGATACGTAAGCATATAACATGAAATCTTCACACTTTTAATTCTTATCAAACTAAAGGAGCTATCATGCATCTAAGCAGACAAAATTTAAATTTGGCTTCTATAGGCTCCCTTAAACGAAAAAAATAATTGTTTATCCTGGAATTGTATTTGGTTTTGGTTCATCAGGATTATATGTCATTAAGTTCTGCACATTTATTATACTTAACAATTATTTCAGTTTTAGAAGTTTTTTTTTTAAGACAGAGATGTAGGTCTGTACACACAGGGCAACATTTTCTAATGCTTTATAATTAAGTAGGATATGTTCTTGGGATTTAGCTTTTACCCAATCAAGGGAGAAAGTTGGTGTACATACCTTGGCTCTTCTTGTTTTTGAATCCAAAAGATAAATTTTTGTTGGATTGTTTTTTACACTTTTTTCCTCAAACTAACAGTTAAATATAGTAGTTTATTACCTTCTGTTTTGACCAGGTTTCACCTGTTTCTCGATTGTAGGCTTCATTTCAGGGGACCCACTAGATTGCTTCACCCTCTGCAGCCTGTCAAGTGGCCACAGAGCCCTCTTACCAAGGGTTAAAGGATGACTGAATTCCTTCATTCTTTTATTCATTCACTTAGTCTTTATGATTAGTAACTATCCTTTATGTACCCTACACAATTTGCTTCCTCCATAAAGGCTCCCCCCCCCCTTAAGAATGCTCTAGGCCACGTGCCAGCTTAACTAGGAACCTGAACTCAGGACCCTGAGCTCAAGACCTGAGCTGAGATCAAGAGTCAGTGGCTGAACTGAGCCACCCAGGTGCCCTCATAAAGGCATTCTCAAATTCTACTTTATGACTGTTGTTATAAGGATAACTATAATCCATGCTAGATTCATTGTTCTATGTTATTATCATTATACTTTTCTTCTGACTTTAAAAGAAATTAAAATTAAAACATTTCCTAATACTATCGTGATTTTCAACACGGCGTTATAGTTAGGTCGGCTCTGTCGAGGGCTCACGCCGTTCCAGGAGTTGCAGTTCCGAACAAAACACAAGGCTTGTCTTCATGGAGCCTACAGTCTAGCTGGTGAGAAACGGGCAATAAAATAAGTACATTTAGCTTACGAGTCGGATAAGAAAAATAAGTCAGATTAGAGAGTATGGAGTCTTGAAAAGGGTGGTGATTTACGCAGAATGGACAGGGACGTCTTTACTGGGAAAGCCGTGAACAAAGACGCAAAGGAGGCCTTTAACAGGGTGCCTTGATGGCTCAGATGGTAAAGCATCAGCCCTCGGGTGAGCTCACGACCCTAGGTCCTGGGATCAAGTCCTGCATTCACGCTACCCGAACCTGCTTCTCCCACGGCTCCTCTCTCTGCTCCTCTAAGGGTGGGTGGGTGGGAGGGAGAGAAGGTCCGAAACGCGCCAGGTGCGTGTTTGGGAGAAAAGCAACTGAGGAGAAAGGGAAAAGAGCGCAAAAGACACCCTAAACGCAACTCTCTCTAAAACGTCGCTCCCAGGTTACGTATTTCCGTAATTTACAAGCGAGGTCGCAGAAGGTCACTAGAAACGAGTGCCTGCCGCAGCAGCCTCCATTTTGCTTTTGGGCACCAACCTCAGGTGAGTTTATGCCTCGCCCACGTTCCTTTCTCTCTCGTCATCATGGAGGCGGGTTTTCTTCACATTCCGAGTGAACTTCAGAGAAGCCCAGTGGCGGGGGGCGGGGGTAGAGGAGCAACGAGGGCCAACCCAGGCAGAAGGGACTGGGGCTGTCGACTCAGCCCTCATTCAAAATGGCGGCGCAAGCCCCGCGCTTTGTCCGGTCCGGCAGCGCGCGTGCTTAGCCCGCCTCCCAGGCTCGGCGCTGTGGGGGCGGGCCTACGGCAGGGGGTGGGCTCGCGCCCTGCGGCCTGGCCTTAAGTCGTCTGCGCCGGAGTTGCTACCTCTTTCACCACCTTTAGCATTCCCTGGTGTTGGTGGGGGAGATGGAGCCGGTGACCGTCGCGTCTGACAGCGGCGACCGGCCAGGGGCTCCGGCGAACTCAGGCCTGTCGGCTTCCCAGCGTCGGGCCGAGCTGCGGCGGAGGAAGCTGCTTATGAACTCCGAACAGCGCATCAACCGGATCATGGGCTTTCACAGGCCCGGGAGTGGCGCGGGTGAGAGCCTCCTGTCTTCCCTCACTCTCCCACCCACGGCTCTGAGTCTTCGGGATCGTTCTTGCTTTCCCTGTAACGCCCCGCTGGCCTTTTGAAAAAGCTCTGCTCTCTGACCTCCCCTCTTGTCTCCGTTTCTTAGGTGATGTCCCAAGTTCTCACTTAATTAACCCCCGGACCTTTCTAGTCCCTCTCAATTTTCCGTGGGCTTCGCTCTCGGATTGTCCCCCATCTCCGCCGCAGGCTGCGAAGCCTTGGCTCCTATGCCATGGTGCCCTGTGCCCAGTTATGCGAGAGAGACCCTTTTTCGTTCCTCACGCCCTCCCCTCTCTTGCAGGGCGCACCTTTTATCCCGTCAGATTGCTCTGACTATAGTGCTCCTCAGGAAAATGACTTTCCTTTATTTCCGTTCCAAATGCTTTCCCTTCCAGTGCCTTTCCTAGCGTCTGTCTACCTTCTTTTGCCTTTCGCCGTTACTCTGTCGGCCCTCCGGAGCTTGTGTTTACTGAACTGCTCCCTAGTCCTTCCTACGTGGAAATGGGACTCTTACGGTCATATCTGGTGTCTGTGTGCAGTGCCCTCAACACTGTCACCTACAGGCTTTCTACAACTGGAGGATAAAACTGGGTGACCGTTCTTTGTACCCCCCAGCAAGTGGGTCGTGCCCCCCTGAGGTCTTCTCTCGTAGTGTGCTGAGATTGATGCGATTGATGTCAGGAACCGCATTTAACCCTAAAGAGAGTTCCTCATTTCTCGCCCAGTGCATGTACAATTCAATGAGTATTCATGTGAATATTTATTGAGCACTGAGTATGTGCTAGTGTTCTCTAAGTTTCCATTGATTGCTTTTAGTGATTGACTTTTATTCAGTGTTTGCAAGCTACTTAAAGCTTTGTGATTTCTGTGGGCTAGACAGCCCTGAACTTTTGGATAGTTCACAAGTTACCAGGAAAGGTAAGAAGCACTCTTTCAAATTCTTCTAGAGCAATAGTTAGAAGACGCATTTTTCCTTTTAATGATCATCAGCAGGATATTATTTCCGAAGACATTTATTGTCCTTCTCAAGCTATATTCTGTATTTTGTTCTTTTGCTTTGAAAATTCTGTTACTAAAAGTTTTGTTTTGCTTTTAAAGCAGAACAGCATCTTCAAACTGCTTAGTTACCTACTAATGGCTCCCTCACTACAGTAGAAGGATTACGTAAACAGTAGCTTTACTGTAGGATATGCCACACCCTATGCTGGCAGGACTCTGGATTCAGAAGTGTAGTATTAAAATACAGGTTTTTAAAAAGCTTTAATGATTTTATATTTTTAATCAAATAAATTAGAGCAGACAATGTTGTCATTCTTCTGGGATATATAATCTATGAAAACCTCGTCTTTATAGCTTGCTCCATCCATGATCATCTTTCCCACTTGGTTGCCTAGTCTTATCTTCCTACTCCCAAAGCTTGGGTTGCATCCTCTGCAAGAATACTCTTTTGGGGTGGTATATATCCTAAGGGTGGAGAGGAAGGAACCAGTTTATGTTTTATGCAGAATCAGTATTTAGATTCAGAGACTGCAGAGTTCTAGCAGTAGCAGCATATTTTTTAATATGAAAGGTGTTTGCCAGTATATACTACATAAGACTTCTAAATTTCTTTTCTCAGAAGACGAAGGTCAAACAAAATCAAAGCAGCAGGACAGTGACAAATTGAACTCCCTCACCATTCCTTCAGTTTCAAAGCGAGTAGTGCTGGGCGATTCGATCAGTACAGGAACGACTGACCAGCAAAGTGGTGTGGCCGAGGTAAAGGGGACTCAGCTGGGAGATAAATTGGACTCTTTCATTAAACCACCTGATTGTAGTAATGATGTAAACCTTGAGCTCCGGCAGCGGAACAGAGGGGACCTGACAGCAGACACTATCCAGAGGGGTTCTCGCCATGGCCTTGAACAATACCTCTCCAGATTTGAAGAAGCAATGAAGCTACGGAAACAGCTGATTAGTGAAAAACCCAATCAAGAAGATGGAAATACAACAGAAGAATTTGACTCTTTTCGAATATTTAGATTGGTGGGATGTGCTCTTCTTGCCTTTGGAGTCAGAGCTTTTGTTTGCAAATACTTGGTAAGCAGCAGAGTGGAAACTGCAGATTGGCTATGTAATGAATCCTTTTACTCCATGGAATTGATTGCCAGTATTACTATTAACCAGATTCATACGGCTCTTTGGAGATATAAACTGTTGTTCACCTTAGATATAGATGAAATGTTCTGGTAAAATACAGAGCCCAATAATAATTGCTTAACTTTTTCTGTACTCTAGGTAGCATTCTGGATGCTTTACAAGTTTTAAGTCATTGAACCTCATCCTTCTGATTCTGTGTTTTATAGATGGGGGAATGAAGACTCAGAGGTTAAATCATTTGCCAAGGTCACATAGTTCTAAGTGACAGCTAGGCTTTAACTTAGGCAATTTCTTTCCGAAATCAAAGGGTAAAGTATCTACATGTCCTATATATAAATTGCCATTTTTCAAATAATTTGAACCTCAAAATGCAGTTCCTGTGGTCCTGAACATGGTGTAATTTTTCTGTGATTCAGCAAGCACTTCAGCATTTCATAATGTTGTAGTATCATAATGGCAGTCCCGTATTCTTGGTGCTTTCACCTGCCAGGAGAAATAAAGAAAGGCATAGTTCATAGTTCAGTGTCTTGCTCTTAGAAGTATTTCCATTCACTAGACATTTTAGGAATAACTACCAACTAGTGGGCTCAAAGCAAATTTTTAAGATAATTAAAGTTTATATTATTCATCAAGAAAGTTTTTTAAAATCTATTTTATGCACATTTTTTCTTTTCTTTTCTTTTTTTTTTTTAAAGATTATTTATTTATTTATTTGACAGACAGAGATCACAAGTCAGCAGGGAGGCAGGCAGAGAGAGAGGAAGGGAAGCAGGCTCCCCGCCGAGCAGAGAGCCCGATGCGGGGCCCGATCCCAGGACCCCGGGACCACGACCCGAGCCGAAGGCAGAGGCTCCAACCCACTGAGCCACCCAGGCGCCCCATATGCACATTTTTTCTTAAAGAGAATCTGTTGTACAGACTTTATTTGACATTACATTGTTATTATGGCTTTCAGCATTTAATGAGAAATGTAGCTGCTTTTTTTTTTTTTTTCCTTAAGGGCTCTGTGCTTTTAGGATTTTTAAAGTTAACATCCTATTTATGTGTGAGGTGGTTTTTTTGTTTGTTTGTTTGTTTGGGGTTTTTTGTTTTCTTTTGTTTTTTGTTTTTTTGCTATCAGATTTACAGCTGTTATTTCTCACAGCTTTCACTATACATCCATCTGGTAATGTTTGCTCTTTCACTCCCTTCATAATATTTTTAATTTTAGGAATAAATGTAAATTAATTATCATTTTGGTCTTTTCAATTTTATTGTGCAAGAAGAAAGATAACCACACCATTTTACCTACAGTAAGAATAGCTTGTCATTTGGGTGCCAGTGGTGTAGCTAATGAGATAATTTCTTGTCCCAGTGTCTGGGAGTGGATGGCATCTATTGCGTACTGGGCCTTTTATGTGTGCTTTGAAATTGTTGGTTGATTACTTCTAGATGAGAGAGATGTTACTGCATAATGTTTTATACATCTGTCACCGCTGAATATTTTAAATCCTTTAAAGAATAAGTTTTTGTGAGAGTAGACATTTTGGGGGACATCGACAGAATGTGACTTGACTTGAGAGACATATTTTATGATAAGGAGATCCAATCCCTTTATTTTTTTCACCCTTGTGCAGAAACAAGACTGCTTTCAGCCACTACAATTAAA
Source organism: Martes martes (assembly GCF_963455335.1). Taxonomy (NCBI): domain Eukaryota; kingdom Metazoa; phylum Chordata; class Mammalia; order Carnivora; family Mustelidae; genus Martes; species Martes martes. The sequence goes on along the minus strand of NC_137892.1, from coordinate 93,708,523 downwards.
TATATGTGTATTTTTTTTACAGTTTTTTTGCTTAGAATTTTATAGCTGCTGTTGATTTGATTTGAATGATGATGTTGAAAGTACATAATTTTATTTTCTGTCTTCACAGTCTATATTTGCTCCGTTTCTTACTTTACAACTTGCGTACATGGGACTATACAAATATTTTCCCAAGGTAAATTAAAACTTTTTCTAAATTATGGTGATGTATTTAGATTGATTGATGACTAGATGATTTTAAGATCTTAAAAAAAAATAGTCATACTCATGGTCTGAATCAGTGCTACTAGAAGTGTCATTGGCCAACCACTGCTGATCTTAAAACTATTTCTTTTTGTAACAGTTAAGTTCAGAAAGTGAGTGATAGAAACTTTTTGGCAATTTGACATTGCTATAACTTTTTTTTCATGTTTCACAAAAATGTTGGTCCATCATGGATTGGGGGGAAAACTTAACCACAGAGTTTGAATAATACTTTTCTGAGAAAATGTTCAGTTTAATTATTTAGTGAATTTAGTAATACATTTTATCTGTAATAAAGGAAATTAATTTTAAAATGGGTTCATTTATCTTACTGTGCTCTTTACTGGATGCCTAAAAACAATGCACTGTATCTTTAATGTCAAGGCCCTGGTATTTCCAAGAAATATTTGGCCAAAATTGCAAAACAGAAACATGGAGAGTGTCCGTGTTTACCTAGGCTGCTTAACTACAAATGTATACACAGTTTTATGGGACTTGGCTGGCGTAGAAAGTAACCTCACTGAAGTAATTGAGTTTTGTGTGAGGTTTTTTGTTTTGTTTTTGTTTTTTTAAGATTTTACTTATTTATTTGAGATAGAGTGAGAGCCAGACAGAGAGCACAAGCAAGGAGGGGAGGGGCAGAGAGAGAAGGAGAAGCAGGGTCTCCACTGAGCAGGGACCCCAATGTGGGGCACAATCCCAGGAATCTGGGATAATGACCTGAACTGAAGACAGACACTTAACCCAGGTACCTCTTGTGTGAGTTTTTTACTGAAAAACAGCTACTTGGTCTTTTGCTTAGTCATTTGTAATGCACTGAAAGACCTCATGTGTGTTTTCAATGGATTTGAAACATTTACATTCATGAAGAGTTAAATAGGTTATATATATAATACAGAAAGGAATGTAATTTTATTTGTAAATTTATTTAACTTTTTTTGGATGATATATGTGTATATTTATTAAAAGATTGATTATAGTTTTGCAATAGCGAAGTTTAGAAACAGCGAAGATGTCTACTAATAAATGACTCATTAAATTATGGCATATCCATTGAGAATGATGAAGCTCTGATATCTGGATAATGGTGAGTTTGCCCAGAAATATTAAGAGAAGAAAGCAAAATGCAGAATACGATCTATGGTATGCTACTTTTTTCATAAAAAGGAGGAAAATAGGGGAGCCAGGGTGGCGCAGTTGGTTAAGCACCTGACTTGATTTCAGCTCAGGTCATGACAGCAAGGTCCTGGGATCAAGCCCTGTGTCAGGCACCACACTCAGCATGGAGTCTGCTTTAGATTCTCTATCTCCCTCTCCCCCTCCTGCTCGTGCTTTCTCTCTCTCTCAAATAAATGGATAAAATCTTTAAAAAAAAAAAAAAAGAGGAAGAAAATAATGGATACTTGATTTTCTTGTATATGTGTGAAGAAACTTTGGAAGAATTTTTTTAAGATTTATTTATTTATTTGAGAGAGAGAGCACATGTGGAGTTTTGGGTTAGGAAGAGGGAGAAGCAGCATCCCCACTGAGCAAGGAGCCTGAGATCATAACCTGAGCTGAAGGAAGCCATTTAACTGGCTGAACCACCCAGGTGCCCCTCAGCTCAGGTTTTTCTCTCATGGTCGTGTGTTTGACCCCCATGCTGGGCTCCACACTGGGCATGGAGCCTACTTTAAAAAAAAAAAAAAAAGATAGGAAAGGGAAAAAAAAACCTCTACAACCCTGAGGTCAAGAGTCACACACCATTGACTGAGCCAGCCAGGCACCTCATATACTCAAAGAATATTGCATGAAACTATTAATAGTAGTTATTTGTGCTAGGAGTGTGTATGGGTTACTAGGTAAATGGGGGAGAGAAAAGGAAGGGAAACTACTGTATACTTTTTTCTCAACCAAACATTTTGTTGTAACTTTTTTTTTAAGATTTATTTTACTTTTATTTATTTGACAGAGAGAGAAAGAGAACACAAGTAGGCAGAGAGGCAGAGAGGCAGGGAGAGGGAGAAGGAGAAGCAGGCTCCCCGCTGAGCAGGGAGCCCGATTCCGGGCTCCATCCTAGGACTCGAATCATAGTCTGAGCCGAAGACAGATGCTTAAGCTACTGAGCCACCCAGGCGCCCCTTATTTTTTATTTTTTAAGATTTATTTTTTTTATTTGAGAGAGAGCTTGTGTGCAGTGGGTGGGGAGGGGAGGGTAGAGGGAGAGAGAGAATCCAAATCAGACTTCCCACTGAGCACAGAGCTCATTTCCACTGAGTACTCCATCCCAGGACCATGAGATCACAACCTAAGCTGAAATCAAGAGTCAGGTGCTCAACTGACTGAGCTACTCAGGTGCCCCAGGACTTTTTTTTTAAGTAATCTCCACATCCAACATGGGACTTGAACTCAGAACCCTGAGATCAAGAGTTGCATGCTCCACCAAAGGAGCCAGCCAGATGCCCCTTATGACAGTTTTTATTTTTATTATTTTTTAAAGATTTTATTTATTTATTTGACAGAGAGATCACAAGTAGGCAGAGAGGCAGGCAGAGGGGGAGGGGGAAGCAAACTCCCCGCTGAGCAGAGAGCCCAATGTGGGGCTCAATCCCAGGACCCTGGGATCATGACCTGAGCCGAAGGCAGAGGCTTAACCCACTGAGCCACCCAGGCGTCCTGCCTTAGGACAGTTTTTAAACTCACAGAAATGTTTAAAGAATTGTCAGTGAACTACCGTTTACACTTATGATTTAAATTCTATATTAACATTTTGTTATATTATCATGTATCTATCCAATTTATCCATTCTCAGTGCATTTTATTTGTTTTTCATATTTTTATTTCTTGGTGTATTTCAGAGTATGTTGTAGATGTAGACATCAGTATACTTTACCCCTACACATTTTGGCCTACATGTCATTAACTACAATTCAGTGGTGGTTTATGGTTCTTCTTTTCCTTAAAGTAAAATTTTTTTACAGTGAAATGTTCAAGTCTTTTTAGTATACCATTTAATGACTTTTCCACCCTGTGAAACCCAAATGCTTTCAAGGTTTAGAATGTAACTGTGGGGACATTCCACCATGCCCCTTTCCAGTCAGCTTCAGCCCCTACAGACTGAGGATCTGATTTCCTTTTTCCCACTGTAGATTAGTTTTTGCCTGTTTCAGTACCTCTTCCTTTTTTTTTTTTTTTTTTAAGGTATTAAGTAATCTTGGGGCACCTGGGTGGCCCCTGGGTGGGTTAAGCCTCTGCCTTCGGCTTAGGTAGTAATCTCAGGGTCCTGGGATTGAGCCCTGCATCGGGCTCTCTGCTCAGTGGGGAGCCTGCTTCTGTCACTCTCTGCCTGCCTCTCTGCCTACTTGTGATCTCTCTCTCTCAAATAAATAAATAAAATCTTTAAATAAACAAAAAAGATATTAAGTAGTCTCTCTACCCAGTGTGGTGGAGCTTGAACTCACAATCCCGGGATCAAGAATTGCATGCTCTACTGACTGAGCCAGGCAGGTGCCCCTTTATATATGTGAGATCATTCCTATACATACTTTTTTGTACAAGGCTTCTTTTATTCTCCATAATTTTGAGATTCATCCATGTTGTTGAGTATATTGGGCCTCACCACCCCCCCACCCCGCCTTTGTTTTTTCTGACAAATATTCCATTGTGTGACTATCCATTTGTTTATCTGATCTCCTGTCCAGGGACATCTGTCTAGGGTTGTTTCCAGCTATTGGTTATTATGTCTAAAGCAGCTGAGAATTTGTATGAATCTTTTTGTGTACATAGACTTTGATTCCTCTTGGGTAACAATACCTTTTTATATTCAAAAAGTTTTTGGGGTGCCTGGTTGACTCAGCTGCTTTTGGCTCAGGCCATGATCCCTGGGTCCTGTGTTTCAGCCCTGTGTTGGGCTCCCTGCTGTGTGGATAGTCTGCTTCTCCCTCTGCCTCTCCTTGTTCGTGCTCCCTCAAAAAAAAAAAAAAAAAAAAAATCTTTAAAAAGGTTTTTAATCATGTGACTGGATTTGGTGATACCAAATCGACTAAGTAAATGAAAATTCAGCCTTAAATGTCTTTAAAAATTAGCCAAGAAAATTTCATCAGGGAATACGTGTTCCAGGTGCTTGGGTGGCTCAGTCAGTTAAGTGTCTGCCTTCGGCTCAGGTCATAATCCCAGCTGAGCCCCGCATCAGACTCCCTGCTCAGTGGGGAGCCTGCTTCTCCCTCTCATACTCCCCCTGCTTGTGTTCCCTCTCCCACTGTCTCTCTCTGTCAAATAAATAAATAAAATCTTAAAAAAAAAAAAAAAGGAAATAGGTGTTCATTGATATCCTACTACATGTGTAACAAGTGTGAATTCCTTTGCATGACCATTAGAGCTCTACAGAATGTTCCTATGATTCTGTCACAAATAACTAAAGTATGGCTATTACCCTTCTACTTTTGTTGTCTAAGATGTACCTCCAATAAGATTTCTCCTCTCATTTTTGTCCATCTAAATCTTAGTCATTCCTGAAGGTCTGTTTTTGATTTTACTTCCCTTTGAAATCCTTCCCTGGGCTTTCTTTATACACCTAACCCTGGAGTAATTTTCTATCTTCTTTGAGCCACTATGCCATACATTATTCATGTCCTTCATTTAACAGTTATTTATGTCCCGTGTATTAGTGTTTTTTCTGTTTTTGTCTTGTACTGTTTTATATATCTTAAATTGTTATTTGTCTTGCCTTCCTTCCAAGATAAGACTTTTTTTTTTTCACTTTTGATAACTTGAATTGTGTCTTTCTCCTACTGGCTAGCAGTTTGCTGCTTTACATATTATATGCTTAGTAGATGTTGATATATTACTGATTGATGTTTTTGAAACCTCATTAACAGGTTTGAATCAGGCAAAAATAACAGCACTGATAATGTTTGTGTAGAGCTTAAGTAGTCTTCTGAAAGCTGTAAGATTTATCAAAGTCTTTCTGTATACAGGGTGAAAAGAAGATAAAGACAACTGTACTAACAGCTGCCCTTCTATTATCTGGAATTCCTGCTGAAGTGATAAATCGATCGATGGATACCTATAGCAAAATGGGCGAAGTTTTCACAGATCTCTGTGTCTACTTTTTCACTTTTATCTTTTGTCATGAACTCCTTAATTACTGGGGCTCTGAAGTACCATGAAGCTTGCAGCACTCAGCAGGAGAAGCTTACCAAAAAGCACCTTCTCTTCGATGCTGCAGTGTCTCTAAGGAGGCAGAAGGCTTTACACCTTTATGTAATTCTTGTACTTGATAGGGGTTGTAAAATCATTTAATTAGGAATGGAATGGCAGGTTCCCTGATTTAAAAGTGTTGAGTTTGTCTTAATACTGTTGTGAAGAATAGACCTCCATTGTCATTAATTGACTTTTCTTGTATAATTAGAATCTCTAGTCTCCACCTTTCTCTAACTTCTAAGGTTTGTAATTTCTCTTTTGGGAGCTGAGCTGCTGCTTTTAGGAGAACACATGAACACAGTCTCATCCAGCCCCAAGGGCTGCAACTTGTATTTGTGTTACTCTGTCCTGAGAAATGGAGCCATCTTAAAAATAAAATGAAAGAAACTGAACTGTCTAATGTTAAGTCTGCATATGCTAACTTATAAGGGCTATTTTGTCAAGTATCTTAATTTTTACACCCGTGCAAATATGGAGTAATGAAACAATTATTAATATTCATACATGTGAAATTAGAAGGTATTTATAAAGGTATTCATTTTAATTTTTATTTATGAAAAATTATTTTTTATTTTTTAAAAAATTTTTAAAAATATTTTATTTATTTATTTGACAGAGAGACAGAAAGCACAAGCAAGGGGAGCAGCAGGCACAGGAGAAGCAGGCTGAGCTCCCTGCTGAGCCTGATAGGGGCTCAATCCCAGGACCGTGAGATCATAACCTGAGCTGAAGGCAGATGCTTAACTGACTGAGCCACCCAGCTGCCCCTGTAAAAATTTTTTTATTACCAAACTCGTAATTGGGAATTTTCACTTTTGAGTTTTCAGTTTCTAGTAGTAAGGTTTTTAATTTATTTTTGTTATTTACTTTTTTTTAAGATTTTTTTTTGACAGAGATCACAAGTAGGCAGAGAGGCAGGCAGAGGGAGGAGGAAGCAGGCTCCCTGCAGAGCAGAGAGCCTGATGAGGGGCTCAATTCCAGGACCCTGAGATCACGACCTGAGCCGAAGACAGAGGTTTTAACCCACTGAGCCACCCAGGCGCCCCTATTTTTATTATTTACTTTAAAAAAAATTTGTTTTTAAGATTTTATTTACTTATGTGACAGGGAGAGACAAAACTAGGGAGGGAACACAAACGGGGAGTGGGAGAGGGAGAAACAGGCTTCCTGCTGAGCAGGCCCGACGCAGGGCCCAATTCCAGGCCCCTGGGATCATGACCTGAGCCGAAGGCAGACGCAATGGCTAAGCTACCCAGGTGCCCCTTTTTACTTTTTAAAGGTTTTGTTTTTTTTTTAGGTAATCTTGAAACCCACCCCCACCCGTGGGGCTGGAACTCATGACCCCAAGATCAAGAGTTGTGTGCTCCTGGGACGCCTGGGTGGCTCAGTTGGTTAAGCAGCTGCCTTCGGCTCAGGTCATGATCTCAGCGTCCTGGGATTGAGCCCCACATCGGGCTCCTTGCTCGGTGGGGAGCCTGCTTCTCCCTCTGCCTCTGCCTACCACTCTGTCTGCCTGTGCTCGCTCACTCTCTCTCTCTAACAAATAAATAAATTAAAAAAAAAAAAAGGAGTTGCGTGCTCCTCCTTCTGAGCCAGCCAGGTGCCCCTAGAAGTAAGGTTTTTAAGCAAACGAGAACAGCATGATTAGTACATACAGAATTGGGATTTGAAAATTCACTAGGGTATGCAACCTAGTATCATAAATACCCTTCTATTTATTTATTTTTTGTTCTTTTTTTAAAAATTTATTTATTTATTTTTATAAACATATAATGTATTTTTATCCCCAGGGGTACAGGTCTGTGAATCGCCAGGTTTACACATTTCACAGCACTCATCATAGCCCATACCCTCCCCAATGTCCATATCCCCACCACCCTCTTCCGTCCCCCTTCCCCCCAGCAACCCTCAGTCTGTTTTTTGAGATTGAGTCTTTTATGGTTTGTCTCCCTCCCAATCCCATCTTCTTTCATTTTTTCTTTCATAAATACCCTTTTAAACACCTTGGTAACACTATCATATTTGGAAGGTTATAAAACATTAAGCATCATATTGCTTAATATTAAATTTCCTTAAAGATTTTTGTATAAACTATTCGATTAATCCTTGTGAAATTATAAACATATATTTAAGCATATATACCTGTTTTTAATTACTCCCAAAGTCTTTGTTTATTTATTTACTTTTAGATTTTATTTATTTGACAGAGCACAAGCAGGGGGAACAGCAGAGGGAGAATGAGAAGCAGACTTCCTGCTGAGCAGGGAGCCCGATAGGGGGCTCCATCCCAGGACCCTGGGATGATGACTTGAGCTGAAGGCAGACACTTAACCCAACTGAGCCACCCAGGCGCCCCCAAAGTCTTTATTTTTGTCATTTTACTTTGAACCACAATAATAGAGAATAAGTATAATTAAGTGTATTTCTCTGACTTAGGATAAGATGATAAATACACATTCTTCCTGATTCCCTAATGAATCTAGTATCTAGAGGATTAGAAAGCACCCTTGAATGTCATTTCCCCTCTCAATTCCTGGGAGGATACTAGTGGTCTTCAGTTGCACATGTTTATTTCTTTTGTTTTTTCTCTTTTTTCCTTTCATTTCTTTCTTTTTTTTCTAAGATTTTTCTTTATTATTCAACCGAAAGAGATCATAAGCAGACAGAGAGGCAGGCAGAGAGAGAGAGGGGGAAGCAAGCTCCCTGCTGTGCAGAGAGCCGGATGCGGGACTCGATTCCCAAGACCCTGAAATCATGACCTGAGCTGAAGGCAGAGGCTTAACCCACTGAGTCACCCAGGTGCCCCTCCTTTTGTTTCTTTAAAAAGAACAAAATGGCCTCATTTAACCAGTTGACACATGGGAAGCCTTAATAGTTGTAGATCATTATCAAATTTTGTCAGAAGAGGTAGCTATAATATATCTGTGTCTCTTGGCGCCACTTTTTAAAAATTTAGCCAGTTGGCATCTTTCTAATAATTAAAGTGTTTAATAATAATGCACAGAAATGGGAGTTTCTCAGTTTTGGGAATAATCTTTTACTTGGAAATTTCAAGGACTTGAAATGTTCGTGGATTAAAATTAGACTGAAAAGTCACATCTTTGACTAGTAGCTTTTTAGGCTGATTAGTTGTATAAATGGATGTGCGTGTATCACCATTGGTACTAAAAACAGCAAGAGGGTTATGAGAGAGAACTGGGTTAATTAGAATCAAAATCTGCTTTGGAAGTCAGGGCATTTTGTTAAAAGTGATGTGTTGGAGACATATTGGACTATAATTACTTCTTTTATCTGCCCTAATAGTTAAAAACAGCTTTTTCTGGGACATAGAATACCTCCGAACTTTACATAAATATGTTGTGAAGATTAAAAGCCTTTCAGGATTGTCACATGAATGTGTTCTCTTAAAGGGGAGTTAGTTCTAGGGGGCACCTGAGTGGCTCAGTTGGTTAAGTGTCTGACTCTTGTTTTCTACTCCAGTCATGATCTCAAGGTTATGAGATCCAGCTCCAGGTAGGGTTCCATGCTCACTGGGGGAGTCTGCTTGAGAGTCTCCCTCCTCCTTCTGCTCCTCCCTCTGCTCTCACACTGTCTCTCTCTCTCTCTCAAATCTTTTTTTTTTTTTTTAAGTGGGAGTTAGAAATGAACTATCTTAAATAGCTCTGGCCTGGGTATCAGATGCATGGGTTCTGGTTCCAGTTTAGATTCCGAAAAGATTAGTGACCTAGGATTAAGTTCGTGTTTGTTTCCAGAGTCTTCATTTTCTCAATTGAATTCAAGAAATTCAAGTACGGGATTTAAAAAATCTGTTCCTGCTGTAACATTAAGTTTTGCTTGGCCTCGTCCAATTTCATGACTTCAAATACTACGTTCTTAAACATTTCATAAAATGTTTTTGACCCCTCTCAGACAAGTTCTTTTTTTTTTTTTTTAAGATTTTATTTAATTATTTGAGAGAGAGTGAGAGAGAGCATGAATGGGGAAGAGAGGGAGAAGTAGGCTCTCCACAAAGAGAGAACCCGACTCAATCCCAGCATCCTGGGATCATGACCCAAGCCTCCTCAGACAAGTTCTATTTCTCCCTTGAACCCCAGATTCATGTGTCTCCTATATGGCATTATCTCCTGGATATCTAGTAGGCAGCTCAAGCATCACATCACTACACCAGATCTACTGATTTTCTCTACATCCCCTCTCAAATTTCCTGCTTCCATGCCTTTTTCCACAAGATCACCACACCCCCACAAGCAGCTCTGTTCAAAGCCTGATGGGAGGCATAAAGATGACAGTTCACATCTAACTTGGTGTTTGGAGAGCTGTCTGTGGAATATATCCAGAATCTGACCACTTCTCAGTGTCTCCATGTTTAAGTCACTAGTGGTTTCCTATTTCTCTTAGATTGAAACCAATACTTGTTACCTTTAATCCACATAGAAGCGATGTAGAATGACTCTGATACTTCCTGGCCATTCTGTCAGGTATCAGCCCAGGCCTCTTTTACCCTGGGGATGGACTATACTGCTGTCACCAATGGGCAGGAAGGCACAGAAGAAGAGCAGAAGTTTGTCGTGGAGTCGTAACTAGGTTTCTTCTTTTTTTAATCAAGTGTTTTGAGGTCAAATTTATATGCGGTAAAATGTGCCAATCTAAAGTTTACAGTTCATTGAGTTTTGACAAATGTGTACATCCAAAATGTGTACATACATGCATCAACCGCCACAATCACAGTCTGGAACTTTTCTTTCTTAGGTAGAAGAATATAAAATAGTACAGAGGAATGTTAACTATGAGAGCTTCTGTCTTCACCACATTATAGCTTTGTGTCAAAACAATACTTAACAATTCAGTGTGTTCTCCCGGGTGAGTCATTTTCAACCTTGAGTATAATTTCAAAATTGCCCAAACAGCTTAAAAATTCCCAGTGCACAGGAAGCACTCCAGACCAAGTAAATCAGAATATCGGTATGGAACGCATGGATCCATGTATGTATATTTTTTAAGATTTCATTTTTAGGTGATCTCTACACCTGACTTGGGACTTGAACTCACAACCCTGAGATCAAGAACTGCATGTTCTATAGACTGAGCCAGCCAGATATCCCATCCTGTGTGTGTGTGTGTGTGTGTGTATAGTGAGAGAGAGAGAGAGATTTTATTTATTTGGCAGAGAAGGCACAAGCAGGGGGAGTGGGAGAGGGAGAAGCAGGCTCCCTGCTCAGCTGGGAGCCTGATGTGGGACTGGATTCCAGGTCCCTGGGACCATGACCTGAGCCTGAGGCAGATGCTTAACCATCTGAGCCACCCAGGCACCCCATCATGTATTTTTAAATTTTTTAAGACTTTATTTATTGGGCCCTGGGTGGCTAGTTGGTTAAGTGACTGCCTTCACTGGGGGTCATGATCCTGGAGTCCTGGGATCCAGTCCCACATGGGGTTCCCTGCTCAGCTGGGTGTCTGCTGCTCCTCTAACCCTCCCCCCTCTCCTTTCTCACTCTCTCACTGATAAACACATAAAATCTTAAAAACAAAAACAAAACCTTTATTTGAGAGAGAGAGAGAGTAAGAGAGCGGGAGGAGGGTCAGAGGGAGAAATTGACTCCCAACTGAGAGAGCCAGACCTGGGTTGGATTCAATCCTAGGACCCTCGGATCATGATCTGAGCCAAAGGCAGACACTTAACCGACTGAGCCACCCAGTCACCCGCCTATCATGTTTGTTTGTTTGTTTGTTTGTTTGTTTTACAGTGTCCAAGCTCAGGCCATGTTGAGAACCACTATAATCTTAGGAATATATTTTTAGCTTTTCCTTTTCTCCACCCACTTAACTCCTACTCAGTCTTCACATCTCACCTCAAAGGTCACATGCTCAGGGAATCTGAACTCCTCTCCTATGCTGTAATCTCTTTTGTATTATATTTGCTTGTGTTTTTACTTACGTCTATATCCTCCACTAACTTGTAAGCTCCTGGGATGTAAGACATGCCCCACACATATAACATACATATAAATGAATGAATGTATAAATGAATGAGAAAGAATGGAGATGTTGGTAGCATCACTCAGCTCAGGTTAAGGGGTGGGAATGCATATGGTGCCTCGATGTCCCTTGCAGGAAAGACCTTCTTTTTTAAAAATAATTTTTAAAAAGTATTTTATTTATTTGACAGAGACACAGAGAGAGAGCGAACACATATGCAGGAGATTGGGGAGAGGGAGAAGCAGGCTCCCTGCGGGGCTTGATTCCAGGATCCTGGGATCATGACCTGAGCTGAAGGCAGACGCTTAACCAACCGAGCCCCCCGGGGCCCAAGAAAGACCTTCTTTGGGCCAGCAAAGGCAAGGCGCCTTTCTCCACTGCACTAAAGCATAGACTTTCAATGCACCGCAGGGAAAACCCCACCCAGGTCGCGTCTTTCGGCGCGGCAGTCGCTGTGCGGCCTCCAGCCGAGAGGGAGCGCTGTGGAGAAAGCAGCTTCCGCCCGCTTTCTCCTTCTCTTTGCCGCGGGCGCCAGCACGTCCTGTTTTCGTTGGCCGCTTTTCGATGGCCGCCTCCGCTGTAGCTGCTGCTGCTCCCCCGTAGTGCTGCTCTTCGCCCGTCTAGCTGAGGGCGGCGTGACCTCCTCCTTTGTGCGGTTCTTCTGCGCGTTGTCCCGAAGGGCGCTGCTTTTCCCGAGGCCGGCAGCATGGGCCGGGAGTCACGGTGAGGCGGCGCGCCTAGCGGGCGAGCGGGCGGGCGGCTTCCTGGGACTGGGGGAAAGAGGCGGGAGTTGAGGTGGCAGCGGGACCAGGCCTGAACCGGTGCGGCCCCACGTGCGGCCAGCGCTGCCCGTGGCCACCCGGGGGTCAGGGAGACCTCGGCCGAGGGAGTGACTGTACTTGGGCCGGTGACGCTCGCAGGGTTCCCTACACTGCCATCGCCCGTTGCACCCCCTGGAGCGGTACCACCGCTCCAGGAGGTCAGTGATTGGGCACCACATCCCGCCATTTCCACGAAGCCCTCCGTGATCCCTCAGTCAGTAGTGATCCCCGTTGAATTTCTTACCAGTTCGCGTTTGCCACCTTTCCCTGGCGCTTGTTGCTGTCTATTTTAGTCCCTTGTGCGTGTCTTGTATTTTCCCAAATCAGTTGAAAGGAGCTGGGGGCTAAATATTTTTACATCATCTACAACATTGAACGTGACTAGGCTTTTAGTGGGCTGTAGTAAATACTTGTTGCGTGGAGATTTATTTCTCAGGTAGATATCATATTTCTTTGTTATGTATTTTCTGTCCTTTTAACACCTGGATTGGGAGGTCTTATTAGAATTCTGATAGGTCTTCAAAACTTTAGATTGTTAAACGGGGTTTGGGACCTTGAGGTTATTATCTTAAAGATGAGTATTTGCTTTGTATTTAGCAGTGAATGAAAGATCTTTTTATCTGGGTTATAAATAATAAGTAATAGTAATTTATTGAGGTACAGTTAATGTTCAGGGAGATGGACAACACTCAAGGGTAGAACTAGATGAAATTTAGCAAATCCATAAACTGAGTACCATCACATGGATAAAGATAAAGAATAGTTGTATATTTACAGATAATTCTTGTGCAGGTCTTTTAAATTGCTATTCATCTGGCTACCCAGAACAGAAACCTGGAAGTGATAGTTTATTTCATTGATTTTTCTCTCGTACTGTCTAAACCCAGTAAGATTCTACAGCCCGTCTCCATTTCTGCTTTCCGACTAAATCCAGGCCCTAATCATTTAGTGTTCAGACTGCTACACTTGCCTCAAATTGATTATCTTCCTGTGATCTTTGCACTCCTAATAGGTTCCTCACACTGCAGCCACAGTGACACTTCTGAAATAAAGATTATGTCATTCCTCTCTTTTCATCCCTGTTGGTTCTTACTGCTTCCAAAGATAAAGTCAGACTTTTTAGCACATCCTTCAGGACCCTTCACAAGGAAGCTTCTTCCAGCTCTTTAGCCTTTTCCCCTGCCTGCATGGCTTGTCCTCTAGGTTGGTTCTGGAACTTATGGAAGGCTCAGAGATGGGATGGAGCAAGGTGTTCGAGAAATAAATAAAGAGCCTAGTTTGCCTACATATGTAGGTGTCATGAAGGGTTGAAGATAAGTGGTAGGAGGTAGGTTCTAAAAGGGAGTTCGGTCCAGAATGTCGGTGGATTGTAGATTTAGCTTTAAAGAATTTGAGGGGCCCTTCAGTGGCTCAGGCTGTTAAGCATCTGTCTTCGGCTCAGGTCATGATCCTAGCATCCTAGGACTGAGCCCTTCGTCGGGTTCTCTGTTCAGTGGGGAGCCTGTTTCTCCATCTCCCTCTGCTCTTCCCCCTGTTGGTACTTTCTCTCTCTCAAATAAATAAATAAATAAATAAAATAGATAAATAAAATCTTGAAGCTAAGAATTTGAGAGCCTTTGAAGATTTTGCCCAAAAAATGTTTGGGTGTCGGGACGGCTGGGTGGCTCAGTTGGTGGACGACTGTCTTCAGCTCAGGTCATGATCCCGGAGTCCCGGGATCGAGTCCCACATCGGGCTCCCAGCTCCATGGGGAGTCTGCTTCTCTCTCTGACCTCCTCACTCATGCTCTCTCTCACTGTCTCTCTCTCAAATAAATAAATAAAATCTTTAAAAAAAAAAAAAAAGAAATGTTTGGGTATGTTTATATAATATGGTCAGAACTCTGCTTTACGGGGGCACCTGGGTGGCTCAGTGGGTTAATAAGCCTCTGCCTTCGGCTCAGGTCATGACCCCAGGGTCCTGGGATCGAGCCCCGCATCGGGCTCTCTGCTCGGCGGGGGGCCTGCTTCCTCCTCTCTCTCTGCCTGCCTCTCTGCCTACTTGTGATCTCTGTCAAATAAATAAATAAAATCTTTAAAAAATAATAAATCTTTTTTTTTTTTAAAGATTTTATTTATTTATTTGACAGACAGAGATCACAAGTAGGAAGAGAGGCAGGCAGAAAGAGAGGAGGAAGCAGGCTGCCCGCTTAGCAGAGAGCCCGATGTGGGGCTCGATCCCAGGACCCTGAGATCATGACCTGAGCCGAAGGCAGAGGCTTAACCCACTGAGCCACCCAGGCGCCCCTAAAAAAAATAAATCTTAAAAAAAAAAAAAAGAACTCTGCTTTACGAAGATTACCACTGAAGCAACGAGTGAAACAGATTTCAGGGAACAGAGAATAGAAACAAGAAGACCAGGAGTCTTCTAAAATGCCCCAACTAGATAGCTCTGATGTGGAGTAGTGACAGTGGGAACTCTGAGGTGCTGATAAAATACGAAGAGAATTATAGAGATGGAATTGGTGATACTTGATGTTTTACTGGTTGTGTAGAAAGAGAGAAATATTGAAGATAACATATTTTGAGACTACTGACTGGACGTTGTGGTAATAAATGGTTTGAGGAGGCAAAGGTAATGAATTTGGGTTTCTGCACATTGAATTTCAGGTGCTTGGATAATGAGGGGCACTCATTCCCTAGCCATCTTATCCGTGTTTATTGCTTTAAGTAGCCTTTGTACACTGATGACTATGGAGCCCTTCATGAATTCTAGACTGATATTTCAAATACCTACATACATCTCCATGTGAATGCCTAATATCCTGATTCCCTACCCCCCCACATACGATTCTCCCTCAGGCTTCCCATCTTAGTAAATAGCAACTTCATCTTTCTACTAGGTCCAGCCGTGTATCTCAGAGACACCCATGGCTTCTGCCTTCCTGTCACACTTGGCATCAAGTTAATCCTTAAATCAGTCCTTTCTAGTTTCAGAATACCTAGATTTTGACACTTCCTAGAAACTCTACACTTGATATTCGAATCCCATCCACCACTCTCTTACTTGGATGAATGCTATAGCATTCTGCCTCTTTTCCCTGCTTCTGCATTTGCCTTCCTTCAGTTTGTTTTCCCCTCAGCAGCCAGACTAATGCTTTAAAAATATTAGTGAGGAAAAAAATAAGTAAGTAAAAAATAAATAAAAATATTAGTGAGGTAACACTACTCCTCTACTTAGAATCTTCCAGTAACTTCTCAGCTTACTCAGAGTGAAAGAAAAAGTCCTTAGAATGGCCTGTAAGGCTCTCCAGAGCTCTCCATGTTTTCCTGCCCTACTGTATTGCTGATCTCATCTCATGGTACTTGGTTATTCAGACCTGGCCGCATCTGCCTTCCTAGCTGTTCCTTAGACACACCAGTCAAGCTTCTTCCTCAGCAACTTTGCACTTGTGGTGCCTGTTGCCTGTAAAGTTTCTCTCCCTTGTATCTACATGGTTCTTTTGATTTTCTTCAGACCTCTGAAGTGTTTGTATATTAGTAAGTTTTTCTCATCACCTAGTTTAAAATAGCAAACATCCTATCTGCCACCCTTTCTCTTTCATTTACTCTGATGAGTTTCTCTCCATAGTACCACGTGATGTGTTGTGTATTTGTTTCTTTACTTGTCGGTCATTTCTTCCTTTACCAGAATGCAAGTTGCTTGAGGCAAGTTTGGTCCATTCTTTTTACTGTCCTTGCTTCCGTTTCAAGATAGTTTTTCCCTGTCTATGTGGACTGTAGATGCAGGGGTCATTACTTTCTCCTAATTTTAAGAGTTGATGAACAAAAAGGCCTCTCAGTGTTTAATTTGCTGAGATCTTTTAGGAAAATGTGATTAATTAAAATATAATAGAAGCTACCTGTGTTTGCTAAACTTAATCTTGAACTTAACCTTCTAGCCACTATCGGAAGCGATCAGCATCAAGGGGGCGCTCTGGAAGTCGTTCTAGAAGTCGCTCACCCTCAGACAAAAGAAGTAAACGTGGAGATGATAGACGTTCTAGAAGCAGAGATAGAGATAGAAGGAGAGAGAGGTCTCGTAGCAGAGATAAAAGAAGATCTCGGTCAAGAGACCGGAAGCGCCTGAGGTAAGACAGTCTCCTAAAGACTTATGATAAATTGGGCCTTCTCAGCTAAATTGGGCTTGTTCAAAAGTATGACTTGGACTGGAACTTAATGGCCTTTTGTGGGCACTCTCCTTTGACGCCAGCTCATTTGATCAGGTCCAGAGGTGCTTTGCCTGGAGCAAAGAATCTCAAAGGTAATATGTCATCAAGACTGTTCTGTTCTAATTCTGTCCCAAGAGAGCTGACAACTATGTTCAGACCAGCCACTAAAGCCAGCAGGAGAAGGAAAAGGGCAGAGCCATCTGCAAGCCCTGCTTGGTGTTTGACACTTAAAAAAATTAGTATTTTTTAAAGCTTTTTATTTTTAAGTAATCTCTACCCAATGTGGGGCTCAAACTTAAAACTCTGAGATCAAGAGTTGCGTGCTCTACTGACTGAGCCAATCAGGAACCCTCCCAACTCCCCCTTTTTTTAATTTCTAAAGAAGATTCTATTTATTTATTTGTTTATTTTAAACATTTTATTTTTAATTAATCTCGTACGCAACTTGGGGCTTGAACTTACAACTTCAAGATCAGGAGTTGCATACTCTACCAACTGAGCCAGTCAAGTGTCCCTGTTTGACATTCTTTAAAAAAAAAAACTATTTTGAATAAAAGGACCTCCTAATTTTTATTTTACTTTTACTTGCTTATGTATTCCTTGGCAGCAGTCAAGCAGCTGTATGTAACCTTTGTAGAGGTGGAAAACATTTTAAATAAAAATAATCTTCCCCACACCAAAAAGTTATTTGATAAGTTTCTTACTATAATAGGAAAGAAGACAAGGCTGTACAGGTGATGTGAACTGACCACAGAAAAAACTCTTTTGCAGACATTGGAAGAAGAAATTGCAGAAGTATTACATGGTGCTCAGGGAGAATACTCACCTAGGAAAATGTGGATAGTGCTGACTTAGTTTCGTATTATGTGGTCCCAGGAACAGTTTCATATAATTCGTTCAAGCATGTATTTTTTCTTTTAAAGATTTTATTTATTTATTTGACAGACAGAGATCACAAGTAGGCAGAGAGGCAGGCAGAGAGAGATGGGGGAAGCAGGCCCCCACTGAGCTCGATCACTGGGGCTCCATCCCAGGACCCCTAGATCATGACCCGAGCCGTAGACAGAGGCTGAACCACTGAGCCGCCCAGGCACCCCCATTCAAGTATGTATTAAGTGAAATTGATTATTTTTTAAGATTTGGTCTTCTGACTTTTAGGGATGAAAGTAGAATCACAAGGTTTTAGAGCAAGAAGGATTTTGAGATTGTCTAAGTGGAGTCTCCATATTATATAGATGAGGAAACTGTGACGCAGAGAGTTGATCTGCCCTATGTCGTGTCACTGTCAGCTCTAGAATGGAAATTAAATCCTAGTCTTCATATCTGTGTTCTTCCATAGCCCCATTGTACCCATCCTTATACTTAAGTTTTGGCTGACTTTGAAATTTAGATTTTTCTACTGTAGACCGTAGATTTCAGAAAGACATTTATTATCACAGACTTGCTGTTTTTTTTCCAACAAATACCATTTTGGAATTAGTATCCTCACTTTTTTATTAACCACTTCTAAGAATTGACTTTACTTGTTCCTTTTTTATCTGATTTGATGATTAATTGAAACCTCAGCCTTTAATAATGGTAATAGTTAAGAAGCTTCTTTCAACACAGTACAGAACCATTATCTGAAAGTAACACTACTTGGTTATAGAATGAATGAAAAGTGTCTTCCTTTCAGGCGTTCCAGAAGTAGAGAGAGAGACAGAAGTCGAGAGCGAAGAAGATCTCGAAGTCGAGACAGGAGACGTTCAAGGAGTAGAAGCCGAGGCCGGCGATCCAGATCCTCCAGTCCTGGCAATAAAAGCAAGAAAGCTGAGAATAGGTAATGTTATCATTGGACTGTATCTCATGCAGTTTGGGAACTGACTCTTCCTTTTTTCTTCCTTTTTTAAAAAAAATCTTTATAAATAAGTGCTGACTAACTCTACTATCTAATGTTGGTTGAATTTAATTTAATTTATTTAAAGATTTTATTTATTTATTTATTTATTTGTCAGAGAGAGAGAGCGCGCGAGAGAGTGCACGAGCAGGTAGAGTGGCAGGCAGAGGCAGAGAGAGAGGCAGGCTCACTGCCGAGCAAGGAGCCCGATACGGGACTTGATCCCAGGACCCTGGGATCATGACCTGAGCTGAAGGCAGCGGCCTAACAGACTGAGCCACTTAGGCATCCCTATTTTATTTATTTTTATTTTTAATTTTTTTTTAAATTTTAATAGTTTATGAGGCTTGTAATTCAGTTGGAAATAGTAGATTCAGTTAGTTTTAACATTCATTATACACTGTTCTCTTATTTGATATCTGTTGTTAATGGTCAGGAACATATTGTATAAACATCTTTTTGGGAACTCTGTTTTTCCTTTGAAATGATGTTCTTAGCATTTCTGACACTGGTTGACAGATAACTTTTTTTTTTTTTTTTTAAGATTTTATTTATTTATTTGACACAGAGAGAGATCACAAGCAGGCAGAGAGGCAGGCAGAGATAGAGGGGGAAGCAGGCTCCCTGCTTAGCAGAGAGCCCGATGCGGGGCTCGATCCCAGGACCCTGGGATCATGACCTGAGCTGAAGGCAGAGGCTTTAACCCACTGAGCCACCCAGGTGCCCCGACAGATAACT
The DNA here is from genome assembly GCF_963455335.1 of Martes martes. Taxonomy (NCBI): domain Eukaryota; kingdom Metazoa; phylum Chordata; class Mammalia; order Carnivora; family Mustelidae; genus Martes; species Martes martes. Next base: position 93,689,499 of record NC_137892.1, on the reverse strand, counting down.
TTTTAACTCATGATGTGAATTGCTGAATTGCTCTTCAGGATAGGTATGAACTTTGCTTGAACTTTGCTTGTGTTAAGTTAAATGTACATGTTTCCTTAGGATGCCAGTACCCTTCAATTTCAAGGTATATCGATTAGACTTAACATGTTTACTCTTTATATTTCTCTTTTCAGTGATTTGTTCTTTGGCTTTTTCTAAAGTGGTGACATAGTTGATATATGAATTTATATTTGTTTTCTGTATATTATTCATATTAATCATGAGTGTTTCCTCATGTCATTAATTTTATTTTATAAATTTTACTTTTATTTTACCAAGGTCGGTATAATAATGCCCATTGGGATTATTTTGAGTTAAAAGTAAAATATAAATTCGGAAAAGTGAATGAAATGTAAACATACAGCTTATTAAATAATTATAAAGCAATATCCCATGTAACCACCACCAAGGGTAAGAATACAACATGTTAGGACGCCTGGGTGGCTCAGTTAGTTAAGCATCTGCCTTTGGCTCAGGTCATGATTCCAGGGTCCTGGGATCAAGTCCAGCATCAGGCTCCTTGCTCAGTGGGAGCCTGCTTCTCCCTTTGCCTGCTCTGCCTGCTGCTCCTCCTGCTTGTGCTCTCTCTCTGACAAATAAATAAATAAAACCTTAAAAAAAAAAAAAAGAAATAAAACATATCAGTATCTCTAGAAGCCCTCCATCTCCTTTCTATAATTCCAGCTCTCTACTACCCTAGATAAAACCACCCCTGACATTTGTACTTGTAATTTCTTTGTCTTTCTTTAGAGTTTTACACTTGTGTTCACATCTGGAAAAAGAATAGTTAAGATTTGCATGTTTTTTAACTTTACTTGAATGAGTTCCATATTCTTTTGTATCTTTGTTGATCATTGTTTGAGAGTCATCCATGTTGCTTATAACAGTAGTTCATTTTCATGCCTGAATACTATTCGGTGTTATAAATATACAACTATTTATCCGTTCTACTGAGGTAAGTATTTGGGTTCTTTTGACTTTTAGGTATTTTGAGCATTTTTATATATGTGTCTTAGTACACATGTGCTTGAGTTTCCCTAGGGTGTGTATCTAGGAGTGAAATTATATGGTTATAAAATAAACATAGCTTTATTGTTTTTTTTTAAAGATTTGTTTATTTGAGGGAGAGAGTGAGCGCAAGGCATGCGAGCAGGGGGAGGGACAGAGAGAGAGAATCTGCAGTAGACGCCCTGGTGAGTGTGGAGCCCAGCATGGCGTGATCACAAACCTGAGATCTTGACCTGAGCTGAAATCAAGAGTCGCTCGGTCAGCTGACTGAGCAACCCAGCCACCCCAGTGTAGCTTCATTTTTATTGAATAATCCCAAATGCTTTCCAGAGGAGGTATACTGATTGTATTCCGATTAGCAATATCATTGTGTAGCTCCATACTCTTCCCAGTATTTGGTAGTCAGTCCTATTAATTTTTGTTAATTGGTTAGACATACCAGTATTGTTGTGGCTTTAATTTGTATTTCTCTGTTGACCAGTGAGGTTGAACTTCATATGTTCTTTGGTCATTTGGATTTCCTCTTTTCTGAAATATGTTAAAATCTTTTGCTTATTTTCCCGTTGAGTTGTTTCTTTAAAAATTGACTTGTAGGAGGTTTTGTTGTTGTTTTTAAATACGCTTGCTAGTTATTGATTGTCATTTATATGAATGGCACATATATTCTTTTACTCTGTGGCTTGTCTTTTTACTCTGTTATGATACTTTTGATGAACAGAGACTTAATGAAGAAACATTTCTTAATTCATGTTATGTATTGAGAAGAACATAGATATTAAAACCTGAGAAGGGCAGTATGAGAAAAGATAACTATAGGCTTTATTTAATCTAAACATAAAGACTATTATACTAAATCAAAAAATACGTAAAGAAAATAATTATGAACTATTTGGATTTATTCCAGGAATGGAAGGTTGGTTTAACATAAGAAAATAAGTCAGTATAGGGGCGCCTGGGTGGCTCAGTCAATTGAGTGTCTACCTTTAGCTCAAGTCATGATCCTAGGGTCCTGGGATTTGAGCCCCGTGGCAGGCTCCCTGCTTAGCAAGGGGATCTGCTTCTTTCTCCCTCTGCTCCTCCCCCTGCTTGTGCTGTCTCTCAAATGAATAAATAACATCTTCTAAAAAAAAATGAGAGAGGGTGCCTGGGTGGCTCAGTTGGTTAAGTGACTGCCTTCAGCTCAGGTCGTGATCCTGGAGCCCCAGGATTGAGTCCTGCATGGGGCTCTCTGCTCAGCGGGGAGTCTGCTTCTCCCTCTGACCCTCCCCTCTTTCATGCTCGCTCTCTCTCAAATAAATAAACAAAATCTTAAAAAAAAAATAAAGAAGAGAGTAAAATCAATCAGTTTAATTATTTATATTAATAAGATTCAAGGAGAAAAGTCATGGTTATCTAAGTAGATTTAGAGAAAAGCATTTTATCAGCTTCAAAACATATTCATGTTAAAAGTGCCTAGCCAAAAAAAAAAAAAAAAGTACCTAGCATATAGAAAAGTATTTCACAAACTGATTGTAAAATTAGAAATACAAGGGCATAAACTGTCTTGAAGAACAAGATAGGAGGGCTTGCTTTACCAGATACTGAAACTTGTCATAAAGTTGTCCAAATTAAGTGTGGTTTTGGTGTAGAGACAAATAGATCAGTGGAACCACATAAAGAGCCCAGAAGAAGATCCCCACGTATATGGTCACTTAACAAATGACAGTGGTGACAGTGTAATTAGTGGGGAAAAGTTCTTTCAGTAAGTAGTACTTGGGGTGGTGGGAATGCCTGGGTGGCTGTCGGTTAGACGTCAGACACTTTTTTTTTAAAAAGATTTTATTTATTTGGCAGAGAGAGAGCACAAGTAGGCAGAGAGGCAGGCAGAGGGAGAAGGGGAAGCAGGCTACCTGCTGAGCAGAGAGCCCGATACAGGGCTCAATCTCAGAACCCCGAGACCATGACCTGAGCCAAAGGCAGAGGCTTAACCCACTGAGCCACCCAGGCACCCCAAAACATCAGACTCTTGATCAGCTCAGGTCTTGATCTCAGGGTTGTGAGTTCAAGCTTAGTGTGGAGCCTACATCAAAAAAAAATAATAATAAGTGCTACTAGGGTCATTTGTCCATATAATGAAATAGGACAACCTACATCATTCTGTACATAAAAGCGAATAAAAGACCGAATCGATGGCATAATTGTAAACTTTTTAGAAGTTTATACTAGAGAATATATTCTTTACCTGTGGATATCTTCATCAAATCTGGAAGGTTTAAAAAGCTCCAGTCTTTAAAAGGGGAAAAAGAAGACTGAATTGATTGCATTCAAATTAAGTATTTTTTTTTTAAGATTTTATTTATTTATTTACAGACAGAGATCACAAGTAGGCAGAGAGTCAGGCAGAGAGAGAGAGAGGAGGAAGCAGGCTTCCTGCGGAGCAGAGAGCTGGATGCGGGGCTCGATCCCAGGACCCTGAGATCATGAGCTGAGCCGAAGGCAGAAGCTTTAACCCACTGAGCCACCCAGGCGCCCCTTAAGTATTTTTTTTTTTTAAGGCTTTTATTTACTCAATTAGAGAGAGCAAGTGATCATGACCAAGGGGAGGGGTAGTGGGGAGAGGTAGATGCAGAGTACCCACTGAGCAGGGAGCCCAGTTCAGGCCTCGATCCCACCACACTGAGGTTATGACCTGAGCTGAAGGCAGATGCTTAACCAACTGAGCCACTTAGGCGGCCCAAGAAATTTTTTTTACTTACAAGATACCAAACATAGGGGTGAAATGCAAGGCCTGTTGGGGTTTTAAAGGTTATTCTTTACTTTTAATTTTAAAAAAATTTTTTTTACGATTTTACTTATTTGAGAGAGAGAGGGAGAGTGAAAGGGAGCAGCAGACTTTGTGCTGATCAAGGAGCTGGATGTAGGACTTAATCGCCGGCCGCTGTGATCATAACCTGAGCCAAAGGCAGATGCTTAACTGACTGAGCAACCCAGGCCCTTTAAACATTATTAATTTTTAAATGAGTTAATTAAAAATGATCTTGGAGAATGTTAATGTTTTGGTAAATTTCTCTGTGTTAAATTTTACCTCTCCTATTTAAATTTTTTCATTTTTATATGATATGTCTACTTTTTCTTGGCTAGATTGCCAACTATTTAATATTTGTAATTAATGTTAAAGGATTTAATATTTGTCATATTTCCAAGGTGTTTATTAATATAAAAGTTAAGTTGACTTTTGGAAGTTTCTTAACTAAAAAGTAAAATGTAAATCTTTAAATGTATTTTATTTTACTTCATTTTATTTATTTATTTTATTTTTGAGAGAGAGAATAAGCCCTTGTGAGTGGGGTGCGTGGGAAGGGACAGAGGGAAAGAATCTTAAGCAGCCTCCACGCTCAGCACAGAGCCTGAGGCTGGGGCTCGATCCCATGACTCTGAGATCACAACCTGAGCCAAAGTCAAGAGTTAGACACTTAACTGACTGAGCCACCCAGGCCCCCCCTTTAAATGTATTTTAGATGTGAATGTTTCCAAGCACAAATAAATGATGTTTCTTTCTCTCTTTTTTGGTAGGTCTAGGTCCAAAGAGAAAACAGATAGTGGGGAAAGTTCTAAAGAGAAGAAAAAAGACAAAGATGACAAGGAAGATGAAAAAGAAAAAGATGCTGGCGTATGTTTACTAACTAAATAATTGTATATTATCATATTTGTTTCTGTGATCACAAACTGTAGGGGATTTTTATTGCTATATATTTTATTTTCTTTGTTTCTTTTTAAGTAGGCTCCATATCCAACATGGGGCTTGAGCTCACAACCCTGAGATCAAGGGCCCCATGCTGTACCAACTGAGCCAGCTAGGTCCCCTATATATTTTTATTTTGATTTTATTAATTTATTTTTAAGGACTTTATTTCTTTTTTTGAGAAAGAGTAAGAGAGCACAAGCAGGGGGAATAGCAGAGGGAGAGGGAGAAGCAGACTCTGTTGAGCAGGGAGCCTGATCGGGCTTGATCCCAGGACATTGGCATTATGACCTGAGCTAAAGGCAGTTACTTAACCAGCTGAGCCACCCAGGCATCCCTATTTTTATTTTTAAATGATAGTATGTAAAAAACAAAAACCAAAAAAGAGATAAAGTAAAAACTGTCCCTATTAGAAGACTTATTTCTCAAAAATATTGCATATCTGTATACATGATCTGTTTTTACTTAACAAAAGGTGATCATGCTATAGGTGCTATCCTGTACCTTGCTTTTGTTCCTTATTTTATTTATTTATGTATTTTTATATATCTCTACTCCTGATGTGGGGTTCAAACTCACTCCCCAGATCATGAGTTGCAGGTTCCACTGATTGAGCCAGCCAGGTGCCCTGCTTTTGTTCATTTTTAAGTTATGCTCTATTTTTTCAATATATAAGGTCTGCAGAAGAATACACAGCAGTATACCCAACATCCAACTTAAATAGTGTGCCTTGTTGTTTTCATTTGTTATATATTGGAGATTTTCTGTAACTGCATATATAGATATAGCTCTTTGTTTTTAATGCCTGCATGGTGTTCTGTTGAAGCAAAGTAAGGAAATCACCTTTGATGGATATTTAGGTTATTTTCAGTCTTCATTATGAACAGTGGTGTGTGAATCCTTTTATACATGTCTTTTGTGAATGTACTGTGGGGTAAATTGGTATCAATGAAATGGCTTTGTCAGTGGGTATACGTATTTAACATTTTGACAAATAGGATCAAAATGCCCTCCAAAAAAGAGTGGTATACCTTTTTTTTTTTCTTAAAGTTTATATATTTAAGTAATCTCTTCACCCAGGGTGGGTCTATACTCATCTCATGATCCTGAGATTAAGAGTCACATGTTCTTCTGAGTGAGCCAGCCAGGTGCCCTAAGTTATGTTTTTGTTTTAATTGTTTTTTTTTTTTAAATATTTTATTTATTTGACAAGAGAGAGAGACATACACAGCGAAAGAGGGAACAGAAGCAAGGAGAATGGGAGAGGGAGAAGCAGGCTTCCTGTTGAGGAGGGAGCCTGATGTGGGGCTCAATTCCAGGACCGTGGGATCATGACCTGAGCCAAAGGCAGATGCTTAATGACTGAGCCACCCACGTGCCCCTTTAATTAAGTTTTAAGTTTAATTCCAGGGTATTTAACATCCAGTGTTATATTAGTTTCAGGTCACCATTAAAATTTTGTGGTATTTTCTCTGTTTTTTGATGTAGTATTTCCATATCTATCTATAATGATAGCATATGTAAATTTTTTTTAAGATTTTATTTATTTGTGAGAGAGACAGAGCACAAGCTGAGGGAGGGACAGATGGAGAGGGACAAGCAGACTCCCCACTGATCAGAAAGCCCACAGCAGAGCTCAGTCCCACCATCCTAAGATCATGACCTGAGCCAAAGTCAGACATTTAACAGGCTGACCCACCCAGACACCCCAGCATATGTCAGTTTTTTATTTTTATGATGTTTAATCCTTGAGTTCCTGCTTAGGGCTATGAAAATGGTTTGCTTTCTCCTTTTCAGAGTATTTTTTATTTATTTATTTAAAGATTTTATTTATTTATTTGATGGACAGAGATCACAAGTAGGCAGAGAGGCAGGCAGAAAGAGAGAGAGAGGGAAGCAGGCTCCCCGCCAAGCAGAGAGCCCGATGTGGGGCTCAATCCCAGGACCCTGGGATCATGACCTGAGCTGAAGGCAGAGGCTTTAACCCACTGAGCCAACCGGCGCCCCTCTTTTTCAGAGTATTATTAATCATCTTGATAAAGTCTTTGGAATGGCTGTTTCTAGGAAACTTAGACCTGAAGACCAAAAGACCAAAACTTTTTTTTTTTTTTTTTTTAAAGATATTATTTATTTATTTGACAGAGAGAGAGAGATCAAGTAGGCAGAGAGGCAGGCAGAGAGAGAGGGGGAAGCAGGCTCCCTGCTGAGCAGAGAGCCCGACGCGGGGCTCGATCCCAGGACCCTGGGATCATGACCTGAGCTGAAGGCAGAGGCTTAATCCACTGAGCCACCCAGGCGCCCCAAGACCAAAACTTTTTAATCATGTTGATAAATAGCTTTCACTTACTCACTAATTTTTTTTTTTTAAGATTTTATTTATTTATTTGACAGACAGAGATCACAGGTAGGCAGAGAGGTAGGCAGAGAGAGAGGAAGGGAAGCAGGCTCCCCACTGAGCAGAGAGCCTGATGCGGGGCTTGATCCGAGCACCTGGGGTCACGACCTGAGCTGGAGGCAGAGGCTTTAACCCACTGAGCCACCCAGGCGGCCCACTTACTCACTGATTTGTAATAGAAAATTTCTTTTTCATGGAGGTAGTCTTTGAGGAGTGTAGAGGATTTAAACTTGAGAATAACTAATCACTGGGGAATTATGCTTATTAATTCATCTAGTTTCTCATTTTAGGAAGAAAGTGGATTCATGTTTGCATCTTGCCTGAAATTAAAATGAGATTAGTTAATCATGTGTTTGAAGTCTGCTTTCTTAGTTGAAGATGCTTTTTATTGTTTGCTGGTATAGTCGTAGATATATTTAAAAGATGTGTCCCTGCAATTGTATCAGTTTGGGAGCTATTATAAATAAAGTTGCTATAAACACTCAAAAAAAAAAAAGATGACTGATCTAAATCTGGTGTAAATTGAGTTTGTAAATACAGCTGTTTTTCGTTTTCCTTTTTATATAATTTGAGAGTTTATATGAAATATTGCTGGAATAAAGTTGTTAATCTTTCTTTCCTTCTGTATCTCTCATTTCCCCCCAAGAACTTTGATCAGAATAAGCTGGAAGAAGAAATGAGAAAGCGAAAAGAAAGAGTAGAAAAATGGCGAGAAGAGCAACGTAAAAAGGCCATGGAAAACATAGGGGAACTGAAAAAAGAAATTGAAGAGATGAAACAAGGGAAAAAATGGAGCTTAGAAGATGATGATGGTATATTCATTTGTTAGATAGTCTATATAATAATTCATATAGCTTATTCTAGAAATATGAGTAATATTTCATGCTGGGAATTTTTAGGCCATTTTTTACTGTGGAAAACACAGCATTTTATTTTATTTTATTTTATTTTTTTAAGATTTTATTTATTTATTTGACAGAGATCACAAGTAGGCAGAGAAGCAGGCAGAGAGAGAGGAGGAAGCAGGCTCCCTGCTGAGCAGAGAGCCCGCTGCGGGGCTCGATCTCAGGACCCTGGGATCATGACCTGAGCCGAAGGCAGAGGCTTTAACCCACTGAGCCACCCAGGCGCCCCGAATATACAGCATTTTAACTTTTTTTTTTTTTTTTTTAAGATTAGTGAGAGAGAGCATGAGCAGGGGGGAGGGGTGGAGGGAGATGGAGAAGCAGAGTCCCCACTGAGCAGGGAGCCCCATGTGGGGCTGAGTCCTAACCTGAGCCAAAGGTAGACGCTTAACTGACTGAGCCACCCAGGTGCCCCAACCATTTTTTTAATATATATATATATATTTTTTAAGATTTTATCTGTTTATTTGACAGAGAGAGAGATCACAAGTAGGCAGAGAGGCAGGCAGAGAGAGAGGGGGAAGTAGGCTCTGTGCCAAGCAGAGAGCCCAAAGTGGGACTCGGATCCCAGGACCCTGAGATCATGACCCGAGCCAAAGGCAGAGGCTTAACCCAGTGAGCCACCCATATATCTTATATATGGATTATAATCTCATATATTAAAGGTACCCCTTTAATATATCTTCTAAAGATTTATTTATTTGAGAGAGCTAGAACATGAGTGCTCATGAATTGGAGGAGAAGGAGAGAGAGGGAGAGCAAATCTGAAGCAGACTCAGCATGAGGCTGGACTTAGGGCTTGATCCCACAACCACGAAAGCATGATCTGAACTGAAATCCAGAGTTAGTTGCTTAACCAACAGAGCCACCCAGGCACCCTGATATATTTTTTTAAGATCTATCCATTTGAGAGAGAGAACGATCAGGGGGAGTGGCAGAGGGATAGAGATTCCTCAAGCAGGCTCTCCCCTGAGGGAGGAGTCTGATGCAGGGCTTGATCCCAGGACCCTGAGATCATGACCTGACCTGTAACCAAGAGTCAGATGCTTAACCCACTTACCTATCCAGGGCCCTCATTTTAACCATTATTAAGTGTACAGGTTTGTGGCATTAAATAAATTCATGGTGTTCATCACCCATCACTACTATCCATTTCTAGAACTTTTTCATCATTCCAAACAGTCTGTACCCAATAGGGATTTCTTTTTCTTTCTTCCTTTTTTTAAGAAATATTTTATTTATTTACTTGTCAGAGAGCATGCGTGCACAAGGAGGGGAAGCTGCAGGCAGAAGGATAAGCAGGCTTCCCACCCAGCAAGGAGACCAATGTGGGACTCGATCCCAGGACCTTGGGATCATGATCTGAGCCGAAGGCAGCCACTTAACTGACTCAGCCACCCAGGCATCCCCAGATTTCTTTTTCTTTTTTTCTGTCCTTTTCTTTTCCTTTCTTTCTTCCTTCCTTTCCTTCTTTTATTTTTAAAAACTTTTGAGTAACTGCGACACCCAGTGTAAGACTTGAACCCACAACTCTGAGATCAAGAGTCTCATGCTTCACTGATTGAACTAGCCAAGTGCCCCCTGTACCCAGTAAAAATTCCCCATCTTGCCCTCAATTCTACTATCAATTTGCCTATTCCAGGTACCTTATATAATTTCAATCATATAGTCTTTGTCCTTTTGCATTTGGGCTTATTTCACTCATCATAATGTCGTCAAGGTTCTCCATGTTGTAGCTTGTATCAGAATTTCATTCCTTTTTTATGGCTGAATAGGAGTCCATTTTGTTTATAATACTACATTGTATTTATCTATTTGTCTGATGGATATGTGGGTTTTTTCACCTTTTGGCTGTTATGAATAATACTGCTATGAATAATGTGGGAAATATCTCTTTCTTCTGGTTCTTTTGGATATATACCTAGAAGTAGAATTGCTGAATTCGTATTGAGATATTAAATCTCTCTTGTAATATTTATGTTAATATGTGAATTGTAGTGTAGTGTTCAATAAGGATTACTGATTTTACTTAAGACTGGAGAGTTGGATTCTTATGGGCATAGTCAGTAAATAGCTCTTTAATTATTATACTAAATAAGAATGTTAGTAATGAAGATAAATTAAGAGCATGTTTTCAGGTCCCTCCTGATTTTTCATAACTTAGGAGAGAAATATTTTCCTGCCATATCTGTTTTTGACCTTAATGTTTTAGTGAAGTAGATGAGTGTGAAATTTTATAGAAGAGTGGACTTTTGCTCCTTTTTTTCGTGAAAATTCAGTGATTTTTTATTTTTGTGGAAGTTTCATAAAATGCTTTACTTTTTTAAAAAATTTTTTAAATATTTTATTTATTTATTTGACAGACAGATCACAAGCAGGCAGAAGAGATAGAGAGAGAGGAGGAAGCAGGCTCCCTGCTGAGCAGAGAGCCCAGTGCGGGGCTCAGTCCCAAGATCCTGGGATCATGACCTGACCCGAAGGCAGAGGCTTTAACCCACTGAGCCACCGAAGTGCCCCTCACAGAATGCTTTAAATAGATGAAAGAATTGTATCTTTAAGGGGAAATGATGTCTTAGTTATATGAAAAAAAAAAGTTAGGTTGTCTTGAATTTAAAATGCTTGTTCTTCCTCTGAAAGTAATTTTTCCGGGACACCTGGGTGGCTCAGTTAGTTAAGCATCTGCCTTTGGCTTAGGTCATGATCCCAAGGTCCTGGAATGGAGCCCTGCATTGGGTTCTCTGCTCAAATCCTGTTTCTCCTTCTGCCTGCTGCTCCCCCTGTTTGTGCTTTCTGTCGAAGAAATAAATAAGAGCTTTTAAAAAATAAAAAGTAATTGAAAGAAAAGAAACCTATCATTAGGAATTTTTAGTCCTACCTCTTTTCAGTTTACCTTATATATTAATATTACTACTTAAAACTGATACATGCTTGATCTAGAAACTCGTAAGTGTGCGTAGTTGCACTGCAATGTGCCTAGGTTGATTGGAAGGAAGGGCATTTAGGCAGGGAGGGAATGGGTAATGGTGGGCTGTGATATGATTATTAAGTACTTCCTTTGGAAACCTGTTTACAGAAAAGTGATTCTTCTATTTTAGATGATGAAGATGATCCTGCAGAGGCTGAAAAGGAAGGAAATGAAATGGAGGGTGAGGAGTTAGATCCATTAGATGCTTACATGGAAGAAGTAAAGGAGGAAGTAAAGAAGTTTAATATGAGGAGTGTGAAAGGTGGTGGGGGAAATGAAAAGGTAAGCCATTTTCTCTTATTTTTGAAGATTTATCCAGTATCCTTAATTGGGTAATTTGAATTATTATCATGGTGACCTACTGCTGACTTGCCAGACTTTAGGAAGTTGTTTCCCCCCATCTCAGAAATGCTAGTAGTTTTTCTTGGTACCACAAGATGCTCAGGAGTTTTAGCTGTAAACTTTCTTTGAAAAGTCACTCTTATGCCACCATCTTTGATACCTTTGCTTACTATTGACTTCTCAGTAGGTCTTCTCCAGACCTTTGCACTTTCATCTTTTGTGCTTGAGGACATGTTTCTTTCTTTTTTTTTTTTAAATTTTTAAATTAACATATAGTGTATTATTAGCCCCAGGGTTACAGGTCTGAGAATCGCCAGGTTTAAAAACTTCACAGCACTCACCATAGTGTTTCTTTTTTTTTTAATGGTGTTTGTTACCTTTTCACAGAATATATAGTTTAGTTTTTTTATTATCTTTATTGTTTTTCCCATCTTGTGAAATAAAAGCTCCCTAAGAGATGTGACGTTTATCTGCTTTGTTTATTGATTTACTGTAAGTTCCCTGAATGTGTCTGGCTTGTCCAGTGAGTAAAAAGTACCATTTAGTAGTATTTTTAAAATGAACAATATTATAATATTAGATGTTATATAACTTTATATATTATATAAAATATTAAATTTTACAGTATTATATAAAGTATACAGTAAACTATAATATAATGCAGTTAGGCTACATTTTAAAATTTAAACAAATTCATAAAGAGAAAGCAGACTTGTCTTTTTTGTCAATTAACTTTTCAGTGGTAACTAAGTTAATTTGGATTATAAATTATGACAGTTATTATTGTGTTTCATTTGCATACAATTTGATTTTCACTTTTGCAAATACTTTATATATCCGTCTTTAATTTTAGAAGTCTGGGCCAACAGTCACAAAAGTTGTCACTGTCGTGACAACCAAAAAAGCAGTGGTAGATTCTGATAAGAAGAAAGGTGAGCTGATGGAGAATGACCAGGATGCCATGGAGGTAATTTTCCCTTAATTTTGACTTTGTTCATGATGCTACTCTAGAAGGATTTATTAGAAAGCATTGGTGGAGTTGTGTTTTTCAGTTATAGAAACTAATGTTAGGAGGCATTCTTGTTATTCTCAACGGTACTGTTGCTGCATATCCAGTGGGTAGAACATTCTGCTGTCTTTGACCTTTTTCTGTATGCCCACGTTTTGCTTCCCCTCTGCCCCTCATGAACTTACTTCAGACATACAAGGTGGGAGAAGACATAAAGTGACAGAATTAATTGAATTTCTTCCTACTAACGTGCCTTGTAAAGATTTGTGTGGAGGGAATTATACCAAAACTTTCTTAAAGCTATATTAGAATTGGGTGCCTGGGTGGCTCAGAGGGTTTAGCCTCTGCCTTCAGCTCAGGTCATGATCCCAGGGTCCTGGGATCGAGCCCTGCATCGGACTGTCTGCTCAGCGGGGAGCCTTTTTCCCCCTCTCTCTGTCTCCGCCTGCCTCTCTGCCTACTTGTGATCTCTGTCTGTCAAATAAATAAATAAAATCTTTTTTTAAAAAATGCCATATTAGAATTATTTTTGTTATTTTAGCTTTATGTTGTCGCTATGATGTTCTGTGAGGGCCCAGAGTAAAGAATGTAAGAAAGTAAAAGCCAAGGAATATTTTCTAAGAGAGGAAGAATTTATTTATCTATTTATTTATATTTTTAAGAGAGGAGGATTTTATCTTACTTTAAGTAATTAATTAATTTTAAAGATTTTTTATTTATTTGAAAGAGAGAGAGCACAAGTGGTAGGGAGGGACAGAGGAAGAAGGAGAAACAGACTCCCTGCTGTGCAGGAAGCTGGATGTAGGGCTAGATCCTGCAACCCTGGGATCATGACCTGAGCTGAAGGCAGACAGCTTAACCAGCTAAGCCACCCAGGTGCCCCAAGAGAGGAGGATTTTAAAAGCTAGGAATATTGCCTTGCATAAGGAGGAAGTAGTAATGGTTTTAGCTTTTTAATTTTTTTTTTTAATAGTATTCTTCAGAAGAGGAAGAAGTTGATCTTCAGACAGCTCTTACAGGATATCAGACAAAACAGAGAAAGCTTCTAGAACCAGTGGACCATGGAAAAATTGAATATGAACCATTCAGAAAAAACTTTTATGTTGAAGTTCCAGAATTAGCAAAAATGTCTCAAGAGGGTAAAATTCTTTCTTTGATTTATTGGTTATTTTGGAAACGGGGATGTGCATTGCTTTGCTCAGGAGAAATACTGGATAGGTCTGTGAGTTGATGCATGAGGAGGAGGAATTTGCACGGCTTACTTGAAGAAATGAGAAAGGAAGCTAGACTGCCAGAAATCTTTCTAGAGAGTATGAACATTTGCAAAGATTCAGACCAGTCAGGAGTCAGTGTAGTTTTGGAAGTATTTTTAAAAATGAGCAAAACTTAGTTTGGCTCTTGTAGTTGAAATTTTTAGGAGTAAGAGTACTCTTCATGTGAAGTTCCAAATTAAGTATCGTTAGCCTTTTCCTTCTAGGATTTGAGGGTTAGGAACCAACGTGAAATTGTAATTCTGGTTGAATAAGGATAATCTGGACAACTCTTGCTTGGAGAAAAACTATTTGTATTACCTATCAATCATTGTTTTTTATTGATGTTGTGATACGAGACATGATAAAAGCCAAGTTATAGAAATTGGAGTATTCCTTTTTGTCCCCAGTTAGTTGTAGCATTAATTGTATTAACTGTCTCCATGAGCTGTTCAGTAGTTTGTCCTGTAGCTTTTCTGTGGAATTACCTTTAGTAGCACTAAAAAAAGATTTAAAGATTTTTAAATTTAACTGTGGCTGATTGAAAAGTAGAAGGCCTTAATGGAACAATATTTAACAGCTTTTAATCTGGGTTTTGTTTCGTAGAGGTCAATGTATTTCGGTTGGAAATGGAGGGCATTACTGTCAAGGGAAAAGGTTGCCCCAAACCAATTAAATCTTGGGTCCAGTGTGGAATTTCCATGAAGATCTTAAATTCTCTCAAAAAGTAAGTGGTTAGCAATTATCTACATTTTTCAGTGTCTTACTATTTAGAATGGCTCTTTTATACAAATAACTGTGTTACATTTTTATTCTAATAGGAAAACTTACTATTTTTTTCTTGAATAGCTTTATTGAGGTAGCATTTACATGTTGTAAAGTTTGGTCTTTGAGTTTACAGTTCAGAGATTTTTAGTATACTTATGGAGTTAACACAGTCATCACCATAATCTAATTTTGGAACATTTCATTATCCCAAAAAGAGGCCTTGTTTGCATTTGTAGTCATACTTCTTCCTTCTCCTCTCCTAAGCAGCCACTAATCTACTCTCTCTAGATTTGTCTATTGTGGACATTTCCTGTAAATGGGATTGTACTAATGTAGTCTTTCGTGACTGGCTTTTTGACTTAGCATAACATTTTCAGTGTTCATCCATGATACAGAATGCCTCAGTACTTCATTTCTTTTTGGCAAATAATATTTCATTGTACAAACATACCACATTTTGGAGAACCTTATTATGGAACTTTGAGAGACCCAGAGATCTCACTTTTTACCTTGTCTTACTTTGGTTTCCTTTTTAAGGCATGGCTATGAAAAGCCCACGCCAATTCAAACCCAGGCGATTCCTGCTATAATGTCTGGACGAGATTTGATTGGTATTGCCAAGACAGGAAGTGGAAAGACCATTGCTTTTCTCTTACCCATGTTTAGACACATCATGGATCAAAGGTCATTAGAAGAAGGAGAGGGGCCAATAGGTACAATTCCTTTCATTAAACTGTTTTTTCAGGTAACAACTTTGTTGTCAGTTAATCATAAAGACCTGATACTTTATAATGTTATATGTAACAATAAAGATGTCTTTATGTACATTTCCTTTGTAAATTTGGCACTTTGGGGCTGATTTCCCCTTACCAGCAGGTGGAGTGAGAATCTTCAGAGCTCTGGAGTGACATCTCAGAAGTACAAAAACAGCCTCTCCTGGCACAGCTCAATTTTTAAACTCAGACTCGGCAGGTAGACTCCTCGTGCATCTATCTGTTTATTTATATTGAGGTTTGTGCTTAGCGAGTATCATGAATCAATGAACTCAACATGGAAGATTGTAGGGAAATATACTTCCTTTTTTTATTTTTGGCCTTAAAAGGCTGTATAGTGCCAGAATTTCATTCAGGATTAGGTCTACAGATTCATTTCTTGATTCATTTGGCAGAGATCTGTTTTGCAAATTTGAGTAGGGTTTTGGAAATTTGTTCAGCTCCTTTCTTGGAAAAAGAGGGCACAATATGTTCCTACTCTGTCTGCCCCTCAGACCATGGTTGTTTCCGGAAACCGAGGTATGGCTCTGCAGCACAGTGAGTCACTTGATTATCTTTGCTCTGTGATTTGCGGTTGAGAATGATTTGCATTCTTTTCAACCAGGTATTTTCCTGATGGTTGAGTGAGGCATTTAACTCTCATTTATCTTTCTATAGCATGTTCTTAAAATCTACTTAAAATTATCATACACCACAATGTCTGCTGTTTTAAAGCTTTTGAAATAGGATTTTCCAAGGTCCGTAAAACAAATAAAAACAAAAACAAAAATTAGCCTGAGAAATTTGAATGTTATTGCAGAGGTTAAATTTAACACTTTAAAGCATAGCCTCCAGAATTTTGGTGAATAGTCTTTTGACATATTTATCTTTTCAGCTGTCATCATGACTCCAACTCGAGAACTGGCTTTACAAATTACTAAAGAATGTAAGAAGTTTTCGAAGACCCTGGGACTTAGAGTGGTGTGTGTTTATGGAGGAACAGGAATCAGTGAGCAGGTAGTTACAAAAGGAACTTTCAGTTTTTTCATTCTTTTCTTAAATTAAATCATTTAATAATGTGAAAGTGATTTGTTTTAGTGTTTTGTATAGCCATTGCTTTTATACATTTATTTTTTTAGTATTTTCTTGTCAGGGAGTCAGGGAAGGGCAGAGGGAACGGGGAGAGAGAATGTTCAGCAGGTTCCACGTCCAGCACGCAGCCCAGTGCGGTGCTTGATCTCACAACCCTGAGATCATGACCTGAGCCGAAATCAAGAGTCAGGTGCTTGTCCAACTAAGCCTCCCAAGCATCCCTCCGTGTACAGTGATTGCTTTCAAAATCTTAAAAAAATATGAGGTGTGAAAATAAAGTGAGGATGAATTATGCTAATATTTTATTTTAGGATCTTGAGTCTTTTAAAAAATATTTATTTATTTTAAAGAGAGCATGGGGGGGAGGGACAGAAAGAGAGAGGAATAGTCTTAAGCAAAATCTCTGCTTAGCATGGAGCCCACTGTGGGGCTCCATCTCATCACCCTGAGATCATGCCCTGAGCTGAAACCAAGTGTTGGACATTTAACTGACTGTGCCCCCCAGGTGCCCAGGATTTTGAGTCAATTTTGTATGTTTGCTTTCCTGTTCTTCTTCGTCTTCCTCTGCTCAAGGAAGGCAGATATTTTTTTCCATTCTACTGATAAAGAAATGGCAAGAAAGGTTAGGTATGTTTATTAAAGTATCTAGGTTAATAAGACTTGGTTTGCTCTAGACTTCTGATTCCAGACCAGCATTTATTTTCTCTAATTCATATGACATCTTTACAAGGTGGTGATGAGTGTTTTGTGCTGTGACAGTTTTATCTGTATCCTTAAATAATTTCAGCAAGAATTATTTAATCATACCTTTGTTTTTGTTTTTGTTTTTAATATTTTATTTATTTATTTGACAGACAGAGATCACAAGTAGGCAGAGAGGCAAGCAGAGACAGAGGGGAAAGCAGGCTCCCTGGGATCATGACCTGAGCGGAAGGCAGAGGCTTTAACCCACTGAGCCACTCAGGCGCCCCTAATCATACCTTTGTTCACTCTCTTTACTTTGGCATTTCTCCAAGTGTCTTTTGCTTTTTTAATTTATTTTTTATTTTTTATTTATTCATTTCAGAGAGAATATGAGCAGGGGGAGGTGGGTGGAAAGGGCCAGAGAGAGAGGGAGAGGCAGACTCCCCACTCAGTAGGGATCCAGATGCAAGACTTGATCCCAGGACCCTGAGGTCTTGACCCTAGCCAAAGGCAGACGCTTAACCAACTGAGCCACCCAGGTGCCCCTCTCCCAAGTGTCTTCGAAAGAACGACAGTCATTAGATACTTTGCTTGAACTAGACGGAGGGAAAAAAAATGGGTTCTGTGATCAAATAAATTTTGGAAATGTCACATTTTATAGGGTTAGCGTAGGGTTTTTTCCAGTAGGACTTCTTAGTCTTTAATAACAAATATGTCTTGTGATACTAGAAAAATGGGATAAATTAAGTGACATTTTCTGAACTTATTTCACCACAAACCTTTTCTGAGGAATAGTTGCTGTTGTTAAACAGTTTATGTTTTCTGAATTTATCTTCCTCAGTTGTTTGATGACAGTTTATTGTAAGAAATGATATTTAAAAACTAACTTGATACATGTATGAATATTATATAGAAGTCAAACAAAAGTTTTATGATATCTAACACATTCTGGTTTTTCCATTCTATTTCAATTTTAAAACACTGGTTGTGACTTTTATAATGATTCACAAATGGAAACAACTCTTAACTTGAAATAATTGGTCTATATTACTTGCTTTAATTACTGCTCTCTCATGTTCCTTTCTTAGTTTTGAGGGATTGGGTCAAATTAAAATTGGTAAATGCTCTGGTTCTCATTGAGTTCAAAGTTACAGTACCATGTGGTCGTGTTGCTGTTTCCTCTTCCTTTAGGAGTGCTCCAGCATTCCAAAGAATTAAGCAGGAATCTTTGGAGGCTTCTAATCAGACCTCACTGTCTTTACCCTGTGGAGCTGTGCAAAGACCCTGGGCAGTATTTTCAGATCTGTTCAAATAAATAAGTAATGGTGATAAATAGACTGCAAAATTTCATCTTTTTCATTAGATTGCTGAGCTGAAAAGAGGTGCTGAAATTATTGTTTGCACACCTGGTCGAATGATTGACATGTTAGCAGCTAACAGTGGTAAGTCAGGGGTATTTTTTTTTGTTCTCATTTTTCTTTTTTGAATTCTGTACATTTTTGTTAAAGCAGATACAAGAAATCACCAAAGTGTTTTTATATTTCTTCTTAAAGCTGTAATATCTTAAAATTTGTATTGCAACAAGCTTATTGTTGCAAGTGTTCATAAGATTATTGCAGTTTAATTTACAACTTCTTTTTGGAACTAACTCCATTTCATCTTTTTAGCCTTTAACATGGATTCTTAATCAAATTTTGGCCTAGCCTTGCTTTTAGCAGCGGTGCAGGAGTGGACTATCTTTTTATTATTATTCTAAACTTTAGACTTTTTCCTCTACAGGAGCTAGTATTTTCTTACAATACTGGATAAATTAAGGTATTGCAGCTTCAAGAAATGTTATCTTTTGTAAATATTGCATGTTTTTTAGCTCATATGTTGTGCTTTGTTAAATTATTCCCTATCAAAACTGTTACTAAACTGTTGACATTATTTAACTTCTGTGGAGAAAGGCCCTTCAAGATTTATAGAACTGGGCTTCCGAGACGTAAGCCATCCAAGGTAGGTCATTTAATGCTGTTCCCAACTTTGCAGAACTAATGGGGGCTGCAGATGTTATTATGGAATACTTAATATTAGAAAGCATTTATTTTGGCTTCATTTCTTATTTTTTTGAAGAAAATGCTTTCAAAGGTTTCCATTGCAGTATTCAGTATATACATAATAGAGTATTAAAAAACTGTAAGTAATGCATGTTTTTCATAGCATTCTGCTTGAATTTCTTTATACATTTACTTCTAATTCTCCATGATGTTGGTGAAGTGACATTGAAGTTGTTCAATAAATCTCTGTGCCTGTACAGCATACAGAAAGTTTTGGGTTGAATACTGATAAAATAATCCCTTGTTTTTTCTCAATGCTGCATTGATTAAGTCTCCTGACATTCATCTTGATTAATTTTACCTTTTTCCTTTATCTGTCCTTTTGATTTATATTGAATAACTATTTTATACATGTTTTTGCCAGGTGATTGATTCTTCAGTTGATAGAAATGCTTGTGTTAATCCTTTAGAAAGGCTTTCCTGTGTATGTATTTAGTTTTCTCTACTAAGAAGTGCTTTGCAACTATTTAAACCAGTGGGAGTGTTTAATAAAATTGAACTTATATCTTTGTATAGGAAAAAGTATATATGCAATACGTTTGGTATTATAGTTTTTGTGTAGTACTGTATTTACCTGATGATGTTGAATAGCTTCTCATTAATATCTTGACGTGCCCATTAGAAGCTTCTAACTATATGGAAGTAATTTATAAATTAATATAAAAAGGAGGTTTTCTGCATCTAAAATAGTTAGCACTGGAACTTGCTTTCCACACATACGCTGTAATCTCTAATATGTTTTTTCCTAGGTGATGCTGTCAGATAATGGCTGATGTGGCTCGATGCTTCATCTCAGTCTTAGTTTTATGATGTGTTTTGGAGAGGGCTGTTTTCTGAATTTTACAGGTCCTTCAGGCCCTATGATGGTATGCAAGAGACGAGTTTGACAAAATAAAGGGCCTCATATACCCATTGTCAGAAAGTACTTGCCATTAGATTAAGATCTTGTAGACCAAAATTTTGTTTCACTGTTTAAACATAACCTAACTTACCCCTCTGGTTAAGTGAGGCATTTTAGTTCCCTTTACAGTTTTTTAAGTTCTTGGTAGTCATAAAATGAATTATGACTGATTTTTTAGTTTTTGTTTTGTCTTTATTTTTTTTCCTCATTTTAGGTCGGGTCACAAATCTTCGAAGAGTGACATACGTTGTTTTAGATGAAGCAGACAGAATGTTTGACATGGGTTTTGAACCACAGGTAATCACTAAATGTCTTAGTGTTTTGAACTGTAAAATAAACCTTGTAACTACCATGAAAATGAATTGTTTGTATGGTGTCTGAAATTTTCATACACATTTTGTTGTGCTATAATATAGTAAGTTGAGGACATATGGAATTGAAATAGATTCTTACGTTTTGAATTCCTCATAATAGGTTCAGAAGGTATTTATGCAGGCTTTCTGTGTTAGTCTTTTAAAACCATCATCGGTAAAATTAGAATTGAAGTGCTGGTAATAGAAGCTTAAACTTTCATATTTTATAGTTTTCATTGTCCCTTTTCTTACAGTTTTTATAATATGTATTTATTTGAGAGAGAGAGAGCACAAGTAGGGGAAGGGATACAGGGAGAGAGAGAAGTAGGCTCCCCACTGAGCAAGGCACCAAATGTGGGATTCCAGGAGTCTGGGGTCATGACCTGAGCTGAAGGCTCCCCACTGAGCAAGGCACCAAATGTGGGATCCCAGGAGTCTGGGGTCATGACCTGAGCTGAAGGCAGAAGCTTAATCAACTGAGCCACCCAGGCGCCCTTGTTGTCCTTTCAGATAAATTCCTTTACTTCATGCTTTCAATTACCTCATGATCAATATAGCACATGCTGTTTACATTCTCCAAATGTAAAAATGAAGGCCCGGAGCATTTGTCTACTTTAGATTTTCATATTCCTCATACACACTCTTTGTCAGATATAAAATTTCAGTGATAAAAACTTAGAGGGACACATGTTAAGAGGTAGTATTTTTATTTTTTAATTAATTAATTTTTTTTTAAAGATTTAACTTATTTATTTGACAGAGATCACAAGTAGGCAGAGAGGCCGGCCGGGGGTGGGGGGGCGGAAGCAGGCTCCCTGCTGAGCAGAGAGCCCCATGCGGGGCTTGATCCCAGGACCCTGGGATCATGACCTAAGCTGAAGGCAGAGGATTAACCCACTGAGCCACCCAGGCACCCCGGTAGTATTTTTATTAATGAGATAAGGAATGTGAGTTACCAGTGTGCTATGGATGCAAAAAAAAAAAAAAACTGCGTTAATTGAAATGGAGTATCAGAAAGGGACACCGGGCACCTGGGTGGCTCAGTTGGTTAAGCAACTGCCTTCAGCTTAGGTCATGATCCTGGACTCCTGGGATTGAGTCCTGCATTGGGCTCCCAGCTCCGCCAGGAGTTGACTTCTCCCTCTGACCTTTTCCCCTCTGTGCTCTCTCTCATTCTCTCTCTCTCTCAAATAAATAAATTAAGGAAAAAAAAAAAAAAAGAAAGGGGCACAGTTAAAGTGGTCTTTAGTCTTTTCAGTTTATTCATGTAAGTCTCCAGAAACGTATTGCCTGTCATATAGTGTGTGTGTTTAGATTTAGGGAACACAATATAAATGAGGTACAGAAGAGCGTGTAAGAGTAAACAGGACCATGTGAGAAATAGTTAAAGAGGAATATTTATGTTGGAGTAGAGGACTTGATGGCATCCTTTAACCCTTTGAAAAATGTCTGTCACTTGAAAGAATATTGAGTAGACCTGGGACCCACTTGGGAAGTTAAATGAAGTGGTATCTGAGCATAATGTGAGAAAAGGTCTGGATAAACATTACTTGGAGATGAAACAGGTGATGTTGGGAGGAGGGCAGATACTGAATATGCTTTTCATCCACGTCTTTTGGTAGAGGCAGGGTGGTCCATGTGGAGAGAGAGCAGGGGGAATTGATGAATCAGTTGGAGGATGGAATTAGATCCATTTAATGTTTTTCCAACTCCCAGGAAGTCTTAGACTTTATGGTAGTGTTGGGTAGGTGTGGTGATGGGGCCTTTCTGGTGGATCAGTTAAGCTTTGCCAGAAAGAGGTCAAATACTTCCCATTGGTATGCAAAGTGTGAATCATCTCTTGCCGTTAGTGCTTACATCTCCCTAAGTACCTGAGGGAGAAATGCTGAGTGATAGTTTGTTGATCACTAAAACCTGTTGAAGAGAAGAAATTTTAAGAGTAAATTAATGATTATTTTGTGAGCTGTAGTGTAGATTAAAAAGTGCTGGGTTGGGGTCAGTGCCACAGAGCACTGTTGGGGCGTAAAGCAAGTAAAGACACGTGTGAATCAAAGTTGGTGCTGGTAAATGCACATCTGCACAGTGTCTTCTGTCTAGAGAGGAGTGGGCAGGTGGTATACCTCCAGACATGATTCCGTACTGAAGAAAATAATGAACATGGGGAAATAAATCATGGCCGCTGAGTATATATCTTTCTGATTATAAATGTGCAGTAAATGTACATGTTGTGCAATGACGTGGGCAGAAGGTACAGGACTCTACTCTTCCTCACTGAAGTGTGAATAGGCTGGCAGGCCAAAAGGTATTCGGCCAAATCTTTGTGTATTGTTTTAAACTTAACTCTTTTAGTCCCAAAAGAAGAGTTTTTAGTTTGACGGATAACAGGATTTCTTTTCTTTCCTTTTTTTTTTTTTTTAAGATTTTATTTATTGGGGTGCCTGGGTGACTCAGTCGTTAAGCATCTGCCTTTGGCTCAGGTCATGATCCCAGGGTCCTGGGATCGAGCCTTGCATTGGGCTCCCAGCTCGGCAGGAAACTCTCGCCCACTCCCCCACTTGTGTGTTCTCTCTCTCGCTGTCTTTGTCTTTCTGTCAGATAAATAAACAAAATCTTTAAAAAAGGAAGAAAAAGATTTTATTTATTTGAGAGAGAGCTGAAGGCAGACGCTTAGCCAACTGAGCCACTCAGGGACCCTGGATAATTGGATTTTATTTATTTATTTATTTTTTTGTTAATCGGATTTTTTAAGAAGACCACAAGTAGTAGAAGAGTTTCCCTCTTTTTTAAACCTTATTGATTTTTTTTTTTTAACTTACTGAAGAAAAACTTGTACTTATTAGTGGACATCTTCCTAAGGGCTACAACACAATGTGAAGAACTCCTTTTGGAACCAAAGACAATGGAAAAGTAGATTAGGAATCCATTTGTTCCTGATCTGAAATTAGAGTCTGTTAAAAGTAACATTTGACAGGATATTAAAAAGCAGTTTTCCATGAGAAATTGCTCCATAGTTTCTGGGTTTGTTCTTTTTTAATTTAGTAAAAATAAAGAGTAAGAGAAGAAATTGATTAGATAAAGAAATTAATCTTTAGCTTAAGTTAGCCATTATGGAGGATATATACTTTGGTGAAAGTATGTAAAAAATAATACTCGTCTTTGTATTTGTGTGTTCTGTTTTTATTATCAAAGATAAGAATGTTTTAATTGGCCTAAATTTATTCATGCCTCTGTCTAATACAAAATGAAGGGACCTCAAGATTCTGAAGAGATGTACTCCAGGTTTTCACTTTCTTTCATTTTTTTTCTTTTTTCCTTTTTTCCTCTCTCTCTTTCTTTTTTAGGATTTATTTATTTGAGACAGCAGGGGGAAGGGCAGAGGGAAACAATCCCAAGCAGACACCCCACTGAGCACAGAGCCCCACTCAGGTCTCTGTCCCACGACCCTAAGATCATGACCTGAGCTGAAGCCAAGAATTAGACGCCCAACCAACCAAGCCACCAAGGCGTCCCACCGAGCTTTCCACTTTCTTAAAAATACCAATCACATAGTAAAATGAGAGAGTAAATGTGCTTGTCAGTTGCACACTATAAAGCACCATGCTTGCATCAGTCATCTTAAGGAGCTCACTATCTTTTTATCTCATAGGAGATTACTTTAACTTTGAAGGCTGTCTTCAAATTGGCATCAAAATTAGATAGATGGTTAGACACCTTAGCATCTCTGAGTCTCTCTCTCTTGAGGGCACCTATGAAGTATTGGTGGATAAGCAGTTACTGAAGAATAACATGGCTGCTACATAAGGAAATTGAGGTACTGATAAAAGACAGATTTTTGGAAACTTATTTTTAAGTCTAATGTAATACTTTATATTAGAGGAAACAGATTAAGGGATGTAATTACACTTGACTAGCCCTCCCACGCCCCCCTCCATGCCCCAAGTTTTTATGATCTAGTCCCCCCCCCAAATTTTTTTTTAAAGATTTTATTTATTTATTTGACAGAGATCACAAGTAGGCAGAGAGGCAGGCAGAGAGTTGGGGGGGGGGGGAAGCAGTTCCCTGCTGAGCAGAGAGCCCGATGCAGGGCTCGATCCCAGAACCCTGGGATCATAACCTGAGTTGAAGGTAGAGGCTTTAACCCACTGAGCCACTCAGGTGCCCCTAGTCCAGGGTAATTTTTGCCAATATAGATATCAACATCTCAAGGACCCTGTTTGTGATTTAAAAATTGGGATTGGGTTGTTTACATTGGTGAGCAAATTATTTTCTTGAGGATAAAGAGAAGCATTGCATATCATCAAGAGAAGTACAAGACAGAATGTGTCAGTCTTTTAGAATGTCTCTAAAAGGAGCAAATGCCAATGATGAGTTGAATCAACAAAAAGTGGAAAAACTGGGCACCTGGGTGGCTCAGTGGTTTAAGCCGCTGCCTTCGGCTCAGGTCATGATCTCAGGGTCCTGGGATCGAGTCCCGCATCGGGCTCTCTGCTCGGCAGGGAGCCTGCTTCCTTCTCACTCTCTCTGCCTGCCTCTCTGCCTACTTGTGATCTCTCCCTGTCAAATAAATAAATAAATAAAAAAGAAAAGCTTTAAAAAAAAAAAAAAGTGGAAAAACTGCTACCTTTGTAAATGTTAGTGACTGAACTGATGATCTTAGTTTTAGCGTATGAGTGTGAAAGGAGAAGTTTATAGATTTACTTGGCAGACCACAGATGACTTGAAATATCTGTGTAGTGTGAGAGAGGAAACATTGAAAATTTCAGGAACAGCTTTTATAACAGCTTTTAATCAGTATCCCCCAGTATGATAGCTCCCAATCTGATAATCAAGCCAGTGGAAACACAGACCAGTCATCATTGAAAAAGTGTGTGATCATTAGGATCATTCTGTAGCCATCTTCATGACTCTAAGCAATAGTAGATAGTCATAAGGTAAATCTAAGCTCCCATGTGCAGTACACTGTTCTAGGAAGCACAGGGTTTGTAGCTTATTCAGGAAGCTTTCTCTGTACTATGACGAGAAAAGGAGTTAGGTTTGATTCTCCAGAAAACTTTTACCCTTTGATACTGTCTTTTCTGAAAATGTTGAGAATGAAAGGTTACTTGTGAATAGTCTAGGAAGGTAGGATGTGTATCATTCTTTGAAGAGATCTTCAAGGCCTCAGTGGGGCTTTAATGTGAATTTTCTTTTTTTTTTTAAGATTTTATTTATTTATTTGACAGAGAGATCACAAGTAGGCAGAGCAGCAGGCGGGGGAGGGGGAGCGGCGGGTGGGGGAGCAGGCTTCTCACTGAGCAGAGAGGGCCCCCCCCCCCCCCCCCGGCTGATGCAGGGCTCAATCCCAGGACCCGGAGATCATGACCAGAGCTGAAGGTAGAGGCTTAACCCACTGAGCCACCCAGGAGCCCCTAATGTGAATTTTCTGATCCTTGTTCTCACATCTATACAGTGAGAAGTTGAGACTAAATGAGCAGTTCTTTGACTTGTTTAAGATGATCAGATATCTGAAAGTCACAATGCTTTGTATGTAATGCCCTAAAATTTGCAAACATTAAAGACCATTGTATGAGTTTGCAATGATATTACTACCAAATTCATATTATCAAACTAAGCATGGTTAATGATTGCTAATTTTCATTAATGTACTTTAGTCATTCTGAAAATGTTGTCATTTTAGGTAGGAAATTCAAGAGAAGCGTTGCAGGTAAGATGACATAGGAACTGGGACTTGAGTAAAGTGAGAAATTGAGCCGTGGGGATATTTGTTAGAGAAGTGTTACAGACAAAGCACCAGTACAAATGCCGTGATGTGGGAGCTTGCTTGGCCAGTGTCCCCAGCGCAGAATAAAGAACGGGGAATGTGGTATGAGAGAGGAGGGGATGAGGATAGAAAGCTGTACTGATGGTGTGAGCATGGTGAACATATAAGACCCTGTACAGCTGGGGTAGGAATTTGGGTTTTGATTTAATGTGATGAGTTACATTAGAAGGCTTTTTGGGCTTTTTTGTTTTTTGGCTTGAACTTACAGCCTTGAGATTAAGACTTGAGCTGAGATCAAGAGTCGAATGCTCAACTAAGCCACCAGGCACACCTATATTGGAGGGCTTTGAGCAGAGGAATCCCTGATCTAATATTTTACATTTTTAGTCTTTTTTTTCTTTTTAAAGATTTATTTATTTATTTATTTGACAGACAGAGATCACAAGTAGGCAGAGAGGCAGGCAGAGAGAGAGAGAGGAGGAGGAAGCAGGCTCCCTGCTGAGCGGAGAGCCCGACACGGGGCTCGATCCCAGGACCCTGAGATCATGACCTGAGCCGAAGGCAGAGGCTTTAACCCACTAAGCCCCCCAGGTGCCCTACATTTTTAGTCTTAATGGTTACACGTGCGCATAGGTTTAATGGTACCCCTTCTCTACACTCTCTTTAATCTCTTGGCTGATTATTTTGGTATTCTACTTCTCTAAATAGTGTGCTTTTATTTCTCCTTTTTATTTTTCTGTTTTTTTATATTACTTAATGACTTCCCATGGGGGAATGTAATTTCTCTGTTTCCCTTCCTCCTGTCACATTCTTGCATCATTTTCATCCTTTATTTTTTCAGTAGATCTATGTTGCTATTTTAATTGAATCAGTATATAACATTATGGCAATCTAAATGTTACTCAGAGCTGGACAGTGTATTAAACTGATTATTTTTAATTTCTTCTATACCTTTTTGTTTTCTCTAGAGATAATTATCTTTTTATGTTTGTTGACTGGATTTCTATATATTTAAAACTAATTAAATGCCAAACTCTATTAGTTACATAAATCTATCAAGTAGTTGAAACACGTCAAGTTTTCTGTTTGTTTCATCTTCCTTAAGGAGTTTTTTCAGAGCCTGTTGACCTGTTCCAGTCATGGTTTGTTGTTTTCCCTGCTTGTCATATAGCTGCTGTCCTGGGATCCATCATTCTGGGACCAACAAAGAGTTCCCCTTTGTTTCTCACCTTGTTAGGTCCCCAGAGTTCTATAACCCAAGAATAGATCTTTTCTTAAATTATTATTTTTTTTTAAATAGAAGCCTTCATGAATTTCTGTGTCATTCTTGCATTAAAGGGCTATACCAATCTCTGTATCTTTCCAATTTTTTTTTAGCAAAGGTGTTGCTAAAGCAAGCACTTAAGTGATTAATTTTAAAAAAATTGTTTTTATTCAAGAATAATTAGTATATGGTATAATATTAGTTTCAGGTGTATAATATCCAGGTGTACAATACTCAGTACAGTATTACTCAGTACTCATCCTGATAACTGTACTCTTAATCCTCTTCACCTATTTCATTCATTCCTACATCTGCCTCCCCTCTGTTGACCACCAGTTTATTCTGTTTTTAAGTCTGCTTTTTTTTTTGTCTTTTTTTATTCTTTGTTCGTTTGTTTGGTTTCTTAAGTTTCACATACAAGGAAATCATATGGTATTTGTTTTTGTCTGACTGACTTATTTTGCTTAGCGTTATACCCTGTAGGTTCATCCATGTCGTTGCAAATGGCAAGATTTCATTTAAATGACTTTTTTTTTTAAGATTTTTGTTTATTTATTTGACAGAGAGAGGCACACTGAGAGAGGGAGCACAAGCAGGGGGAGTGAGAGGGAGAAGCAGGCTTCATGCCAAGCAGGGAGCCCAATGTGGGGCTCAATCCCAGGACCCCAGGATCATGACCCGAGCTGAAGGCAGACGCTTAATGACTGAGCCACCCTGGCACCCCTAAATGCTTCATTTAAGAAAAAAAAATTTAAGATTTTTAAAAATTTATTTGACAGATTGAAAGAGACAGTGAGAGAGGGAACACAAGCAGGGGGAGTAGGTAAGGGAGAAGCAGGCTTCCTGCTGAGCAGGGAGCCCCATGCAGGGCTCCATCCCAGGATCCTGGTTTATGGCCCGAGCCGAAGGCAGATGCTTAATGACTGAGCCACCCAAGTGCCCCTGAATGACACGTTTTTAAAGATTGCCTTCTACCTATATAGGATTTGTGTCCTCTGAGTTGATTTTCTCTTTGCTTTGGTTTCTGCATTCTGTAGATGTCTGGGAATCTGTAGTTTTCTACTTATGTTAAAGGGAGAAAAGACAGCTTAAAATTCAAAGCTCTCTGTGCCAGAGCAGGACTTACTAACTCTGAGTTTCAGTGTTGTGATCTGGTTGGGTCTTTCTTTTGGTTGGGGAGTATCTTCTGCTTGTCTGTCCCTGGAGAAATAATGGCCAGTCTTCTGCCTGGAATAGGAAGGTCTGTCTCCCATTTTGGGTTGGGAAAGAGGCCCTGAAGGAGAGGTGGGAGCCTCAGCATGGAGCATTATGTGTTTACTTAATGCTTTTCCTCTTAGGATGTTATCCTTGGTTCATCCAGTCATGTTCTTGTTTTATTCTCTCCAGAAGCTAAACCTTTAGCGTTGGCTAGGATGAGAGAAAGGTCCATTGCTTGGCTGAGTAGCAGGCTAGGACGAGAGAAAGGTCCATTGCTTGGCTGAGTAGCAGTTGGGTGGAGGTCCAGTGATTTGATTGCTTTTTTTTTTTTTTTTGAATGCTTCTTAAGCAGACCTTGTATAAATTCTCCTTATTTTGGCACCCCACCTTTTACCTCCATGTGGGAAGAACAGCTCTGTTCTCAATTTTTCCTCACTGCTAGCATGGGATTCTGCTTTCTTGAGGTTGATTAATCTATTACCATCTTAAAACATTTTTATTGCTTTTTGTTTTGTTTTATTGGCAAATTAAGGGGTATTTACATACCATAAAACTCATGCTTTTATTTTTTTAAAGATTTTATTGATTAGAGAGTGTGTGCATATGATTAGAGAGAGATAGTGTGCCCATGAGTGAGGAGAGGGCCAGAGGGAGAGGGAAAAAGAATCCTAAACAGACTCCCTGCTGAGCGCAGAGCCTGGTTCAGGGCTCAATCTCATGATCTTACAACCCTGAGATCATGACCTGAGCCAAAATCAAGAGTTGGATGCTTAACTAACTGAGTCACCCAGACACCTCTCCCTTCTTGCTTTTTTTTTTTTTTTAAATATTTAATTTATTTATTTGACAGAGAGAGAGAGACAAGCAGGCAGAGAGGCAGGCAGAGAGGGAGGGGGAAGCAGGCTCCCTGCTGAGCAGAGAGCCCAAGATGCGGGGCTCGATCCCAGGACCCTGAGATCACGACCCGAACCGAAGGCAGAGGCTCAACCCACGGAGCCATCCAGGTGCCCCTGCTTTTTTTTTTTTTTTTTTTTTTTTAATCTTTCTTTGTATGCTAGTATATTTGAAACATTTAAATTAAACAGACTCAAAAATAAGAACACTGCAATAGTCTTACATTAATTAAAGAAATCAGCTTTTGGGGCACCTGGGTGGCTCAGTAGGTTAAAGTCTCTGCCTTCGGCTCAGGTCATGATCCCAGAGTCCTGGGATCGAGCCCCGCATCGGGCGCTCTGCATGGCAGGGAGCCTGCTTCCACCTCTCTCTCTCTCTTTGCCTACTTGCAATCTCTGCCTGTCAAATAAATAAATAAATAAAATCTTTAAAAAAAAAAAAAAAGAAATCAGCTTTTAATTTTCCCACAAGGAAGCCACCAGTTCCTATGTTATTAGCAAGTTCTACCAAATATTCAAGGAATAACTATATTCCTAACCATTTCAAAGTATGAAAAAGGATGCATACTCAGCAGTTTATAAGATCATTGTAATCTTTTTTTTTTCCAAGATTTATTTATTTGACAGAGATCACAAGCAGGCAGAGAGGCAGGCAGAGAGAGAGGAGGGGAAGCAGGCTCCCCATTGAGCAGAGAGGCCAACGCAGGGCTCGATCCCAGAACCCTGGGATCATGACCCGAGCTGAAGGCAGAGGCTTTAACCCACTGAGCCACCCAGGCGCCCCTGTAATCTTTTATTTTTAAAAGGGCTCTCAGTCCTCATTATATACCATAAAAATTGACCTGTTTTAAATGTATAATAACAATGTTTTTTAGTGTAATACGCATTTGTGCAGCTATCACCACAATCCAGTTTTATTTTTTTTAAATCCAGTTTTAGAACATTTCCATCACCCGAAGGATGCCTCATGCCTATTTTTACTCATTTCCAATATTCACCCCAGTCTGAGGCAGTTGCTGATCTACGTTCTATCTTTATAGATTTGTCTTTTCTGGACATTTCATACAAAATTCATGTATTACACATCTAACTTATTTTACTCAGCATAATGTATTTGAGGTTTATCCATCTTATAGCATATCTTTCATTGCTGAGTGGTTAGTATTCTGTCATATGGATATATATCATATTTTGTTTATCCAAGAACTGTTTGATCAGTATTTTGGATTATTTCCACTTTTTGGCTGTTACGAATGATGCTGCTGTGAATATTTGCTTACAAGTGGACATATGTCTTCATTTCTACCAAGAGGTAGGATTTCTGAATTGTGTGGTAATTTATGTTTAACTTTTTTCTTTTTTTTTTATGTTTAACTTTTTAAGAAACTTTCAGACTTTTCCGTAGTGGCAGTTTCATTTTATAGACCAATATAATATCGGTATCTCAATCAAACAAGGTATAGTTTAATGTAGAGTGATGCAGAACCCCTAAAAATTGTATTAGGGAGCCAAATATAGTAATGCTTAAAGTAATAACAAATCACATTGAAGTTAGTATTGTTTAGATGCAAAGGCTAGTTTAATGTTAGAAAAATCAACTAAGAGTCACCTGGGTGGCTCTGTTGGTTAATCACTGACTCTTGGTTTTGGCTCAGGTCCTGATCTCACAGATCCTGAGATCAAGCCCTGCAGTAGGCTCTGTACTCAGTGGGGAGTCTGCTTGAAAATTCTCTGCTTCTGTCCCTTCCCTTACTTGCACACACTCTCTATCTCTAAAATAAAATTGGGTCACTTGGGTGACTCAGTTGGCTAAGCGTCTGCCTTCTGCTCAGGTCATGGTCCAAGGGCCCTGGAAATCAAGCCCCGTGTCCATCCAGCTTCCTGCACAGCGGGGAGTCTCCTTTTCTCTCCCCCGCCCCCTTCTGGTGCTTATGCTTTTTCTCTCTAATAAATAAATAAAATCTTTAAAATAAAATAAGTCTTTTCTTAAAAAAAGAAAAAAACAAAATCAAAAAGTGATAATCCACCCTATTTTTAGAATAGAGGAAAAAACCATACCGTTATCTAAAATGTGGAAAAGGCATTTGATAAAATTTCATTTATTTTTATTTTTTTAAAGATTTAATTTATTTATTTGACAGAGGGAGAGACAGCAAGAGAGGGAACACAAGCCGGGGAGAGGTAGAGGGAGAAGCAGGCTCCCAGCTGAGCAGGGAGCCTGATGTGGGGCTCGATCCCAGGACTCCGGGATCATGACCTAAGTCAAAGGCATATGCTTCACGACTGAGCTACCCAGGCACCCCTAAAATTTCATTTATGATTTAAAAATTCAGCAGAGATGGGTAGGAGTTGGAAGAGAGATAGTTGGAATAATCCAGATAAGAGATGTTGAGGTTTAGGGAAGGAACCCAGGATTTCCAAGTGCCTTGGGTAGGACTACTCCTTTCACAGATTTCACATCATTGATTGGAGGGAAAATGTGGTCCTAGAATTCTGTGTATTCCTGGCAAGACCTTTATCCATTCCAATTTCCAGTTTCTCACCACTGTCTGCCTTGAAACTATCATTAATCATTCATTACTTCTATTTTTCTTGTTTATACCAGGCATCACAAGAGTCCTAGAGGTACCTATATCCTACCCCCTCAACAGTATGTCAGCCTTCATTGCTCTCTGTGTTCCTGTTGCTTATATCAATCTTTGACACATAATGTATTTATCTGTCCACCTTCCTTCGAATACAAACTCCATGAAGACAAGGTTTTGTCTGTTTTTACTGCATATTGCAAGCACCTAGAGCAAATGCCTTACAATATAGTAGCTCAACAAAAATGTGTTGAATAACTGACAGAAAACAGTGTTACCAAGGGAGAATAGTTGTATCCCAGATAAAGTTTTAAGATTGAGAATACTGAATTTGTTGGTGGATTGGGTGTTAGATCATTGAGAGAGAGAGGTGACAGATGGCTCTTCCATCTTTGCCCTAAATATGTGAATAACTGTAGTTCCCATTCTTAGGAGGGGGGAAACGGAACAAAGAAAATTATGGGTTAAAATAGTTATTTGAAGGTAACAATTTTAAAAGTTACTGAATAAATGTTCTCAAAATTTCCTTCTTGTGTATGTGTTGGGGGTTATTTTTATTTATTTATTTTTAAAAAGTTCTTATTTGTTTAAGATAGAGAGCACCAGTGGGGGAGGAGAGGGAGAAGCAGGCTCCCTGCTGCGCAGGGAGCCTGATATGGGACTCGATCCCAGGACCCCAGGATCATGACATGAGCCCAAGGCAGACACTTAACTGAGCTACCTAGGTGCCCTTTTTTTTGTTTGTTTGTTTTTCAAGATTTTATTTATTTGAGAGAGAGAGGCAGACTCCCTACCGAAAAGGGATTCTGATGCCGGCTTGATCCCAGGACCCCAAGATCATGACCTGAGCTGAAGGCAGATGCTTAACTGACTAAGCAACCTAGGTGCCCCTTTTCTTTTCTTTTCTGTTCTCTTTTCTAAGATTTTATTTATTTATTTGACAGAGAGAGACACAGCGAGAAGGGGAACACAAGTAGGCTGGGTGGGAGAGGGAGAAGTAGGCTTCCTGCTGAGCAGGGAACCGGATGTGGGGCTCCATCCCAGTAC
Organism: Martes martes; assembly: GCF_963455335.1. NCBI lineage: Eukaryota > Metazoa > Chordata > Mammalia > Carnivora > Mustelidae > Martes > Martes martes. The sequence continues at coordinate 93,656,469 of NC_137892.1, read as the reverse complement.
CCTGGAATTATGACCTGAGCCAAAGGCAGATGCTTATCAACTGAGCCACCCAGGCGCCCCCAGGTGCCCGTTCTATTTGGTTTTAACATCATATGAATTTTGGAGACTATACTCACCATATTTATTTGCAATGTGTTTTTAGGTTATGCGCATTGTGGATAATGTCCGTCCTGATCGACAGACAGTTATGTTTTCAGCTACTTTTCCCAGAGCTATGGAGGCTTTGGCTCGCCGAATCTTGAGTAAACCCATTGAAGTACAAGTTGGAGGCAGGAGTGTGGTTTGCTCAGATGTGGAACAACAAGTGGTGGGTACAATCTTTAGGAAATCCTCAGTTTCCTGGATGTTTAGGCAGTATGTGACTCTTTGGGGATCATTGTGATGAAGACAGGTAATTATCTAATTTTAAACAGGATACAGCTCAACCATTAATATTTTATCCGATAAACTTGAATAAGCAGTTCCTTGGAATAGCATGTTTAAAGATTTTATTTTTATGTATTTATTTGACAGACAGAGACCACAAGTAGGCAGAGAGGCAGGCGGGGGGGAGAGGGGGAAGCAGGCTCCCCACCGAGCAGGGAGCCCGACACGGTGCCTGATCCCAGAACCCCGAGACCATGACCCAAGCCGAAGGCAGAGGCCCAGCCCACCAAGCCACCCAGGAACCCCGGAACAGCATGTTTAAAATGCCCTTTTTAGTTCCTCCCTTTCGAAGAGATGGGACTGGTGGATGGAAATATATATACCTATTTTATTCTTTAGTTAATAGGATGTGACGTCAAGAGGCAGAGGGAACTAGATGATGGTTTGCTCACATTTGCAAGCCCCTTCTCTCAAAGTTAGAAATTTTTTTTTGTTTTACTGGTTAATTGGTTAAAATCAACATTTTACTTCCTATTCCTAAAGATATAGCAAGATGTGGTCATTTAGCCATTTGCCACAAATAAAATGAATATTTTTGCTTAAGAGATATATCTGCATTTTTACTCCCATTAACTTGGTACAACTTGATATTTTCAGATTGTGATTGAAGAAGAAAAGAAATTCTTGAAGTTACTTGAGCTTCTTGGCCATTATCAAGAATCAGGATCTGTCATTATATTTGTGGATAAGCAGGAACATGCTGATGGTCTTCTGAAAGATTTAATGAGAGCATCTTATCCTTGCATGTCCCTTCATGGAGGTAATGTTTAGTGAAGTATCTGTTGAGTAGTTAATTTGGCCAAGCACTGCTGTGTTCTGAATGATAGTATTTACCATGTACTGTAATTTAGAGCCAGATTTCATATCATCTGTCTCGGTTTTTATTCACAACTCTATGGGGAGGTTCAGTATTATTGTTGTTCCATCTTAGAGATAAAGAAAAGAAGACATTGGTTTGACCAAACTGTATAGCCATTAATCAGATAAAGAGAAATTGAACTTAACGTTTTCTGTTTCATGTTAAATCCTTTCCATTGTGCCATGCTACTTAGAATTTTCATGATTTACATTAGACCTTTAATTGAAAATAACATTTTGGTTTTTTGTTTTTTTAAAGATTTTATTTATTTATTTGACAGACAGAGATCACAAGTAGGCAGAGAAGCAGGCAGAGAGAGGGGGGAAGCAGGCTCCCTGCCAAGCAGAGAGCCTGATGCGGGGCTTGATCCCAGGAGCCTGGGATCATGAGCTGAGCCGAAGGCAGACGCTTTAACCCACTGAGCCACCCAGGCACCCCAACATTTTAGTTTTGATGTAACATTTCCATTGTTAAATATATGTGGGACTTAGAACACTAAGTGTTCTGGCGGTCAGTGGCTTTGTAATCAGCCACCCCAAAATTTAGTGGCAAGTGTCATTTATTTATAAATCTGCACTTCGGGTGGAGCTCAGCACATATTATCTAGTTTCTGTTTCATGTTGTATCTACTGGGGTGGCTTAATTGGGACTGGGGGTCCATTTCCAAATTGCCTTAACTTAGGTGGCTGGCGTGTTGGCCCTGGCTCTAGACTGAGTTCAGTAAGGCAATTGGCCAGGGGTGATGGTGCTTCCCTTTGCAGACCTCTCCGTGGGACTACCTGGCTGGAAGGCAAGGACCAAAAGCTGATAAGGCCAGTTAAGGATGGTACTGGGAATTGGCAGAACTTTCATTTTCACAATATTCTATAGGTCAAAATAGTCCCAGGACTGGCTGAGATTCAAGGGGATAGAGGCATAGACTCCCAATTCTTGATATGAGGGTCATTCCCTATGCAGAAGAGTATATAGAATAGGCCATACTTCTGCTATCATCTTTGGAAAATACAGTCTACCATACCATATGTCATTGTGGATGTAATTAAAAGGGCTTTTAGATACTTTGATGGTATATATTTGGTTAACTTTTAATGTTTGAAAGTACCTCATATTTTCCCCCTTTTTTGTTACTGGGTTAAAATATACATTATGTAAAATTTACTATTTTAACTATTTTTAAGTATGTAAATCAGTGGCAGAATTTTCTATGAGGCTTATTGATGTTTTATCATGTATCAGAATTTATTTTTTTCTTTTTTTTTTTTAAGATTTTATTCATTTATTTGACAGAGATAGAGAGAGAGAGAGAGAGCACAAGTAGGCAGAGAGGCAAGCAGAGGTAGAGGGAGAAGCAGACTCCCCGCTGAGCAGGGAGCCCAGTGTGGGGCTTGATCCCAGGACCCTGGGATCATGACGTGAGCTGAAGGCAGATGCTTAACTGACAGCCACCCAGGTGCCCCCAGAATTCTTATTTTTTTAGTAAGTATTTTAATTCTAGTATAGTTAACACAGTCTGTATTACTTTCAGTTGTATAATATAGTGATTTAATAATTCTACACATCACTTAGTGCTTGTCGTAAGTGTACTCTTAATTCCCATCACCTATTTCACCCTCCCCCCCCAACATCTCCAGGGGTAGCTCTTAGTCTGTGCTCTAGTTAAGAGTCTGTTTCTTGTATATATGCGCACATATACCTACATCTTTTTTTTTTTTTTAAAGATTTTATTTATTTATTTGACAAACAGATCACAAGTAGGCAGAGAGGCAGGCAGAGAGAGAGGAAGGGAAGTAGGCTCCCTGCTGAGCAGAGAGCCCGATGCCGGCTCGATCCCAGGACCCTGGGACCATGCCCTGGGCCGAAGGCAGAGGCCTAACCCACTGAGCCACCCAGGCACCTCACACCCTACATCTTTATCCATTCATCTATTGATGGATACTTGGGCTGCTTCCATATTTTTATTGGATTATTTACTTATTTCTGAAATTATTTATTTATTTACTTGCATATTTATTTATTTGTTTTTTTTGACAGAGGGAGACACAGTGAAAGAGGGAACACCAGCAGGGGGATTGGGAGAAAGGGAACAGGCTTCCCACAGAGCAGGGACCCCAACACAGGGCTCAGTCCCAGGACCTGGGATCATGATCTGAGCCGAAGGCAGACGCTCGGTGACTGAATCACCCAGGTTCCCTTGCTTCTGTATTTTAAATAATAATGCTATAAACCTAGGGGTGCATATGTCCTTTTGAATGAGTGTTTTTGTATTCCTTGGGTAAATACCCAGTTGTGCTATTACTGGATTGTAGGGTAGTTCTATTTTTAAGTTTTTGGGGAATCTCTATACAGTCTTCCCACAGTGGCTACACCAATTTGCGTTCCCACCAAGAGTGCTTGAGGATTCCTTTTTCTCCACATCCTTACCAACACTTGTTGTTTCTCATGTTGTTGATTTTAGCCTTTCTAACACGTGTGAAGTGATATCTCATTGTAGTTTTTATTTGCATTTCCCTCATGAGTAGTGTTGAGCATCTTTCCATTTGTCTCTTGACCATCTAGATGTCTTCTTTGAACATGTGTCTGTTCATGTCTTCTGCCGATTTTTAAAAATTTCAATTCAATTAATTAACATATAATGTATTATTAGTTTCAGGGGAAGAGGTCAGTGATTCATCAGTCTTATATAATACCCAGTGCTCCTTACATCACATGCCCTCCTTAATGTCTGTCACCCAGTTACCCCATCTCCTCTCTCCCCTCCCCTCCAGTAACCCTCAGTTTGTTTCCTATGATTAAAAGTCTCTTATGTTTTCTCTCCCTCTCTGACTTCATCTTGTCTCCTTCTCTGACTTCATCTCCCCTCCCTCTCTGACCTCCCTTTCCCTATGCTCATCTGTTTTGTTTCCTTTTTTTTTTTTTTTAAAGATTTTATTTATTTATTTGACAGAGAGAGATCACAAGCAGATAGAGAGGCAGGCAGGGAGAGAGGAGGAAACAGGCTCCCCGCTGAGCAGAGAGCCCGATGCGGGGCTCGATCCCAGGACCCTGAGATCACGACCCGAGCTGAAAGCAGAGGCTTCAACCCACTGAGCCACGGAGGCGCCCCCTGTTTTGTTTCTTAAATTCCACGTATGAGTAAGAGCATATGGTATTTGTCTTTCTCTGACTTATTTTGCTTAGCATAATACCCTCTAGTTCCGTCTACATTGTTGCAAATACGTTTCATTCTTTTTGCTCTGAGTCACCCAGGAGCCCTTCTTTGTTTTATTATTATATTTTTTAAAGATTTTATTTTTAAGTAATCTCTTTGCCAGTGCGGGTCTTGAATTTACAATCCCAGGATCAAGAGTTGCAAACTCCATTGACTGAGCTAGCCAGGCTCAGTTGTGTTTTTATTTGACTTGCCTCGGGAGATGTATCTATGAGAATGTTGGTTTGGCTGGTGTCAGAGTGCCTGTGCTCTCTTTTAGGATTTTTATGGTTTCAGTTCTCACATTTAAGTCTTTAACCCATTTTGAGTTTATTTTTAAGTATGGTGTTAGAAGAATTCCCTATTTGTTAATGCTAAGTAATAGTCCATTGCATGCATATGCCACATTTCCTTTTTTCATTCATCTGTGGATGGACACTTGTGTTGTTCTGCCTTTTGGCTTCTGTAAATAATGCTACTTTGAACACTGGTGTACAAGTATCTGTTGGAGTTCCTGTTTTTATTTCTTTTGGGTGTATAGCTGCAAGTGGAATTGCTGGGTCATATGGTAAGTCTATTTTTAACTTTTTGAGAAACCACCATACTATTTTTTATAGCCGTTGCTCCATTTTGTACTCTCACCAGCAGTGCTGTAGGGTTCCAGTTTATCCACAGCCTGTCCAGCACTCGTTGTTTTTCCTTTTTTTCTTTTAAAGATTTTATTTATTTGGGGTGCCTGGTGGCTCAGTGGGTTAAGCCTCTGCCTTCGGCTCGGGTCATGATCTCAGGGTCCTGGGATCGAGCCCCGTATCGGGCTCTCTGCTTGGCAGGGAGCCTGCTTCCCCCTCTCTCTCTGCCTGCCTTTCTGCCTACTTGTGATCTGTCTGTCAAATAAATAAAATCTTTTAAAAAAAAAGATTTTATTTATTCATTTGACAGAGAGAGAGCTAGAGAGCACAAGAAGGGGGAGCAACAGAAGGAGAGGGAAGCAGGCTTCCCACCAAGTTGGGAGCCCAACGTGGGGCTCAATCCCAGGACCCTGGAATCATGACCTGAGCCAAAGGCAGATGCCCAACCCTCTGAGCCACCCAGGCACAGCTTGTTGTTTTCTCTTGTTTTAATAATAGCTCTGCTAGTGAATGTGAAGTAGTATGTCATTGTGGTTTTGATTTCCATTTTTCTAATGACTGAGATTGAGCATCTTTATAGGTGCTTATTTGGTATTTGTACATCCTCTTTGGAGAAATATTCTAGGCTTTTGCCCATTTTTTTTAATAACTTGTTTATTTATTTATTACTATTATTTTTTAAAGATTTTATTTATTTATTTGACAGAGATCACAAGTAGGCAGAGAGGCAGGCAGAGAAAGAGGAGGAAGCAGGCTCCCTGCTGAGCAGAGAGCCAGATGTGGGGCTCCATCCCAGGATCCTGGGGTCGTGAGCTGAGCCAAAGGCAGAGGCTTTAACCCACTGAGCCACCCAGGTGCCCTGCTTTTGCCTATTTTTAACGAGCTTTTTTTTTTTTTTCCCATTGCTGAATTGTAGGATTTCTTTATATATTCTAGATAGCAGTCCCTTATCAGATGTACAATTTACATATATTTTCTCACGTTCTGTGGATGTCCTTTCACCCTCTGGGTAGTCCTTTGATGCACGAAAGTTTAAATTTTGAAGTCCAATTTATGTATTTTTTGTTTCCTTTTTTTTTTTTAAAGATTTTATTTAGAATTCATAGTTGTTATCTGCAGGAGGGTTGGCCCAATAAATAGTTTTTCCTTCATTGAGGGAAATGTGTGTTTTTTCTTTTTCTTTTTTTGTAAGATTTTATTTATTGATTTGAGAGAGAGGGAGAGTAAGGATGAATGGGGGGAGGGGCAGAGGAACAAGCAGACTCCCTGTTGTGCAGGGAGCCCAATGCTGGACTTGATCTCAGAACACTGAAATCATGACTTGAGCCAAAGGCAGATACTTAACCCACTGAGCCACCCAAGCACCCCAGAAATGTGTTTTTTTCTGTAAGTAAGGACATTTTCCTCCATAATCCCTTGTCCATACTTCTCTTGTCTCTTTTGTCAGAATTGCATCACATGCTTATGCCTGAATCATTCATAAGCAAACAGAATGACTAATGGTTCTTAAGGTATTGTACTCCTGAGGGTCTCTGAGAATTTCAGAGGTTCATAAGATCACAAGTATTTGTGTAATAATCTCATTATGTGCTTTGCCTTTTCCACTTTCATTCCATTAGGAGTGTATAGGGTAGTTTTCTAAAGGCTTCATGGCATGTTATATTACACCAGATTGGATGCAAAAGATACAAAATGCATCTGTCCTCTACTAAGCCAGACATTAAAGAGATTTACAAAGTTGTGAAGCATCTTAAAAAATTACTATATCGGAACAGTTGTTTTCACAGAAATATTTTCAATTATAATATGTGATTGCTTTTTTTAAATTTTTAAATAAGGTAATAACTACTTAAAAATTTTTCTCCATTCTGGTTTCTTCCTTTCTTTTTTTTTTTTTCTTTTAAGATTTTACTGATTTATTTAAGAGACACAAAGAGTACGAGTGGTTGAGGGGGGTCAGAGGGAGAGGGATAAGCAAATTTACCCCCCTGAGAGTGGAGCCTGATATGGGGCTTGATCCTAGGACTCTGAGATTTTGAACTGAGCTGAAGCCAGATACTTAACTGACTGAGCCACTCAGGTGCCCCAGTTATAGTTTCTAACACATTAAATATGGATAGAGATGACTTATGTAAAGTAAACCTCTCAGGGTTTAATCTTTATTAATTTTAAGACTATAAAGGCAGCCTTAGCACAGAAAGTCTGAGGGGGATTCATTCACATCCTACTACTGAGAATTAGGCTCAACTCTGGTTTAATATACATGACCATGTGTTGGGTGGATATTTGAATGGAACTTGGGGTTATGTTTAAAAAGAAGAGGGTTGGGGCGCCTGGGTGGCTTAGTGGGTTAAGCCTCTGCCTTCAGCTCAGGTGATATTCTCAGGGTCCTGGGATCAAGCCCCGCATTAGGCTCTCTGCTCAGCACGGTACCTGCTTCCCCCCCTTCTCTGCTTGCCTCTCTGTCTACTTGTGATCTCTCTCTCTGTCAAATAAATAAAATCTTTGGGGGAAAAAAACCCAAAAACTAAATAAAAGGAAGTGGATTAATTGTTGGACAGTTATCCCATATACTTCACTTAGCATATTATATTCGCTTCATGGAATAAGGTAGGCGCAGTTGAGTTAAGTAGTCGGGATATGTAAGTCTGAAAAGCTTTCATACCTTTTAAATTTAATTTATATCAATATTGATTCCATTACTTTTTCTTACAAGACTTTTGGGTTCAGTGTTAGATTCCACTTGCTTTGACATTAGCTCCAAATACTTTCTTTTCTTTTCTTTTTTTTTTTTTTTAAGATTTTATTTATTTATTTGACAGACAGAGATCACAAGTAGGCAGAGAGAGGAGGAAGCAGGCTCCCTGCCGAGCAGAGAGCCCAATGCGGGGCTCGATCCCAGGACCCCGGGATCACGACCCGAGCCGAAGGCAGAGGCTTTAACCCACTGATCCACCCAGGCGCCCCCAAATACTTTCTTTAATTCAGTCTTTGAAGAGTACATTTAAGTTTTAGGTAACATTAATTAACATTGATACATACAAAGATGCTAAGTATTCTCTGTATTTTTTTTTTTAAGATTTTTATTTATTGGGGTGCCTGGGTGGCTCAGTGGGTTAAAGCCTCTGCCTTCGGCTCAGGTCATGACCCCAGGGTCCTGGGATCGAGCCCCACATCGGGCTCTCTGCTCATCGGGGAGCCTGCTTCCTCCACTCTCTCTGCCTGCCTCTCTGACTACTTAGATCTCTGCCTGTCAAATAAATAAATAAAATCTTTAAAAAAAGACTTTTATTTATTTATTGACAGACAGAGATCACACTGCCTACTTGGATCTCTGCCTGTCAAATAAATAAAATCTTAAAAAAAAGATTTTTATTTATTTATTGACAGACAGAGATCACAAGTAGGCAGAGAGAGAGAGAGAGAGGGAAGCAGCCTCCCCGATGAGCAGAGTGCCCGATGTGGGGCTCAATCCCAGGACCCTGGGGTCATGACCTGAGCCGAAGGCAGAGGCTTAACCCACTGAGCCACCCAGGCGCCCCAGTATTCTCTGTATTTTTAAACTCAAATCTTAAGTGAAGTCTTAGGATATTTCCTACTGCAGAAATCAATATCAAGGTTTGAGAATTTACCCCATTCCATTTTATAATTACTAGAAATTCTCCATCATAAAATCAGTTTGTAGTCTGAGTATTTTACAGTAGAACATTTTGGCATTTTACATTCTCCTTTATCAGTTCCCTCGAGGCTCTTTAGGTAACATATTTAACCAATTGGGTGTATACTTTTTAACCAGTGTATTTCAAACTTTAATAGGAAAATGTAATCACCTAAGGATCTTGTTAAAAATACAGAATCTGATTCAGTAGTTTGGGGTAAGAGTTGAGATTTTGCATTTCTAACAGTGTCCCATGTGATGCTGCTTCTGGTGCTCAGAAAAACAATGATTGGCAGGGCTCTAATTGACCCATAAGAGAAAGAGAAAGATATGAATCCTGTTAATGTAGGCTGAATGTACCTGCCTTTTATTTTCTAAACAGGTATAGGTAAATGAATCTGAGATGGGGCTTCTGCATTTATAACCCTTCTACACAAGAAAGGGAACCATACAAGGGCAGATTTGGAAGATTCATAAATGAATTAATAGCAGTAGCCTTTGATCTTGCCTTTAGTGTTTTATTTTTTATACTGTTGTTGGTGGACGTGTGGTCAGTGTACATTGGATTTATTCTTTACTCTGCATTTAACTTATTTCTGTTTCTGAGGAAATGAAAAATTAAATTGCAGTGTGTGATATTATAACTTTTTTTTAATTCACTTGCAGGCATTGATCAATATGACAGAGATAGCATCATAAATGACTTTAAGAATGGGACCTGCAAACTTCTTGTAGCTACTTCTGTTGCTGCTCGGGGTCTAGACGTGAAACATCTGATTCTTGTAGTAAATTACAGCTGCCCCAACCATTATGAGGATTATGTGCACAGAGCAGGACGGACTGGAAGAGCAGGCAATAAAGTAAAAAGAATTTTTTAAAGTTGATTTCCATTATAATAAAATATAGGGGGTTTTCTGGGGTAGAATTTTAAGCAGTAAATAATAAGAGTTATGAAGACATTTTGAAAATGATCAATCATCAGAGTATGGGGACTAGTTGATATTTATCATTTCTGTATATAGTATTATTAAAATTGTCAAATAACCAACCAGCTGTTCTATTTAGGCAGATAGTATTAATTGTTTATGTCCTCTTTTAGGGTTTTTTTATTTTACCCTACCTAAAAATTTCTGTGTAGGTATATACATACATGTATATAATTTGGGATCTTTGATTAATTTTTAAAAAATTTTTTACAACATTTCTTCATTTGAGAGAGAAAGAGGGAGCATGAGCGGGGGAGGGAAGGTCAGAGGGAGAGGGAGAAGCAGACTCCCTGCTGAGCCTGGAGCCCAATGCAGGACTAGATCCCAGGACCCTGGCATCATGACCTGAGCTGAAGGCAGATGCTTAATCAGCTAAGCCACCTAGGTGCCCCTTTCATTAATATTTTTACCATGTAGGACCATAAAATATACTCTTTCCCAAAACTGTCACCCTTTTTTCTCATTACTCCCCTGTCCCGCTCCATTTGCTATGGTAAGTATATAGTCTAAGTCATCCTTTTTTTTTTTAAAGTCTAAGTCATTCTTCTTGAAGGCAGCAAAATATTTTGTTGTTGGAAGCATTGATGATGATATAACCCTGGACATTTCTACATAGTGAAGCAATAATGTTAATAACAATAGGCTATATTTATGTAGTTCTTATGGCGTTCCAAGTGCTATTTTCAGTGCTTTTCATGCATATTGTCTCACTTTATCCTCACAGTTTCCTTTTGAGGTAAATAATATTACCCCAGTTAATAGATGAGAAAAGCTAAGGCGCATGAAAGTTAAGTTACTTGCCCAAACTTACATAGCTAATAAGTAGTGATGGCTCTTATTCTTTTAACCTGAGTTATACTGTAGATTTGGGAAAGTGTGTATAGGGGCACGTAGTAAAAATTGTAGCCTTTTTGGTCCACATCCAGTCTCTGTCATATGGGGGTGTGTTGTATGTGTAAAAAAGAATTGATGTAACTAACTTTTTGTATATGTGTGTGTATATATATATAGTTTTGTACACATGTGTGTATATATATATGTGTTGTGTATACATATACACATGTATGTATACATGTGTATATATATACTTGTATACACACATATGCATATTATAAAAAGATGAAGTCAGCTACATCATCTCCCTGGGGTTCTCTAAAGCCTTAGGTTTCACATGTCTCCAGGAGCTGCTTTTTTTTTTTTTTTTTTTTAAGAGCTTATTTATTTGTCAGAGAGAGTACGAGCAGGGGAAGCGGCAGATAGAGGGAAAATCAGGCTCCCCGCTGAGCAAGGAGCCTAATGCAGAACTCGATCTTAGGACCTTGGGATCATGACCTGAACTGAAGACAGACACTTAACAGACTGAGCCTCCCAGGTGTCCCTCCAGGAGCTTTGTGGTTCAGGCAAGAAAAAGGCTAGAGTTGTGCATGTGTATGTATCTGCATACATACACACAAATACATATATGCACACACATAAATTTTTAAAAGTCTTTTATTGGTCTTAAAAACTATGTAGGGGAGGGGTGCCTGGGTGGCTCAGTGGATTAAAGCCTCTGCCTTCGGTTCGGGTCAGGACCCCCACGTGCTGGGATCAAGCCCCGCAGCGGGCTCTCTGCTCAGCAGGGAGCCTGCTTCCCTTCCTCTCTCTCTACCTTCCTCTCTGCCTAATTGTGATCTCTGTCTGTCAAATAAATAAAATCTTAAAAAAAAAAATATGTAGGGGAAAATTATGTGGAAAGCTACATCCTAGAAAGTTAATACAAGTTAGTTGGGATAGAGTGGTGCAGTAGGTCTTGTAGGAAAGGAATGCAAACAGAAAGGGGAAAAATAATGTACTATATTAAAATTCCTATGCATGACAGTGCATTTGTGCATTTATCTAAAATCATAATTCTATATACATGAAGAAATCACATTTTCTGGTTTTGCTTATTTTTTTTTAAAGAAAGCACCTTCCTACAGAATTTTTTTTAAAGATTTTATTTATTGATTTGACAGAGAGAAAGATCACAAGTAGGCAGAGAGAGAAGGGGAAGCAGGCTCCCCACTGAGCAGAGATCCCGATTCAGGGCTCAATCCCAGGACCCTGAGATCATGACCCGAGCTGAAGGCAGAGGCCAAACCCACTGAGTCACCCAGGCACCCTTGGTTTTGCTTATTTTTAAATATTAAACTTAGATATTTCACTTGTAGCATTAAAGAATTTAGTAGGACTCTCCTTTTTAAAAAATTCTTTAGTAATGAAGTTAGTCTTAAGAGGATATACTAGATGCCTCAAATTTTATCTTGTGATCTGAGTAAGAGTCATGTTGTTAGTGCCTAATAGTTCCACTTTTTCATCATTCATTAGGGTTATGCATATACTTTTATCACAGAAGATCAAGCTCGCTATGCCGGTGACATAATTAAAGCTCTTGAATTGTCGGGAACTGCAGTGCCTCCTGATCTGGAGAAACTTTGGAGTGATTTCAAAGATCAGCAGAAAGCTGTGAGTTGTTTTTTTTTTTAACTCACATTGTTTTTAGGCAGCTCATTATTATGTTGAATATTTAATACTTGTAAACCTTGATAGGATTATTTTATCTCTTTAGGAGGGGAAAAGGAGTGAAAACAAAATCCTCCCTTGCTTCAGCTCAGTATTACGTAGAGTTCTTTTTTTGTTGTTCTTGTGCTAGATGAACTGTTTTTGTTACATTGACCTGTATGACCTTGAAAAATAATTACTCCTAAGTTCTTAAACACTAAAGTTTTTTAGTATGAAACTAACCTTTTTTATTTTTCCTTGAAAGGAAGGGAAAATAATTAAAAAGAGTAGTGGGTTCTCTGGTAAGGGATTCAAGTTTGATGAAACAGAACAAGCTTTGGCTAATGAGAGGAAAAAGTTGCAAAAAGCGGCTCTTGGTCTGCAAGATTCAGATGATGAGGATGCTGCAGTTGACGTAAGTGTCCCTTTTCTAAGCCTCATTCTTGCCAGTTGACAAGGCATTGTTGCTTTTGTCCTGGAGGTCTTACCATTCTTATCTCTTGTTGAGATAGCCAGTTCTTGCAAACCTTTTTGGTATGTGCCCTTCCCCACCCTTTCTCTGTCTCTGTGTATATTCTCATATGCCTACCCATATTTATGTATTTTCATAAAAATGAGGCCATATTGCTTTATAAACCTTCTTTACAACAATAGTCTTAGGTTAAAATCTTCTCGTTTTAGTAAATTCATTCTTACATTTTTTTAAAGTGAATTTTTAAAGATTTATTTCTATTTATTTGAGAGCGTGCCCGCATGCCCAAGTGGAGGGAGGGGTAGGAGAGAATCTCGTGCACACTTCCTGCTGAGCACAAACCCTACCAGCACTTACTCCCACGACGTTGAGATCATGACCTGAGCCAAAATCAAGAGTTAGTTGCTGAACTGACTGAGCCACCCAGGCACTCCTCATTCTTGCATTATTTTTTTTTTTAGATTTTTTATTTGTTATTCATTTGACAGACAGAGATCACAAGTAGGCAGAGAGGCAAGCAGAGAGAGAGGAAGGGATGCAGGCTCCCTGCTGAGCAGAGAGCCCGATGCAGGGCCTGATCCCAGAATCCTGGGATAATGACCTGAGCCGAAGGCAGAAACTTTAACCCACTGAGCCAGCCAGGCGCCCCCTTACATTATTCTTAAGGGTTACATAATATTTCATTATATGGATGCTCCACAGTTTAATCAAACCCCTAATTTTGAATATGTGGGTTCTGTATATTCATATTTGGGATATATTTAATCATAAACTGTTCTTTACTGCTTATTCTTACGCATTTAATTTTGCACATTCATCAGATTAAGTTGAAGTTGAATGTGTAAATGGAATTGCTAGGCTAAAAGGTGTATCGAATTTGGTTCTGAAACATTGTTAGATTGTCCTCCTGCAAAGTGAATACTAGTCTGCATCCCCCATAGTGGTGTGAAGAGTCCCTGGCTCCCGATGTCTTTTATAATATTAGTACTAATATTTTTATTTTGTTAAACTTAATCGTTATAGAATATTGTCATTAATAGAAGTCAGCAGGACACCTGGGGGGGCTCAGTTGGTTGAGCATGTGAGTTTTCATCTTTGGGTCCTGAATGTAAGCCCCACCCATGTTGGGTATTTAGAGTTTACTTAAAAAACAAAAAGCAGTAATAGTTAGCATTTTTGAGTGTTACTAAGTGCCATGCATTGTGTCAGATGCTTTACAGGGAATACTTCATTTAGTTCTGCACATTATCCAGACAAGGTTGCTACTCAAAAGAGTATTCCCATTTTATAATCGAAGAGACTGAGACTTAGAAATAATCTTTTCAGATTTACATAGCAATTAATGGAATGAGCTAGGCCCTGTACCCATTCCAATCTTACTTCAGATGTCATGGTCTTAGCTAATGGCATTATTTGGGACCCAGTGAAGAGGGGCCCTGAGAACTCAGCATATTCGTGGTTTCACAGAGAATCCTTTGGAACCCAAAGAAGCTGTAGCTTTAGAAGAGCATGTTTTCGTTATAAAATAATTTTTGGAAACTCTTCCTAGTGTATACCACTAGTAATGGTATTAGCATATCAAAGTATGTATAAAATCCTCAGTTCAAGAAGCTTGTTTAACTCAGAAATCCTCTAACACATTTGATCATTGATCATAGAAGTTTTGTTTTTGTTTTGTTTTTTCGATTAAACCTAAGCTCAGGACATAATTTTAGAATCAGGAATTCATTCTGATCTTGTTATTTGAGGAATTTGATGCCCAGAAAAAGTATTTGGCCCACAGCCACATTGCCTGTTAAGCTCAGACAGCACCAGACCCCACATCTCTCTCTCCTACACCATTTCTTTCTAGTATACCATACTGACTTAAAATTTAATTAAGTCAGTGTTACAGTTTTTGCTTATGGTGTAACAAATCAATCCAAAACCTTGTAGGTAAGACAAGAAACATTTATTATCTCACATTTCTTTTGGGGTAGGAGATCAGGAGCAGTTTAGTTTAGCTTGTAGTCCTGGCTTTGGGTCTCACTGAGGTTGCAGTAAAGCTGGTGTCCCAGGGCATGACAGTCTGAAGGCTTGACTGATACAGGATCATGTTCTTTTAAGATGGCTCACTCACTGTGTTGTTGGCAGGATACCTCTTTTCTTTCCTCTGTGTGTCCTCGCAACATGGCAGTTGGCTTTTCCCAAAGTGATTGAACTGAAGGAGTGAGCAAAGAGGAAGCATTAAGGCCTTTTATGACTAATGTCTAAAGTCACACACTGGCACTACTACTTTATTCTGTCTCTTAGAAATATGTCACTAAGTCCAGCCCACCCTCAAGGAGAGGCTCCACCGTTTGAAGAAGAAGAGTATTAAAGAATTGATGGCCCTGCTTTGAAATCACCTCCCAGTTTTATTTTCTTTTTTAGGGTGGGTAGGGGCAGAGGAAGAGAGAGAATCTTAAGCAGGATGCACACCCAGCATGGAGACTGACTCAGGGCTCAATCTCACAACCCTGAGATCATGACCCAAGCAGAAATCAGGAGTCGTATGCTTTAACCTACTGAGCCTCCCAGCCTCCCCAAAAAACCACCTGTTTTTTTTTTTGTTACCTTGAACATTATTTTGAATCTCATTGAATCTCTCTGGTTAGTTTTTTTTCTTATTTATTAATTTGTGAGAGAGACAGTAAGCATGAGTAGGGAGAAGGGCAGAAGGAGGGAGAGAGAGAATCTCAAACAGAATCAGCACTGAGCGTGGAGCCCCATGCAGGGCTCAGTCTCACAACCTTGAAATCATGACTTGAGCTGAAATCACGAATCAGATGCTTCAACTGACTGAGCCACCCAGGTGCCCCACCTAATTAATTTTTAAAACCTTACCCAGGCATTGAGTTTTAGCACATAAGGCCTTATCAGCTTAATTTAAGTATGTAAAGGGGTTTGTGTCTCTTTAGTGGGTATTATCAATAGTCATTGTTGGGCAGAAGGCATCTTTAAAAGGAAATGCAAATAGCTTATGAGGTAGATGTGTCCAGTCAGGATGACACAGTTACAGTTGGACTCATATGGCTCCTGGAAGAGCTGAGGCAGTCACCCTTTTTTCTTGCTTTGGTGAGGAAACCAACCTTACTTTTTTTCCTTTTTTGGTTTCAAAGGAATTAAATAGTAAAGCCTTATTTTCTGATTCTGTTACCCAATATATTTTTTTAAGGTTTTATTTATTTGGGGGAGAGAGAGAGAGACCATGAGTGAGGAGAGGGCAGAGGGAGAAGCCGACTCCCCATTGAGCAGGGAGCCTGTCGTGTAGCTCCACCCCAGGACCCTAGGATCATGACCTGAGCTGAAGGCAGACACTTAACCAACTAAGCCCCCCAGGTGCCCTTCTGTTACCCAGTTTTTAAGGCAAATCCATTTACATTTAGAAGTTGGGAAGGATTTGGGGACCCCCGCCTTAGGAGCATGAACCATTCTCCCTGAGAACTGTTGACTGTATTTTTAGTGGCCTACTGGCCTTGAGTTACACTGCCCTTTTTCCAGCCTCTTTCATTGCAGTTTAATTTAGCCTCAAGTCATACTGACGTCTCAGCTGCAACATGTTGGGTGCTCTGTCTTGATAGCACATGTTCCTCAATTGCTAAACTGGGATGTATTTTCTGGACCACTTAGGAGTGTGCTCACTTGGTTCATGTGGCATTGTATTCTCTGTTTTCTTTCTTTTACTCTTTTTCGTTTCTCCTGCCATAGGTAACTGATTTTTTAAAATGTGCTACCCTCAACAAATAGCTGATCTGTTTTCCTGTTGGTCTGTGTGGTTGAATTAACATAAATATAAGTGTCTAATTCTAGTCATTTGATAGAAATATTTTTTATTAGTTTCTGTGGATATATCTAAATTGGTATTTTTAATCCAATTTTTATTAATCTTTTTTTTTCTTATTTAGATTGATGAACAAATTGAAAGTATGTTTAATTCAAAGAAGAGAGTTAAAGATATGGCTGCTCCTGGAACATCCAGTGTTCCTGCTCCAACTGCAGGAAATGCTGAGAAATTAGAAATTGCTAAGAGATTGGCTCTTAGAATCAATGCTCAGAAGAATTTGGGCATTGAGTCTCAGGTATTAAGTAATTTGTTCCAAGTTTTAGTCATTACTTTTTATGTCAGCACAAGTGAACCAGTTGTTCTAGACATTGAGTTAGTGGGAATCTAACTTAATCTGAATACAGAATTCTTCAATTACTGCATTTGGATGATGCCTCTTATATGGTTAACTGAAGTCCTAATGCCTTTTTTGGAACTCCTAACTGAAGGATGTTAGCTGCTGATTGTTTTTTAAAGTAATATTCTGATTGAGCTTACCAAAATCTTAAGGAAATAACTCCCTTTTTCCTTTTTTTTTTTTTTTTAAGATTTTACTTATTTATTTGAGAGAGAAAGAGCATAAGCGGGGGAAGGGACACAGGGGAAGCAGACTCCCCATTCAGTAGGGAGCCCTATGTGGGGCTCAATTCCAGGACCCTGGGATCACGACCTGAGCTGAAGGCTTAGGTCGCTTAACTGACTGAGCTACCCACGCACTCTGCTTTTTCTTTCTTGATCTGCTTTTATTGGATGATTTATTGGGCACGCAAACAATTCCTTGGAAGCGTAATACCTGGTTACATAACTCAAACTAACATGGGCTTAACCAGTGGAAAATGTGTTAAATATTTCACATACCATCTTTCTCTTGAGAGCTTTTTTAAATTAATTAATTATTATTATTATTTTTTAGATATTTATTTATTTATTTGACAGAGAGAGATCACAAGTAGGCAGAGAGGCAGGCAGAGGGAGCGGGGGAAGCAGGCTCCCTGCTGAGCAGAGAGCCCAACATGGGGCTCAATCCCAGGATGCTGGGATCGTGACCTGAGCTGAAGGTAGAGGCTTAACTCACTGAGCCACCCAGGCGCCCCTATTTTTAAAAAATTATCAACTTAATTTTTAACTAAGAGTAAACTTTCATAGCATTCCCAAAGAATAGTTTGTGTATTTTAACAGTGTTTTGAAGCTTTTGAGAGTTTGTGGAGCTATAGAGCCCTCTGTCCAGTGGGCTGGATAGCTTCAGTACTGTAACATCCAAGCTGGAAGGACCAAGCCAGACGCTAGTGAACTGACGTAATGAGGCAGCTGCAGTCAAGGTTTAGAGTCTCAGGTTTCTGTTTGTTTTGTTGAGCTAGCGAGAATCTCTTCTTTGCTGCTTGGCTAAGATCAGGTGTTTAGCCAGTGAGTTACCGTGAAATGTCTGCTATACTCACGCCTTACTTCCTCTGAAAACAGGGATTATAGTGCCTAATCTAATATTCTCTGGGATTATTATTGCTAATAACTCTTTACTGGTGAAAGCAAATAGCCACACCTTCTCATTGTTAGAAAAGCTTGAGGTTTGAGTCATGTATTACCTACAGAGTTCTGCCCACATTAGGTATATAGTAAAATTAAGTTCAAATTAAAAGTTTTAAGTACAAAATAAAGTAAAAAGGTAAGTCAGTCATTTACTGTCATTTATTGGACATGGGCTTGGGTTGTGGGGGGAGGAGAGTTCAGTGGTAGTGGACAAAGATGCTAATTTAGAGGAAACTCTAAGGAGCCACAAAGTTATATAAATGATTTTAGAAACATTTTACTGTATTTGATATCAAGAGTTACATAATTATGATCCAGTAGAATTTTTAATAATAGAGTTGAATATTCTTTATTTTTCTCATCAATGTTAGGGAGATAGATATATTAAACTATTAATATGTACTGCTAAATTGCACTTGAGTAGGGCTCTGCAATAGAAAGATACTTCTAGTTAGTGGCTTTCCAGAGAATAATTTGTGGTAGGATCCTGATCTTATCTCTGCCCTCATTTGAGATTTGACTGTAGGTCTTCTTTAACTGCAGGATGTGATGCAACAGGCCACCAATGCAATTCTCAGAGGTGGCACCATCCTGGCCCCCACTGTGTCTGCCAAAACCATTGCAGAGCAACTTGCTGAAAAGATTAATGCCAAGCTCAATTATGTGCCTTTGGAGAAACAAGAAGAGGAGAGACAGGATGGTGGACAGAATGAATCTTTTAAGAGATATGAGGAAGAATTAGAGATCAATGACTTCCCACAGGCAAGTAATAGTTTTCAACTTTTTTAAATCATGGAGTAAAAACTCTTCTTGAGGAGCAAAAATACTTTCTTTAAAACCCGTGAACATTTTAATAGCTACTTCACTTTTTATTAAGATGAGGGAGACAACAATAGAAATTTTATTTATATAAATATATTCTAGTTACCTTAGGATCTAATGATTTGATGTGAAGGTATTAATTATATTCTTGATATTGATCATAATATTATTTAACTAGCCTATTCTTTGTCAATATACCAGGTTTTTGTCCTGTTGTAAAGTGATATTTTTCCCCCACTCTTTCTTTCGTAGACTGCTAGGTGGAAAGTTACCTCTAAGGAAGCTCTGCAGAGAATCAGTGAATATTCTGAAGCTGCAATTACAATCAGAGGAACATATTTCCCACCTGGCAAAGAACCTAAGGAAGGAGAGCGGAAAATTTACTTGGCAATTGAAAGTATGTATTGCTGTTCTATTGCAGTCTTGAGTTAGGTCAGAGTTGATATAGCTGTAACAGGCATGGAGAGAATATAAGGTCAGTTCTAGAGAGAATAAAAATAAGGAACACTTACAAGAAAAAAAATAATTTCATATATCATTTAAGGTCTTTGTTTAGAAATTGAGTACATATAGAGAGGTCAATGATCTGTATATGGAACTCTTTCAGTCTTGATGATTCAGTCAAATTAGAGAATCACTCTAAAAGAAAACATGTATTTTAAGGACTGATGTGTTTATGCTTCTAATAAGTAGAATATTCTGGCCAAAGTTTATGTTAGAAAGTAAATCAGTATATTAGCTCACGTAATGAATGTTTATCCAAGCAAGCAGTCCCTGTGAAATTATGCCCATAAAAGCTCTTGCATATATTTAAAAAAAAACGAGGACAGATGATACCATAACACAAAGTTTACAAGTATCATATAGAGTGATCAGATTTGGGGTTTTTTGTGTGTTTTGTTATGTTTTTAGATTTTATTTGTTTGAGAGATTGTGTGGGGTGGGGGTGCACACGGGCAGGGAGAGTAGCAGAGGGAGAGGGAAGGGGAGATAATCTCACGCATACTCCTTGCTGAGCATGGAGTCTTACCCAGGATTAGATCTCGTGACCCAAACCTAAACTAAGAGTTGGATGCTTAACTTACTGAGCCACCCATGCACCCCAATCAGATTTGGTTTTTAACTTTATTTCACACATTCACGAACAAGTTTGAAAGAGTTTCCATTTGTATTTTTCCCCTAATGTATTCTCCCACTGCATACTAGGACCACTTGCGTCCCTTCATTTATATTTAATCTGAATATCTTTGTAGTAGACTTACAAGTGTAGACCAGTCAGATCCACTTCATCTATTTAATGAACTAAATATTTGTTGCATCCTGGTTTTGGAGCTGTGGAGAGGTTCATTCTGTGTGTTCCGTAAGCTCAAAGTCTGCATACTTAGTGCTTTAAAGGGCTTTGATGGCTCCAGAGGACCCTTTCTCACATTGTGTATTATCTCAGGCACTAGCCTGGTTACTTTGAGGTGCACACATCACTTCTGAGAAAAGAAGCCTTACCTCATCCTAGCTCTTTACCTGTTTATTTTTCTTCACAGTACTCATCACAGAAATTGTAGTATATTTTTTTTTCTATTTTTTTAAAGATTTTATTTATCTGACAGACAGAGATCACAAGTAGGCAGAGAGGCAGGCAGAGAGAGAGGAAGGGAAGCAGGCTCCCCACTGAGCAGAGAACCCGATGCGGGGCTCGATCCCAGGACCCTGGGATCAGGACCTGAGCTGAAGGCGGAGGCTTTAACCCACCGAGCCACCCAGGTGCCCCAGAAATTGTAGTATATTTTTACTTGTCTGTGTTCCCCCCTCCCCCAGCAACTTGAGTTCTGTGGATGTAGTGACTTTATCATCTGCTCTGTTCTTAGAGCAGATGGTAAACACTTAATAAATTTTTTGAGTAATGCATCTGATTAGGCCCCATAGTCGTTTGTCTTCAGGATACAAAGTCTTACTTGACAGGCCTATCCTCTATTTGATCTCTTAAAAGCTACAATGTCCAAGGGAAGGCTCTGTAATAGCTGTGGAGCACTCAGAATATGGCCAGTGTGACTGAAATTTGTAAATCTTACTTAATTTTGTAAAGGAATTCATATTTGATTTTTTTTTAAAGATTTTCTATTTATTTATTTGACAGAGATCACAAATAGGCAGAGAGGCAGGCAGAGAGAGAGGAGGAAGCAAGCTCGCCGCTGAGCAGAGAGCCCGATGCGGGGCTCGATCCCAGGACTCTGGGATCATGACCTGAGCCGAAGGCAGAGGCTTTAATCCACTGAGCCACCCAGGCATCCCTCATATTTGATTTTTTAAAATATTTTATTTGTTTATTTGACACACAGAGAGAGACATCACAAGTAGGCAGAGAGGCAGGCAGAGAGAGAGGGGGAAGTAGGCTCCTCGGCGAGCAGAAAGCCCAATGTGGGCCTCGATGCCAGGACTCTGAGGTCACAACCCGAGCCGAAGGCAGAGGCTTAACCCTCTCAGCCACCCAGGGGCCCCTGATTTTTTATTTTATTTTTTATTTATTTATTTATTTATTTTTTAGAATTTTTTATTTATTTATTTGACAGACAGAGATCACAAGTAGGCAGAGAGGCAGGCAGAGAGAGAGGAGGAAGCAGACTCCCTGCTGAGCAGAGAGCCCGATGCGGGGCTCGATCCCAGGACCCTGGGATCATGACCTGAGCCGAAAGCAGAGGCTTTAACCCACTGAGCCACCCAGGTGCCCCGATTTTTTATTTTTTTAAGTAATCTCTACACCCACTGTGGGGTTCAAACTCATGACTGGGAAATCAAGAGTTGCATGCTCTACTGACTGAGCCAGCCAGGTGCCCCAGTTTTTATTAATTTAAATTTAAATAGCCACATACATGGCTGGTAGCTACTGTAATGGTTAGCTTTTCTCTAAAGTTTGTTGTTGGGAATGGTTAGCTTTTCTCTAAAGTTTATTGTTGGGAAGATCATCAGAAGGTATCCATTGTAAGTATATTGTAAATAAATTTTGTCATTGTTAGTGACAGTGTTAGTTTGTTCTTGTTACATTTTGGCATTTGATTTTGTGAAGACTTTTAATTTTAGGTAAGTTCTATACCAAATATAATCTACAGATGATTTGCTTACCTATTAGGATTTGATTCTTTCCATCCCACAAACATGACTAAAAGTTAATTTGTGCTGTGTGTGTTCAGCCACTTTCCTTTGAATTGGTGACCTCAGTTGTTTTTGTGTGGCATCTTAGCATAAAGACACAATAAGAGAAATAGTGAGTATCTTGTGTACCCCTAAGTAGAAATCATTTCCTGGCCAAAAGTGCAAGATAGGGTCAGAGTAAGTTAAAGTACTAAAAAGTGCTGTTGCCTAGATTATGCTGGGTTTTTTTTTCTTTAATAATATTTTCCTGGTTACTATAAACTTTTGATTAGTTACCAGAGTTCTGATACAGGTGATTTTAGGTTTTTGTAAATTTATTCACTTTTTATCAAAGGACAGGCTTTTGGAGTTCCAGGCTCTGCCATTTTCGCTGATGGACTCTCACTATAGGACCTTTTGTTTTATTTATTTATTTTTTTTTTTTTTTAAGATTTTATTTATTTGACAGACAGAGATCACAACTAGGCAGAGAGGCAGGCAGAGAGAGAGGAGGAAGCAGGCTCCTCGCTGAGCAGAGACCCCGATGCAGGACTCGATCCCAGGACACTGGGATCATGACCCAAGCCGAAGGCAGAGGCTTTAACCCACTGAGCCACCCAGGCGCCCCCACTATAGGACCTTTTAAAGTTAATGATGAATTGTGGCAGTAGGGAAACTTGAATGCAGCCTTTATATGTTCCCTGTTATTGCCATTCTTCCATTATTTCATGCATATTTTAAAATGCACACATATTTAAGATTCATGCATATTTTAAAATGGTATACAAAGGATGTAAAGAGCTAAGCAAATTGCATGGGTTTTTGGGTTGGTTTTTTTTGTGATTGTGACTTTTACTAAGTCGGGTTTTTAAATGCATCCTTTTATGTGTCCCGAAAGACTTTTGTTCTACCAGTGGCTGTGTGTTTCTAAATCATGTGATACTTTGCCTTATTGTGTAGTAAAATGAGGATAGCTGGCACCTAGTGCTTTAAGGAGAGAATGTTACACTGACATCTTCCTGCACCTGGAACTGGACAGGTCTCCCCTACTCTGTTGTTCTTTAGATCATACAAATTGGAGACACAGTGTCTTCCAGTGGAATCCGATGATAAAACCCTTGGTATACATGCAATCATCCTTTTGTTTTCAGCTTGAATATCATGGTGGTCATTTATTTATTTATTTGAGAGACAGAGACCACAAGTAGGCAGAGAGACAGGCAGAGAGAGAGGGGGAAGCAGCTCCCCACCGAGCAGAGAGCCCGATGCGGGACTTGATCCCAGGACCCTGGAATCATGACCTGAGCCGAAGGCAGAGGCTTTAACCCACTGAGCCACTCAGGTGCCCCTCATGGGTGTCATTTAAGCAAAACTAATACTTTTAAATGCCTGCCTTATAAAAACGTAAATCAGAGATAAGACTGTTTGCTTTGAAAAAGGATCCTCTATGTAATTCTTGAATTTAAAGGTAATTATGTTTAGTATAGTATAAGTAATATATCAAGGTTCATCTTACATAGAACTTTATCAGAACATATCTCCTCTACTGCTAAGTGAAGTGAGAAGCCCACAGGTTCTGCTTGACTTTTCCATCCACGTAGAATGCTTCTGGTCATTTCTCTCCACTGTCAACTTGTACTTGGGAAATAGCATCTAATTTTTATAACCTAAACCAGCCTTTTCCAAACCCTATGCAGTAAGGTAATCTTGTCGAAAATGAATCTTTAGAATTCTAGAGCTGTAGTGATGGTTAAGAACTGGACATCAGTAATTAAAATGATCCAAAGCTTTGAGATTTTCATAAATAATTAGTTTTTTAAAAGATTTTTTAGCTTTTGAAACTCCAGCCAAATCAGCTGAACTCTAATAGGATGAAAACAGGTGTTGGAAGGAGCCTAGTGTCATCTGTTTCTAGTTCTGTAATTGGAGGGACCCTACTGCCTGGCTCCTTAGAGGCTCTGTGTGGGTCAGCAGTTTCAGGCCTCCCACCAGGCAGCGGGAAGGAGAACAGGAAGGACTTATGTGCCTAGCCATCCTGTATAATTTATAGCCTGTTTTGTGACCCTCTCTTTTTACTAGTGGAGAATCCCTTAAAAGCAGCCAGAGTTGTTTTAGGACCAATGAAAGGAAATGCCTTTTTTCCATGGCAGCTTATAAACATGTGTAACCTATTACCTAAAGAGGCTTTATAAGTCAAAACTTTAAACTGGTCCAAATGGTCAGGCTCTAACTAAAATAGGAAAATTATTCTTCTACCTGGATTTAGGTGAGAGTCTCATTTTCTTTCTTTCTAAAACAGCACAGAATATCAACAAGCTTTACACCAACTCATGCCAAGTAGCATATTTTCCTCCTGAATTTTATTTTGGTTATAATTTTTAGTCTGGCTTTGCTCTTGATTCTACCCTTTTGTTTACTTTCATCCATCTCTCTTCTCTTCCAGCACCCACAGCTTTAAAATGTGTGGTTGCTGGCTGGTGGAGGTGTAGGATTTAGATTAGATATGTTGCTGTAACTTCACAGCCATACTCCTGGCTCTTTCCTTCCTATTGTTAAACTGTTTCTTTTTCTTCCTCCCCTTGCTGTTTCTCCTCTCCTCTTTCTTTTCCTTCTTCATCTCTTTCCTTTCTTCCTCTCCTCCCTTCCTTTGCTCTCTTTGGGATCAGAAAAAGTCATTTTTGTCTAATAAGGGGAATTCTATGGCTTGTTTTCCTGATTTCTTTTTCTTACATAAAATGATAAATACAGGGGTGCCTGGGTGGCTCAGTCGGTTAAGCGTCTGCCTTTGGCTCCGGTCATGATCCCAAGGTCCTGGGATGGAGCCCCACATCGGGCTCTCTGCTCAGCAGGGAGCCTGCTTCCCCCTCCCTCTCTGCCTGACTCTCTGCTACTTGTGCTCTTTCTCTCTGTCAAATAAATAAATTAGATCTTAAAAAAAAAAAAAGATAAATACATAGTTTTCTACATTGCATCTCTAGTTTTCATGTTGTTTAACATTTCACTCCTAGTCCTTAATTTCTATTCTGTTGGTACAGCTCTTTCATTTTTATCAGTGTACACTGTGCTACCTATCTACTTTTATTTTTTTAATTTTTATTTTATTTTCTTTGTTTATTTTGAGTTTTTGGCCAGGGAGGGGAGTTGTGGGGCAGAGGGAGAGAAAGAATGTTAAGGAGGCTGCACACTCAGCGCAGATCCCGACATGGAGCTTGATCTCATGACCCTCAGATCATGACCTGAGCTGAAACCAATAGTCAGATCCTTAATCGACTGAGCCACCCAACTGGCCCCCTTTTTTAGCTTTTGTTTATTTATTATTATTTTATTTATTTATTTATTTTTGGTGTGTGCTACCTATCTAGACTTACCTGCTCCCTGGCATTGTCCCTTGGCTTCAGATCCCTCCACGCTACCCTTCATGGCTCTCTCATCTCCACGTCTCCTTTACTTCTGGTCCATATTTCCATTGGCCTTAACTGACATTTCCAGCTGGATGTCACATGAGCACTTGAAGTATAGCAGTCTCAGAATTGAGTTTCATCTACCATCAGTGCTGATAATACCTGTTTTTCCTCTTGGATTCAGTATCTGCTTTATTCTTACTTTATTTGCTTCTCAACTCTTTGCCATTTAACTCTGTCTGGAAAACTGAGAGGTTTTTGTAAGGAATGATATTTAGAAGTCATTCTGATAGACTACTTCCTACCTTCTCATTCTGTTATAATATCTTTACAAGTTTGTTTTTCTAACAGTCTGCAAGATCATAAAGAGCATGAATGAGTTCTTTGTATAATGAATCTCTCAGTCTATATCATAAATGGTGGGAAATTCATATTTCTTGAATTAAAATAACTGAATGAATGAATGTCTCCAGACCCCCTCATCCTTTAGGCTATCTTGCTGTGTTCTTTTATACTCTTTCCCAACCACAGTATACCTCTCAGTAATTAAGCATGCCCTTTTTTTTTTTTTTCCCCTAGCTTATTTAAGAGAGAGAGAGAGAGCACCAGCAGGGAGGGAGAAAGAGAGAGAGAAGCAGGCTCCCCACTAAGCAGGGAGCCTGATGAGGGGCTTGATCCTAGGACCCTGGGATCATGACCTGAGCTGAAGCAGACACTTAACCAACTGAGCTACCCAGGCACCCCTAAGCATGCCTTTCCTAATTTGTACCATTGCACCTGGGATTCCCTTCATAAAATATTCCATGGCATCACTTCTCCTTTAACTTGGGTAGTCCTCCACCTTAGGGAATATAATAAATGTCTAATAAGTGTTTATTAAATAAATGAACCAAGGAGTATATATTTCTCTTCAACTTTTTCTCTTAGTCTCTTTTGGACAAAGTATTAATCATATTTTCTTTGCTCTTTTTAATCATACCAAGAACTCTTTTTTTTTCTTTTAAGATTTATTTATTAATTTGGGGGAGAGAGTACGACGAGCAGGAGGGGCAGAGGGAGAGCAAGAGAGAATCTCAAACAGACTCCCTGCTGAGTGTGGAGTAGGATGAGGAGCTAGAGCTCATGACCCTGAGATCATGACCTGAATCGAAACAAGAGCTGGACACTCTAGGTGCCCCACTCCCCTCCCTACCAACCAAGAACTCTTAACACCATATGTAATGTGATCTCATGGATTATATTTGAAACTCTAAAAGGAATCAGGATAATAAGCAGCCATTATATAATGTGGATGATGTTCCACCAGGTTCTGAAAGACTATATTGGCAGGCAGTACAGTGTTTTTAAAAGTCATCTATAGGGGCACCTGGGTGGCTCAGTTGTTAAGCGTCTGCCTGCCTTCGGCTCAGGTCATGATCCCAGGGTCCTGGGATCGAACCCTGCATCAGGCTCCCTGCTTGGTAGGAAGTCTTTCTCCCTCTCCCACTCTGCCTGCTTGTGTGCCCTCTCTTGCTGTGTCTCTCTCTGTCAAATAAATAAATAAAATCTTTTTTTTTTTTTTAAGTCATCTACGGTATTTCCTATTGGATATCCATGACATGGATAAACATCCAGTGTAATTCTAGTAATACAAATAACGCTTTCCTCTCATTCACCAGGTGCCAATGAACTGGCTGTGCAGAAAGCAAAGGCAGAAATCACCAGGCTTATAAAAGAAGAACTGATTCGGCTGGTGAGTGAAAACCTTAAAGACTTACTTACTTGTTTTAGTAAATATTTTATTGAACTATAATATAAATTCAGAAAAGTACACAAGTCATAAACATATAGCTTGGTGAATTCTCACAAAGGAAGCACACTGATGTCATCTCTGTCCAGATCAAGAAACATAGTATAATACCAGCATTTGAGAAGTCACCCACATACCCCTCCTGTCACTATTCATCTCCCCCAAATGTAACAGTATTCTGACTTTTAATATGGTAGATAAGTTGCACCTATTTTTGAACTCCATTTAAGTGGGATTGATTGCTTTGTATTCTTTTATATCTAATTTCTTTGACTCAACATTACTTGGAGGAAATCCATGATGTTGCATGTAGCAGTAATTAATTGTCTTTCATGGCTGTGTAGTATTTAATTTGTCAATATACCCACAATTTATGTATTGGAATTTGGGACTATTTTATTTTTTTGTTTTTATGAATAACACTTCTCTGAGCATTCTTTTTTCTTTCTTTTTTTTTTTTTTATTTTTTAAATTTTTTTTATTTGAGAGAGAGCGAGTGTGGGGGCCAAGGGCAGAGGGGGATGGAGAGGCAGTCTTAAGCAGACTCCACACTGAGTGTGGAACGACATTGAGCTTGGATCTCACAACCCTGAGATCATGACCTGAGCCAAAACCAAGAGTCGGATGCTTAACCAACTGAGTCACCCAGGCTGCCCTTCTCTGAGAATTCTTTCATGTCTCTTTTGTATATATCAGTATGCTTTTCTCTTGGGTATATACCTTGGAGTTGAATTGCTAGTTGTAGTGTAGATGTAGTTAGGTTTACGTAAGTTTTGCTAAATAATTTTCCAAAGAGGTTATGCCATGGAAAAGGCATCCTCTTATAGATCACCTTCCCAAAGAAGGTGAACGTATCCCTTTGTCTTTTTTTTTTTTTAAGATTTATTTATTTACTTTGGAGAGCATGCATATGAGGCAGAGGAGGAGCAGAGGGAGAGAAACAAACTCCTAGCTGAGTGTGAAGCTGTCCTCAGGGCTTGATCCTGAGCTGATATCAAAAGTCCAGATGCTTAACCAGCTGAGCCACCCAGTTGCCCCCATCCCTGTGTCTTTAGTGCCAGTTGAAGTTTGTAAGCTCCCTATAATATATACACTGGGTGAAGGCCCTTTGAAAGGACACTTTGTCCTTTCTCCATGAATGTGTTTTGGAGGCCTTTTCTATAGTTCCCCTTACAGAACTTTCTTTGGAGTGATAAAAAGTTTAAAGAATAGAAGCTACCCAAAACTGGAAGGAAGAAGAAAAAAAAATTTTTTTTTTTTTGGGGGGGGGGGACAACCTTTGATTCAAGGGCTTTTAAGACTGTTTCACCAAGGGGCACCTGGGTGGCTCAGTGGGTTAAATCCTCTGCCTTCGGCTCGGGTCATGATCTCGGGGTCCTGGGATCGAGCCCCACATCAGGCTCTCTGCTCAGCAAGAAGCCTGCTTCCTCCTCTCTCTCTGCCTGCCTCTCTGCCTGCTTCTCTGCCTACTTGTGATCTCTGTCTGTCCAATAAATAAAAAAAAAAAAAAAAAAAAAAAGACTGTTTCACCAAGAAGGGATAAAGAACCTTAATGCCACCACCATTAGTTGGTTCAAAACTGCTGTCTAAGAGTAGTCACATGAACACAGATGATTGGTTATTGAAGAGTTTTTCCTTCCTCAGTATAATACTGACATTTTCTGTTCAAAATATCTGAT
The DNA here is from genome assembly GCF_963455335.1 of Martes martes. Lineage (NCBI taxonomy): Eukaryota > Metazoa > Chordata > Mammalia > Carnivora > Mustelidae > Martes > Martes martes. The sequence goes on along the minus strand of NC_137892.1, from coordinate 93,627,547 downwards.
AATGCTGTAAGTTTGGAAAGGAAATGTCTTTGACATGTATTTTTTTCTTCCTTTGCTTTTTCTGATTATGCACCTTTTTTCTCTTTTAGCAAAATTCATATCAACCAACAAATAAAGGAAGATACAAAGTCTTATAAAACATCTGGAGAAAACTTTTTACTTGTGCTGGTCTGTGACACATGTGGCAGTTGTTGTCTCCAGTTTACAATGTATTGTAAATTAAGATTTTTAAAATTCTGTCTTGCTGATTTTTTTTTAAATATATGAAACCAGTATTTGCTAAAGAAATCTTCTTTCAGTAAGTACCACCAGAATTGTCAAACTGTATTTAAAGCAGGACTGTTTTCAGTGTATTATGTCCTTTAATGTAAACTTTAAATATCAATATTTTAAATATCTGGATAATATTCCAGAAGTTTAAAAAAATGGAAATATTTGGACTTTCTATTGACAGTAATAAAGTATACAAGTCACTAAGGGGCTCTTCACCTTATCCTCTTGAAATGAAATTGTGATCATCTTCTCAAAAAAAGGTAAAATTCTCTAATTTTGTGTCCGTGCCCCCCCCCACCCCCCGCCCTAGCTTAAATCTTAACTTGACTCCATGGAACAATATGAACTGGACTTAAGAATGTTATAATAGAATTTTTACAAAATGTTTCAGTTTTCGTTTCAATTTTATCATCATAAATGGGCAATAGTTGGACTGCTTTTTGGTTTTGTAAAATTAAATATTTGTAGTATAAGAGTTCTTTGCATTTCTTTACACCGCAGAGAGTTTTAGTATTTACTCCTCTTAGGTTCCCCCTCACAACCTCTAGCTCTGTGTCTAGCTACTAAATCTTTTTTAATCTTCCTTAAAAGAAAGTGATTTGTAGCCGAGAAATATTGTTTCCTTCCCCCCCCGAAAGTGTTTGTTTATATATCTGTACATAAAAACACAGTAATTTTAATCCACATTTTCTCCAGGATTATTGAGTAAGTTATGAATTTTCTTTCTTAAAAAATTTCCAGCATAATGGTACCTGTGTTGTAGACAGATTTAAGCATCTCTCAGTGAAATTTAACTCATGGGAGTCATAAATTTTATTTTTGACCACTCAGATATATTTCCTGAATATTCTAATTTAAAATGTTGTAATTGGATCACCCAATATTCTTTTTAAGATTCCTGGTATATTAGAACTTTTTATTGTTGTCACCTCTTGAAAAAAAGAAAATAGCCAGGAATTAAATAGATATCTGTCTTAAATTAAGAGAGACAGAAGTTTCTGAATATTCTTGACTTTAGAGTTTTTTAGAAGGAAGAAAATAAAGCATACTAAAATCATACTAAGTACATTAAGTGGTTAAAATGACAAGAAGTATCAATCATTTCTTCAATATAGTTATGCTTACTGAAAAACTAAGATGGATATTCTTAGAGTCCTTTCATAATCTACTTTTTTTCTTAGAAGAAGAAAACAAACAAGGCACATGTAACAGGAGAACCAAATAAATCATTTACTCTGAAATGCAGGCATCTTGGGTTACTTTTCCTTTCCTTTTATTTATTTGCTTATTTTTATTACCTAGTGATTTTTTTTTTGATAGAATAATGTGGCAGTCTCACATTGGTGACAATTGGTGCTCCCTTCAGCCTCCTGGATCACTTTGAGATTAAGAGTTTTACATCATTTTAGCATTACTACCTTTATGTTTGTATATCTAGTTGTAATAAAACACTGATAGTATTTTGTCCTAAAGTGAAACACATTTCTCTGTTAAAACATTTTTTAGTGTCACACTGACTCTTTGATTTTTAAAATCAGAATGATGTACAGACTAAATTGTTTTTTAATGCAGTATCAATATCTGCTCATGTTTTCTAAATTCCTTATAAAATAAAGTTAATTCAACCTACAGTTTCCAAAAATTATCTCCGCTGAAATGTTTTATGCTGTTGCTCTAATTTTGTTTACATTGGTAGGTATGTGAAAGAAGTATTGTACTCTGTATCTTTATTAAAAATTCTGGCAATCCTACGGCTCAGAATGTACAGTTCTGTCCAAAAATATCTTCCTGAAGAAGCCTCTTAGTCTTAGATTTTGTTTGCATTTGGTATAATATAGGCGATAGGTGAAATAATAGTTCGTGTGCTAGTTGGCATTTTGTTACAGTGCACTCGTTTTACAAAATGGAAGTATAGAATTTAACAATGATAGCTAAGTTCTTTCCAAGTCATTGTAGACACTTTATTATTTGATATGTTTCATGTCTTACCAGCCTCGTTGGTGTACAGATGATGGTCAGCTGGGAGTCACAGTGCACCTGAGACCGCAGTCCTTCCTCTGAGGCAGGCAGCCTGGACATGTGAACTTGTTTGAGCAGAACCAGCTCTTAAGTACCTGGGATTTATAAATCCTATAAAGCCAGCTGTGCGATCTGTTTCTAAATAGCATATTAGTACTGTAAGGATCACAGACTAGAAAGCAAAACCTCCAAAGTTGTAACTTAGCTATGGGTGAGCTCTTTTCCCTAAGGTGCCTTCCTTTCCTTTATAAAACCATCCGCTGAGGTCATTTACTAACAGATAACAGTGCTTAAGATAGGAACTGGGGGGAAAATGGTAGTTGAATTCTAGGATAAAAAGCTACACTTTGTTTAGTAAAATGTTCTATTTTTGTTACTTTATTGATGATGGATGCAAAGCTCTTATAGCAGGCGAGACTTCTAAGTAGCTAGCCCCGGGTGATCCTTGAGATCAGATACTTCCTCTTGGATTGCAATCTGGAGCTACTAGTTCTTCAGATTGGTACATAGTTTTAAGAATTGGAATATGCTGGTATTTTTTTGTGCCTTCTGCTTCTGGCACAAAAAGCTGAAGTTAAGATGAGTATGTAAATATAAAGACAAAGAGTGAATGAATATGTGTGGAGGAGTGGAGGGGATGTCTTATCTTTTTATTCATTTTAGGTGATATAATCATCAGCAACCTTAATAAGATCTCTCTTGAGTGGGTTCTTTGTCTTGGGAATATGATCAGCATCTTACTGCTTAATGTTAGGCAAGTTCTCCACAGCTAAAGATGGCTACATTTCCCTCCCTAGTTAAAGATCCCCTGGTGTTTTCAATTACAGCTATTTGAAGGTCATTTTTTTTTCCCCCTCCTGTATCAACTTATAATTTTCCTCAGGCAGGAATCCAAGTAGAAATATGGAGAAAAATTGTAAACAAACATTTTCTTTGCAAAATCCCTGCAATATCCGTGATCTCACCTTTATAGTGTATTCTGGCTAAGCTGGTATTTGTGTACTTGTAAGTGCATACTGTCAAATCACATGACTGGAGAGGAATTTACTTTTTTTTTTTTTTTTTTTAAGATTTTATTTTAAAATAATCTCTTCACCCAGTGTGGGGCTCGAATTCACAACCCTGAGATCAAGAGTTGTGTGCTCCATGGACTAAGCCAGCTAGGTACCCAGAGGAATTTACTTTTGATTATTTTTCTTGACCTTACTCTTCTTCAGATATGGCTTCAGCTTATAGAAGTTCATGATTTTGAAGGTCTAGGCTTTCAAAATAAATTCTAACTTTGCATTAACCTTGGGGAGGAAAAAAAGTATGAGATAAAAAAATAAAGTTTTAACAATCCTTTGGAAATCTGGAGCTCAGAGTTACCCTTTCAGATATTATTAGGATTACTGTAAAAGCTAGAGTTTCAGAATGAAAAAATTCCTAACCATTTTTAATATATGGAAATAACGTGATAGTTCATGTTTTGAATATGAGACCCTTTTCACAGTTTTACCTATTATGGAATTAAAAAAATTGTGAGGATTCAGTATGAAAGATGGGCTTTTTTGTCCACAGAAGAAGCGTATCATTTTAACTTGGCACTTGGCAGTAGATGGATTTCTAGCAGCTTATCAACTCCAGGCACTTCTTAGCAGCCTTGGATTTAACGTGTCTGTGGCCTTTATTTCTGAATTCCTAGTGGGTGCTCAGGTGCCTGGGTCCTGCAGTTCAAGTATTCCTTTTTTTTTTTTTTTTTTTTCCCTGCAGTTCAAGTATTCCTGAAGGCATTATTTACTCTCTGTGCTTTTTTTTTTTAAAGGAAATATTCTTTTTTTTTTTTTTTTAAGATTTTATTTATTTATTTGACAGAGATCGCAAGTAGGCAGAGAGGCAGGCGGGGGGGGGGGGGTTGGCGGGAGCAGGTTCCCTGATGAGCAGAGAGCCTGATGCGGGGCTTGATCCCAGGACCCTGGGATCATGACCTGAGCTGAAGGCAGAGGCTTAACCCACTGAGCCACCCAGGTGCCCCTACTCTCTGTGCTTTTGCCTGTGGAAGTCTTCTGAAAGCTGAGACCCCTAGAACTGTATTTTGACTTTGCAAAAAGAGTCTTTTTTATCTTCCAGGCCAGCCCAGGGCCCATATCACCGATTTGGAAAGCTCGATGGAAAGAGCAGGGGAATGAATGCCTGGTAGTTTCAAGGAGAACACAAGTTCCTCTAAATGTTTAGGGGTCTAGTGGTGCTGTTTAAGTGTGTCTGGGGTGGTAATGATTCTGTGATACACGTTCAAGTTTAAAACTACTGATAATCTTCACTTTTATTCTTGGATTTTGACTGCCTGTGATCTAACGTGGTGGTCTCCAAAGTGGGGTACATGTATAGTAAGCCATTTGAAAAGCAAGAAGAAAATACTAGAGCTATTTGTGTTACTTTTAAAATCTCATCCTTTAAGTTGTTTTTTAAAATATATTTATTTCAGAGAGAGTGCTTGTGAGCTGGGGAAGGGATAAAGAGAGAGGAGGAGAATCCTCAAGCTGATTTCCCGCTGAGCACAGAGCCAATCCCAGGATCCTGAGATCAAGAGCCAGACACCAATCTGACTGAGCCACCCACACCCCCCATCCTTTAAAAAATTTTTTAGTAGCTTTTATAATATGTTATTTCACGATATGGTTTGCTTAAATATATTGGTTACAACATTGGTAAAACAGTTCACACACATAATTATAAATACATTTACTATATTGGGGTACCTGAACAACTTGAGGCAGGTTCCTTAAATGCTTTAAAATGTTTGTTTTTTTATATGTAAATAGGTGTGATAATATCTTTCTTCGGGTTGTTGTGAGGATGAGGTGAAATAGAACATTTAAAACACAATATAAAAGATATATATATAAAACATAAAAGATGGTGCCTGGGATATGGTAAGCATCCAGTTAAGTATCAGTACTATTACCATTACAATGGGTATGGGTTTTTTCATGCTCTCTTTCCATATTGCTCTTATTTTCAATATTGTTATAAGCTGTATACCTAGTGAGGACAGTCCACGGCTACTGATAAAGTCTAGAAAGTAAGATTCATTTTTTCTTTGTGTATCTTTCAGTTCAAGTGAAAGTATTTAGGTACACTTACTGCCACAGTTCAAAGGTCTCTGGAAACAGCGAGCTCCTGGCTCTAGACAAATATTCCTGTTATGGCCTTCCTTTTGCATGTGTACAACCACCATTTATCATTAAAAAATCTTATAAGCTGGTCATCTGTCTATCTGATCTGGCCTGCCCAGAGCCAGGCTGAAGCTGTTGGAAAAGGTTGGAATGAAAAAAAAAAAGCTGTTGGAAAAGCTGTTGGAATGAAGAATGTTGGATCAAGTTCTAATTGTATTTCAAGGGTATATACTTTTGAAGAAGAAACGTTGGTTGATAAGTCAGAGTATGACATTTAAAAGTGTGTTCTTGTTGCTCCTTAAGTGATGATAAATGGCTTTGCTCTTGAAAAAGCCTCTACATTCAGGACTAGTTGTTACATTTTATCTGTGTGTACTGTAGCACCTCATTAAGGCCAACCTGAGATGATTATGAGAAAACAACAAATTACTGCATTTAACATTATATTCTGACTATCAGCTTGCGTTTTTGTCTACCTCACCAGAATCTAAACTCCCTTAGGTCAGGGACCCTGTTAGTCCTGTATCCCCAGGACTTTGCATTCAGTAAATATAAGTTGGATTGAGTAGTTGCTTGTCCAAAATCATATAGCTAATAAGTAGTAGACCTAGATTTAAATCCATCTCTATTTTTACCCATTAGCTCATTTAATTTCTTATCCCTGCAAGGAGGACATTGTCTTCATTTCACACAGGGAACTTCTGGAAAGAACAGTGACTTGCCCAAGGTACCATAGGAGACAAATGGCAGAGAGGCATTCAAACCCAGCAATGTCTGACTTCATCTGTTATTCTGGCTACCTCTCCATTGGGCCTGCAAATCATTGGACCTTATTAGGACAAAAGTTCCTGTTTCTTAAGTGGTTTTATGTACAAATGCCATTTCAGACCAAAATACAGAGTTACGGATCTGGAATAGTCATGGTATGGGAGTGCTAAGTGCATTTTCAAATTCCAGTTCAAGAATAAAAAAGAGGACTTGAGAAAACCTGTTTTAATGTTTTTTTGGAAGGGTACTTAATATGTCCTCCAATCTGTACATATTTTAGCTGTCTTCTACATTGGTATTTTCCTTTTTATGTATGAATAGTACTGGTCTCATCAGTTCTGTTTTGTATTATTTCATAGAAGTAATGAGTCAGAGTATTTAGAATTGTAGTTAGGGAACTATGCCTGCCAGAAAATGAATGGACTAGCTTGTTTAATGTACTGTATTTGGTTTTCCTGTTGCTCCTGTCTTTTCTACTGGCAGCAGTGCCTGGACAAGTGCTGTGCTCAAAGCAGAACTCAGTACTCAGAATTACCTCCTCTAACAGTCTTCACTGCATAGGTAAAAAGGAGAAACACCACCCCTAGCCTCCTAGCACTACCTAGTAAAGGGTCTTCTCCTTGGTAGTGTTCCTAATTCTGGATCCTATCCTTTCTAGCATATTCAAATTCACAGGGTGAAGAACTGGGGAGACCAGCCCCTTTAAGTGGCTTGTACGTGATGACTGATAGGCTAGAAATTCCACAATAACTACATAAAGGGGGTGATTTTGTAAGCAAACTACTTCTAGTCCCAGTCCTTGTGATGGTGTAATGAAGAATATGGCAGTTCTGAGGTCATGAGTATAAAAACTTAAGAAAATTATAGCATGTCCCACAAAATGCAGCTTTTCATTATCACATGATCCTAGGGTTGAGGGTCCAATAGCCTTATATTATTTGAATATTACCCATTTTGTTAGCAGGTGGAGGTCTCATCCCACCTATCCATAACCAGTAAAGGGCAGAAGCTGAGTCCTTTCAACATGTTTTCGAAAGCATCTGACACATTAGGCATTAATCTTTACCAACAGCGATTAAAGGCACACTTTCTGGAATCACAGCTGGATTCAAATCCTGACTCCTGTAATCTGAATAATGGGGTCAAGTAGGAGTTCCAACATCACAGAATTGGGGTGAAACATCAATCCTGTAAGCAAGTTATTACCCCTCGTCTGTGTCTTCAGCCCATCCGACCCACACTGTCTCATCACAGCCTGAGCTGCGCGGGCCTAAGCCCCGCCCACTGCCCGTCCCCACGACGCGCAAGCGCAGCCTGGCTCCGGCGGCTACCCTCCCCAGGCTTGCGTGCTGATCGTCGGCGGGAGATTGGGTCTCGCGATGTGCGTGTGCGTGTGCGTGTGCGTGCGCGGTCCTTGCGAGCTCGCGCACGCCTCCCCTCGCAGTTCTGGGCTGTGGCGGCCTCTTCCTCTTGCGTTTGGGGCAGGACCCTGAGCGGTGGCCGCGGCGAGAGCTGGGAGCCAGCGTGCACTTCGCCGCCACCGCCCTCGCTGCCTGCCTTTCTGACTTGTGCTCTTCGCGCAGTGCCGAGGCGACGGTCTGGGAAGGGAGAGGCGTCGGCGTCAGGTTCCCAGCTGATGGGCAACCCCTGGGCTCGCTGAGGGGCCGGGCTACCAGCAGCTGAGGTAGGTGGGTGCGCGGGGGGTTGTCAGTCTGGCTCAGAGCAGAGTTAGGGCGGCTGGAGCTCGTGGAGAAGGCGAAAAGGCAGCGAGAACCGGCGCCCAGCCTGCCGGTGCGAAGAGGTCTCCGACCCACGTCTGAGGAGGGGCTCTGGCCCAGCCCGCAGCGAGAGGAGGGGCCCCGGACGTAGACTGCTCGTCCCTCGGCGTGGAGCCATTATTGGGGGGAACTGCCTCCGGCGGGGGGGGAGGGGTCACCCTTTCTTTTCTTTGAGAGGTCAAAATTAACAGTCTTCCCCGTCCCTCGTTAAATTAAAGCCTGCCGGCTTCGAGATGGACGTCTAGATGGAGTGGCCTGTGGACTTCTGCCGCTTGCAGAACTCCCAAGTGCAAGGATAGCGGGCTATGAATTTTGGTTGTTGGAGGGTACGCGACTCTTTCTCTGGTGTGGGCGTGTATCTTCTGCAAAGTTGTTAATGTTAATGCATTAGTAATCGCTTTTGGTTACAACAGCTAATACATTTTCAAACGCCTCTTGTCAAATAAGGATTCTGGTACGGGGGAAACTGCGCCGTGGGGCACAATTAAGGGGTAGAGAGAAGACAAAGAAGGCCGTTATTTATGATCTGTCGTGGTATCAAAACTTTCTGTGATGGGACAGGCTGCATGGCTTTTGGCATTTATTTTGGCTGTTGGTGAAAAGATTTTCTGAGTAATGTGGGTCACAAATGGGCTTTTATTTAGAGTTATAAAAACATATGATTCTATATAATCGTTACAACCCAAATGACCTGAAATAAATCTGAGAATTTTTTGATGTTTGATCTTTGGAAGAGACCACAACTTGGATTTCTTGAAAGGAAGATTTTCTCCGTGTTTAGAAAGCTTCAGGAGTGCTTTGTGAAGTTAATAAAAATAGTCATAGTTCTTTATGTTGGCAATAATGAGTACCACATTCAAGAAAAGGGAAAAGAATTATTTCGTAAAGAATGGCTCACCCAGAGACTTCCGAGTTTAAACACAGTAGAACAGCATCAAAGATAGCAAGTTTTAATGTGTGCTCTTTTTTTCCCCTTAAAGATTTACTTATTTATTTTAGGGGGCGGGGGGAGGGGCAGAGGGAGCGAGAATCAGAGGCGGACTCCCCGCTGAGTTTGGAGCCGGACGCTGGGGCTCAATCCCACGACCCAAGCGGAAATCAGCAGTTTCTCAACCGACTCAGCCTCCCAGGCGCTCCAGTGTGTGCTTTAAAAATTCTAATTTAGTCATAATTAAAATATATAGAAGCTCTTAGTTGACTCCCTTATATTCAGTGAACTATTTTTAAAGGTAATTAACCTTTGATAGGCTACACGTTCAGTTATGTAACTCTTGGCTTTCTTCAGTCCAAACTTTATAGAAATGAATTCATTCTCTCTTTAAGAAATGTGGCCTGCATACTTTCATTGAACTCTGTACTGTGTTATGGGAAGACTCTTACAAAAAAGAACAGTATGCCGCCAAGCCCTGAAGTAGGAGACATTATAATAAGTGTAGGATTAAGTAATGCTTGTATATATAAATACTGCTTACAAACATATATATCTTGTGTATGTGTGTGTAGATGATGATGCACAAAAGGATCTAATGCTGTTGATTCCCATCTGAAAAGGTTGAACTTCAAAGTAGAAAGGGTGGGTTTTAACTCCGTTTCCTTTTTAGTTAACTACATCAGTAACTGTCATAGTAGATTAATTTCTTTTCCAACTTTTTTTTTTTTTTTTTTTTAAGAAAAATGGAGAGCTCAGGGTGTGGGTGAGCAGAGTGGGGAGGGGCAGAGGGAGAGAGAAACTTAAAAGCAGTCTCCACACCCAACTTGAAGCCCCACACCTGGTTTTATCTCACGATCCTGAGATCTGGACCCTAGCGAAGTGCAGAGTGGGACACTTAACCAACAGAGCTACCCAGGCGCCCCTCTTTTCTAGCATCTTAATCAGTTATTGAGTAAGCGCAATACTGTACTGATTTTTTTTTACTGTATTGGGGAAGGAAAACAGAACATGTAGAAGACTTGCCCTTAGAAATGTTCCTTAAGTCAGTGCCTCATTGTTTTTCCATTGGAATAAACTACTCCTGTTTTGTGTTCTAGTGCTAAGAACAGTGTTTTGCATGGACTTGGCTCTCAATAAATGTGAGCCGTGTCAGAACTAAATTAACATAATACAAACCAAATGCCTGAATTCCTGGAGAAGATTAAAGTAGTTGGTGAGGGGTGCTTTTCTTTCTTTCTTTTTTTTTTTTTAATTACAGGTCTACTTTTTAAATAGTGTGGGGGTTTTTTGTTGTTGTTTGTCAGTGTTTGTTGGTATCTGAGTAGAATATACATGGCCATATCTTTCTAAGCTGGCTCTGTATCCTGAGTGCTAATATATGGTGAGTGTTCTGCTAAATTAAGAGGAAGTAAAGTTAAGGGAAGTAAGATCCAGAGGAAAGGTTTTGGTAAATTAATGATAGGAACTTAAAAGGCATAAAAGGTAAAGCACTGAAATAGACTGTAGGAAGAAACATTTTCTTCCTTTACTGTCAGTGCTGGTTGTAGAAGGGAACTTGTACCTTTCTACCTCTTTTTACTAGAGTTTTCCGTTCAGCAGGGTGATTTCTGAATGATAAAATTGAAAAGGGGGTCACTTTTTCTCTTAAAATCTTCTCAGAGATCTGTGTTTATCTTTGTTTTTGCATGTGGTCTCTAGTCCAACTTTATTGGCAATAAACTAGTATTTTGATTCCTGTGAAATTCCTGTTTATATGTCTCAATTAGTTTATAACTTCAAGGGGAAAGGAATGTGGTTAGTCCCCTCACAAATTCCAACGTTAGCTTTTCTTCAGTTTGGAAAACAAATCTGTTTGACTTTGTAGATGTTATCAACAGAAAGATTTGTGGATATTTGGAGAAATATGAGTGAAAGAGGTGAATAAAAAACAAGAATATGGGGCGCCTGGGTGGCTCAGTGAGTTAAGCCTCTGCCTTCGGCTCAGGTGGTGATCCCAGGGTCCTGGGATCACGCCCCACATTGGGCTCTGCTCAACTGGAAGCCTGCTTCCCCCTCTCTCTCTGCCTGCCTCTCTGCCTACTTGTGATCTCTCTCTGTCAAAATAAATAAGTAAAATCTTAAAAAAAAAAAGAATATTTTGTTTAGTTAATTTATTTTTTAAAGATTTTATTTGACAGAGAGGGAACACAAGGAGTGGGAGAGGGAGGAGCAGGCCTCCCACCGAGCAGGGAGCCCGATGCAGGGATCATGATCCCCACCCCGGGATCATGACCTGAGCCAAAGGCAGATGCTTAACGACTGAGCCACCCAGGCGCCCCTATTTTATTTTTAAAGATTTTATTTTTATTTGAGACAGAAAGAGCATGAGAGCGGGGTGAGAAGCAAAGGGAGAAGCACACTCCCTGCTGAGCTGGGAGTCCAGCATCTTGACTTGAGCTAACGGCAGATGCTTAACCGACTGAGCCACCCAGGTGCCCAAAAACAGGAATATTTTAAAGTGGGTCTTAGGTTTTCATTTTCGTATAGTTGGGTCATTCTCATGGTGGGGGGTGAATTTTTACTCCCCCACCCCCGCCCTGCCCCAGAATATTTGGCAATGTATGGAGAAACTTTAGGTTGTCAAATTGGGAAGGAGAAGAAGAGAGTGTAGCTACTGACATCTAGTGGGTAGAGGCTAGGGGTGCTCCTAAGCATCTTAAAATACACAGGACACCACCCTCCCAAACCCCAAGAATTATCTTGACTCAAATGACAGTGCTATTATTGAGAAACTCTGATGCAGTTATATTATGCTGGAATTGTTGGTACTGATGTCAGATTACCTGAATTCCTGTTTGGCTTTACCATTTCCAAATGTGTGACCTTGGCAAATTGATAAAAATCCCTCCCATTTCTGTAAAATAGGGCTAATAATAGTATGTTCCCATTAGAGTTGTGTGGATTAAATCAGATACTGTGCAAAATGCCAACCTTATTACGTGACACATAGGAAATGTTCAAAAACTTAACTTTACATTTGGAACACATCTTGATCTGTTTTTATTTTGGAGCTGAAATTAGAATTTGAGCTGGTGAAGTGATAATCTGTTTCTAATTGTATCTTTGGGATTAAGCAAAGAATTACTCCTTTTAATATTTGTGTAATTCATTTAATTTGCTTTGTGTTCTCAAGTCTGTAAGGCTTCTGCTATAAACAAATAGCTTCTTATTGTAGATATTCTTCTTTTATAGTTAAGAAGCCAGCTGTGGGGTGCCTGGGTGACTCAGAGGGTTAAACCTCTGCCTTCAGCTCAGGTCATGATCTCAGGGTCCTGGGATCAAACCCCACATCTGGCTCTCTGCTCAGCAGGGTGCCTGCTTCCCCCTCTCTGCCTGCCTCTCTGCCTACTTGTGATCTCTCTCTCTCTCTGTGTCAAATAAATAAATAAAATCTTAAAAAAAAAAAAAAGATTTTAAGCCAGCTGGTGAATAGCTCTGTATCTGTTGATTTTCAGTTCTGTGACTTGATTCCCATTTCCTTTTGCCTTTATAACTGAGGTTTTGGTGCGATTTTACATGTGTGGTATAGGCAAACATTAACAGCTTATGGGCTAGATCTTTTTTTTTTTAAGTTTTTTATTTATTTTTTATTTATCCATTTGAGAGAGAGAGAAAGCATGAGAGGGGAGAAGGTCAGGGAGAAGCAGACTCCCTGTGGAGCTGGGAGCTTGTTGCGGGACTTGATCCTGGGACTCTGGGATCATGACCTGAGCCTCGAAGGCAGTCCCTTAACCAACTGAGCCACCCAGATGCCCAATGGGCTAGATCTTACTGTATACCTGTGACTCTTTTTCTAAATCTGAATTGGAACCCATATATATATATATATATTTTTTTAACCTTATTGGAATATAATATTTTAGTTTCACTCCACCCATTTTCTGGGGCGCGTGGGTGGCTGTCCGTTAAATGTCTGCCCTTGGTTTGGGTCATGATCCTGGGATCCTGGGATCAAGTCCCAAATCGGGGTCCTGGGATTGAGCCCCTCGTTGGTCTTCCTACTCGGTGGGGAGTCTGCTTCTCCTTCTCCTTCTCTGCCTCTCCCCCAGCTCATGCTCTCTCTCTCTGTCAAATAAATAAAATCTTAAAGAAAAAATATTTTCTGTGCGACTAAATGATATGGCTGTTTAGGGCTGGCCTGTTATGGTACTGGTCATAATACATACTTTATAAAGAGAAAAAAATCACAGGGATGTCTTCACAGACTAAACAGAGACTGGACTCATTGTTAATTAGTCACAGGGCTCTTTTAAGGGAAGAAGATCCACACGTATTTATGATCAGGAAGAAATTGCACATACAGCTTTTTGTCTTGATAATCATACCTTTAAAGTAGGAAGTATTTTTGTTGATTGTTACCCATATTTTTGTAGTGTAATTCTCAGTTGTATAAGTGTAGATTCATTTTAGCTAATGGAAACCTTTGTTCACCTTTCCTATTCGTACTTCCTCCTGTTTGGATAGTTTGGGTTAAAACTTTGTTTTTTGGGGTTAGTTTTTTTTTTTTTTTAATAGATTAGTTAATTTAAAGGGAGTATCTTGAGAGATTGTGTTCTTTGCTTGGCACATTCCGTGGTTTGTAAAGTGTGGCATACACTAAGGATCCTTTTTTTTTTTTTTAAGGTTTGTTTATTTGAGCAAGCAAGAGACATCGAGAGCGCATGCGCGAGTGGGGGAGGGGAGGATAGAGGGAAAGAATCTGCAGACTGACTCCCTGCTGAGCGCGGTGCCTGAAGCAGGGGCTCTGTCTCAAGACCCATGAGATTATGACCTCAGCCAAAACTAAGAGTTGCTTAACTGAATGGAGCTACTCAAGCGCCCCTACACTGAGGGTTCTATATCAATAATAAATTATAAGGAAGAAGTGTCCACCTTGTGGCAACTGTGGTTAGATCATAAGTATATGTGAGAAATAAAGGGCCAAAAGAAGATATTCTAAGAATGTTGGGCAAATGAAAAAAAAAAAAAAAAGAATACTGTTAATAAGAGTTCTTGTTTTTGTTGTTACTGTTTCAGGGTTTCATAATCTAGGAGAAAAGAACCTATAAAATGTAACAGATTTATTCCCTAGTTAGTCACTTTTCCAGTTCTTAAGCAGAGAACATTATGGCTACTAATGCGTATTATAGTTGAGTTATCTTGCATGACTTGTGTCCATACACATGATTAAGTTGAGGAAAACAAGTATCTTTGAATCTGCTGATGTGTGTTTGTTTATAAGTGGTCTGGAGTCCTGCCTGTCAGTCTAATTTTAGGTAGCCTGCATCCGTTTTGGAAGACAGACTATTTTCCCACTGAATACTGTCATACAGGTATATATTTGTATATGTGTATTTATGCATATTTGTCTTTTATTTTTGGTAGAAAATGATGCATCCTGTTGCCAGCAGTAATCCAGCTTTCTGTGGGCCTGGCAAGCCTTCCTGCCTCAATGAAGATGCCATGAGAGCTGCTGATCAGTTTGACATATATTCATCCCAGCAAAGCAAATATAGCCACACAGTCAGCCACAAACCAATGGCTTGTCAGAGGCAAGACCCATTAAATGAAACACACTTGCAGACTACAAGTGGCAGAAGTCTAGAGATAAAAGATGAACTAAAGAAAAAGAAAAATCTCAACCGATCTGGTAAACGTGGCCGACCTTCAGGAACCACCAAATCCGCAGGATACCGTACCAGCACAGGCCGGCCCCTGGGAACCACCAAAGCAGCTGGATTTAAGACAAGTCCAGGCAGACCTCTGGGTACAACTAAAGCTGCCGGATACAAAGTCAGCCCAGGGAGACCTCCAGGTAGCATTAAAGCTCTATCCCGTCTTGCCGATCTTGGTTATGGCTGTGGCACCGCTGCTTTTCCTTACCCTATGATACATGGCAGAGCAGTTCATGGGGTAGAGGAAACCAGCAGTGAAGTCAAGCCACCCAATGAGTGAATGAGGCAGGAAAGGAGGGCCAGGTTTAGAAGGAATATTGTGAATAATCCCAAAGCTTCTTGGTTTTATTTTGACATAGATGATTTTGTGGCCTGGGCTTTCCAAATTTGTTTTCCTGTTTGATTTGTTTTCCTGGTTTTGCTCAGAAACTGCCATATGCTGACAGATGCACTCAGGGCATGAGCAGTGGCATTGTATTTGTATATAGGTTCAAGTGTAATACCTAACTAAGTCATTTTTGCTTTTCCTTTAGAGTTCTGGTTGTGTCTCATATTTCATTACTCCTTTTGGACCATTCTAAATAGATGCTTTATGTGCTAAACAACTGAAACCATTATATCTATTAGTTTGTGAAGTAAGCCTACAATATAATAAAGATAATATCCAAGGTATTTTTTAACTGATGGAACAAAGCAAACTAATGATTCAGGATTACTTGAGGTAATGGCTGTGAGTTTTTGTAACATTTATTTTCATGAGACAGGACACAGATATTTGTATGCTTTGGCATTTCCATAGACTTCAGATGTTAACAATCTTTTAATGTTCTAGGTTTAAGCAGCAGAAGCTTATTTATTTTGTTTTATTGATTTACATGGTATTAATTGATTTAACCATTATTCCTAGAAGAATTCTTGTGTTTGCTTTTCAACATTGATACGTTGTTTATCTTTTAATTGTCTGAGAGCATATATACCAAACACTACAAGCAATTCGTATTTACAGAAAAATTAAGCTTTTTGAGAAAAACTGCACATTACATTTCTGGTGAAATATGCATTCTGAGAATAGCATACTTAATATAATAGAAAAAGAAACATTCTTAAGGTTTGCATGTAGCTGTAGTCACTACATTTTGCCTTTAAATATTTAGTTTTAAAGCATTATACTTAAAACATTTATTAATGTTGTTCATTTATTCAAAAATTTTTTAGTTTTTTCCTGAGAAATTGTCCCATTGCATTAGCACTTACTGTGGTTTCAGGTTTATATCTACCAAAGGACACAAATTGAATGGTAGAGTCTAAAACTGGTATAAACAAAATGCAATTGTCTGTCAGAACCCAAATATTAAGAAATATATAGGAATCCATCTATGCATGAATCATGTAGAAATATGTTGATTAGTTTAATTAAAAATCTAATTGTGGCTCCAGTGGGACCACTTCATCCAAAAGAAAATCTTTTCCAGCAATGTTTGCTTTAGAAATAAGGTAGAAAAGAAAAAGTGTTGCGTAGATGAGTATGATAGGGACAGAGAGAAATCACTCTTCTCCCCCTTTCTGAAAGTGATAGTCTTTGTTAATACACATTTATTTATTCTGAGTTTTTTCTAAATAAACTATTACAAAGTTTGGATTTGAAAAAAAGAAAATTCCACTCAAATTGTGGAATTTTAAATGCCTTTGAGATTCTAGTGTAGATTTGCAGGACCCAAAAACTTTTTAAATAATTAAAATTTTAAAAGGGCGCACATTGTGTTATTTGGGCTTGCTCTCAGTTAATGCAAACTCTCATTGCAAACGGATGTCATGTTTCGTACCTTTTCATCAGGAAAAAAGCAGCAAGCCTTCAGGTGTTCCAGTGATATCTGACACAATGAGCTGGACTTAACGCTGCTCTTTACAGTAAGAGGTGTTAAATTGTACGTGGGGACTGTGTTTCCACTGGCATCTAAGACAGTGACCTCAACAATTTTAGCTTTGCACAAACCATAGAGAACAATATTGGATGACTATATAATTGGTTGTAACATTCTGGCAGCTAAATTGCTACAAGAGTTTCTCTTTGCAGAAGCTTAAAATATAAAACTTTGAATAATTTACTCAGAACAGTATAACTTCTGACACACGCAAATGCTTACATCTTTATTCATATGTTTATCTACTTTTGATATATATCTGTCATTTAGCTGTTTCTCAAGTTGTTGTTCAGCACATGGTGACTTAGAAATTCTCTTTTGAGTTCCTGAAAACAGTTGTTTCATTAAATGTTCTACGGCAGGGCAATATAGATCACTGTCAAGGATTTGGTTGACTTTTGTTTTATACTATGTCTGTTTGACAATTCCCTTTCAGTTTATTTTCATTCCTGATTTTGTTGTACATACCCTTCCCTTTCTCTTGCCTTTGCTTCATTCATTCTTTGCCCTGCCTCTTTCCCCATCCTCCAGCACATCTACTCAGTGGTGCTGTGCTGTGTGTCAGAAGATAAAGCAGGTGTATTATTGTATAATGAATTTTGTATACATGTTAATGAAATGGTGAAATCAGCTAAAGGAATTCTGTTCATAACAGTGTTTATTAATATCAGGAGCTATGTCCCAGGAAAAAAAGGGGGCAAATGGCTACAGTTGTGAATGGTTAACATTGTTTAGAGAGCTGAATTTTCTGTTCATGTAAGCATTTACCTGGAGTATTAGATCTGTATGGTGGTGAGCATCTCCTGATTCCACTTCCTTTTCTCCTTGTGAACAGTTTATTGGTGCCATGCTGAAGAGAAAGACATCTAAGTGATAACATGAAGTCTTAAAATATAAAATATTTTTACTTCTCTATAAAGACTACATTGTGCATCTTTTGTAACACTGTCTCTTGTCATGATAAACACTGAAATAGCATGTTAAACAATTGCCTATACTTTAATATAATCAGTTGGGGAAAACTGGCCTTTTCCTCCAACTGTGTGATTGTTCCTTGAAAGGTAAATTGCTAATTTTATATTGTATAATTCTGTTCTTCACAAAATAGGTTTCACTATTCTATATTAAAACTGTTGGTCAGAAAATGATCTGCTATCCAAGTAAGTTTGCTTTACTATTTTCTTTGAAAACTCTTTTAACATGCCTTATTTATTATCATATTAACAAATAAGCAGCTAATACAGATGAAATTTTCATTTTTTGACAGATATAACCTTGCATAACTAATCTTTAGTATGGGATGATTTTGATACTATCTTTGGAGTTTTGCACTGGATATAAAAAAAATACTGGCACAATGTATTGGAAGAAAATAAGTATCTGATTAATTTTTAATATTTGGGGACATTTTTAAAATCACTGTTCAATTAGACTAAAGTATTCTTTATATTTTTTATTTACTTTTTAAAAGAAAATATCTGTTAAAGTAATAAAAGTAATCTTCATTCCAAACTGATGTTTGTGTGAATTTACATGTATATTTTCATGATGTAATAGAGTTTCTTTGAGTTAAGGAGGAAAAAACAATTATCTGGATCCGTTTATTAGGTTAAAGGTGATCCAGCCAGTGTAAGAAAAACCAGTGTATGAGCTAAAGTTAAAAAAAAAAAACAACCTTCTCCTTTATATTCTAAGAAGCTTTAAAAAATAATTCAGGGGATGTTGGCGATACCTGCTGCTCTGTCGGTCATTGTCTCTATATGCAGTAAAATTTTATCCCTTCATAATATAAAAATTCACAACAGTTCAAAACTTTTCCTTGGACCTAAAATATTGAGATGCTATTATATTTTTGTTTTTATTATGGCTTAACTATATGCTATTAAACTCTAGGATGTATCTAAATCTTTCCTTTGCTTTTCCCTCCCCCTCCTCCAAAGTAGGTAAACCTGTACTCTCACATACAATGTATTTAATTTTTGGAAAATTTAATGCTATAGTAAATCAAGTGTGTGATTTATAGTAATCAGACCACTTTGATTCTTTAAGTTTCACAGTTTCCTTTTTCCACAGATAATTACAGAGAAAATAATTACCAATTAACTGATATAAGCACGCTGTCCTCTGCTGTAAAAAGTCCGAATAGATACTGTGTATGTTTTTATGTCCATGAACTTGAGCTACTCGTGTGCAATTATGTGTATGGGAATGGAGTAGTGTTCATGATTTGTATCTACATCATCATATGGATGTATATTTATTAATAAAGTCATTGCTTTAAAACCAATTATGTTTACTGCTTTATTTTCTTAGCACAATATTTGTGAAGTGGACGGATGGTAAGTAAACCTTTATCATGACAGGATCTCATATTTTCTTGGCTGTGCTTTCTGAAATCTGTCCCTCTATACTTTTGTTTTTCTCAAAATAGTAATATTTATATATCTGAAATTTAAAATCCCAACTTATAAACAGATCTCATGTTGTTTGCTTTTTCTTCGCATTATTAAGATGCAGCAGGCTACTAGTTCTGCCATAGGGTTATATTTAAATTTTAAGTGTGGTTGATCTTCTTAGTTTAAAAAATTCAGGTAGTGGGATGCCTCGGCAACTCACTTGGTTGTGTCCGACTCTTGGTTTCTGCTCAGGTCATGGTCTCAGGGTCCTGGGATCGAGCCCTGCATCCAGCTCCACTCTCCACATGGAGTTGGCTCAAGATTTTCTTTCTCTTCTCTCCTGTTGCTCCTCCCCCTGCTTGTGTGTGTGCGCTCTTTCTCCCTCTCTCAAATAAATAAATCTTGAAAAAAAATTTCGGATGGGGGTGCCTGGGTGGCTTGGTCAGTTAAGTATCAGACACATGGTTTCGGTTCAGGTCATGATCTCAGGGTCATGGGTCGAGCACCCTGTCCGGCTCTGCGCTTGGCCTAGAGTCCGTTTGTCCCTCTCCCTCTGCTCTTTCTCTCCTGCTGCCTCCCCCCCATTTGTGCTTTCTCTCTCTCACAAATAAATAAAATATTTCCAAAAAATTTCAGGTGTTAAACATGGCTAATTTGTTGTTGTTTTAATGTGGATTTGTTTTTGTTTTTTGGTACAAAGAGCTTGCAGGAGGAGGGAGGGGGTGTGGCAGGGAAGGGCAGAGGAAGAGGGAGAAAGAGAATCTCAGGTAGGCTCCATGCCCAGTGTGGGGCTCATTTCATGACTATGAGATCATGACCTAAGCCATAATCAAGAGTTGGTCACTTAACCGACTGAGGCACCATCCAGGCACCTCTGTTTTGATGTTAACGTTAGGGAGAACAGTAAGTGCATGCTTTGTTAAATATTGGAGCTATAAAAGGAAAACACTTTCTCCTAATTTTTTGAACATATAATTTCATTTTTTATTTTCTCCAAAACCTGCAGATCACCTAGATGAGAGGTTTGCAAACTAAGGCCCACTGCCCATTCTTGTAAATCAAGTTTTACAGAATAGCCATTCGCAGACAAAGGTTGTGTATGGCTGCTTTTGTAATACAGTGGCAGAGCTGAGAAGTTTTGGCATAAGACCAGCAAGGCATGAATTATTTACTAATTATTCCTTTATGAGAAAGTTTGCTGACCCCTCATTTAGAAAGATAAATTGGAGTAGGAAACATGAAATTTGATGCTGAATTTCAAAACCTGAGCAAATGGCTTTTTTTGCTTTTGAATTATTTTAAATATTCTTCAAATTATACTTAAAAAACATTTTTATGTGTGCTTTTCCTCAAATTGTTGAAGTACTTGGACTTCTCCATGAGAATGTGCTGTTGGTTAGGAAAACTGTTCCTAATCTGGGAAGAGATCTATACCATCATAGTACTGGATCATTTGCTGTGGCTCAAAGGATTACTTAGTTACTCACAATGTCTTTACCACATTTTCTGTAGCTCTTTATATAGAGTTTTATAGGAAAAACGTATTTGTTCACTGTAATTATAGTTTCCAAAATTCTCATTCTCTGACAATTGTCAGAAAGCAAATCAGTGTCCCCTTTGTTTGACAGCCAGCCAATTGAAGATTTATGGGTTGAAGAGAAAGCAGTCTCCATTTACCATCTAGAATTTATGCCTCGAATATTAAGTTAACAAACTTGTGGTTTTGATCCCATTAGTCGCCAACAGTGTGAGAGTCAGTCACGAATCAACCTTTGGGAAAATGTACATCAATTGGAATTTAATAATTTTTAAAACAATATAGAAGCATGAAGTTTGGACGAATACATAGAATGTTACACTTTTGCTAACGATGTCCTACGAGAATGAAAGTTGGTCTGCTGCCACCATACGCTTTCCTTTCTTAGCACTCAGATTTCTTTGTTCTGAGTTTATGAGGGTTTCATCCTTAATATCGGACAGTCCTGTTTCAAGATTGTGTCACAAAAAAAAAAAAAAAAAAAAAAAGATTGTGTTACGCCTGGGTGGCTCATTCGGTTAAACATCTGCCTTCAGTTCAGGTCATGATCCCAGGGTCCTGGGATTGAGTCCCATGTCAGGCTTCTGCTTGGCCGGGAGTCTGCTGCTGCCTCTGCCTGCATCGCCCCCTGCTTGTTCTCTCTCTCTCTGACAAATAAATTCTTTTTTAAACTTTTTTTTTTTAAGGATTTTATTAATTTATTTGGCAGACAGATCACAAGTAGGCGGAGAGGCAGGCACAGAGAGGAAGGGAAGCAGGCTCCCCACTGAGCAGAGAGCCTGACGCGGGGCTCGATCCCAGGACCCTGAGACCACGACCCGAGACAAGACCGAGGCTTCAACCCACTGAGCCACCCAGGTGCCCCCTGACAAATTCTTTAAAAAAAATTAAAGATGTGCATCACAAGTATCTCGTGAAGTGTATGGGAATTTTAATGCCTGATTTCTGTAAAAGCATTAGAGTAGTAGAGGTAAAGAGACAGAAGGGAAATGGGGTAAGCTGTTGGTGAACAGAATACACTACAACGTGGCCTTTTTGGTGATAGCATTTTAAAGAGTCACCCTTGGGGTGCCTGGGTGGCTCAGTGGGTTAAGTCTCTGCCTTCGGTTCAGGTCACAATCTCGGGGTCCTGGGATCGAGCCCCGCATTGGGCTCTCTGCTCAGTGGGGAGCCTGCTTCCCCCTCTCTCTCTGCCTGCTTCTCTGCCTACTTGTGATCTCTCTGTGTCAAATAAATAAATAAATAAAATCTTAAAAAAAAAAAAAAGTCACCCTTAAAGGAGCTTATGGTGGCTTCAGAATTAGTGTCAAACTTAAATCCTTTCTAAAAATCAAAGCACAAAACCCCCATTGGAGTCAAAGTATAATAGGGTACAGTGATAATGGCTTTAGTATAGTACTTGGCATAAGTAATAAAACACTTTACATGCTTCCATCAAATTACTGCTGTTTTGTTGAATGGTGTCAAAGGAATTGGAACACCCCTGTTAGTGGTAAGAAAATTTGAATCCCATGGAAGTTAAATAATTTACCCAGAATTATACACCCAGTAAATAGTAGTCAGCAGGGGCTCTTAACCACAATCTTCTACTCACCATTGGAAAATTTTTTAAGTGGTTCTGCTTTTAGTAGTAGGTATTTTTGTACTGACCCTGAGATAAAATAAATGTTGCTTTGAAAACCTAATATATTCATTTTGTCTTCATGCCAGTAGCTCTTCTCTTCTGAGATCTCAGGAGCTCCAAAGTAGCTTCTTAGCAAAGAGAGTGACAGAAAAATTAGACTTCTCTTTTTCTTGAATTTGTTTTTTTCTTTTATCTTTTTAAGGTTTTATTTCTTGGGGCACCTGGGTGGCTCAGTGGGTAAAAGCCTCTGCCTTTGGCTCAGGTCATGATCCTGGGGTCGTGGGATTGAGCCCCACATTGGGCTCTCTGCTCCTCAGGGAGCCTGCTTCCCTTCCTCTGTCTCTGCTTGTGATCTCTGTCTGTGAAATAAATAAATAAAATCTTTTTTTTTAAAGATTTTATTTATTTATTTGATAGAGAGATCACAAGTAGAGAGGCAGGCTGAGAGAGAGGAGCAAGCAGCCCCCCTGCTGAGCAGAGAGCCCAATGCTGGCTCGATCCCAGGACCCGGGATCATGACCTGAGCTGAAGGCAGAGGCTTTAACCCACTGCGCCACCCAGGCGCCCCTAAATAAATAAAATCTTTAAAAAAAAAAAAGAATGCTGTTTGAAAGAAAATAAAAGGCATTAAAAAAAAAAAGATTTTATTTCTTTGACAGCCAAGCAGGGAGAGTGGCAGGCAGAAGGAGAGAGAAGCAAGCTTCTGGGGGGAGCAGGGAGCCCGATCCAGGGCTTGATCCCAGGACCCTGGGATCATGATCTGAGCTGAACGTGGTTGCTTAACCAACTGAGCCACCCAGGTGCCCCAGGAATTTATCTTTTTCATTACTCTTAAAATCTTTAGTCCTTTCTGTTAGGTGTTTACTGCCATATGAGCTAGGCATGTTTTTGTGTACAATTGGCCCATTTTGTCTTTGAGCTGCCTGGTACTGGTTAGTGACTGCTAAGAAATTGGTACATGATATATATTGTCTATCATCTATCCCTTTATCCTTGGGCCAGCCCTCACAACAGTTCTTTCTTTCCCCTTGTCTTTTTTTTTTTTTTTTTTAAGATTTTACTTATTTATTTGACAGAGATCACAAGTAGGCAGAGAGGCAGGCAGAGAGAGAGGGGGAAGCAGGCTCCCCATTGAGTAGAGAGCCCGATGCAGGGCTCAATCCCAGGACCCCGACATTATGACCTGAGCCAAAGGCAGAGTCTCAACCCACTGAGCCACTCAGGCGCACCCCCCCACCCCCGGCTTTGTCGTTTTTGTATTGGTTTTACTTGCTAAAATTTACTTGTTAATTTGCCTCAAATAACCTATCAATCTCTTCAAGGAATATACTTTTAATTAGTTTTGAAAGAATCCTAGTTTCTATATTTACATGACCCTTGGCTCATAATAATGCTGCTTTTGATACTGGAAATTTTAATCTCTTTTTATTAGGTTAATGTATTTCTGAATATCTGAAGTTTCTCATTTCTTCTGCCCATCTGTATATCCCATGTATTAGGATTTACAGTAATGATAGGGTTTTCTTTTTTAAGATTTTATTTATTTTTTTAAAGATTTTTTTTTTTTTAGATTTTATTTGTTCATTTGACAGACGGAAATCACAAGTAGGCAGAGAAGCAGGCAGAGAGAGAGGAGGAAGCAGGCTCCCCGCTGAGCAAGAGCCTGATGCAGGGCTCGATCCCATCATGACCTGAGCTGAAGGCAGAGGCTTTAACCCACTGAGTCACCCAGGTGCCCCTAAAGATTTTTTTTTTTAAGGTAATCTCTATACCTGTTATAGGGCTTGGACTAACAACCCTGAGAGCAGGAGCCATGTGTTCTTCCAACTGAGCCAGCCAGGTGCCCATACAGTAATGATAGTTGTAACAGAGACCCTGAAATGCAATGGCTCTGATAGAGGTAGACTTTTTCTCACCACATAAATGTCTTGTGCAGTCTTTCAAAGACCTGGTCTCCAAGTGACTTTTGCCATTTTAAAAACATGTTTCCAAGATTATTCTGTTTTTCTTTTGGTTGGCCTAAAGGAAGGGGCTTTGGAAGTTCAGGCCCTTTAAGTAAGTTGTGTCATTTCTCACAGTTCTTTGACTAAAGATTGGTCACATGACTGCTTATGACTGCAAGAGGCATTGGGAAATCTAGTTCATTCTTGGCCAGCCACGATCAGTTATGAAGGGAGAGAATGGGTTTTAGTGGCTATCTTTACCACAGCCTTATAGGTAAGTCTTGTGAGCTAAAGTTGGAGTAGAACGAGGAAGCAAAATGCTACAGATTACTTGAAACTAAACTGAGATTTTTAAAGCTAATTTAAATCATTACTAGATGTCATTTTTTTTAACAAATGTTATTCATTAAAGATTTGAGTGCCATCTTTGGGTCAAACACTTTAATAGAGTGCACTAGACTAATGGTTTGTAGTCTAATGAAAGGATCAGCTAAGTAAACAGACAATTATACAATATAATTAGTGCTATTTCTGGAGTAAATGGAGGAGAAGGCTATAAGAATACTTAAAATGAAATGACATTTAAGCTAAGCACTGAAAGATGAGACGGAATGATGTAAGGAAGAGGGGAGAGTATTGAGACAACAGGAAGAAAACACACAAAAGCCTGGAGAGCATGATATTCTTCAATAACGAATAACTGTATGGTGAGTAGTAGTGGTGAACAAGGGTTGAGAAGGAGAGATGAAATGGACCTGATTATAGAAGGGCCCAGAAAAATCAATTTAAAGAGTTTCTATTTTGAGGACAATGGTGAGCCATTGGGAGGTTTTAAATAAGGGAATAACTTACATTTGTAGTTTAGGTTGGCTTGGAGGGAAGAGGCAGGCACAGCGGTCAAGTCTCATTTGGGTGAGATACTAAGATTAGATTTGGGCAGTGGGGAAGAGAGGGGAGAGATTGTGATCGGAGACACGTAGTTGTTAAAACCTGGTGTCAGTATTGAGGAGAAAAGAGAAATCAAAGATGGTAAATGGTGGGGGGCACTTGGTTGGCTTATTTGGTAGATCATGTGAATCTTGATCTCTGGCTTGTAGGTTCAAATCCCATGCTGGGTGTAGAGGGTGTAGAGTTACTTAAAACTAAAATCTTGGGGCTCCTGGGTGGCTCAGTGGGTTAAAGCCTCTGCTTTCAGCTCAGGTCATGATCCTGGGGTCCTGGGATCAAGTCCCACATCGGCCTCCCTGCTCAGCGGGGAGCCTGCTTCCTCCTCTCTCTCTGCCTCCCTCTCTGCCTACTTGTGATCTCTATCAAATAAATAAATTTTAAGAAACAAAAAACTAAAATTTTAAGAAAAATTAAAATAATGAGTGATGACATAGTAGTGACTGAAGGAACATGTGAGTGTTTGCATGGAGGGAGTGGTTAGATGGAGCATATCCAAGCCAAATATGATAACTAAGATGGCCTCTGCCTACATCAAAATGTTTTTTTCTAAAATAGCCCAGGATCTACCCCTTGGTGGATGATAGTAAATACTGGTTTTTATAGCTGATGGAAGGTGCAAGGCATAAAGGAACTACTTTTTCTCTTTCTTTTTATGTTATTTTTTGTTTTTAAAAGATTTTACTTATTCATTTGTCAGAGAGAGAGAGAGCACAGGCAGGCAGACGGAGAAGCAGGCTCCCTGCTGAGCCAGGAGCCTGATGTGGGACTCGATCCCAGAACGCTGGGATCACAACCTGAGCTGAAGGCAGATGTTCAACTGACTGAGCCACTGAGGCCTCCCTTCTTTCTTTTTAAACTGAGGTATAATTGATATACATAATACATTATATTAGTTTCAGGTGTACAACATGATTCAATATTTGTATATATTGCAAAATGATCTCTACAATAAGTCTGTTAACATCCATCACCATACATAGTTGAACTATTTTTCTTGTGGTGAAAACTTTTTTTTTTTTTTAAGATTTTATTTATTTACCTGACAGAGAGCACAAGCAGGGGGAGCGGCAGAGGGAGAAGCCGACTCCCCGCTGAGCAGAGAGCCCAACAGAGGGCTTAATCCCAGTACCCTGGGATAATGACCTGAGTTGAAGGCAGAAGCTTAACAAAACGAGCCGCCCTGGTGCGCCTTGTGGTGAGAACTTTTAAGATCTCTCTTAGCAAGTTTCAAATATGCAGTATGGTATTAACTATAGTGGGCATGTTGTACATTATATATGCCTATGATTTATATATTTTGTAGCTGGTCCTTTTCACCCATTTTGCCCACCTCCTGCCTGCCTCTGGCAACCAACAATCTAGTCTCTGTATCTGTACGTTTGTTTTGTTTTTTTGTTTCAGATCCCATATATAAGTGAAATCATATGGTATTTGGATTCCCCTGTCTGACTTGGTTCACGTAGAGTGATGCCCTCAGGGTCCATCCATCTTGTCACAAATGGCAAGATTTCCTTTTTTGTGGTTGAATAATATTCGTGTGTGTGTGTGTGCGCGTGCATGCACCACATTTTCTTAATCTGTTCATCCACTGTTCAACCCACTTGGGTTGCTTCCATATTTTTACTTTTGTAAGTAATGGGCTGCAGTGAACATGGGGGTGCATTTATCTTTCTGTATTAGTGTTATCATTTTCTTTTGATAATTACGTAGAAGTAGAATTGTTGGATCCTTAGAACCACTATATAGAGAAAGATATATACACCCCCATGTTCACCACAGACCATCACTTACAAAAATAAAAATATTAGTGATTCTAATTTTAATTTTTTGAGGAACCCCTGTACTATCTTCCATAGTGTCTCCATCAATTTACACACTCACCAACAGTGTACAGAACCTAAACTACTTGTGTTGAATTTATTCCTGGCAATGTTATTTATTTTTTTTTAAGACTCCTTATTTGAGAGAGAGAGAAAGAGCGAGGACAAGCTGGGGAAGGGGCAGAGGGAGAGGAAGGAGCAAACTCCCCTATGTGCAGGGACCCAGATGCAGGGCTCAATCCCAGGACTCGGAGATCTGAGCTGAAGGTAGATTAGATGCTCAACCAACGGAGTCACCTGTGTTATTGTTTTTGATAATATTGTAAACGGTATTGCTTTCTTTATTTCACTTTAGTTTCCCTTGCTAGTATATAGAAATAAAGTCCATTTTTGTATATTGATCTTGTATCTTATAACCTTGCTAAACTCACTTATTAGTTCTGATAGTTTTTTGGGTAGCTTCCATAGGATTTTCTGCATATGAGATCATGTTATCTGTGAAAAAAGATAGTTGTTCTTTTGTTCCAAACTATACACTTTGAATTTCTTTTTATTGCTGGCTGCACTGGCTAGAACCTTCGATATATTACTAAATAGAAATAGTCTAGGGGTGCCTGGGTGGCTCAGTGGGTTAAAGCCTCTGCCTTTGGCTCAGGTCATGATCCCAGGGTCCTGGGATCGAGCCCCGAGTCCGGCTCTCTGCTCAGTGGGGAGCCGCTTCCTCCTCTCTCTCTGCCTGCCTCTCTGCCTACTTGTGATCTCTGTCTGTCAAATAAATAAATAATCTTAAAAAAAATAAAAAAAAAGAAATAGTCTAAAAGGACATTTTTGCCTTGTTCCTGATGTTGGGGGAAAGAACATTCAATCTTCATCATTAAGTATGATGTCAGCTCTGTGTTTATGGTACATAAAACATTTGGCGTTTTATAGGTTGAGGAAGTTCCCTTTTGTTCTTAGTTTTTTGAGAATTAAGAAAATCATGAATGGGCTATGGATTTTGTAAAATGCTTTTTCTGCATTTATTGATCATCTGATTTATTCTCCATTATCCTATAACTGGTTTATCCTACTTTACAAATGTGTGTATTACATTAGTAGATTTTTTTTTAAGATTTTATTTATTTATTTGACAGAGAGATCACAAGTAGGCAGAGAGGTAGGCAGAGAGAGAGAGAGAGGGAAGCAGGCTCCCTGCTGAGCAGAGAGCCCGATGCGGGGCTCAATCCCAGGACCTAAGCCAAAGGCAGAGGCTTAACCCACTGAGCCACCCAGGTGCCCCACATTAATAGATTTTTTAATATTAAACTAGTCTTGTATTTCTGAAATAAACCCCGGTTGGTCATGGTGTATAACTCCCTTTATATTTTGCTGAATTTGTTTGCTAATATTTTCTTAAGAATTTTCACAACATAGATTTTTAAAAAAATATTTTATTTATTTGAGGAGACAGGACAGAGAGAAATCACAGAAAGAGAAAGGGGGGAGGGGTAGAGGAGAGCAAGAAGCAGGCTCCTTACTTAGCAGGGAGTTGGGTGCAGGGCTTGATCCCAGGACCCCGGATCATGACCTGAGCTAAAGGCAGATGCTTAACCATCTGAGCCACCCAGGCGCCCCCACATAAATGTTTGAATCAACATCAAAACAAGGCCCCCACCTGCATTCAATTGATATGTCTCTTAAGTTTCTCTTATGGATTCCACTTCTCTTTTTCCCCCTTGTAATTTATTTGTTGAAGCTAGGTCACTTTCTCCTAACTTTTAGTTATTGTTGATTGTATCCACATGGTATTATTTTAAATTCTCTAACCTCTGTATTTTCTGTAAACTGGTAATGAGATCTAGAGGTGTGATGAGACTCCATTTTGATGTTTTGGTCACTTTAGGTAGTGTTTTGTATTTCCTATCGCATCATATTAGTTTTCCCATAATAATTACTTGTCTTTTATTGTGATATTAAAATTGTTCTATGAGTTCAGGTGTTCTTTACCTGATTCATCCAGTTTAAAATTCCTCTTCAGCTTTTCATTTAGTGAATGGTTTTGGAAGCTATATTAGTCTAGGTTCTCCAGAGAAATAGAACGGAAGAAAGACAGGAAGAAAATGAAGAAAGACATGAAGAAAATGAAGAAAGGAAGGAAGGAAGGAAGGAAGGAAGGGAGGGTGGGTGGGTGATTTTTATAGGAATGGCTCCTGAGATTCAGGAGGCCTAGAAATCCCATGATCTGCCATCTGGAAGCCAGAGAACCAGAAAAATTGGTGATAAAATTTGAGTCCAAATAAAAATAATAAAAATGAGTCCAAAGCCTGAGAACCAGGGGAGCCAATGGTGTAAGTCCCAGTTGAAATGCCCAAGAATTGGTGGACCAATGATTTAAGTCCCAGTTCAAGCCTGGAAGTTTGAGCACTAAAAGCACCAACTAAAAGCACCAACGTCTGGGGACAAGAGAAGATGAATGTCCCACCTCGAGCAAAAAAGCAAATTTGCCCTGACTGCACATTTTTGTTTTATGAAGACCCTCAACAGATTGGATGATGCCCACTTGCATTGATGAGGGCAATCTTCTTTACTCTGTCTGCTAATTCCAGTGCTAATCTCTTCCAGAAACACCCTTACAGACATGCCCAGAAATAATATTTTTGCCAGTTCTCTAGGCATCCTTTAGTCCAGTCAAGATGACACATAAAATTAACCATCACAGTAGCTTTTGCTGATCTTAGTCTAGCTTCATTACTTCATTAAGGGCTGCAGAATGGCAATTTTTAATTCTCTTGTTTATCCACTAGCTTACATATTTCTACACAGAAAAACTTTCCTTCATCAAATAATTGGTGACCCTGATAAAAACTTTGTGCAAGAAAGGCACATAAATGCCTGATTCTTTCCTTTTCCTACCAGTTTTCAGAATGAGTTGGGTTCTCCAGCATCTTTCAAAGGTAATTAATTAAAAATTTTTAATGTATGTGCTATATCTCTATCTATTGAAATTACTTGATTTTAACATATGTGATGTCTCTCTATCTATTGCAGTTATCCAGTCTCATACTCAAACTGTTCCATCTTTGGCTGGTGGAAGCTAGTTTGGATCCTTATTCATTTTGACATAACCCTAGTGTTCTTTGCCAGCTTCCTTGTGTTTTGGTATTACAGGATGTTCCACACTCAGCAAAAGCTCTTTTGAGGCACTTTCCCTCCCTCTCTCTGCCTGCCTCTCTGCCTCCTTGTGATCTCTCTGTCAAATAAATAAATAAGCTCTGTGCTCTGTTTTGAATCTTAGGGTGTATTTTCTGAAATTGCTATTTTACAAAATATTGAACTGCTTGAAAGAATCCTTACAATGACTTTATGATGTTGTTGTTATTATTATTATTATTATTATTATTATTATTTTGGAAACAAAGAATATTTAAAGAAAGATGGGATAAGGAAAGAAAGCAAATGATTCAAAATAGCCCTAGTTTGAAATGCTGCATCCGGCCTGAGATTTGTTCCCCCCACAGCAGCTTTGCAGCCTTCCAATGGGAGCAGAAACATTTGGATCAAGACTGGTTCTTTTCTTGGCATTTGACAAAGTAGCACTTTTGGTACATTGTGCTTGCATGAAGCTAGATATTGTTGATTCAGCCTTTGTGACATGTTTGAACCCTGGTTTCCTGTAGTTTTGTTGGTCTCTGGTCAAGTGTCCAGGGCACTCGCCGCCTATTTCAGTTGTCTATTTGGTTCTTCTTCGTAATTTAATATTTATACCACGTGCTCCTCTCTATCTTGGTAGCAAGACGCGTGGGATTTAGAGGAGAACCTGCACAGTTTCTCACTGGTGTCCGACCTTTCTCAAGTTGTTGCTTCATCTTTCCAAGCCTCAGAAATGGGGCTGTCCTGAGAAGTAAATGAGAATAATGCATCTGGGCAATTTGGCAGACTGACAGAGTTTGGCTTTAGGTTCAAATTCAAGCTCTGCCATTTAATGTGGAACCTTAAGCAAATTATTTACTCTTATTTTCTTCATTCAAAAAATGTGTATAGTGGGGCACCTGGGTGGCTCAGTGGGTTGGAGCCTCTGCCTTCGGCTCGGGTCGTGATCTCGGGGTCCTGGGATCGAGCCCCGCGTCAGGCTCTCTGCTTGGCGGGGAGCCTGCTTCCCTCCCTGTCTCTGCCTGCCTCTCTGCCTACTTGTGATCTCTCTCTCTCTGTCAAATAAATAAATAAGGTCTTTGGGAAAAAAAATGTGTATAGTATCTATGCCAGGAATATTACATGAATTAGATGGGATATCTAAGCAAACTAAAATACTTAATCCAGAATTTGGCATTTTTAATTATTGTTTATTGAATCTGTTTTATTTTCTTATTTTTTAATTAAACTCTATGCCCAATGTGGGTTCAAACTCATAACCCTGAGATCGAGAGTCTCATGCTCCTCCAACTGAGCCAGCCAGGCACCCCAGCACTTGGCATATTTTAGTACAATAATTTTAATTTTTGTTTTTATAAATCCCCAAACATCTTTTAATATGCAAGTGTCTTAATAAAATGATAGCTGATAGATACTGATTTTTTAAAAAAAGATTTTGTTTATTTATTAGAGAGATTTAGCATGGGGGGTAGGGGCAGAGGGAGAGGGAGAAGCAGACTACCTGCTGTGTGGGGGTGGGGGTGGCACATGGGCTGAATCCCAGGACCCTGAGATCATGACCTGAGCCAAAAGCAGACACTAAACCGACTGGAGCCACCCAGGAGCCCCTAGATGCTGGATTTTTCGATCTGCAAAGTTTGCCCATTCCTTTAGGCATGTGGGTATATGTATCAGCAGAACACCAAACAATATCATGAGGTATTCCTTTCAACTTCAGGTTATTTGAAGGTTATCTGGAGTGGGGATGAAGCAGAGAAAGAAGAGGGGCATCTGCTGATGCAGTTATTTTTACTCGGGACACTTGGCTAAAAAGGTATTTCCAAACCTTAAATGATTTTATCTTTCTTCTCAAAAGTTTGCAGGGGTGCCTGACTAGCTCAGTTGGTAAAGCATTATACTCTTGATCTCCAGGTTGTGAGTTTGAACCCCACACTGGATGTAGGGATTACTTTAAACAAAAAAATAGCCTGTGCTGTTTTTATTTATTTAATTTTATTTATTATTTATTTTTATTACTTGCATGGGCTGCTTTTTTTTTTTTTTAAGATTTTATTTGTTTATTTGACAGAGAGAGATCACAAGTAGACAGAGAGACAGGCAGAGAGAGAGAGAGGGAAGCAGGCTCCCTGCTGAGCAGAGAGCCCGATGCAGGACTTGGTCCCAGGACCCTGAGATCATGACCGGAGCCAAAGGCAGCGGCTCAACCCACTGAGCCACCCAGGCGCCCACTTTTTAAAAAGTTTTTATAAACACAGTGTTATTTATAACATCTTCAAGGGTTAATACTACAAAAATCCAAGTACTATTACTCACTTGTGGTAAGCCAGCCTCCAATATGGCTCATAATGATCCTTACCTCCTGCTATTTATGTCCTTGTATAGTCTACTCCTACATTATTTGTGGTGACATGTGTAACTAATGGAATATTGTAGAAATAATCGTGTATGACTTCTGAGGCTGGAACATAAAAGACTTTGCAACTTTAGTGCTGCTCTCTTCTGTCACTGGATCTGGCAAAAGCCATCTGTCATGTCATGAGAACATATGAACAGTCCTATAGAGGTACCCTCATGGTTAAGAACAGAGACCTTCTGCCATCAGTCAACAACAACTTGCCATCTGGGAAGCATGTCTTTCATTCCCAATCAAGTATTCAAATGACTGTGACACTTGCCATCCTCTTGAATGTAATATCCTGAGAGATTCTCAGCCAGAACCACCTAACTAACCCAGTGCCTAAATTGCTAACCCATATAAAAGGTGTGAGATAATAAATGATTATTAGTAGTTTTTTAAAAAGATTTTATTTAGGGGTGCCTGGGTGGCTCAGTGGGTTAAAGCCTCTGCCTTCTGCTCAGGTCATGATCCCAGAGTCCTGGGATCGAGCCCCGCATCAGGCTCTCTGGTCAGCGGGGAGCCTGCTTTCCCGCGCTCTCTCTCTGCCTGCCTCTCTGCCTACTTGTGATCTCTGCCTGTCAAATAAATAAATAAAATCTTAAAAAAAAAAGATTTTATTTATTTGATGGAGGGAGACACAGCAAAAGAGGGAACACAAGCAGGGGGAGTAAGAGAGGGAGAAGCAGGCTTCCCACTGAGCAGGGAGCCCGATGCGGGGCTTAATCCCAGGACCCCGGGATCATGACCTGAGCTGAATGCAGACACTTAACGATTCAGCCACCCAGGCGCTCCTATTACTGTTTTTTTTTAATTTTTATTTATTTGTTTGACAGACAGAACGCACAAGCAGGCAGAGTAGTAGGTAGAGGGAGAGGGAGAAGCAGGCTCCCCACTTATCAAGGAGCCCAAGGTGGGACTCGATTCCAGGACCCTAGGATCACGACTGAAGCCGAAGGCAGTCAACCAACCAACTGAGCCGCCCGGGCGCCCCTGATTATTACTGTTTTAAGAGCCCAGTTTTATGTAATTTGTTATGTAGCAATAGATAACTAATATACTTTTTAAAAAAATTTTTTTAAAGATTTTATTTATTTATTTGACAGACAGAGATCACAAGCAGGCAGAGAGAGAGGAGGAAGCAGGCTCCCTGCTGAGCAGAGAGTCCGATCTGGGGCTCGATCCCAGGACCCTGGGATCATGAGCTGAGCCGAAGGCAGAGGCTTTAATCCACTGAGCCACCCAGGTGCCCTGGTAACTAATATACTGATTATAAATAATTATTACGTTATATGAAGTATTCTTCTACCTAAGGAATGGCAAACTCATGAAATTTCCCTTTCAAGATAATGTTAAGACTCATCTATACTCATGAATCACTGTATTGTACACCGGAAACTAATATAACACTGTGTGTTAACTATACTGGAGTTAAAAAAAAATACAATTTAAAAAACGGTAAAAACAGGACTCAACTAGGCTCATAAAGATATTAGCAACTATCATTATCTTCAGTTAACTTGCCCCTGGTCTATATATCACTCAAGCTTGACAAAACACTAACTCTGGGCTAATTTTGCCTACCATTTACTCCTGGGCTGCTAAATGCTAAATGGAGAAAAACACCTGTGTCATTTGCCACTATAAATTCTTGCTTTCCAACCACAGCTTGATCCCCAGTGCTACCAGGACGTTCTTTTGTATCCTTAGTCAGCTCTCATGGCACTCTTCATTTAGGTTATTTTGGATTCCCATTCTCCGCTCTTAAGATACTTAGATACCACCACAGGCTCTCTCTCAGCCTACCACCTTCCTGACAGAGAAAATAGCTTATCTGCCTTCACCCTTTCCTCCTATTACAATGGAGGCATATTCCTCTTAATGTATTCCTCTTACTGTTTCAGGTTTATCCCTCGCCAGATCCCCTTCTCTACTTTCTTCTCAGAATTTTTCCTCTCTCCTAGATCTTCAACTTCTCACCACAGGATCCTTCTCATTAGTTGAATACAATGAATTTATTTAAATCTAGTATTTATTTACATGAGCCATTATAGAGGTATTAACAGTGTGCTAGCATTTGAAATGAGTTACTGATTGTATAACAGAGTGTATAAAGTCTTGAATTCAGATTGGTATTCTGTCTTAGCCCTGTCAGAAACTCCCTCTGTGACCCCAAACCATTTTTTTTCTGTGATTTAGTTTCCTCTTAAGTCAAATTGGAATGGTATCTTTGGGAGAAAACCATCCGAGTGAAAACATAAATGCCAAGGGCTTAGTACTCAGGTTAGAAATGCAGAAGGCTCCTATGACGGTTCATACTTGTGAGTACACTAGGGAGCACCTCATATATATCAAACTAAAGCATGATTTCGATTAGGAATGAAATTTAGGATATATATTCTGAATAGATAAAGTTGGGAAAGAGAGATTGTGGGGTTTTGTTACAGTTTTCTTAACTACTATACATTACTCTGATCTGCCCTGTGAGGACGAACTGTCCTTGGGAAGATACTGAATTATTGAAGGACCTCAGTTTAATCAGTTTGGTATAACTGCACAGAATATTCAGTATTGATTAAATAATAATGAATACAGTGGGTTAACTGAAGTCCATCAAAATATAACATTAAAATCATAAAGAAGAAAAAGAAACTTGGCAGAATAAGTATATGAATATATGCCCAACATACTGATTTATTAAATTAATTCACATAGTATCTTCAGGTTAAAAGTTATTAAATTACAAAATAAAATGATCCAGTCATCTATTCTAAAAAAAAATTACCCCAAGCTTAATGACTTATAATAACAATAATTTTTTGATCTCTGTATCTGTGGGTCAGAACATTTCTGGCTGTGGTCTCTCAGGCAGTAGTAGTCCAGTGATAGCCAAAGGTGGAACCAAGTGGGCCTACGATCAGTGAGTGGTGGTGGGCATTTCTCTTCATAGTGTCTAGGCTTCTCTCAGCAAGCTGGTTTGAACTTCTGCAGAATATGGCAGCTTTAGACAGTCCAACCACCTACTTTGTGGCTCAGAGCTTCAGTGCAAATCTTCCAGCAAAGAAGTGTAAAGTTGGGGAGCCGGGGTGGCTCAGTGGGTTAAGCCTCTACCTTCGGCTCAGGTCATGATCTCAAGGTCCTGGGATCGAGCCCCACATCAGGCCCTCTGCTCAGCAGGGAGCCTGCTTCCCTCTCTCTCTCTCTGCCTGCCTCTCTGCCTACTTGTGATCTGTCTGTGTCAAATAAATAAATAAAATCTTAAAAAAAAAAAAAAGAAGTGTAAAGCTGTATAGCCTCAGAAGTTATACAGAATGGTTTCATGCACTATTACATCCTCTTGGTTCCTTGTGAATCACAGGCTCACCCAGATTCAAGGGAAGGGGAATTTGATTCTATCTATTGATGGGGCAGGGGCAAAATTACTTTGTAGAACAGCATGTGGGAGGAAGGATATTATTCTTGCAGTCTTTGGAAAATATACTCTGCTGCAGTGATCTAAGGGAATGGAAATACTGTTTTTTTTTTTTCCCCATGAGAGAGAGGCAGACAGAGACAGACAGACACCATTAAAGAGCTCTCATGACTCATCAGATTCAAAACAAATTAGGCAAATCCATCAAGGGGGACAAACTAAACACCTGGCATGCGGGTGTGAGTTATGCATAACAATTCCAATTATTATCAAATTATTATCTTTCATATGAATGAACAATCCTGGGCCAAATGGTGGTACATAGAGTTCATTTCAGCCAAAGATGATGATATCAATGTTTTTCCCCTCAGAAACAAAAATAAAATTTCAAGACAAACCTGAAGGCAATTTTCTTGTTGAAAATAAGTCCAGGGGCACCTGGGTGGCTCAGTGGGTTAAAGCCTCTGCCTTTGGCTCAGGTCATGATCTCAGGGTCCTGGGATCAAGCCCCACAAGGGGCTCTCAGCTCAGCAGGGAGCCTGCTTCCTCCTCTCTCTCTGCCTGCTTCTCTGCCTACTTGTGATCTCTGTCTGTCAAATAAATAAATAAAATCTTAAAAAAAAAAGAAAGAAAATAAGTCCAGGTGCCATCTGGTGGTGAGACAGTCAAATGTGAATTCTGTCTTGTTGAGAGCAATTTCCGAGTTGTCATTTGAGAGTGTATACACAGTATTTAAGGAAAGACAACAATTCCAACATCTGCAAGGGTATTGTCCAAAC
Source organism: Martes martes (assembly GCF_963455335.1). Taxonomy (NCBI): domain Eukaryota; kingdom Metazoa; phylum Chordata; class Mammalia; order Carnivora; family Mustelidae; genus Martes; species Martes martes. Next base: position 93,591,025 of record NC_137892.1, on the reverse strand, counting down.
AAACAGCCAAAGCACAAACACAGGGAGGGAAAGGACATAAAAAAGAAGTAGTAACAGAGCATCCACTCCAGAGTGTCCAGACAAATCAAATCACTCTCCTTTTTATAAATCCTAAACCCCTTAATCCTCTGTCCTATTGGCTTTTATGCACCTTCAAATTAGGTATGAAGGGTATGAGAGAGAATAAGTTAGAGCAGACAAGGTTTGGGGCGGCTGGCTGGCTCACTTGGTAGAGCATGAAGCTCAATTTCAGGCTGGTGAGTTCAAGCTCCATACACTTTACTTAAAAAACAAAAAGAAAAAAAGAAAGAACAAAAGAAAAAAAAAATAAAGGAAAGGTTTGCTATTACTGGGTAGGGGGCAAGGGAGGTAGTTCAGCCAAATGATGACTGTAGTGATTGACCCTAGAAATGTAGGCTGTTTCCTCCATGTTGTTCCTTGTCTCCTGGACCCACAGGCATCTGAGAATTTACCATAGCAAAACCCTGGCGGTTTATTTAGAATAGAAGAATAATCAGTGAGGTCAGATTGATGATACATCTTTCTGGTTTAACTCTCTTTGATGGGCACCAGGGGACTGTGGTTACTGCACTAGAATTGTACGATCCAAATAATGGGTAACGCTCTGATATGCTTACTGGGCATTATGCACTGTGCTCATCACTTTACATCTCACTTAAACTCACATAAATTCATCTCGTTATATAGATGAAGAAACTGAATTTAAGAAAAGTTACATAATTTGCTGACTGACCATATATCCCTATAAATGTTGGAGTTGGGATTCACCATACGGCCAAAAAACCCCTAGATTCCTTTTCACGTTGCTTTAACTACAAGCGATTTGATGTAAAGGCCTTTGAAATCTATTTGTGTTACCAACCTCTTCAAATAAGTTTGACAGCAGCACTCTGCACTGATGCAGCCCCTGCCCACTGCTCGAAAGTGGCTTTATTGATTTTAGGAGGCCCTTCCCTTAACTGCTAACCGGGAGAGTCATTCTTTTCATCTCTGAGTATTGTCTCTTAGGTCCCTCCGCAACCCCCGCCGCCCCGCCCCGCCCCTGCCCCCGCCGCGCTCTGGAATGCAGAGCCCTGCTCTGGGGCACACCTCCCCTCCCCATCCCCGCCTTCCTACACTCTAGGTCCTTTCCGAGCTGCTTTTGCTGGGGGAGGCCCAGCTAGTAGGAGATTGCCCTGCAAATCCACCAACCACCAAACCAAAACTGCCCGCCCTGAGTTCACAGGAGGTAGGGTCAGGGTGACCAGACGCAACAAATATAATTACAGGACATAGTTACATGTTAAAAAACAAAAACAAAAACAAAACTATTCGTGGTTTCTGTGAAATGTAAACTTAACCGGGCACCCTGTATTTCACCTGGCAACCGTAGGTAGGGGAACAGGGGTAAGGCTGGAAATTCGGGGCGCTCGAAGGAGGGGGCTTCCGGGCCTTTTGGGGCCCGGAGTGAAGCGTCACACGGGCGCAGTGTGTGCTGCCAGCAGCCAGACCCGCTCGCGCGCGAAGATAGATGGCCGCTAGCCTGGGCTGGAACCCCGTCCAGGGCTCGGGGCTCAGGAACGTTCGAGGCGACCCGAGGTGTCCGGCTCTCGCTTTCTGAACAACAGCGAATCCTAAAGACGGGAGAGACCACAGGCCAGAGGCAGGCCGCCCGACTTCAAGATGGCGCCAGCGGGCGCTGCCAGCTGCCAAGATGGCCGCACGGGATTGCGCTCGCGCTCGCGGCTCCCCTCCCCCCAGGCGCCCGGGAGGCCGGGAGCGGGAGGCCGGGAGCGCGACGCGCGTCGTCGTGCGCCGGTTACCCTGCGTCCGGGTCGGTGGTCCCGGCAGCTTCTAGCCCCGCGCCATGCGGCTCCTCGGCTGGTGGCAGGTCCTGCTGTGGTTGCTGGGGCCTCCCGCCCGCGGCCTGGAGGGTGAGTGCGGGCTGGGGCCGCGGCCAGGGGCGGCAGGCGGCGGCGAGGGAAATGACCGGGCGCGGGGGAGGTCCGCTAGGACGACGCTCTCTGACCTGCGCTGGGTCTCGCGGCGCGCCCTCGGCCCTTCCTGGCGCCGGCCGGCGCGCCCAGCCCCGCCTCGTCCCTCTTCCAGCCGGTGTGGCCCCGAGTGGTGGTCCGCGGTGGCGGGGAGCCCGTGCAGGCCCCGGCAGCAGGCGTCAGTCACGGGAGTGGCCGTGTACTAGCTCCTACTGAGGCATACCTTTTATTATGAATGAGAGAAATCGTAACGAAGAGCCGGCATTTACGGCGCCCCTTCGAGGAGGCCGGACTGTACCTTCCCGCAGTTAGCCCTCGCACCCGCCGTAGGAGAGAGGCTGCAAGAGGCTCTCCACGTTACAGGTGGAGGTGCGGAGCTCAGGGTCGGATATGCCCTTCGGGTCGTGGTACAGCCCGTCCTTCTGCCTACAGAGCCCACGCTTTACTTGGCACCTTGAGGGATCCTTTTTTTTTTTTTTTTTAAGATTTTATTTATTTATTTGACAGACAGAGATCACAAATAGGCAGAGAAGCAGGAAGAGAGAGAGGAGGAAGCAGGCTCCCTGCTGAGCAGAGAGCCCGATGTGGGGCTCCATCCCAGAACCCTGGCATCACGACCCCAGCCGAAGACAGAGGCTTCAACCCACTGAGCCACCCAGGGGCCCCGAGGGATCCCTTTTTAAAGAAGGCTGCTCTTGCTCAGGTGGCCTGGATGGACAGATGAGAAAAATAGAGGAGACTCCCCGCGTAACCCCCTGCTTGCCCTGGCATGCTCTTGGGGCCGCTTCAGGCCGGGAGGCAGCCACCCTGGAGGCAGGGCTCCTAGGGCCTTATCCTCAGTCCCAAGGCCCCCCACTCCTCACAATTTGTTAATGTCTAGACCTTTCGGCCTTGCTTGTCACTCCCTAGGGAAATAGGCAGGCCTTTGCTTTCCCGTGGGGCGTCCAGGCAGGAGGCAGGGCCGTCAGGTGGCTGAGCAGGAGGAAGGGGGAAGTATAGTAACACAATCACTGATGAAAGCACTGGTTCTGTGCCAGGTGCTGTGCTTCGTGCTTTTATGAGCATCATCTTATTTGATCTTGAGATGTTTATGAAGGAGCTGTTGCTTTGGTTCCCGTTTTACAGATGAGTAAACCGAGACTCAGTGTCAGTAAGTGTTCTGCCAAGGTCTCCAACAGGCAGAAGTTGAGGAGGCCATGATTCAAGCCCATGCCTGCCTGCTTCACAGTCAAACCTCTGTACTACATTTCTTTGTCACTGTGCTTAACCACCAGCTTCAGAGAGGGGACAGCATGTGCTGGATAGCTTTTGTTTCCCAGGTCGTTTTCTAGCCTTGTCTGTCCTGCGCTGTGCCCTAGCTGTCCCTTATGGCCTAACAACTGGCTGTCTTGCCTTCTGGGTTCCCGTGGGTTGGAATGAAGGGAGCATGAGGTCAGGATATTGGTTCTCTCAACTTTCTCCCTTAGGGGTTATCATGGTTGGCTTTGTCCTTCCGTGGAAAGTCAGAGCTTCTAGACGGGCGAGCACACGGTTCCAAGGTTCTGTGACTGTTGCGGCTTCTAAAAAACAATTTTTTTTTTTTAAGATTTTACTTATTTATTTGATAGAAGACACTGTGAGAGAGGGAACACAAGGAGTAGGAGAGGAAGAAGCAGTAGGAGAGGGAGAAGCAGGCATCCCTCTGAGCAGGGAGCCTAATGTGGGTCTCAGTCCCTGGAACCTGGGATCATGACCTGAGCCCAGAGCAGATTAACGACTGAGCCACCCAGGCACCCCTGCTTCTGAACTCTTTAAGGTCTGTGAGTGGTTAACTGGCTCCCTCTGTGCTGTTACTGGCCCTGAAGTGCCTTACCATTGCTCTTGGTTTCTCTGACATCCAGCCCACATGTTGGTGGCCCCTTTACTAATATCTTCTCACATTGCCCACTTTGAGTGTGCTCTGTTTCCAGGCAGAATCTTGTTGATTCGGGGGACCAACTTGTAGTCAGTGTGATGTGAGCACTCCCCCCTCCCCCAGCAGTCTGGGCCACGTGCATGCAGACCTGAGGATAACACCAGCCATAGGGTGGGCCATTGGTTGTCATGGTGTGGCCTTGAATGGGGTGAGGACAGAGGGACTTTCACCACCTGGGTCCTTTTTAGGGTGGCTGGAAATCTAAGGCTTTGGGGCCTGTAGTGGACACTACTGGGAGATGAGCAACTGGAGGTAGCAGTGCTGTCCAGGTGTCAAAGCACAGGAACCACCTCTTGGCTTCAGCACCCCCATGCCCGTCTTCCCTAGGCTGTCAACTAGCAGATTTTTACTGAGCATACATCCCATGTCATATGCTCTGCTGAACGCTTGAGGTACAGTGGTGAGCCAGACAGAGAAACAGGTCCGCCCTCCTATCTGCTGGGGAGGATAGACATTAAATGACTACAAATAATTAAGTAAATTCCAACAGTGGAAAATGCTTCAGTGAGAGTCCCAGGGTATTATTGGATGCTGTGATGGGAGACCCCTCTGGTCTAAGGGTCAGGGAGGGTGAAGTTCACCTTGAAATTCACCTTGCAAAAGTGAAGTTTAAGGTAAGATCTGAAAGATGATTCAGATTAGCCAGCAGGAGAGCCCGTGGAGGGCTTCCCTGGTAGAGAACCAGCCCTCGGGACAACACTGAGGTAGGTGTAAGAGATTGCGAGTGTTCAGGTACCAAGATGTCTGGTGAACTCGTTCAGAGTGTGGACAGAGGCCACACCATGAGGGGCCTGGTATTGCTGCCACAGAAGCCATTGTGAAAAACCTGTGGCTGGTAGAGAGCCTTCTGAGCAAAACTGGAAGGGTGTGAAGGATCTGACCTAGGCTAGGGCTCCCTGGCAGCGTGGGCTCCGTGCCCCCACCCTTGTTCTCCAGATATCTTTCTTTCTTTTTTTTTTTAAAGATTTTTTTTTTTTTTTTTAAATTTGACAGAGAACACAAGGAGGCAGAGAGGCGGGCAGAGAGAGAGAGAGGGGGAAGCAGGCTCCTTGCTGAGCAGAGAGCCCAATGTGGGGCTTGATCCCAGGACCCTGAGATCATGACCCAAGCTGAAGGCAGAGGCTTTAACCCACTAAGCCACCCAGGGCGCCCCCCCCCCACTTTTTTTTTTTTTTTTAAGATTTATTTATTTATTTGACAGAGAGAGATCACAAGTAGGCAGAGAGGCAGGCAGAGAGAGGGGAAAGCAGGCTCCCCGCTGAGCAGAGAGCCCGATGTGGGGCTCCATCCCAGGATGCTGAGACCATGACCTGAGCTGAAGGCAGAGGCTTAACCCACTGAGCCACCCAGGTGCCCACCAGATATCTTTCTTGCTGCCAGTGATGCAGTGATTTTCATTTTTTCGTGGCTCACACGCAGTCAGTGTGTTGAGGTTAAGCATTCTCTTTTAAAAGGCACGTGACGCTGCAAGGGTTCAGCAGCTCTCACATGGTATGTCATTTCTGTTTTGGTGTGGAATAATTCAGTTTCCTCTCTTCCCAATACTCAAGTGAAAACACTGGTACCTGAGGGCATAAGAATATTATGGTGCCTAATGTGTACTGTCTACTTAACTCTTTTACAGGAGCGAAAAATAACCCTCCTGAACTGAAAATACCAGCTCTGTGTGTGCATCACTCAGACTCCCTTTTGATTTTTTGCAGGGGATATCTATCCATTTTTGTGAGGGTGATCAGATAGAGCCAGGTTCTAATTTCTGCCCTGATTTTTTTTTTTTTTTCTCCTGAGGTGGATCTTGGCATTTTCTATGTACTTATGAGACCTAAGATGTTGGTTAGGTTCAGAGAGAGCAGATGTCTGTGGAGCTGGGGCATTTGGGAGGAGTGTTGGCTGCTATACCTGGCACCCTTTGTTTTCCAGACCTGTAACCTTTCTGGCTTCTTTTCCTCCTCTGTTTTGTGGCCGCCCCAGCAAACATGTTTTTCTTCTGATTATATAAGCGGTACATGCTCATCAACCAAAGGCTACAGAAAGACTGTCATTGTGATCCCACCGCCACCAAATTGGCAGGGTTTCCTGCAAAGGCACCCAGAGCCTTCTCTGAGTCACAGTCACAGTCATACAAGAGCTTGACTTTCTTTTGTCAAGGCCCCCCCTCCTGCTGAAGCCATATACTCTGCTCTGTCTAACCTCTACTGTTCTTGCCTTCCTCACCTTTCCCATCAATTTGATATATCCTTAAACTTCTCTGTTCTAAAAGCTGAAACAGAAACCTCCTTTGGCCCCTTATCACCTACCCTGGCTTTCTTGTCCCCTTCCTAGCTACATTTTCAGAAAAACTGTGTCTGTTTATCAGTGTCCTTACTGTTTCTTGTGCTCACCATTCTTCTGTGTGGATCCATATTTCCATCCAGTATCATTTTTCTTTGGCCTGAAAGAATTCCTTTGAGATTCTTGTTCTGGGTGTTTGTTGGTGATGAAGACTTTTAGATTTTAATGTTTCTGAAAAGGTATTTGTTTTCCCTTCTTTTTTTTTTTCTTTTTTTAAAAGATTTTATTTATTTTTTTGAGAGAGAGACAGAGCATGAGCAGGGTGGAGGGCAGAGGGAGAGGGAGAAGCAGACTCCCTGCTGAGCAGGGAGCCCCATGTGGGACTGAGCCAAAGGCAGACACTTAACCATCTGGGCCACCCAGGTGCCCCTTCCCTTCATTTTTGAAAGGTATTTTTCCTGGGTATAGAATTTTAGGTTTATAGATTTTTTCCATTCAGTACTTTAAAGTTCCTACTTATCTTTTTTTTTTTTTTCATTTAAAAATATTTTATTTATTTATTTGACAGACAGAGATCACAAGTAGGCAGACAGGCAGGCAGAGAGAGAAGGGGGAAGCAGGCTCCCTGCTGAGCAGAGAGCCAGATGTGGGGCTCGATCCCAGGACCCTGGGATCATGACCCGAGCCAAAGGCAGAGGCTTTAACCCACTGAGCCACCCAGGTGCCCCTGAAGTTGCTACTTATCTTGCTTGCATTGTTTTCATCAAGGAACCTGCTGTAATCTTTATCTTTCTTCCTCTGTACGCAGTATATCTTTTTTCTCTGGCTGCTTTTAAGATTTTTGTTTTTGTCACTGATTTTGAGCGATTTGATTATGATAATATCTTGGTGTAGTTCATTGAGCTTGGGGTTTGCTGAACTTCTTAGATCTATAGATTTATGATTTTCATCAAGTATGTGCAGTTTTTAGTTATTATTAATTCATATACTTTTTCTGTCCACACTAACCTCCCCACTCTGCCTTCTGGGTATTCTCATGATCTGTATGTTAGGCCACTTGAAACTATCCCACAGCTCACTGATTCTCTTAATTTCTTTGGATTCTTGTTTTCATTGTGTGTTTGATTTTGGATAAGTTCTGTTGCTGTGCTTTCAAATTCAAACTTGGTTGCTATCCTTCAAATTCACTAGTCTATCTTTTCTTCTGCATTGCCTAATCTGCTGTTAATTCCACGCAGTGTAGTTTTCATTTCAAACATTATAGTTTTCGTTGCCAGAGTACAATCTGGGTCTTTTTGAAAAATCATATTATAATTGACACATAACATTATATTAGTTTCAGGTGTACAACATAATGATTTATTATTTGTGTATAATTGCACAATGATCACCACAGTAAGTCTAGTTAACATCTGACACCATGCATAGTTACATTTTTTTCCTTGTGATGAGAACTTCTAAGGTTTACTCTTAGCAACTTTCAAATATGCAAGACAGTATCACTAACTAGAGTCACCATACTGTACTTTACATTGCCATGACTTACTTTGTAGCTGGAAATTTGTACTTTCTGACCATCTTTACCCATTTCATCCCCTCCCCCCACCATCACCTCTGGCGACCACCAGTCTGTTCTCTGGATCTATGAGCTATTTATTTATTTATTTATTTATAAAGATTCCACATGTAAGTGAGAGCATATGGTATTAGTCTTTCTGAGATTTACCTCACTTAGCGTAATGGTCCATCCGTGTTGCAGATAGCAAGGTTTCCTCTTTTTGTGACTGAATAATAATATTGTGTGTATAGATCTATGTTCTTTATTCATTCATCCTTTGGTAGACACTTAGGTTGCTTCTGTGGCTTTTGTAAATAAGGCTGCAGTGAATATGGGGTGCATATATTTTTTTCAAATTAGTGTTTTTGTTCCGCCCAGAAGTGGAATTGCTGGATCAGATGGTAACTATAGCTTTAATTTTTTGAGGAACCTCCATACTGTTTTCCACAATAGCTGCACCAATTTATATTCCTTCCAAGAGTGTACAAGGGTTTCCTTTTCTCTCCACGTCCTCACTAGCACTTGTTATTTCTTGTCTTTTTGATAATAGCTAATCTGAGAGGTAGGAGGTGAGATCTCTGTGGTTTTAATTTGTGTTTTTTTTTTTTTTAAGATTTTATTTATTTGACAGAGATCACAAGTAGGCAGAGAGACAGGCAGAGAGAGAGGAAGCAGGCTCCCTGCTGAGTAGAGAGCCTGATGCAGGGCTTGATCCCAGGACACTGGGATTGTGACCTGAGCCTAAGGCAGAGGCTTTAACCCACTGAACCACCCAGGCGCCCCTCGATTTGTGTTTTGATGTGCATCTTTTACATCTTATGTCTCTATATCTGTTTAACTTTCTGAACATATGTAATAGAGTTATAATTACTGTTTTAATATCCTTATCTCCTAACTCTGACATCTACAAGCTGTAGGTCAGTTTTAATTGGTTAATTACCTTTCTCATTATTGATCATATTTTCCTGCTTTTTTTGGCATGCCTGGTAATTTTTGATTGGATGCCAGACATTAATTTGACCTTGTTGAGTGCTGGATATTTTAGTATTCCTCTGAATATTCACGAGTTTTGTTCTAGGGTACAGTTAAGTTAGCTGAGTATGGTATGTTCCTTGCTTTTAAGGTTTTGCTAGGCAAGAGCAGAGCTGTATTTACTGTAGGATCAATTTTGCCCCACTACTTTTGTGTACGCTCCCCAGTGCTCAGGGAACTGTGAGTTTTTCCAGTCTAGCTGGTGGGAACAGGTACGCTTCCCAGCTCTATATGAGGGTTGGGTACTGTTGCCTCTGATCCTTTTGGGTGGTTCTTTGACTAGCTTTGGGAGCTTACCCACATATAAATGCTGACCGGTGTACTTGATTGGGGTCACTCTGCAGGTCTCTGGAGCTTGCCCATCTCTACTATTCTGTTTCACGAACTCTAGCTTTCTTGGTCTCTGTGAACACTCAGTACCATCTCCTCAACTTGAGGAGTGCTGGACTCTGCTTGCTTCCTTCCCCTGCTCCCTGAACCATGGCAGGCATTCCCTCTGGTGGTAAACTGGAACACTTGCAGGACTCTCCTCTTCCTGTTTCGTTGCCTGCTAACTAGTCTCCTGAAACCGGTTCACATTTTTGGCCTTTTTTGGGTTGTTTCACTAGGGAGGGTGAATCTGGTCCCTCTTACTCCAGCTTAGCCAGAGCAGAATTCTCAGACAAGGTTTTTGAATTGCTGAATGAATCTGCAAATATCTTGGGGATATTCTCTGAGACCTGTACAAGTGTGCATACCTTAGGAAGCTTCCCCAACTTTAAAGCCAGTTGGTTATTTACACTTTGATGACATGCTGTTGGCTTGGCAGAGCCCATTGCATGGGTGGTGGTTTCCCAGCCACATGGTGAGCTTGTCTGAGTACAGCTGGGCTCATTGGTTCCCCCCTGGTCAGTGCTTGGCAGTGAGTCTGGCAGCTCTTGTTGAGTTAATGGGAGTTGGAGGGCAGGAGTCCCTGTTGCAGGGGTGAGTGGAGATTGCTCAGTGGTTGAATGAGACTTCCCCAGACTCTTCCCTTACCTGAGCATTTTGCCCAAGTTCTATCTTGTGGCTCCACAGTGGGAAGAAGGTCCTCCTTCGCCCTGCTGTGGCCCTGGCCCTGAGGGCTGCACCTCCTGGCGCTCCCAAGGGCAGCAGACAGGAGAGTAGGCTCTGTCTGGCTAGGGAGGCACGGCAGGCAGGAGCTGCTGTATGGCTGGAGCATTGTTCTCAGGCCGCGAGACACAGCAGCCCCCGAGGTATCATAGGGGAGGGTAAGGCCCGCTCTGGCACAGCAGCCAGAAGACTTCACTCAGAGACCTGGCTCTGCTGCTTATTAGCTTGTGTGCTGTTGGGCGTTACACTGCCTCTCTCTGCCTCAGCTTGGTCCTCTGCTAAGTGAGGATGGTAGCCCTTGTCCTGCCAGGCTAAGAGCTGTTATAATGTATGCAAGGATGCATCGCTAGAGTAGAATCTTCTATAAAGGCAGCATTTTTTTGTTGGATAGTCTCATCAAACAAATGAACTTGTTAAGGTGTTTGTGTTATATTTTCCTCATTGGATTTCCTCATTGGATATCTGCACTGGAGTGTTTTTGCTTATAATCCGCACAGCAAGCCGCAGGTATCACATGAAGGTCTGTATTTGTCCACTTTGTATATGACATTCATTAATCTGGTACCTCCTGGTGACCTTCTTCATTATCTGGAGAATGGTGGATAGCCCTCTGATAGTTTCATGGGAAGGTTACCTCTTTTCTCTGCTGGGGAGAATCTCTTATTTGAGGAGAACTGTAATTCTGGGGGGATCATGGACTTTGAAGGGACTTATGAATGGGCCCATGCTGTCATGTTTCAGTTGCAGAGGACAGCGGTCACTTGCAGTTGGAGGAGCAGCGTGCTCCCTCCGTGCAGGCGGGAGCTGTGTTGGCCAGTGAGGAGGAGCCCCCTCGAGGCCCTGCAGGCCAGGACATGTCCGCAGGAGAGGCTGGCTCTGTGCTGGGGCTGGACGCTGACGGCGACCATGTGGTGATGCTGTCTGTAATCCCCGGGGAGACTGAGGACAAGCTGAGTCCCGAGCCCAGCGGCGGCACCTGTGGGGCCCGAGGGGAGGAGGACTCGCGGTGCAGTCTCCGGGAGCACATCTTCTCTCTGGATGGCGTGGGACCCGGCTTCCAGGACAGGGAGGAGGAGTATTACTCAGAGCCTGAAGTGGCCGAGTCCGACCCGGCCCCACCTGAGGACTCCAATAACACGGAAAGTCTGAAATCCCCCAAGGTGAACTGCGAGGAGAGAAATGTGACGGGATTAGAAAACTTCACTCTGAAAATTTTAAATATGTCACAGGTAAGAAAGAATGGTTTAGCGCTTTTCTCCTTTTCCGCTATTGATTTTAGAGACTTTCAGCTGCTGGGTCAGAATTTTTATCATTTTATAGGTGGGACAGCATCTAATGGGTGCATCACTGAAAATTCATTTGGCTCTCAATGATGTTCATAGGGAGAGGAGGTGATAGAACTAGTGTCAGTTATGCTTTTTAGATGGGTTGACCCTTGGGGACCTCTCTCCACCAGGCCTCATGATGAAAATCCCAGTGGACAGAGGCACCAACAGTGGCTCAGTTGGTTAAGTGTGACTCTCAGTTTAGGTTGAGGTTGTGATCTCGGGGTCGTGAGATGGAGCTCCACATTGGGCTCCCCACTCAGCACAATGTCTGCTTGAGATTCTCTTCCTCTGTTCCTCCCCACTCTCATGCCCTCTCTCTCACTCTCTTGCAAGTAAATAAATAAATCTTTACAAAAAAAAAATCCCAGTGAACAGATAGGCACTTGGGATCAGAATTCCTAGCATTTTTCTTCTTCCAAATGAGGTATTTATTACAGAGGCAAGTTAAAAAAAAATCTGAATTACTAAGATTGTGATTTAGCATTGTTTAGAGTGGTGATACCCCTGGGGAGCATTTTATATTAATGAAAAATTTCTTTCCTTCAAAGAGCTTGACTCCAGTGTTTTCTCTGGAGTGAGAGCTGAGACAGTTGTCCCCAACCCAGCCATGCTTTACCAGTCCATTGGATAAAGGATAATTCTGAAGAGAATACTGGGATAATGACCGTTTCTGTGGGATTGTTAACCTAGGTAGCAGGATGAGTTCAGGCTGCTTATGTAATACGGGAAGAAATCCTAGCTCTGCACACTGTGACTGCTTATTTTAAATGAGGGTATGTGGTACGCTGAGCATCCGTAGCCCCTCCACGTGCAGTGGTCAGCACTGGCCTCACACCATCCCCTCAGCGCCCGGTGAACCCTGTGCCTTAGCTCTGCAGGACTGTTTCTAGGGTGTCACACACTTGACCAGGAGAGAGCTGTTTCAGCAGTGTGAGTAGGGTGGTGGCAGGGAGGGTGCACCCTTGAATTGAACTAGCCTTTGGCCGAATACACTGATTCAACTGCTTTGCGGATTGGGATCTGCTGGTTGATGATTGGGGCCTGAGATCTCAGTGCTTTAATAATGCCATTAGAGTGTGTGAGAGGCCTGTGCCTTGTCGGTACTTAGTACCGACTTTGAATTGATGGATTATGAAAAATAATAAAATTGCTCTATAGTACTATCAAGGAAGTTTATAGGAAAGTTTATGATTTGTTATTTGATAATACTTTTCTGCTGATTCATGTATTCCTATGGTTCAAAACCCAAAAGGCTATTAAGGGGATACCTACAGACTCTCTCCAGTCCATGTTCCTGCCTCCTCTCCTTGGAGGCAGCAGTGTTTCCAGTTTCTTGGGCATTCTTCCAGAGGAATGTACGTGAACACTTTCTGCTGACTTTCACACTTGTTTCTTTTACTACAGGACCTTATGGATTTTCTAAACCCAAATGGTAGTGACTGCACGCTAGTTCTGTTTTACACCCCGTGGTGCCGATTTTCTGCCAGTTTGGCCCCTCATTTTAATTCTCTGCCCCGGGCATTTCCAGCTCTTCATTTTTTGGCACTGGATGCATCTCAGCACAGCAGGTATGTTCCCTGAGTAGAGCTTACGTGTCACCCTCCTGGCTGATGCTTGCAGTTATATGGAGGTTGTCATCAGTTAAGTTTGAAGCTGAGGAGGTAGGTGTGAGCATGGAAGCTGGTCTAGCGAGAGGGATAGACAAGGGTGAATGGTGAGGGTGGTCACGTTCCTCAGGGAGCTGAGGCCTCACTTTCCGGAGGCCCCTGAAGAGGAGGGACTATTCTCTGCACAGTGGCATTTATCTGTCAGTCATCTATCTATCCATCTAACCTATTTTTATGTTAATCATATCTATTGTTTACTGAGGGCTTACCAGGTTCTAGCTTTGGGGAAAGCACTTTTCATTTTGTATGTCATTTTGTCCTCAGAACAGGGGGAGTGGTTACGTACTATAACTTTCCCCCCATTTTGCACAGAAGTAAGTAACTAGCCCTAGGTTGTATTATATAAATAAATGAGTTGTTATGACGGAGTTAATAATTTTTTTAAAATTTAAGTTCAATTTAGTTAACATATAGTGTATTATTAGTTTCAGGGGTAGAGTTTAGTGATTCATCAGTTGCATGTAATGCCCAGTGCTCATTCCATGACATGCCCTCCTTCATACCCACCACCCAGTTACCTGGTCTCCTCACCCACCTTCCCTCCAGCAACCCTCAGTTAGATTCCCAGAGTTACGAGTTTCTTTTTTTATGAGGTTTGCCTCCCTCTCTGTTTTTATCTTATTTTGTTTTTCCTTCCCTTCCCCTATGTTCATCTGTTTTGTTTCTTAAATTCCATGTATGACTGAAATCATGTGGTATCTGTCTTTCTCTGGCTGACTTGGCGTAATACTCTCTGGTTCCATCCATGTCACTGCACATGGTGAGATTTCATTCTTACTGATGGCTGGTAATATTCTGTTGTGTGTGTATGTATCTTCATCCATTCATCTGTTGATGCACATCTGGGCTCTTTCCATATTATGGCTATTGTGGACACTGCTGCTATAAACACTGGGGTGCAGGTGCCCCTTTGAATTATTATGTTTGTATCCTTTGGATAAATACCTAGTAGTGCAATTGCTGGATCCTAGGGTAGTTCTATTTTTAATGTTCTGAGGAAGCTCCACACTGTTTTCCATAGGGTCTGCACCAGTTTGCAGGGTGGAATTTAAAGGTGGCTCCACCTGATGGCAGCGGAGGGGCCAGAGGACTCTTCAGGGTGTTGGCCAGCCTAAATTAGCAAAATTAATATCACAAGTGGGACTCTCCTGAGACTCACCCACGGTTTAGGTTTCTACCCCTGGCAGCCCCGACTCAGCACCCTGTTGTATGTCTGCTCAGGATTTCTTTCTTTCCCTTCCCCCTTTCTTCTCTCCTTTAGTTTACACTTATTCTTGCATGTATGTTCCTTAGTGCACAGTGAATCAATTAATGAATTAATTTAGGCACTTAAAATGACATTTACTTTTGTTTTCTATTATTCAGTGGGCTCTTGTCTTTTTTAGATGTTGAGTGAGCTGCATTATAAAGAGCTATGTTCACATGTTCTGTATTCCCCCCCCAGTGCTGTGACTGTGCCTGGGTTATAAAGTGTGACCCTCCTCCTCTACATCACATGCCCTTTAGCAGGGCGCAGGAGGTTGTGTGGGAATCAGTTTGGGAAGTCTGGAAGATGGTCAAGTTGGTAAAAATGAAGTTGGTTAAACTTTTTTGAGTAAAAAAATTTTTTTTAAAGATTTATTTATTTCTTGATTTGAGAGAGAGGGAGGGAGGGAGGGACTGAGTGAACAGGGAGAGGGGGAGAGAGAGGGACAGAAGCAGACTCCTTGCAGAGCCCGATGTGGGGCTTAATCCTATGAATCTAAGATCACAACCTGAGCTGACACCAAGAGTTGAATGCTTAACCCACTGAGCCACCCAGGTGTCCCTTGAGTAAATATTTTGAGTAAAACTTTGCACTCTATTGATCTTCAGTGTGGATAATGTAACTGCTAATATTTACCTAAACTTTTTTAGGGCGAAAGAATCACAGCAAATTAGTAATTCTCACAAGGGCTTCAGAGAAATATCTGTGTGGCCTGGCCCAAGGGAGCAACTGATGGAAAGGACGGTCTAGGTTAGTGTCAGACGTTGGGCATTCCCCTGCCCCAAGCCTGCCAGGCTGGGTCCCAGCACCAGCTTAGTACTCTGGGTTTGGGGTTCCATTCCCTGCGGGCTTTTATCATCTGCTTCATTTGGTCTTCTCCATGAGTCCTTCTCAGTGCCTCCTATGGTGTCTTAATCATGGAGAGTAGAGGATACTTGTCCTTGTTATTTGGCCTGCGACACGTGTTTGCCTCCTGTGTTAGTATTTCAGTGACAGCACGTTTACAAAAGAAAAAAATCCCGATTATCCAGTACTACCATTTTACTAACAGGAGAAACTGAGGTTTAAAGAGGTTAGATAGTCTGCCCGAAGCTCACACAGCTGGGTAGGTGACAGACCTGAGACTTGAACCCATGTGTTTTGACTCCAGAGCTTATACCATGACTTTGTATTATGTAAAGGTGAACCAGTCCCACTCAGATCCTGTTACATCCTGCCCCAGTTGTGAACTTCCTGGTGTGTCTGCTAGACCGCAGATTCCCATGTGCCGACTTACCAAACTAATTGCTTAACCTTAGTTGAATCTTGTATGAGGGATGGAGATGGGCATTCTGGAGAGTTTGAAATTTCTTCTGTCAAGTTAATTGACACAGTTTGTTTTGTCCATGAATTAGAATTTTCTGGTCTGATCTCTTTTGGCAGTTTGCAACTTAAATAGCAGAATAACTAGGGGACACCTGGCTGGCTCAGTCAGTAGAGCATGCGACCCTGATCTTGTGGTGGTGAGTTCCAGCCCCACATTGGGGGTAGAGTTTACTTAATTAAAAAAAAGAAAAAAAAAAAGTGGAATAACTGTGTCAAGGGTAGTTCCTTGTTGTAACAGAAAGCAACTCAGCAGAACAGGAATGCCCCCAACCTCAACCCATAAGGAAAAAGGTCAGAAATAGCTATAAGTGTATAGTTTGATATCAGAAACCTCTGTAGGCACAGGAAAATGATGCTTTCTCATTTATTGCCATTCATTCTGATATGGTAACTGGGTGAGGAAACCTGCTGGTAGTTCAGGTTGTCTGACTGACTGCTTTCTGTTATAGCCTTTCTACCAGGTTTGGCACCGTAGCTGTTCCTAACATTTTATTATTTCAAGGAGCTAAGCCAATGGCTAGATTTAATCATACAGACCGAACATTGGAAACACTGAAAGTCTTCCTTTTTAACCAGACAGGTATGTACAAATTATATGCTGTAGAAGGGACTTTATTGCTGGAGGTATATGTCTTCTTGGGTTCCTGTCTGCTCTTCTTAAGTGAAGGAATCAAGACTGGATTTCAGGTGTAAACCTTCTTTTCATGAGAACTACTGTGGTTCTGTTAAAAGTCTCTCAACCAGCGGCAAGTTTAACATGAACAGGTATTTTTAATGATTATTGATACCTTTAAAAAACCAGCTTTAGTATTCTATAATTCACATACCATACACCTGTAGTTAACTTTTTACATACATTTTTCACTAAAGTGTAATATTTACACAAATATGTGCATTATATTGGTGTGTTGGGTGATGAATTTTCACAAAATGAACACCTTGGGTAACCAGACTCTGACCCAGAGAGAACATTACCAGTCCGTCCCCTCAGCGCTGCTGCTCCTGCCCACCAGGGTGACCACCATCTTGACTTCTAACACCATGGATTAATGTTATCTGTTTTTGAACTTTATATTAATGGAGACACATATAATGGATTCCTTTGTGTCTGGCTCATTTCAGTCACCATTATGTTTGTGGGATTCACCTACGCTGATGCATATGGTTTTATTTTCTTCCTTTTTGTTGCTGTGTGGTGTTCCGTTTATTCATCCATATGCAGATGCTATTTTAATTCCTTAATATTTGCCAAAACATGTGGCCTTGTTTTTTATTCTGTAAAAGTCTGAACACGGACTATTGAAGAAACTTTCTTTGCAAAACTTTGCTCCACAAAAGCTTTAATGCCTTAATTATGAGCACCCTACTTCTTCCTGAAGTATATTCACTGGAAATCAAAATGAGTTATAACATACCTTCCATATGTATTAAGTTGCATCTAAGTACTTATATCTCACAGTAAAGAACATAGAACTGAGTTACCTCATAGGAGTAAAAGGGTTGTTACCAGTTAATTAACTATTCAAGTATTATAGTACCAGACCCATGATTGTCAATCAGGTTGAAATGGAGAGAGGGAGCCATTTTGCTCAGCATTCTAAGAAAACCTAGAACCTAAAAGAAATTGAGGAGTCACAGCATCTTTGGTAATCTCTGGTATCAGTGGTGGTTAGTCCTAACAATTTTTTCAGTGAATTATTTAAAAGCATTTTGAATTTAGCATTCCTTCACCTGTGAAAACATTCTGTAGACTCCTGAGAGTAGCTTTACCAGTTGCTTATTGAATTTTGATCTCAAAGAGAACAAAAGACAACTCTCACCATGCCCAAAGACCCTTCTGAGGAGTTCACAGAAATTCTAGTGTTTAGGTTTGAACAGCTGAATGGGTTCCTGTTCCTTTGATGTGGTGGGAGAAAGGCAAGTTACAAATTACACTAACAGGCAAATGAAACCCATCCCAGATATACTTGTGTGGTGTTTATTTTAAGACTGCATATCTTTTTGCATACCATGCAGAATACTTCAGAAAGATCTTTAGCGGGTATGTTTTCTCTCTGATTTGAAACAGCTGATTTCTCTTTCAGGTATAGAAGCCAAGAAAAATGTGGTGGTAACTCAAGCTGACCAAATAGGCCCTCTTCCCAGCACTTTGATAAAAAGTGTGGACTGGCTGCTTGTATTTTCCTTATTCTTTTTGATTAGTTTTATTATGTACGCTACCATTCGAACTGAGAGCATTCGGTGGCTAATTCCAGGACAGGAGCAGGAACATGCTGAATAGCAACGGACTGAAAGGAGACGTCAGGACAAGAAATTTCAGAAATTAATGCTGCACTTCCTTAAATATTCTCCAGTGAAGTATAGGTTTACAGCTTTAGTCCGATTAAAAGAATCATGCATTTGTTGAACTGTTGAATGTGTTAAAAATTGGTGTTTTAATTAGTACTACAAAAAACAAATGCAAATTCAACAGAAGTCACCATTCTTGTTTTTACTAATCCAATATTTTAAGGGGGTAATCCAGTTTCAAATGGGAACTGTGTTCAGGTGGAATAGTGGGTAGAATGATAGCTGGCTTCATAGGAGGAGGAAATAGGACTTTTCATAGTATAGTTCTAGAAAAGTCTTGATTGCTAAAAAGTCTTTATGTCTAAGAAGGTTGGTTTCCGTTCATTTGCAGTTTTTCTCTCAGAGCCTTTAAGCAGGAAAATGTTCTGTTGTGGAAGAAGAACTAGAATTGATAAGTGTGATCTTGTAAGTAACTGATGGGAAAATAAAAGAGTCAAGTACTTTGGTGTTTATGATCTCTAATTTCACCGAAGAATTTGAAGTGGTTTAAGTAATTTCTGGATAGGGCAGATGTTAGGAGAAAGTAAATATTATCATTAAACTAAAGCGTATTTATTAACAGTTCTAGGCTAAAGCATAACTCAAATTTTAGTCATTACCTAACCAGCATGCACTGATTCAACCTTAAAACGTTCTTGGCACTGTGCTAGTTTGTCAGAGCCAAAAGAAATATGTAACACTGTTCTTGCCTGCAAGTTGATTCTAGTCTAGCTTAGGACACAGGTAGAAAAGAGACAATGTGTAATTTTACCAACTTTTTTTAAAAGCTGTTTCTAAAAGATCCCTTAAATGCAGATATAAGACATCTGACCACATAATGACAAGTAACCTTTGTAGTGATTGTTTCCAGTGTTTCAGATAGAGCAGTTCATTTTATCACACACCCTAAATTCTATGGAAATAGAATCTTAGTTGAGTCACCTTGTCTGAATGTTATGTTGGGCAGGAGTTTACAACTTTAAGTTGTGAACAGCTATGGCTGGGGTGCTCACTGGTGGAAGTGACGGTGGTTCAGAAAGTTACTAGTATTTTTTTCACTTTACAAATGAGCAGACTGAGGCATGAAGAGAGGCTGAGTAACTTGCCCAGGTTACATACACAGTAAGCTGATGAAGCTGGGATTTGAACCTTTACATGTATGTGTGTGTGTACTTATAAGAAAAACTTACAGTGATTCCATCTTTTATAACAATAACGAACACTTGAGTCTAACTGTGTGTGTTCCTACTATTTTAAGTTCTTTACCTACCATTTTATTTATTGGTACAGTAGCTCTGAGATTGATACTAATATTAAATATCCTTGTTTTATAGAAGTAATAAATGAGGTCCCAAATAACTTGCTCTGGGTCATGCAGCTTCCAGTAGGGGGACCCACGTTCCAAACTAAGCATGGTGACTGGAGGAGCCTCTGTGCCATGAGCTGAGAGACAATCATAATCCATTACCCTCTTGTCTTTCTCCTTTGTTTCCCATAGGTAGAGTCATAACATAATTTTCATTTAGCACCTTGTTTGTTTTGTTTTGCTTAACAAATGATAAATATTTCACTGTTGCCAAGAGATTTCCTAACCATGACTACATAATAGATCTTTGAGAAGGTTCAGCATTACTTTTTTTTTTTTTTAAGTTATGATTGTATATAGTCTTATTTCCTGGGGGGGCACACTCCCAGATGAGAAGCTGTCTTATCAAAGATACAGGCATATTTATGCCTTTGATATGTAATGGGGCCTGATGCTGGTGTGGAGGATGAGGATAGGCTCCTAGCACGGCCAACAAATCCATGGCTTTGCTTCTAATACTAAGCTGAGACAAGCTACCTGGGTTTCCCTTGGAGGGAAGGTGGAGCAGGGCCATTCCCTAGAGGGGAGGTTCAGGCGTAGAGAGGATCAGTTGGAAAGCCCTGGTGCTGAGGGAATGGGAAGTAGGAGGCAGGACAGGAAGTAGGAGGCAGGACGAAATGTCCAAGATCAGCTAAACTATCCCAAGCCAAGCATGGTGTCTGTGTCGCAGTACCAGTGCCAGGGATGGGGAGGGCGGGAATTCAGCTGCGTGGAAGACAGAAAGATCATGAGAATGCCAGTCATCAGGGACATAAATCCAGACACTTCTGCTCACTCCTGGTTAGTATCAGTTGCCAAGGAAGACACAACACAGTCCCATACTGGATGGAATAGCATTTGTACTCAACAAAAGAGACAGAGCGAGATCAGCTCTAGGAGTGTGCGGTGGTCCCCAAGGCAAGTGGATCCTCCCCAGCAGTGAAAGGCCAGAGTGCCCCTCTAGTGTCTTAGCACAAGCTCCTTCCAACCCAGTGGAGTCTGTAATACTGAAAGGGGCAGGGGGCGGGGAAGAGGGGGCATGCCCCAGGGCTCTGACATACATGCTTAAGCAGAATACAGGAGTACACATTGAGTGAGCCTGGATCAGGGAAGGATATTCCCACACAAGGTGTTAAGCCTGGAACAGGCTGTATGGGCTCTTTGTAACTATCAGTAAGGGAGTGTTCTAGGCCTAAGGCCCATTCTTACATGGGTGAGCAGGGCTTAAAAGACTGTGAGCAGGAGACTGCCTTTCCCAAGAGTGTCCACTATAGAGGGCTTGCTCAATAAATCTTTGGTAAGGAACTTAAATCCTACTAACTGGAGACCTACATGTGAAGGCTGAGTATCCACAGCCCCTACTGGTGAACATCACTTGCCCTAGGCCCTACCAGCATGCTACTGCTGCTGCTTTTCATAACCAGAGCTGAGACACCAGTTTCCTAAAGTGGATTTAGGGAAGGAAAATGAGGAGTCTTGTTACCTCACACCTACCAGTTCATTTTGCGGTTCTCACTTTAATAAGCAAGTCTGCAAGGTATTCATGATTGTATACACCCGATTAAGTATTGGAAATGAAACTTTTAATTCCATCTCCAGTTGCTGCCGACTTGAGGCCATCAGGCAACGGAAACTGTAGTGCCTTAGATGGATGCCTTGAGGTCAGTGACATCTGATCAGGGTCTGCAGCAAGATTCCTCCCTTGAGTTTTTGTCAAGTGGGCAAAATGCTAAGAATGCATATTGCGCCATGTCTGAATTTTAGGATATTTTGAGGCAAGAAAGCTTTTTTCCCCCCCAACTCCATATGGAATATAAAATTAACTGCTAGCAACTGCTAAGTTGAACTTATATGGACTCTGATATTAAAAAATTGAGTATATGGCTAAATTCTAAACAAACTTGGTTTTATTATTAATTTGCTTAAGCTAGTAAAAAAAGGTGCAAGTAAATACACTAAAAGCCAGTAAATTGTATGTGACATGTCAAAAAAAAAAGGTAAGAAAAAAAAGTAAGAATAAAATACTAGTAAATACATACATGAAAGAATCCGCCTCTTTGGGGGCGGGGGCGGGGGGGGGGGAATCCTCTGACTGTCTACGTTCATCACTGCGAGAGAGCACCGTGCTCTAAAGAGAGCATGAAGAGCCGGGTTTCCAGATTGTCCTATCTGGGCCAGCACCGATGAAGCAGCGTGCCCAAGGCCTCAGCGGCTAGGCAGGCCCAGCAGCACCCACGGCTCCCTGCCTTACATGCCCAGACCCGAACTACTGTGGTTCTCTGCCCTCCGCAAGCGGGGGAAGGGACTGGTTCCCACCCACCCACCAGAGCCCATCTCCCCCCGTGCCCGTCCGCGAAGTGCCCCCCACCGGCTCGGGCTCTTGGCCTCACCCCCCAGCAGGGAGCCCAGCACCGACTGTCCTCGAGCGTGCGGCGAGTCGGAGCCCGGACACCGAAGAGCCCAATCGGGGGTTAAACCTGAGTACTCGGGCGGGAGAGCGGCCACGAAGCGGGCATGACGCGGCGGGCGCGGAGCGGGACCTGAGAGCGCGGGGGCCTGTGGCGCCCGCCCGCCTGCTGCCAGCACGGTCGGCGGCCCTGAAGCTCCCGGGACCTTCCGGGGCGGGCCGCGCGGGCGCCTGCATGACCAATTGGCCCGCGGCTGGGGGCCACCCGCACCGATCCCGGCTCCCGGCCCGCCCGGAGGACGCCTGCGGGCTGCGGGCAGGCAGCGCGCCGGGCAGCCCTGGGCCGGCGGCCATGGCGGCGGCCGTAGGGGCGCGGGGGGCGTCGCGGCTCCTGCTGGCGACGCTGCGGGGCCGGGGCCGGAGCTTCTCGGCCACGGTGAGTGCCGGGGCCCGCGGTGCGGGAGGAGGGCGAGGCCCCGCGCCGCCGGCTGGTGGCCGTGGGGGAAGGACCCGGGCCAGCCCCGTAGTGGGCCCGGCTTCCGGTGTCGGACCTCGGGGAGCCGAGTTCGGGCGCTGGGCACCTGCCAGACGCCTGGCCGGAGACAGGGGCTCTGCAGCATCATCGTTTGTCGTTGTCTGCGAAGCTGCCCGCCGGAAGAAAACCAAGGACGAGTTTTGTGTAAAGAAAGTACAAGTAGCTGCAAAGCTGTCTGACGCTGAGGGTCACTTGAAGTGACTAAAGGCGCGGCGCGCTCGCCGAAAAGCCGCTGGCTCAGCGCGGAGTTAGCTCACTTGTTTGCTGTCATGTTTGGGAGGAATTATTAACAAATTATCGTATTTGGGGAGGCAAATCTATACTTCTTTCCTCTTCCGCGGGGAGTTTCGTCATTTTTCTGGCATCAGAAATTAATATATTGGGATACATTAACTGAGGGGAAGCTTTAACACGCAGCACCACCTAGTGGAGGAATGTTGTATCAAACTTCGTGTTTCATCTTAATAAGAGGCTGGCGGGAGCCCCCTTGGCCCTTTGAAAGTCTTTAATAGGACACATTGAAGATAGCTCGATGGTGGAGGAAGGTGAACACTGTTTCGTGGCCACTAAGGTGAGAGCACGAGTTCAGTGCTTACTGTCACCTAAGCATGTCCCAGGGTATACCTGTACCCAAGGTGCTGATGATTAAGTAAAAATACGGGGTTCAGAGGAATGAACAAACAGGATTTGAGAGGCTCCCACGTGCCAGGGTCTAATGCTGGGTGCCTTCACATTCAAGATCTCTCTCTTTTTTTTTTAAAGATTTTATTTATTTATTTGACAGACAGAGATCACAAGTAGGCAGAGAGGCAGGCAGAGAGAGGAAGGGAAGCAGGCTCCCTGCTGAGCAGAGAGCCCGATGTGGGGCTCGATCCCAGGACCCTGGCACCATGACCTGAGCTGAAGGCAGAGGCTTTAACCCACTGAGCCACCCAGGCGCCCTCAAGATCTCTTTAAATTTAACTCTCTCAAAAAAAATCTCGGGGCGCCTGGGTGGCTCAGTCGGTTAAGTGTCTGCCTTCGGCTCAGATGATAATCCCAGGGTTGTGCTCAGCAGGGAGTCTGGTTCTCCTCTCCCTCTGCCACTCCTTCTGCTTGTGGTCTCTCTCTTTCTCAAATAAATAAATAAAATCTTAAAAAAGTGTCGACAGGTAGAGGTTGTGATGCCCCCACCATAGACATGATATACTGGTATTGAGAGAAGCTAAGTGATTTGTTCAGCATCCCCATAGCTGAAAGTAACCAAGTGAGGCCTTGGATGAAGTTTGTTCTCTCCAAATCCTCTACTTTTCCCTATCCCCATCCCCATCTCCCACAGGAAAAAAAAAAAAAAATAAGCCCATCATAAAGGGTTCTGCAGAAGGTGTGTCTCCAAGGGGACCATTTGTGTTTCGTAGATGAAGTTGCTCCATTTCACAGCCCTGGACACGGTCCCTGTTCTTGGGCAGACACCTGTGGTAAGCACAGAGTGCATACCATTGCCCTCTTTGGGGATGTGCATG
Source organism: Martes martes (assembly GCF_963455335.1). Classification (NCBI taxonomy): domain Eukaryota; kingdom Metazoa; phylum Chordata; class Mammalia; order Carnivora; family Mustelidae; genus Martes; species Martes martes. The sequence goes on along the minus strand of NC_137892.1, from coordinate 93,567,401 downwards.
GCGGAGAATGTGGAGGAAAACAGTGCAGGGGGTGTGTTTCACTCACTCCAGGTGACTGCTGCACTGCCCACAGCATGGTTAAGAGTTTTCCTGGCAGCTACTCAGAGTGGACACATAATTTAATTTCTTTTCCATACTTTTCTGAGTTGACTTAACATATTTAAGTGACTAATAAGAATTTTAGATTATTTCCTATAACAGGTCATGGTAAGAGTAATGAGGAGATGTTTTGGATCTTAATAGTTTAAGTGCTTTTGATAACAGGTCTTCAAATGTTTTTATTTATTAAGAGGGTTTTTTTTCCCTCTTTTTTTTTCTTATGTTAGTTGTGGAGAAGGGTGGCTGGCCTAGCAAGGAAGAGAGACAAGAAAATTGGTTCATTAGCAACCTTTTTTCCTCTTCTTAGAATAAGTTGCCCCCCCCCCTTTTTTTTAAAGATATTAGTTATTTATTAGCAAATGTGCGCCAGTGGGAGAGGGGGGAGAGGCAGAGGGAGAGGGGGGAGAGGCAGAGGGAGAGGGAGAATCAGGCTCCCCACTGAGCAGGGAGACTGGTGTGGGGCTTGATCCTAGGACCCTGAGATCGTGAACCGAGCCGAATGTAGATGCTTAACCGACTGAGCCAGCCAGGTGTCCCAGAATAAATAGTCTTAAAGTTGTTTTACTTACTCTGCCCTTTTACTTACTTTAATGTCAGTGATGAACAATTTCAGGGTTTCTGAAGTGGGAATGAGTTGTAATTTCACAGTAGGGGATATAGCTAAGCCCCCAGTTGCTGTTTGATGAGGAGCCCTTTATAATATGTTTTGTCTTTCTGGGTGACAGTCCCTCTCTTACCTGAGCCTTCAGTAGCCCTGCAAATAGGTATGGTCAGAGAGATTGGTTGGCATTTATGCTGGAGCGAGAGCTAAGCTCTTCTGACTTCTGCTAGAGTGTCCTCTCCTTTCTCTGGCCATGATGTATAGAGTTCTTTCAATTAAAAAACAAATTGCATGGAAAGTGGGGGCATGTTAGCCAACAGAACTCTGGGTTTGTGAGTTTCATCACCAGGGTGAGTGTGGGAACAAGGTGGGCAGTGCTCTGGCCAGACTGGGGGGATTTGTCTTACTGGTATCCTGGAAAAATTCACTGTACTAAGGCAAGGGCTTTTTGCCTGTAGTGCAGAGGATCTGTGGACCCCCAGAAGTTATTATCCCAAATCCTGTGTTAAGTGTGTGATTGTGTTTTTCCCCCTGGAGGTTAGTTTTCATCAGAAAGGGGATAGTGCACCCAGAGAGTTAAGAGCCATGTGAGTAGGCAGTGAAGAACACCAAGGTGTGTGGGACCGTCCAAAGAGCAGTGGACCAGGAGTATAGAGCCCTGAGTTCTAATTTGGGCCCTGACGGCGGACTTGCAGGGTCTCCTTGTGTGGGTATGCTTACCGAATTTCCCACATCTGGGAATGCTGGCCGTTAGTAATACGGTCATGGTAAGATGACCAGCGGTAATGGCTGATGGTTGTATCTGTGATAAACCAGAGACACAGAATTGTGAAGTGGGAGGCAACAGTAAGTGTGAGATGCCTTAGCATGGAGGCAGCTTATTTTGTATGGAGCTAGCCTCGTTTTCTATTTTTTGAGAACAGAGGAATCCAAAATGGTCACAGATTGTTGCCCTTAAGGTATTTTTCTGCATCTCTCCATAAGGGAAAGGGCTATGCATTCGAGTTTGACTGAACCTCTACATTTCAGGTATTACATGTGTTCTTTTATAGGCAGCAGATGCTCGCCATTTGACAGCAGAGGAGAGGAACCAAGTTATCCTTGACCTGAAAGCAGCAGGATGGTCAGAATTACCTGAGAGAGATGCCATCTACAAGGAGTTTTCCTTCAAAAATTTTAATCAGGTAAATATGACATATCCTTGCTAGTACCCTTGTCTGTCTGTATCCTCTCAGGCTGCGGCTCTTTAATACTACTGGTGGTCTGGTCCTGTGTGGATCCTTAAGTCAGTGACAGCTGCACTGTCCTTGCGGACAGGTGCTGCCATCCAGCTGGGTGAGTCCCAGCTCTAGGGGAAGGGAGTGGTGTTTGTCATCTGGAAAATCAGATTCTGAACCCTCTGGTTTGGTGTGGGTTAGGACATTTAGTTTCCTTTAAAAGTTTAAATAACATTAAAAGGATGTGTGAGTTTCTTGTGTGTATCAGAAGATACACACAAGCCCAGAAGATACACACAAGCCCAGAAGAGGGCTTGAGGAACAGCAGTAGAGAAACATACACCTGCTCGACTTATTCCCCCTACTTTTCTTGGATGCTTGTCAAGTTTTCTTTCTCTGTGTACATGTATTTCATTCTCTAAACCAAGCCCCAAGCTTCACGCTTTTCTCTGATTGGCTCATTTTACCCCAGCCCTTGCAGCTTTTCTTAAAAGCTGACCTTCCCCCTTGGAGACTTGGCCTCAACAAGGTGACTGTTCCACTAGAGTCCCGCCCTGTTTAGAGAGTCATCTCCCATGACTTACCCTGCAGCTCTTACCCCACCGCATTTGTACAAGGTCGGTGCTTTTGACTATTTCGTGTTTGTTCAGTGAGTTTGGTAATCCTCTGGACAGATTTACTGTTTTTATTTATATTAGGTGTCAGCATCTAGAAGGCAGAGACCATGTTTGCTTCAATAACTCTCTATTGTAGCTAACACAGTTCTGGATACAAACAGGCATTTGATAAATGCAGACATTGATTACAGTGTTTGCTAGTTTCTGGAAGGGTGTGTGAGGACCAGGTTTCCACCAAACAAACCTTCGACATGTTTTCCTAGGAAATGCCGTTGGCTCCACTGAGCTGTGCCCTCTTCTGCTCTCCGTCCATCTGGCTGCCAGCCTTCTGCTTTCAGTCTCCAGCTCCTGAGGAGACCTAGACCAAGCCGATTCCCTGTCCCTGCTGCCTCATGTGCTCGACAGCTCTTGTCAGGGGCTTAGCACTCTGTGGCTGGTGGCAGCGAATCCCATTGGTACAGTAAGCTCGTGCATAAGCTCTAGGTAGCATTTTCCGGGCTTATTAAAATTCTTACATGTGTACAGCCTGACTTCTTTAAGCCTGGGCTAATTTATTGGGCTTGAACATGTGGCTTAAAGTATTTGAGTAGCATTGCCTCAGGCTCTGCCCAAGAGTCAGTCATCCAGCCCCCGCTAACCCTGTGCTTGGGGCGACTTTCAGAAATGGGAGGAAAGAGAAGCTGTGCAGGGCATCCTTGATTAATTGTAATACTATTCATCGGGACATTTTGATTAATTTGACTTTAAAAAAAATTTTTTTTTATTTCCTTCACTCAGCTTTTAGGAGAAAGAGGCAGATGACAAGAAAATCAGGGAGTGTATTCAGAGAACCAGCCCTGAGATCATCTCCTGGGGTCAGTTTTCCAGCTGGGTCCCTTAGGGCTTCTGCATGTCCAGTGGCCGGTAATTGCAGCTGATGTCGTTGACACCTGTCATTGCCCACCCGCCCAAGATCACCAGGACCACCCCGGGGCTTTACTGGAGCAGGTGGGGCTGAATTGCTTGTTGCAGCAAGAGGGAGACTGCGAGTATCAGGGAACTGATGGTGTTGGGAAGATAGTTTGGTCTGGCTTGGACGCTGTCAGAAAATGGGGAGTTCTGTGCTTCAGTATTTTAATCCATCTTACCCGTAGGGAGGGTAGACTAAAGTGGGGCCAAAGCTGAAGTGGGCAGAGAAGCAACACTCATTAGCTGGGAGAGGGGGGACGTTTGTTGTTTTGTGGTGTGGACAGTGTTCATGTTTTGTCTGTGTTCACTTAACCTTGCACTTGGTCTTGTTTTTGTTTGAATCCATCCTGCTCGCGGAGTGGCCTTGTCTGCTCTTCGTGTGTAACCCCAGGGCCTTGGTGCGTCTGCCAGGCCAGCTCCCAGCTCTCAGAGTTACCTTTCTCTTTTTCACAGCCGATGCTTACAGTCGTGACCCTCTCTTCCTCATAGATGCTCACTAACCTTTTATTTAGGACAGAAAAGATCCTGGTTTTTATTATAAAACAATAATAGGAAACGCTAAAATAGGATGTTGTACATTAAGAAAACGTCCCATTGTAACTTCTTTCATCTAGTTTATTTTCTGGTCTTTTTCCTCTGATAGAGTTTATTCATAACGTAGTACTTTTCATGCAGTGATGGTTTTAAAAACCAGCTTGACTTTTAAATACCATTAAATAAATGGTATTTATTCACTCACCAAATATGTATGAAGCATCTTCACTGTGCCAGGCACAATTCTAAGCTCAGGTAGTTCTGTTCTAGTGGAGAAGATAGACAAGAAGCAAATGAGTAAATAATTTCAGGTAGAGATAAGTGCCACGGAGAAAAGTAGGGTAATTGAATGGAGGCTGTTTAAGATGGGGTGGTCTCACAGGCTGTCTTTAGAGAGGGGACACCTGAGGCCTGAATCATGTGAAGGAGCTCAGCACGTGAAGACCCCAAGGAAGAGCATTCCTGAAGGAGAGAAAAGCAGGTACAGAATTCCTGAAGCAGGAATGATCTTAGCCAAAGACCAGTGTTCTGGAGTGAGCAGAAAGGAGAGACTGGTAGGAGATGGGACTGAGGAGAGCCCAGAGCCTTGTCCATTTGGTGAGGACTTTAGGTTTTATTCTGGATGGGAAAGCTGTAGGGATTTCAAGCACAGATGTGCCGTGATTTGGTTATGTTCTAGAAAGACTGTCCTGGCTGATGTGCTGTGAAGAGACGGTAGGAGGACCAGAGCAGAACCAGACCCACTAGCTAGGATGCCGTGTGGCAGGCTAGGTAAGGGATGATGGGGGGTGAGGGAGCTGGCAGTGAAGAGAAATGTAGGATTCCTCGTATATTTTGAAGAGAGAACAAACAAGACTTGCTGTTAGATTGGATATGGGGGGGTGGGGGAGGGAGAGTCAAGGATGATCCCAAGGTTTTGATTCAAGCTAGAGGGTAAAGGATGGTACTCTTGGTGCCATTTCCTGAGCTGAGGCAGGTGGGGCAGGGTAGGGAGCTGAGAATCCTGTTTTGGACGGGGCAGGTGTGAGATCCTTATTAGTCACTCAGATGGCATTATCAAGTCAGCACTTGGCTGTGGGAGGTCGGAGCCCAGGATGGAGATACCGGTTTGAGAATTGTCAGAAGGGATAATTGTGAGAGCACAGGCCTGGTTGGCAAGAGAGTGCACAGGATGGAATGGGCAGGTTGAGGCGCAGGGCATCTGGTGTGTCCACTGTCAGAGGAGGGAAGGCAGAATGTATAAATGTCAATGAAGGTCGTTTGGTACTTGCTCCTGGGAAGTAGAAGTAATTCTTTTTGATGGTTTCAATTTTTTAGTGAGGCTATCAATTGAGAATGAGCAGAAGTGGGAGGGAGGAATGTTGGACATCTGGGAAGATTGGAAAAAGAGTGGAATAGCCATCGTGGAGGCTAAGACAGTCCACTAATTAGGGGATTGTGGTCAGTTTTTGGGCCGTTTTCAGTGTCACTGGAGATTTCTGGTCATACTTTGCAAGTGAAGATTTTGTGTGTTTTGTTTAGCCACGTTCAGCTGCTTGGGCACAGGCTTCAAGTAGGTGTGGAGTTGGGCTTAAAAAAGGCTGTACTTTTGCTAAATGAGTCCAGTGGAGGAACTGAGGGGCAAGGGAAGTAAGGGCGTAAGTAAAGGAAGGAATTAAAACATTGGCACTTGGAATCTAGCTGGTAAGGAGGGAGGTGGGGCTGTGATGTGGGAGACAGGAGGTGGGGAGGCAGGAGGTGGGGCTGTCAGTTGGTATAACCTTCTTAGAGGGCAGTTGGGGAGTGTGTATCCGCTTTTATTTTTATTTTATTTTATTTTTCTTTAAAAGATTTTATTTATTTAATAAGACAGACAGAGATCACAAGTAGGCAGAGAGGCAGGCAGAGAAAGGGGGAAGCAGGCTCCCTGCTGAGCAGAGAGCCCGATGAGGGGCTCAATCCCAGGACCCTGGGATCATGACCTGAGCCAAAGGCAGAGGCTTTAACCCACTGAGCCACCCAGGCACCCCTCCACCCTGTGTATCTGCTTTTAAAATGCACATACCCATTGTCCAGATCTAGAAATTTATCTTCTAGATATTATCCTGTGTGTGTGCAAAATGGATAGTGAGAATGTTAGCCTAGAATTTTCCATTGTGAAGAGGCATTTCCATGTGCCTAGGCACAGCTCCATGAGGCCGGGTCTCCCTTGGTGCGGCCCTGCCCTTAGCAAGAGTTGGGGAGGCTCCCGTGCCCCATGTGTTCCTGGCAGTGGCAGCACCTCTCCCGGCCTCAGCTCTGGAACCTGGAGGGAGCCACTGTCCGAACTGGTCCCCTCTTTCCCTTAGCGGAGTTCAGCCCACACTGGATGTCAGTATATATTTTTAAAAGTCTGAGCTGAACATACAGCTAAAAATTTTGTTCTTTTTTATCTTAATAGGTTATGGACATTTTTCAGTTCTCTACATCACCTTTTTACTTACAATAATTTTTCAGGAGGAAGGTTACACTTGCTGGGTGTTACTGTTTTTAAAGGGCTTGCTAATGTAGAATGTGTGATGAAATGGTGTCACAAATTTGCGTTAGAATTCATTTCTCTTATTACTATAGACAACGAACCATACCTTTTAGAAACATTTTTCATGGGTGCTTGGGTGGCTCCGTGGATTAAGTGCCTGCCTTCCGCTCAGGTCGATTCCAGGGTCCTAGGATCGAGCCCCAAGGTGGGCTCCCTGCTCCTGGAGAGGCTGCTTCTCCCTCCCCCCTCCTCCTGCTCATGCTCTCTCTTTTTTTTTTTCTCTCTACCTCTCAAGTAAAATTTTAAGATAGGGAGGAAGGAAGGAAGGGAGGGAGAAAAATTAGTGACCCTGGGTGAAAGACCTAATTCTCAAAGCTTTGGGTTATTCTAGGTTTCACTATAACAATAAGTAGCCAGCAAAATACATTGGAACTTTTTTTTTCTTAGTGGTTTTATTCTAGGATATGGTTAGTTCCAAATGGTCCGTATTCATTTGATAGCTCAGATGGGTGCAAATATTTAGAGACTGTAAGAGCAGAATTCCCAAGGGGTTCTAACAGTGTTGGTGGGCGCCAGGGCAGAGGTTGTGTGGCCAGGAGCCGCTGAGTCTCCCCCGGGGAGGTGTGGAGGGTCGCGGGGCAGCATGACGGGCACGGTGAGCCTCCTTGAACCTTCAGAGCATAGCGCTGCCTGGACTTGGAGCCGCAGGTGTCTGTGCTTGGAGCGCTTGGACTCACACAGGGTGGGCTTGGCATTTGTGAGGACGTTTATAAGCACTAGATGCTTTTCTTCTGTTCTTGTAGACTTAAGGAGGGAGAGGTCTCTCAGAGACAAACTGATTCTTAGGTGTTTGGCACCTGCAGGGTGCCTGCATGGAAAGAACAAGATGTCTTGTTAGAAACGCGGGGTACATGTCTTATAAAGGTAAATTTTATTAGGTGTTATGGGTCGGGTCAAGTGGGAAGCTTCCAGAATCAGGTGTGGTTTGAAGCTTTGGAGGTAGGTGCAGAAGGTGAGGCTCTGGAACCCAGGAAACAGCTATCCCAGATGCCAGCAGGTGGAGCCCTCCTGGGCAGGAGCCCCGAGTGGCTGTGCAGCAGCTCAAGCCCCTGGGGAAGGCTCCCTGTCTCTCCCTCAGGGATGCTGAGCCTCCCTTGTTCAGAGTGGAGAGGAGCGAGTATCGGGAATAGGCCAGCAGCCGCCATGGGATACCGCACCTGGTTTGATATCTCTTGGGTGAATGAAGAATTCCAGGAGGAGGCTACGAGGAGATTCCAGTTGGTAACGGAGAACATTTTTGACTCAGGAGAAGGGGACGCAGCCTTGCGACAAGGACCTGGGATTCCCTGCATTCCCGGAGGAGCTCCTCTGCCCGCCAGGGCTGCCTCCAGTGGACTGGCCCTTGAGGCATTCGATTTTCTTAGAGTGACTCATAGGAACTGGCTTACCCTCAGCCCATTTTGACCTACAAAAATGGCCCTTAAACGACTGGATAGCAGGTCTTGGGTACCGCTTGCAGGCAAGGTCCGAGCTTCGTTTGTTTGGCCTCTTGTTCTTCAAGTTGCGGTTGCTATAACTGCTGCCACTGAGAGGGTGGGGCGCGGGGAGGGGCCCCCTGAGTGGTGGGCCCGTGAGGGTGGGGTGCCGAGGAACACCATTTCGTGCATCTAGCAGCAGTAGCACCATATGTGAATTTGGGGTTGGTAAAATCTTTCCCTTCTTGTGCCCTGGAGCTCCTGCTGTAGAGCTGTTGAAAGTTACTGTTGCTCACTTACTTTATAAAAATGTTTTATTGAGGAATTTGATAATAGGCTTATGGTTAACATTTTGAAACACTTAGTGAAGTCAAAAGCTCGATACCAGAAGAAAGACAACTGTTAATGAAAATCTTAACAGTCCTCAGTGGGACACGGCTCTCAACAGTTCGTGTTGTGGAAGAATTGATTCAGGTTTCGTTGTTCATTGTTGTAAGCCAAAACTCAGTGCGAAGTTCTCAGTCAGTAATGCAATAATAGAAATATCACATCTGAGCGCTCTTGAAAGTGGAAACGTACCCTGCTTGTTGAAGGTAGGGGAACACTCCCAGGAGGGTGTTCCCAAGGCTGATTCATCATGTAGCTTAGAGAGTGTCCTTTGCTGTTACCATAGAGGCTCCTGTCTGTGTGTCTGGGAACCAGGTCAGGTGAAAACCTGTATGCTTATTGCACATGGTGGCCTTGGCGTCACTTGTGCCCACTGACGGGCTCTGTGGCTGCCATTGACTCGAAACCTCAGAAAGCATCCTTCGTTGTCACTGGAATGGAGAGCAACACACCTGAGCAAACTTTACCTAACATTGGAGGAGCTAATTAAAATACCTACGTGGTGGGGCGCCTGGGTGGCTCAGTCAGTTAAGTGTCTGCCTTCGGCTCAGGTCATGATCCCAGGGTCCTGGGAATGGGCCCCGCATCGTCAGGCTCCCTACTCCCTGGGGCACCTGCCCCTCTCCATGGTGCTCTCTCTCCCTCCTTGTGCTTTCTAGCTCTTTATCTCTCTCTCTCAAATAAATAATAAAATCTTTAAAAAAAAATTTCTGTGTGGTGTATTCATGCTGGGCTCCTGGGAGTTGTGGGCAGATGATGCTCGTGGTGTCGGGCGGTGGCTGGGACAGCAATGTTGGTATCCTTCAGAGGAGGGAAACTAGAGACTAAAAAGGTATCACTGGGCATCTTGCTTCTGCTGTTTATCTCATAAAATGGGTTTAGGCCTGATGTGTATTTGTGAAAACACATGTAATGGACAGACAAGGGGAAATGTAAAACAGGTGTCCAACATACAAATATGGCGCCACGGTGCGGTGTGAAAACACTGGGGCTGCTACCCCGGCCTTTCATAAAAGTGGACTTTCAACTGCTTCGCGTTTTCTTAGTCGTATAGTAAATCTTCTGTTTACAGAACGTAGCCAAATTATTCTGTGAGAGTCAAACAGCCAAGAAATAGAATTTCCTCAGCAGTCTTTGTCTTGCCCTTTTACAGATGGTGTAAAATCAGGTGTGTAAAAAATAAATAGCAGTTTGAGCTGACGTGAAAGGTATTTCAGATTTATGCTTTGCAGATGATATTGGTATGATTAATGCATTCATTGCTTTTTTTATTGCTTTTCACAGATAATGTACATGATGCATGGAAAATGTTGTGGGTTTAAATCTTTGCCAGCTTTAGACTGTGAATATCAACAGATGTTATCATATAAGTACTATAGTTATTATAAAACAAAAAATTGTTCGTGAAATGCATTGACATAAATTTCATTTATGTAAATTGCTTTCATTAGTACAAAACCTTAGTGTAGCCGTTAGGGTTTGTGAAGCACTTTAAATGAGATTAACTTGGTATAATGTGGTCAGAAATGGGTTGCTTTAAATTTAACTGACAAGAAAATAACACTCAAAAGTTAGGAAATTACCGAGGCATTTGTTTTCCGCCTGCATTGCTGGGACTGCTTAAATAGGTTGAATATGAATTAATAACAATGGACTGCCAGCTCAGTAATTACAGAAAATAATTTAAAGACCTCAAATAATAACTTCAATGTATTTTGGTCTTGTTCTTTTCTGTTCTGTTTTTCTTGAGCATACCAGCCTTTTGCTTCAATACAGCCATTGAAAACAGTGTCCACGTTTGCAAAGCAAGAGTTTTGTCTATAGAGTTTTGGCGCATTAGGGCTGTGATGTAGAAACTTAACGTTCAACTCTTTCAAAGTACGGATCTTGGGTACATGAAGGAGCAACCTCAGCAGCTGGTCATCTCTACCTAGCAGCAAGTAGAATGGTGCACTACTGTTTCTGTGGCTGGGGGGTGACCAGGTACCTCTGCTCCCAGGAGGGAGTCAGCCCCCAACTGTGGACAGGTGGGAGAGGAGCTTCTTCCATGGCTTGGAGGTCTTTGTGTTCTGCTCTTTGCCCTACATCACTGTAAACAGAACAGTACATCGTCTCCCCCATTTTGCAGATAATTTACTGTTGTATTGCCCTTCCGATCCAGGCTGGAATGGGCCATTTTAACTAGTTCATTGAATTTCCCAGAAGGACCCTGAACCAGACCAAGACCGTGAGATTGCTTGCGGTCACTCTGGATCATGTCACAGTGGGTGTCACACTCAATCTCTGATTCCTACAGCAACATGTTTCAATACCACAGTGACACAGAAAGTTGTTTTGTTTTTACATTTTTTTTTCTAGGAGATACCTTTTTTCCAAGGACTACCTGTTGGATTACTTTCTACCTTAAAAGGGTTTGACAACACTTCCCTGAGAAAGGCACTATTCACCAGCTAAAACAAACAAAGCTGTACTTGTTCAAGAGTAACCCAGGTATCACTGTTGAGCAATCAGGTCATTGAATTGTATTGTTAAAATCAATCCTATCAAAACAGCCATCGCCACTAATGAATCTGTTTGCTCTTATGCCCTCAGCCAGCAAGGCAGGATTGTGGCCTTCTACCGTATCATTCATCAAACTGATTTCCAGTGCCCTGTCCTCACCATTGCAGCCCTGGCTGTGGACACATGCCAGGCACCTGGAGAAGATCCAGTTAGGGCTGGGCAGGGAGCTATATGGTCTTCCCACTGAGAGCCGCAGAGCCTACCTCTGGTGGGATCAGGGAACATAGTGTGGTCTTTGAGCTGGCACTCCTATTTTCAAGCACCATTATTTACAACAACTAAGACATGGAAGCAACCTAAGTGTCCATTGACGAGTGAATGGGTACAGAAGTTGTGGTCTATATTATATATGGGAAACCCTGAAGATTCCACCAAAAAACTACTAGAACTGATAAATGAATTCATTAAGGTTGCAGGATACAAAATCAGTGTATGTACAGAAATCTGTTGCATTTCTGTACACTATAATGAAGCAACAGAAAGATTAAGAAAGCAATCCCATGTGCATTTACACCCAAAATAATAAAATATCTAGGAATAAACTTAGCCAAGGAGGTGAAAGACCTGTAGTCTATAGACTATAAAACACTGATGAAAGAAACTGAAGATGACACCAACATATGGAACGATATTCCATATTATTAAATATTCCATATTATTAAAATGTCCATACTACCCAAAGCAATCTGTAGATTTAATTCAATCCCTTTCAAAAGACCAACAGCATTAGGGGCACCTGGCTGGCTCAGTTGATAGAGCATGTGACTCTTGATGTCAGGGTTGTGAGTTTAAGCCCCACATTGCTTGTAGAGCTTACTTAAAAAACAAGAACAATGGCAGCATTTTTCAAAGAACTAGAACAAATAATCCTCAAATCTGAATGGAACCACAGAAGACCCTGAATAGTCAAAATAGTCTGGAAAAAGAAAAGCCTGCAGGTATCACAAGTCCAGATTTCAAGTTATACTACCAAGCTGTAGTAATCAAAACAGTAGGGCACTGGCACAAAAATAGAAGTGGAATAGGATAGAAAGTCCAGAAACGAACCTGTGATTATATGGTCAATTAATCTTTTTTTTTTAATAAAGATTTTATTTATTTATTTGACAGAGGACGCAAGTCGGCAGAGAGGCAGGCAGAGAGAGAGAGGGGGAAGCAGATTCCCTGCTGAGCAGAGAGCCCGATGCGCGGCTTGATCCCAGGACCCTGGGATCATGACCTGAGCCGAAGGCAGAGGCTTTAACCCACTGAGCCACGCAGGCGCCCCTGGTCAATTAATCTTTGGCAGAAGAGGCAAGAATATGCAATGGGAGAAAGACTCATCAACAAATGGTGTTGGGAAAACTGGACAGCTACATTCGAAAGAATGAAACTGGACCACTTCCTTCCACTGTATACAAAAATTAACTCAAAATGGATTAAAGACTTAAATATGAGACCCAAAACAGTTAAAATCCTAGAAGAGCACAGGCAGTAATTTCTCTGACATCAGCCGAAGCAACACTTTTCTTGATGTGTCTCCTGAGGGAAGGCATATAAAAGCAAAAATAAACTATTGGAACTACATGAAAATAAAAAGGTTCTGCACAGTGAAGTAAACTGTTAACAAAACTGAAAGCCTACTGAATGGGAGAAGATACTTGCAAATGACATACCCTACAAAGGATTAGTATCCAAAATACATAAAGACCTTATAAAATTCAACACCCAAAACCAAATAATCCAATTAAAAAATGGGCAGAAGACATGAACATACATTTCTTCAAAGAAAACATCCAGATGGCCAACAGACACATGAAAAGATGTTAGGGAAATACGAATCAAAACTACAATGAGATCTCACCTCCCACCTGTAGAAGGCTAAAATCAACAACCCAAGAAACAACAGGTGTTGGTGAGGATGTGGAGAAACTTGCACTGTTAGTGGGAATGCAGAGTGGTGCTGCCACTCTGGAAACAGTATGGAGTTTTCTCAAAAAATTAAAAATAGAACTACCCTACGATCAAGTAATTGCATTACTGGGTATTTACCCAAAGAATAAGAACACTAATTTGAAAGGATATCTGCATCCTTATGTTTATTGCAGTATTATTTAAAATAGCAAAGTTATGAAAGCAGCCTAAGTTCCACTGATATATGAATAGATAAAGAAGATGTAGTACATACCTATATTATAAATTGTTTGTTTATAAGTGTATATATATGTATATATAAACACACAATGAAATCTTATTCAGCCATAATCTTGCCATTTGGAACAACGTGGATGGCATTAGGGAATATAACACCAAGTGAAATAAGTTGGTCAGAGAAAGACAAATACCATATGATTTCACTTATATATGGAATTTACAAAACAAAACAAATGAACAAAGGAAAAAAAGAAAGACAAACCAAAAAACAGACTCTTAACTTGAGAGAAAAAACAGATGGTTACCAGAGGGAAGGCAAGTGGGGGAGTGAGGGGAATAGGTGAAGGGAATGAGTACACTTATTGTGATTGATGAGCACTGATATATAGAATTTTTAAAAACTGTCTTGTTTATTTATTTATTTATTTTAGCGGGGGGGGGGTGTAGAGAGTGGGCACTGGAGCGGGGGGAGGGGCAAAGGGAGGAAGGGGAGGAGCAAAGGGATAGGCAGAGACCCTTGAGCAGACTCCCTGCCCAGTGTGGAGCCCAACACAGGGCTCTATCTCACGACCTTCAGATCATGACATGAGCTGAAACCAAGAGTAGGTCACTTAACCCACTGAGCCACCCAGGCACCCGTACCCTAGAGTTATTGAATCACTGTATTGTAAATCTGAAACCAATATAGCACCATATGTTAACTATACTGAAATTAAAATAAAAAACATTTTTAAAAAGATGTGGTATATATTACAATGGAATATTATTCAGTCGTTAAAAAAATGAGGAAACCCTACCACTTGAGGATGTTATGCTCAGTGAAATAAGTCAGAGAAAGATAGATACTGTATGATCTCACTTATATGTGGAATCTGAAAACAAAAGGACTTACATAAAAAGTGATCAGACTTGTGGTTACCAGAGATGGAGGGTGGGGAAAGAGGGAATTGGAGAAAGGTGGTCAATAGGTACGGAAAAAAAGTCTGATAGGTTTTTTTGAGTGAAGGGGCTAAGGAAGTATGTAGGTCAAAGATGGGGGTGGGGCACGTCTTATTTATTTCTAACCTGTTGGGGAAATGAGAGCCCTAAGTTTGGTTCAGTGAGATGGACTGAAGATTGGAAAGGTGGGTCCTTGTGGTGGTGTTTCTCCCGAGTTTAGTGTTTCAGGTTTAGAGTATCTGAAAACAAACTTATCTTTCTTTCCTCCAACTTGCTTGTTGCTCTCAGCAGTGCCACCATTTTCTTGAGCACCTTAACTGAAAACTGAAGAACTATCTTGGTTATCAGTTACTGAGAATTCAGTGTCTTTCCCCAAGATTGTGCTCTAGTCTGGGTTCACCTTGTCTCTCCCTTGAGTTCCTGTGTAAGCTTTCTTACAGCCTTTTACCTCCCTTCGTGTGTTGGTCTCCATGCTGCTTTGTTGTGACGAAGTTGGTCTCTACTCAGAAAATCCCATTTCCTTCCTATTTTATCTTACAAGACATAATCATCATCTTTTTTTTTTAAAGATTTTATTTATTTATTTGACAGAGAGAGACACAGTGAGAGGGAATATAAGCAGAGGGAGAAGCAGGCCCCCCCTGCAGAGCAGGGAGCCTGATGTGGGGCTTGATCCCAGGACTCTGGGATCATGACCTGAGCTGAAAGCAGCCTCTTAACGACTGAGCCACCCAGGCGCCCCAAAACATCATCTTCTCAGAGGTTTTCTTTTCTTTTTTTAAGATTTATTTATTTTGAGAGAGAGAGCATGTGAGGGTGTGCATGGGGTGGGGTTGGCTATGGGCAGAGGGAGAGAATCCCAAACAGACTTTCTGCTGAGGGCAGAGCCCAACTCAGGGCTTGATCTCAGAACCCTGAGATCATGACCTGAGCTGAAACCAAGAGTCAGATGCTTAACTGACTGTGCCACCCAGACTCCCCTGTTCAGAGGTTTTCAGAGCTGCCTGAACGCTGGCCCTTAACCCTGCCTCTCATAATTTCTCTGCCAGAGGCCTCTTTAGTCTGTTAGAGATTAGAACTAAGAGGTCACTTAGTCATCCTCCTCACTGAAGAAGTGGGGAGACAGGCTCAGATAGAGGGAGCAGGAAACAGTGGCAACCCTGGAGCTGGAGCCAAGACCTCAAGCATCTTGGTTCATTTCTTTCCTATCTTTATTTAAGCTGTTCTTCACCTTCTTTATTCCATCCTGCCTATCTTTTGTCCGTATGTCTGCATCTCACCCACTTCCAGAAAGTTTTTCCTGACATACACCCAGCACTAATAAGCTATTACATAGTCTAGGCACTGTGTTAGACCCTGGGGGTGCAGTGATGAGCAAAGCAGATATTGTCTCCATTTTCATGGAACTCACTAGATATAGGAGTGGAGGGAGAACATAAATAAAGCAATGACTATATAATTGCAAGTTATGATAAGTGCCATGAAGGAAAATCCTAGTAGCTAATGCTTAATGAACACTTAAACCTTGGGCCAGGCACTATTTTGTAAGGATGTTATATGTGTTTATTCACTTAATCTTCACAAAACCCTGTGAACTAGAGACTGTTTTCGTCATTTTACAGATTGGAAACTGAGGTTTAGATTAAGTGACTTACCCAAAGCCCCACAGCTAGTCCAGTGGACTTGGAACTTGACCTCAGGCAGTTTCCAACCACTTGCCAACCATTTGCCAGAATGGATGCTGCGCCTCCAATAGAAAAGAGTGTTATGAGAAAGAATAATGGTTAAGACCTAATTCACGGAAGTTCTCCCTAAGGAACTGAGAAGCTGATGCATTTTCTCCCCCCTACTGCTTGGTCCCTTGAGGCATTTTATATGCACAGATGTATTACATTCCTGGGAAAAGAATCCTGGGATTTTCCCTCCTATGTTTACTTCTTGATTCTCAGTGGTCCATGATGCCAGCTGAGGTTGTCAATACAATGAAATCAAAAGGATGAAGGCAGGTTATTTAGCCTTTTTTTCTTCCTTCCTCTCTTCCTTCCTTTTTTTGTAGGCTCCACAGCCAGCATGGATCCCAGCACTGGGCTTGAACTCAGGACCCTGAGAACCAGACCTGAGCTGAGATCAAGAGTTAGAGGCTTACTTGACTGAGCCCCTCAGGAGCCCTTATTTAGCCATTTTTCTAGATCTTTGAGTTGCACATCAGATCTAGGGCTGATCACTCCTCACCGATTTGACCTGCCCCTGAGGTTGACAATTTCCCGATTGATGTGGTTATCCGTGACCTCTAATTCACCAACATAACTATGCTTCATCTTCACAGTCAGAAACCTGACAGTGATTTTGGAGCACAGTCTAAGAAGAAAGTGGTGTTTGCCTCTCCTTTTGGCATTGTTGACACACTCGAAAGCATCTGTGAGGACATCCACAGGCACCATGACAGTGGCGAGTAAAGATGGTGGGAAGACGACTAGGGGGTCAAGTGCGAGGTATTATGGGAAGCAGAAAGGTTGTCACGAGACTCTCAGGGGTGGAAAGGGAAGGATGATATCCTGAAAGTAGGTGGGGGAGGGTGAAGGACTGATGCCTTTTCTTAGAGGATGGAGTGGAAGGGGGAGGGGGCAAAGGCCATATAGAGAGAATAGTAAGGAGCTTTTGCAGTCATCCAGGTGAGACCTGTCGTGAGGATGGACCCAGCAGGGGGCTGTGGACTGTGGTAGTGACAGAGGACAAGCAGAGAGCTAGAGGGGTTGAAGCTGTATTTCGGAGCTCACATGAGCAGGAACCAGTGGTGCCACACATAACTTTTATAAAGGGAGCACCTGAGATTCTCTGACTAGGGAGGAGTGGTGATGGGTGAGGAGGAAGAAGAGAAGGGAGTGTTAAAAATGACTTCTAGAGGATCTGGGTGGTCAGAAGTGTCATTCATTAAGCTGGGGAAGTATGGGAGGGGAACATGGTGGGGGTGCTGGGATGAAGTCTTCTGGTTGGAACATTGTTAAGTGTGAGTTGCTGGGAGATACCCAACTTCAACTTAAAGAAGATAGTTTTATGTCTGAGTTAGGGACTTAGAGTGGAGGTCTGGGTTGTGGGTAGCTGGGAAGTCTTAGGTATGTGTGTAAAAAAGCCAAGGTAATAGAAGAGACCACTCAGGCAGAAAGTGTAATGTGAGGAGAGAAGAGGGCTCATGATGCAGTCCATTTAGGGGATGGAAGGAAGAACAGGAGCTGACAGAAGACTGAAGAAGACTTACTAGTGAAATATGAAGATAGTCAGGCCCCTACTATATCACAGAATCCTAACGATGGTGTTTTAAAAGGGAGGAGGAATC
The DNA here is from genome assembly GCF_963455335.1 of Martes martes. Taxonomy (NCBI): domain Eukaryota; kingdom Metazoa; phylum Chordata; class Mammalia; order Carnivora; family Mustelidae; genus Martes; species Martes martes. Next base: position 93,550,058 of record NC_137892.1, on the reverse strand, counting down.
AGTTGTGCTGAGAGTCCAAGTAGTACCAAAGGATGACCACTGTATTAAGTGGCATGGATGTCATCAGTGACATCTGTGGTGAGGGTGGCTGGATGATATGGCGGTACAGGCCAGACTGGGCAGGACGTGGAGCTCAGGTGCCTTATTATACAGACCTTCGTATCCACAGACATTAGTCTTGTTGGTTCTTCCATTCTGGGTTGTGTTGTTTGTGGTATTCTTTCAGCCTTGTTTTGATGTTGAATCGATGAACATTAGAGCTAGAAGCGTTGAGGCAACCAAGGCTTAGGGGTGAAGTAGTTTGCCCACATTAACAATGAACTGGTGGGAGAATTAGAATGTGCCCAAGTTCTGATTAGATCGTGCAGCCAGGAGACCTAATCCTAGATCCTTTTTTTTTTTTTTTTTTTTTAAATTTTCTGTGTTCATTGGTCTACTACTGTTGGTTGACTTTTTAAAAAAAAAATAGTAACTTCCTGGTGTTCTAGGTAGAAAAGTTTATAAATTCATTGGGTACATTTTTCAGGAATTACTTTCAGAAATTTTGATTAAATGAAAAATGTTGCTTTAGGGTCGTTCTATATACAGATAACTTTTTTTAAAAGAAAGATTTTATTTACTTAGAGGGAGTGAGAGAGCACGTGCAGGGGGAGGGGCAGAGGAAGAGAAAGAAGCAGACTCCCCACTGAGCAGGGAGCCTGGGACTCGGGGTTCATGATTCGGGGCTCAATCCGAGAACCCTGAGATCATGACCTGAGCAGAAGTCAGACGCTTAACTGACGGAGCCACCCAGGTGCCAGTGTATATAGGTAACTCTCAATGTTGTGTTATTTATCTGAAATGCAGTCAAACCAGTTGTCTTTGTGAGTTTGGAGAGTCACAGAAATGTTTATGAACTAAGGAGTGTTTGAGCATCTAGTAGGTGATAGTGGGTCTCTGTTAGGGACCTGGAAGATAATGTAGCTTGCTTGCTTCCTTCCTCTTCTTCCTTTTTTCCTTCTTTCCTTCCTTCCTTTCTTTCTTTTTCTCTTTCTTTCTTCCTTCCTTCTTTTCTTCTTTCTTTCTTTCTATTTCATTGAAGCTTCCCAGCATTCTTACAGGGTTAGGTGTTGTAACCCAGTTTGGTCATGGTGGAAACAGGGAAGTTAAGGACCCTGCTCAGACTTAACAGAGGAAGGAGGCAGTGGGTCTCCCTCCCAGGCCGGGCTTCCTGCCCTAAGGCCAAAGCTCTTGTCTAACACAAATCTGGATTTTGAAGGTTTGTGGAATAATTCAGGATGTGGATTGCCTTTTTGTTTCGGAACATCTTAGACCTTTGAATGAACAACTCTGCTGTTGAGTTCAAAGTTGAATCTGTTTCTTTGTTTAGGATAAAACATCTATTCTGGAGGGCCTAGAGGAGGCTATATTTTGAAGAAAGGAGAAGCCAGGTACTGTTTGACTTTTGACCTGTAAATTGCTATATGGCTCCCCATGCCTTGCCCTGATAGCATTCATTTATAATACTTGATCATTCAGTTACTGGCCCTAAGTTGACTCCAGATGAAAGTCAGCTTGTACCTGGAGAGGGAAGTCACTTCCAGATAGAAGGTCTGCAGAGAGCAGCTAATTAGCAAACTTTACTTGGCAAATTAGAACTCTGTGTAGAGAGGGTAAGCTTGTCCTGCACTGAGAGATGCCAGCTTTCTGAGCCCCTGACCATACAGCCGTGGATACAAATGTGTAGAAGAGAGGGCCGTTGTACTTCTCAGTGTCTTAAAGTGAGATTCTGCTATGTTAGCTTGAGGACAAGTTTCTTCCATCTTGCTGTTTGCTTAAAACTGCAAGGTTTCACTTGAAGGGTTTAACATGTATGCATGGCTTGCGTACCCCACAGACATCAGCCAGGCCCCTCTTGCTCTTCTGGGAACGATGGCCACCAGTTACACTTGTGTGGTATGTTTAGCTTGTTAATAAAATACAACTTTTTTTTTTTTCCTGATGGCATACTGTGTTTTATAATTTGGAAAGCAAAAAAAGTACAAAGAAGCAAGATGTACTTGTAATCCTTCTGCCTGCTTAAAAAGCAGTATACGTGAATCTGTATTTTATGACTATGTACATATGTATGTATGCATATATATTTGGGGTCATGTCGTAGATGAAGTTTGCTCACTTGCTTTTTTCCCTTCGTGTATAGGGAACATTTTTCTCTGTCAGTAAAATATTTTACTTCATGACTTTTAACGGTGGAATATTTATATAGTATTCCATTGCACAGAAAGGCCATAGTTAGTTCAACCAGTCCCGTTCTGCAGTGACTAACCATCTCACAGATGAGGCTTTGTGAGCCTACCTTTTCTAAATGATCCATATTCTTGCTGCCAGCCGGTCACAAAAGCATCAGGGAGTCATACTGGGTTCTTCTTGTTAAAGAAACTCAGGGTCTTGATGCCCTCGCAGATCAGGTTTGGATCCAGTTACTTGTTTAAAAAAAAAAAAAAGAAAAGAAGAATCATCACCTAGATTGAACTGATCTCCTGAAGCTAAAAAATCAAGCCATTTCAGGTTACTTGAGAAGGTCAGAAGGAAAATGTTATGTTATAGGGCTTTGTAGCTACCATTCTCACAGCTTAGTGCAATGATGTAGGGAATATTTTCATAGAAATGTTTCTCTTTTAGAGAATTTTTTTTCCAGATAAAGAAGGCTTGTTTAATTCAGGAAGAGTTATTTCATAGGAAATTAAATCTTTGTAAATCCTCTATCACATTTCCACACTTGCCAGTTCTCTGGCAAATGGTGGCTTTCAAATGGTTCAGGAAGGGTTTCTGAAAAGGAAACTCCCATGTTTTCTACATACTCGTCTTTTAACTTTTGAGTTGGAGAGGTAAGAGAAACTTGTGTTCTCTCCCTGTATTTGTCTGGGTGATACTGGTGGGTTTTAAACTCAGAATGGTAATTACTTGAAGTGATTTTTCAAAAATTTCACCTGATGAGAATGTTTTCTTCGGCATGATGAATGACTCCAAAGAAGTTTAAGAACACAGCCAGTGATGTTGCCCAGGCACTGGAGAGCTGCTGCTGCGAGGAGATCAGTAATTGTCACATCTTGGTTTGGTATGCTTGGTGGTGTCTAATCATGTCGCGTTCTTGGGAACCATGAAAAAATTTTATTTTCAAGTCTTCGTGCATCATTTTTCTGACATTGATCAAAGGTTGGAAAACCAGCATTCTGTGTGTAGCCAGGGCATTCATAACTGTCTTACGTTCTTAATCTTTTGGCTATTTGGCTGAAATATATCTACGCCTCTTACATATTGAAAGCATAATATCCTTTAACCTATAACTGCAGAGTTAAAATGAATTTTATGTGAAATATTTAGTTGTGGACCACATCTTCAGCTTTTTATATGCCACAGTGGTCTTGTTTTTTTCCCTTCCATTGTCTGATAGTGAGGTCATTTTCAGTCCTCTGAGAAATTCTATTCCCAGCCAGATGCGGCTCATATATTAAAAGTAGCACCTGTGGCTAATATCACAGCAGCTTACCATAAATTTACATGGTAACTAGGATTATATCTGTCAAGACTGTTAAAAAACATCTAGATTTAATTTGATTTCCAGTATTGTAGAAGCTATCCAACATTTTGCTTCATAACTATATTTTAAAAGTTAAAAATCACTCCATTGTTAAGTTTTATAGCACTCCTAGTGCCCATTAAGTTGATTTGTTCAATGGAGGTCAGAGTAAAGCAACTTGGCTACATTAAGATCGGAAACCAACCCATTTGTGACAAATTTAGTCCTTTCGTGTGAATCTTCTCAACGTCTCCACATTGATTGGATTCAGGTGGAGCTTATGTCAGTAGCATTTAACCTCAAAAGAATGAGCGATGTGATTGGTTTGTTGTAAATTACGGAGCATTTTGCCTTTGCTTGTTTGAACGTGGCTGTTGACTCTGTGGCCCATGCCTGCCTGCCCCACTGCATCTGCCTATAAATGAGTAGTGTGGTTTTACAGACATCTTAGAAAATTGGGGTGTGTGCCCTCGCCCCTTTCCCTCCTCCATGTGACCCTTCCTAAACTGTTTTATTCCCCATTATCCTTTGAGTCATCTCCCACATGTTATGATTTGTGCACCTGCAGTTCTAAAATTGTTTTGGGGTGTCATTATATAATGTTGTTCACCAACTTTCCAGCATTTATGGATACAATAATGATTCACTGTAAATCACAGTAATTTACAAGTTACAGAGAATCTGCTCCTACAAATAAGAATTGAATGATAAATTTCTTTGGTGTCCTCCCATTCGAACGTGTGTCCTTAAAAAGAAGCTGGTAACATATTTCTTTGTATTTGTGAAAACTAACTCACAGTCCAGAACTGAATTATTATTATTATTTTAAATGGTTTTGGTAAAGATTTTATTTATTTGAGAGAGAGTGAACTGGTGGGGTGGAGAGTTAGAGGGAGAGGTAGACTCCTCCCTGAGCAGGGAGCGTGATGCGGGATCCTGGGACTCCAGGATCATGACCTGAGCCAAAGGCAGTTGCTTAACCAACTGAGCCACTTGGGTGCCCCCCTTTTTTCAGGTTTTATTTATTCGTCAAAGAGAGAGAGCACAAGCAGGGGGAGCGGCAGGCAGAGGGAGAAGCGGGCTCCCCACCGAGCAGGAAGCCCCATGTGGGACTTGATCTCAGGACCCTGGGATCATGACCTGAGCCAAAGGCAGATGCTTAATGACTGAGCCATACAGCCGTCTGTCCAGAACTGAATTAAAGTATAAATTCAGCTTTCTGGATATTCAGTATTTTAACGTGTAAACGAATATAAGCCATTAAGAAATAAGCACCATTTCTGAGCAATCCTCTTGCTCCTGGGAGAGAGGGAGCGTCCTAAGTGTTGACCCTGTGGGTTGAGTAGCATGCAGCACTGCAGCATGGGGTTCCTGACCCTGAGTGGGCGTACCCATGTTAGGTTGGAACTCAGTGTGGAGGCATTTCTGCTTTGTTGCTCATCTTTCTGGAGGGACCTTTGTAAGCTTCTTTGAGCTTGAGCCTCACTGATGAAGAAGAAGGGTAGCCAAGAATAATTGGGCTGAAAATGTTGTGGTGAGTGGAAGAAATGATTCTGAGTGAGGGCAAAATTATACATTGAGTGTGTTACCTGGTGTAATTAGTTGCTTAACAGTATGAAAAAATACCGTAATGACCAGTTTGGAGCCTTGTAAAATATTTTTTTTGGTGAATCATGACGTCTCCTTCCTGTGTGTGTACTTATGATACACTCAGCTCCTAGGGTAACTGGCAGGGCAGTATCTACTCAGATGTCTGTGGAAAAGAGGGGTGAAGAGGTGCCCAGCACCAGTCTCTCACAGCCTTTCTTGGCTGCCTAGTCCTCTACCTCCTTTCTGTACTAGGTCTTCATGGTTGGCCTTTCTGTCTTCTCCACCACACTGTAGGCTCCTGGCAGGGGGCAGGGGGCAGGGACAGTGTCTCAGGCCTAGGGGCCAGGGGGTTGCTGGGGACAGAGCAGCAGATTGGTATATGTGAATACCCAGTACTTTGAGGGGCAGACTGTTGAGGAGACTCCAAATCTTCCTGATATGTTAAAGGTTTCAGATTGTGTATGGAAAGTGTAAACATGAGGAATTATGCTGGCCACTAGTTTTTCTCCTCCATCTTCCACTGCCTTTAGAAGCCCGTGTGTGGTTTTGTTTTTAAACGTGTCAGTTGAGGTTCTGAAGGGGATAGGAATCATGAGAGTGCTGGCCACGTGGCCACCTTGCCACGGAGCCTCTGTCAATATCCCCAGATTTAGCCTAAAGAGGGCCCAACAGCTGCATCTGTCCAGCACCAGAGACACCACCTTAGAAGGCTGATTTTGAACAGAAATAAAGCTTATTTTGGAAGACCTTATTGTCAAAGATAAGTATTATTTCCTCTCAACTCAGAAATGAGTTAAGTCCTAAAATCACTGAATTGAAGTGCACAGTGTCAGCTTTTATCTCTTATTAATGCCGTGTTACTGGAAGTGGTTTAGATATGGGAGAAATGGCTAATTTAAAGTCAAATGGGCCAACTTGATAGCTCAGAATATGTATGAAGTACTTTTGCATGCATTGGCTTAGAAGGCACATTGAGCCTGATTCTTTCATAAGTTAACATCTCATGTTGAGGAATGAAAACTGGTACGAACTGCATTTTTATTTAGAATTTTGTTTTAAGCCATGCAAAACAACACTGTATAACGGTTTTTTCAGATGATAGATTCTGAGTGAAGTTTAGATTTCTAGTAATGAAATCCTTACTTGGCAAATTTTGGCTATTATAATATAGTTGCTATTGGATAGACAAGTAGATTTTACATGAAACATTTTTTTGCTCATTATATCAGCAGACATTCATTTTTTTAGAGACACACAACTTTTCCTTACCAAGTTATTAAAAAATAAGTTTAATTTTTAAAATACAAAACTTTGTTACAATGAGCCCATGTCATCCATCTAATATTGTAATACCCTGGGTCTGTAATTAAGAATGGGCTCTGCTGACCAGGGTTGGGAAGAGGCACAGAAGAAAGTCACAATACATTGCCTATTTACAAATTAACCATTACCTGCCAAAAGCACATCAGACCCACACAGCGGACATCCGCTAATCCAGTGGTTAGCCGTTCCGGGCTCTAATGCACACTGTTTTACACGTTAACGGTTTTGAAGTTCCAGGCCAGAGCTGACCTTTCACATGTGCTCCATTCACAGTAGGAATCTCCACTCACTGCTTCCTGTCAGAGTGGATTATGGTGACACAGCCCAGGGCTCACTTTGGCTGCAATTAAGTTTTTGATCAGAATTATTTCGTTCACAAACAATCACATTTGTTAAAATGTTACATCTGCCCTGAAAACCACTGGCAGCCTCTCAGTTTATCAGTGTGATGTGACTGTAATTCTTCATTTGTTTTTCATAAAACGGCAAACCCTCTCATATATGTTGTTACTATTTTTTTTTCTTTAGCTGGTTTCTGCCTTTCATTTCTTTGGGCTTGGAAGGAAACTATGTCTTGAAATTAGTACAGATCTACCCATAGACTTTGGGAATTTGAATGGAATTGTCTTTGGTGCAGAACAAAATTATCCAATTGAGCCAAGACTCAAACATTATTTCCGAAAATTGTTAGTGGTGGTTCTGTTTCTCACACGAGGAAACGTTTTAGCTCTGTGAGTGTGGGGGCTCGAGCTTTTGCTTCTTGGTCTGCAGTTTCGTGGCCTCTGTGCCGACCGTGTTGCTGCCTTGCAGTGTTTATCGTCACACACATCTCAGGCTCTGGTCCTGTGGCCACCGACCTTGGGTACCACACTGGAACCCGGCAGTGCCTTGGTGAGCCTCTCCCCTCTCATGGAGCTTTGACTAGCTCTTTTTTTTTTTTTTTTTTTTTTTTTTTTAAAGATTTTATTTATTTATTTGACAGAGAGAGATCACAAGTAGGCAGAGAGGCAGGCAGAGGGAGAGAGGGAAGCAGGCTCCCTGCAGAGCAGAGAGCACGATGTGGGTCTCGATCCCAGGACCCTGGGATCATGACCTGAGCCGAAGGCAGAGGCTTTAACCCACTGAGCCACCCAGGCGCCCCTTGACTAGCTCTTAAAAGTGATTTTTCTCACTGAGAAGTGGCAGCAGAGATATTCTGAAGTAGCTTTTCCACTTACTGACTACTTTACCTCTGCAATATGGGGTGGCTCTCAGTGGCACCCTGAGTTTTACTTTCCGGGTCGGTTGGTGTCACCCTTTCACGAAGCGCCTGCCCTTTGGAGCAGAGACAGTCACATGGTGCTTTTGGGTGTTGGGGGGGGCAGTTGGGAAGCACAGGGCTGGAGTTTGGATTGGCGTTTGTCTAATGGAAATGAACCTCTGAATTAATTTTGTGCTAGTAGTGGCTGGGGGGCTTGTACTGAGGTGGTGCAGGGCAGAGGGAAGGGATAGAGTTAGCAGGTTGTGAAGTTAGGAATGCTTGAATGCTGTCTGAAATTCAAGTATTAGGTTTAGAAAGTTTAATTACTTTTAATATGTATATTTAGAATGCTATTAAAGGAATTTATTACCAGGTTTTAAATTATTGCGTTAAAGCCCAAACCATTTCCCATTTGCTTTGAAGGAACCAGACTTGTTACTAACTCATAAACTCACAAGTGGCAACAGAAAGGTGCTGCATCAAAAAAATCTGTTTACCTCTAATTTTTTAAGCTTTTCAATGAAGTAGGGCCTACCTATATTCGTAAAAGTCAAACGCTTTATTTAAAGGGAATGTAAATACTTGTTATATTTATATAACTTTTCTCTTCTCTATCCTTGGTTGTGAGCAGATTTTTCTTAAGTTAAATCTATTTTTTTTTTTTTTTTTGAATAGAGGGAGAGGGGAGGGATGAGGGAGAGAGAGGGAGAATCTGAAGGAGGCTCCATGCCCAGTGCGGAGACCAGTGCGAGGCTCGATCTCAAAACCCTGAGATCATGATCTGAGCTGAAATCAAGAGTCAGATGCACAGGGGCGCCCACCTGGATGGCTAGGCTGGTTGGGCGTCTGTCTTCGGCTCCGGTCATGATCCTGGGGTCCTGGAATTAAGCCCTGCATCGGGCTCCCCCTCTGGGGGGAGCCTACTTCCCCCTCTCCCTCTGTCTGCTGCTTTTCCAGCTTGCGTGTGCATGCTCTCTCTGTCTAATGAATAAATTTAAATCTTAAAAAAAAAAAGTCAGACACGTAACCGACTGAGCCTCCCAGGTGTCTCAAGTAAATCCATTCTTCAAGTATTTTTAGTCTTCAAAAAATCACATTTGAAATATACCTGATCATATTTACTGTTTAAAGGGTATACATTTAAAGAGAGTGCTGAATAGTATTGAATTCAAGAGAATACACCAACCTAGAACTTTCTCTGTCATTGGTTGGTATTGTTCTGCTTTCTTAGAAAGTGGCCAGACAAGATTTCAAACTTTATTAAAAGCTTATCTTTTTTTTTTTTTTATTTGACAGATAGAGATCACAAGTAGGCAGAGAGGCAGGCAGAGAGGAGGAAGCAGGCTCCCTGCTGAGCAAAGAACCCGATTTGGGGCTCCATCCCAGGACCCTGGGATCATGACCCGAGCTGAAGGCAGAGGCTTTAACCCACTGAGCCACCCAGGCGCCCCTAAAAGCTTATCTTGATACAGTCATTGATTTTCTTTCTTTCTTTCTTTCTTTCTTTCTTTCTTTCTTTCTTTCTTTTTTAACTTTTTAAAAGAGTTTATTTATTTATTTGACAGAGATCACAAGTAGGCAGAGAGGCAGGCAGAGAGTGAGAGGGAAGCAGACTCCCTGCTGGGCGGAGAGCCCAATGCAGGGCTTGATCCCAGGACCCTGAGATCATGACCTGAGCCGAAGGCAGAGGCCTCAACCCACAGAGCCACCCAGGTGCCCCCAGTCACTGATTTTCTACCATTCAGTCCCCCCCCCCGAGATTGTGGAAATTTTAGAACTTTATATCCATAACCTGTTATGCCCATGTAACGTGTATGGGTCATCTCCTGAATCCTAGGAACCTTCATCGTCTTTGAGGGGGTTTTAGCTGAAATCTGAGGCACTCAGGAGAAAGAGTAATGCCTCACCTCAGTCTGTGCCAAAAAGCAGAGACTGCTAAAATCCTATCCTGCCTCCACCACATGTAGACACGATCTCCAGGCCCAAAACCTTCACTGCATGTAAGGAAGGCAACAGATGAAACATGTAAGAAGGTTCACAAGTGCTCTTTCTGGAAGGGCTGGGACAGATCATTACGACTTGCTGTCTACTCTCACAGTATATGGAACTGAAAGATAACTTGAATACTTAACTATCTTAAAGTTTTACTAGATCTTATAAAAACACTTCTGAGGTCCCAAATAGGTCATTTATGCCAGAAAAAGAACTCTAGATTCTTCCCAAAGTAACATGAAGAAACAAACCCTTACTTCTTGAATAGCATGTTTGCTGGCTTAGGGAGACCCCAAGTTTGTGCTCTGAGAAGAATCTTTTTTTTTTTTCCCCCACCAAGGAATATATCACTTATCTCTGTATTCTGGTCATCACATCACCCAGTGGGAGGAACCCTGCCATCCTTGGTCTGCCCCCTTCCTGCCATGGTAGGGAAGCCAAGGCTGGAGGAGAAGAGAAAGTATCCAAGGTGGGCATGCTAGGCTTGTACCTCAAGCACACATTTCCCTTCTCAGTTTCTGGACTTTCTGTATCACAGGACGACTCAGGCACTTTTCCATAACATTCTGCAGGGCTCAGAAGGATTTTTTTTTTACCTTTTTTTTTTTTTTAAGATTTAAAAAATTTATTTGACAGAGAGAGACACAGTGAGAGAGGGAAGCAGGATCACAAACAGGGGAAGTGGGAGAAGAAGCAGACTCCCCATGGAGCAGGGGGCCTGATGCCAGGGCTTGATCCCAGGCCTCTGGGATCATGACCTGAGCTGAAGGCAAATGCTTAATGATGAGCCACCCAAGCACCCGCAGAAGGATTTAAAGTTAAAGCAGAACGTCTCTTTTGTACAGAAAATTAATTTAAACTCGAAATTGCGAGGCATTCTTTTCTGAGCCTTGAGGATTAGGGCCAGGTAACCGCTGCTGTCCTTGCCGGTCTCAACCCTGTTGGTCTCATGAAACGTGGCTCTCTGGATGCTCCACATCTTTCAGAACCACCCTGAATTTACTTCTGACCTCCTGCACACTCTCCATATTCTTTTGTGTTTGGATTTGGAACTGCTTATAATTGTCAAGGTTTCCATGAAGAATACATCTCAGAACACCAGGGCAGGCATGTCCCCCAGATTTGCCCTTGGTGCCTGAGGAAGATTAGGCAGACCCATGGGGTAATGGAGACTTTGACCTTATGATGATGGTCTACCAGCATCATAATTTTGAAAGTACAGATCTCAGGTGAGATCTAAGCACTAGAGACAGAAATACATCACAGCAGTTACACATGCTGACTCCTCCTCCTTTCCATGGTCCATCAGCGAGTGGTCCTCTCCTGAACAAATAGGGGAGCTGGGCATGAAGGTTGGGTGGCACGCCCCAGGTACGTGTGTGGCTGGAAGAGGTTATCTGAGGATAAGAACTTGGGTCCCATAGAAATTCTGGGGATCTTTCCACAGTGCAGACTCTCTGCAGATTGGAAGATTGGATGACAACATCCCTGTCATTTCAAGTTTGGTGGGTGGAGTTTTTGTTTTTATAGGTTCAGTTTCTCATGGGTTTGGCACAGTACCTGAGCTAATTGGTTGCTTTAATAGGTGCTCAGCTAAAGAGGACTTTATCGTGTTATCTAATGTTGTCACCAGGTGTTGAAAAAAAGGGTTTATTTATTTAATTTGACAGGGAGAGAGAGAGATCACAAGCAGGCAGAGAGGCAGGCAGAGGGAGAGAGAGGGGAGGCAGGCTCCCTGCTGAGCAGAGAGCCCGATGCGGGGCTTGATCCCAGGACTCTGGGATCATGACCTGAGCCGAAGGCAGAGGCTTAACCCACTGAGCCACCCAGGTGCCCTGAAAAAAAGGATTTAAAGAAAGACTTCTCATTCATTCTATAGACCCCAAATTATATAGCTACTCTTCTGGTTTTGCTCTTAGAACTCCACAGTGTATTGGTAGAGAATTCAAAGAGTCTTAATGTTCAGAAGGCCTGGCTTAAAAAGACCTATTTGGTGTTCCTGTCTCTCTCCTACATGCTTGAGCCATGTACCTGAAATAGTTTCTCAAAGAGAAGATAACCCATTCTCTCTGAGATTGTGTGGCTTCTAAAAAGAAATAAAGAAGACCATGGGGGTAACTGAGAAATCACTAGGTTGTCTTGATGTTATAAGAAAGTTCAAGGTATACAGTGTCATGAGAGTTGAGGGGGAAAAGGCACAGGAAAAAAAATTTTAATAGTTTTTCCTTTTTCTAAAGTTTTTATTATTTTTAATTTTCCCTTGTAGTTACACTTAGAAAACAGAAACTATAGAAAACTGGTTTTTGCTCTAATTAGCTTTTAGGTAAAGGAAAGAAATGGAAAAAGTATCACCATCAGGGATTTGTCCTAAACATACACATGGAGGCTTTGGAGTTGGACGTACTTGGATTCGAATCCCATTCTCACCTTTTGTGAGATGCGTGACTCTGGCCATGTGACTTACCCTCTTGGAGCCTCAATTCTCTCTTCTGTAAAATAGGAATGATCAACCTGCTATAGTTATTAGCTGCTCTTCTTTTTAATTGAGCGTTACTGTGTGTGTGAAGGCACTGTGATCTGTGATTGGTATACCTCACCTCCTTGTGTCCAGATGGAGTCTTAACCCAGCAGGTCATGTAGCTTGCTCAAGGTTTGGGTACAGAGCCCAGGTTTTGCGTTCCTAGACTAATACTCCCTCCATCCATTGCACCGCTTCTCATATAGTAGATGGTTCTTTGTTTTATTTTATTTTTATTTTTATTTTGTAAAAAGATTGTATTTATTTATTTGTTAGAAACAGAGGGAGCACAAGCAGGGGGAGCGGCAGGTAGAGGGAGAAGCAGGCTCCTCACTAAGCAGAGAGCCTGACGTGGGGCTCGATCCCAGGACCCTGAACTGACTGAGCCACTCAGATATCCCTAGTAGATTGTTTTTAAATCTTCTGTTCCTCTGAAAATCAAATAAAATTGTGAATAAATTGACCAAGTTTATCTACTCCCCTATTGATGGACATTTCGATTCTTGGCACTGCTCATTATTACTGTCAGTTCTATAACAAGCATCCTTGTTTCTCCTTGTGTACAGATGTGCAAGCTTCCTTAGGGTAGACATCTAAAAATGCAATTGCTGGAATTACTCTCTGGGGTACAGATTCTTAACAAAGTTAATGTACAGGATTGTGAGAAGTCAGGGTTTGGGGACAGTCACATTGTAGCTCATCGATAAGGCTCTTCATCATCAGAGAACCCTATTTTTGCATGAGGCTGGAGAAACCCATAGCGACCTAAGTCCTCCTGGCCTCAGAGCCACGTGAGCTGATTTTGAAGTGGTTCGGGAAGTGTGGGGCAATATACATACAGTGCAAACATACTGAAAACAAGAATTAGCAAGTGGGCTCTCAGTCCAAGGTATTAGTGCCTTAGGGCAAGAGACCACTTTTTACCAGAACTCACTGTTGGTTAGTGCTAACTGATAATGCCATCAGTAATAGTAAAGGTTTATAATTGGTCACCTTAAATTTGTACAGATATGCAGTGTTAAATTCAAACCCAAGTTACTGAATGTCTGTTGTCTGAAAAAGGCTACTTTCTGTTTGATTTCACAAAGTATATTTTCTGTTGAATTTCACAAATCAGAGGGCTCTAGGTTGTGCCACAGATGTATCTGCTTGCTGTGTCCATTCCCGTACCGATCTCCGTGAGGGACAGCGCCAGTTAGGTTGGCTCAGGTTGTGTGTGATCTGGGACTGGTGGCACTGGGTCAGGGTGTTGCAATGTCCACTGCCATGGGGCTGGGTGGGGATGCATGTGCCTCATGTCTGCTAACCCATCTCCTCCCATTGGTTTTTAATCATCTCCCTGCTTTCAGTGGAGGAATCCTATTGTACCCCAGTCTTGATAGGCAGAGATAATTACATATATTTGCCTGGGTAAGCAAATCGATAAACTTGCAATAAAGTGTATCAGACCATTTCTTTGGCAGGACAGGCAAGAACAGCTTGTGAAGCAGAGCTGTTTCCAATGGAGCATGAAAAGCTTTGAAAATTCTCAGTAATAGCGGAGAGCAGTATTTGAAACCATCCTTAAACAATTGTTTGTTTTCCTCTTCCCCAACCAAGTTTATAAAAATTTGGTCAGACAGGCGTTTTGTTTTGTTTTAAAATATTTTCAGGGAATTGTTATCTGCTGAATGCACATGTGTTCCTGCACTTTTTCTTTCACGACTGAAACTTTAAACCCTTCCCTTAAGTCCGCCTGAAAACCTCACTCTGCTCAGTAAGGTTTGCATCTGTGAGAAGGGTTGAAGGGATTTGGGCCCTAGAGAAACCTTGCAGTCTGCAGTCTGCACCAGAAATGGCTGTGATCCTGCTGTGGGGGCTCTTTGTCTTTCTTTTCCACCAAGATGCCTCACCCCAAAAAGACGTTGGTTAATTTGGGCGTTCCAGTTTAGTTAATCAGATCATGAGTGCCTGTGCATATAGCAAGAGGCATGATTGAAACATTTATAAAAATTTGGCTCATAGTAAGCCCCATAATTTGTTTGAAAGAATTACCTCTTCAGTGACATTAAAAAAAAAAAAAAACAACCCTGAAGATTGTGGTTTATAACAGCACACCTGGCCCAGATTGTACTGGTTGAATCCATATTTGCTTCGCTGTAAATGATTTTGAGGGTGGAATTCCTGGGTTGTTTTCTGTCTTGTAAGCCCTTGACATTGTACCGGTACCTGTGTGTGCACAAACCTCCCGACATGGGAAAGGCCAGCTTAGCCTCCCACTGAAATGCAGGTTGGCTGCCTTTATTCTGCATGTTCCTAGAATGAGGAAATGATATGACAATAAACAGAAATGCCCTTGCTGAAGAGAGAAGGGAAGCTGGTGTTTATCTGGTCAGGTGGTTTAGATTAGCCATGATGCGGCTCTGTATTATGTTACTTTAAATCATTGTGTCCCAACAGGACATAAATTATGAAGATTGTTACAGTATGTTTCATCCTATGTAAGATCAACAAATTGGAATAATTTTTTTATAGGAAAATCACAGTGCTTTTGGCAAGGCTATTGAAGCCTTTAATTTGACTTGAGTATTTCTAAAATATTACTGCCTAATATATAAAGTATGATTTGCATAAGGTATGAAATAATAAACTTTTAAGAATGAAAGGGAAGACTTTCTCTTTAGGAATTGCTTCAAATGGCACAGCGCTTCCACTGCATCAGTATCTCTCTGTTTTCTTTGTCCTGGGGTTTTAGAGCCAGTTCTTTTCCTCTGCTGGGATTGCAAGTGAGCTGTGCGGGGCTTGGTGCAGAGATGGGGCTTTGCTGTGTGCTGCCTGCCGGTCAGCCCTCGCGTGCACAGAGACGGCAGCAGCTCTGTGCTGGAACTCAATGGGAGCCTTCTCAAGAGGGAAAACAAACTTGCCCATTTAGATGCATCCAGGAAAACAAGCCATTCCCCCCCCTCCTCAGGATATTATGAGTGATTAAAAAAAAATACCCCAAACCCAAAAAAGCCCAACTTGATCAACAGCCGAAGCTAAGGTAATTTACATAGGAGTATGGCAGAAAGAATTGACCTAAGTAAGCATTTGTTCTTTTAAATGTTTCTTCTGTGTTTGTTACTGTTTCCTGAATTATTAGCCTACTTGTGAATTTTTATCACAGACACTTAAATGTTTTCATTTGTGTCGAGGATGCAGCTTAGTTGATTTGGCCACACAGGGCAAATTCTCTAGATTCGAAAAAAATGGCATAAAATTACTTTGTGTAGGATTCAAGCAGACTGGAACCTTTTCAGTGTCGCACAGTAGCATGCAGAGCACTCTGCGTGTTTTTATGAGATGTTGCACAGTGATGTGAAGTAGTGGAGTCTCTGATTTACAGGGACGAGGGGTGGTGAGCGAGGTTTAGGATTTGCTCAAAGCCATAGAATGAGACAGAGCTGGGATTAGAACTTTTCAGGATGAGATGACACCATCCGCCAGACCTTCTGAGTCCTTTGATACCAAAAGGAGGGTAAGTGCTAAGTCTCTTTTACTCTCTGTGTGTCTCCAGCCCGGAGTTTGTTCTTTAATTCTTTAGTAATAGGGTTTAAAACACAGAAACGAAGAAGTCCCTAGTTTCAATCCGTTAACCATAGGAAGGTCTCTCCTTAAGCCTCTTCATAACAGGTTGAGGATAAATTCTGAATATATTTGTGGTTTGCTTTAGCTCAGTGTCTGAAGACTCTGACAGGTTCAGGGACCTTTCCAAGTTCACAACCTATGTGTGCACATTGAAACAAATAAATACAGACAACTTAGGAGATGGGTCTCTTTCCTCACCGGCCGCTTCTGCATTGGCACTGTTTTCTGAGAAGGGGGTCTGGCAGGCTGTTTGGTTGAGGTGATGCATTGCAGCCGTCTATCACTGGAGGTCCTCTGCCAAATTATCAGGATGTCTGATCAGGCTTGAGGATTTTTGGGTGATGTAGTTTTCCCACAGAAAATATTGGCGCATGTTGCCAAAACTCTATTGAAAAACTGTTAAAAGGAGGATTGATCCCATTTAGAAGTAAGCAGAGGAAAGACTAAGTAGGAATTTGTTGCTGTTGTGACAGACCTTTTTATACATTCAGATATTTTGTGATGCAAAGTGACATGAGGCTCTGCTTTACAAAATGTGTACTGCTTGTAGAAAATGTATTTTCTGTACAATTCAGCCAAATTAGGTATAGCTTTGTTCTTTAAAATGGTTTTTTTTTTTTTTTTGAGTCCTTCTCTCCCCACCCCGTGCTGGGGGAGTGGGTGTTCTTTCTGCTCTGAGCCCTTGTTCTCTTCCTTCAACCCTTTTAATTATTGCTGGCGGATCTTGACTTGCAGTTTAATTTAAAATACTCCAGTTGGAGCAGAAGCTTTTTTGCCTTCTCTCTGTCGTTTGAAACTTAGGTACAATAATAGGGCAGAACAATTTCATGTCAGATGTATACTGGAAACTCACAGTGTGAGCACTAGTTGCATCTCCTAAAAGGAGCCAGCCGAATGTAAAGAAGTAAAGGTCGGAGAAGACTGCCATTTTGCCTATTATTTGATTTCTAAAAATGTCTTTGGCCAGATAGTCCATATATCTTAGTGGTTTGGATGCATAACGTTGAAGCCCAAGAGTATTTTTCTATATAAGTGTGAATTTTTATAAACTTCATAATGATGACAATGCCAAGGAGCATAAATTCTTATTCTTTAAGAATTTAATTCATAAATTCTAATTTGCTAAAGCAAAACAAAAAACTCTGGGGGTCTTTGCCATACCTCTCACCTCATGAGACCCCTGAAAACTAACGAACAGGGATTATCAGCTGATTAGGAAAGACAGCCTCCAGCGGTACGTTTCCCAAGTGGCTGGCTGGCCGTCGTGAGCAGCTATAGGGAACAGGGAGGTATCAGAAGTTACTGGACATTAGGGAACTCCAAGTAAATGGCTTCCCTGGTGGATTCCTGTTAGAGTGATTTTGAAACCCGTGTTTCACTCAGCTTTAGAGGGAAAAGATGGAGAGGAAACTGGTGAAAGGTGCTGAATTCCAGAGAGCAAAACTGAAGGATCGTGAGAAATTTTAGAAGGAGCTCATCAGTCAGAGCTGTTGGTATGCCCCATAGTAGCGGCTAATGATGTGGGGAAATGTACTTTACACTTAGGTGCAGAGGAATTCAGAAATGAGTTGTGTCTTTTCAGGGAGAAGATATTCTCAGCCTGTGATCGTCTTGTCCATAATGCTTCTTGGGCACACATCAGATAGATAATATCTATCTAATTAGAGGACTTTCCCTAACAATGGAACAGAAACGATGGGCTCTTAGGTAAAATTGTGGGTAGAGGGGTTGATGTTGATTCAACTCTGCTGCCTGGAGAAGAATGGATACTAGTAGACGTCTACTCTGTCAAAGACTAGTCTTCCTAGACTGGGAATTCAGGAGGAATTTACTTATGTAATTATAAATCCTCGTTCTGCAAAAGAAAACTGTTCTGCACCTTGCTTCATTTAACAGTGTATGTTGAAGGTAGTACCATGTAATTAGCTAAAAGCTATCTTATTTTTCCATATGGCTGTTTGGGATATTATGGTAATTGCCAAAAATGGTGACTTAAGAACTTCTTTTCTGTAAGGCTCTGGAATGTTACGGTCCTGTGAACACAGCTTTTGAGGGCAGTGTGTAGAAGTGAGCGTGCTGCCTCACAGGTAGTGTACTTACTACCAGCAGCGGAAGGGGCGCTGGGTTAGCCTAGGGCACAGTGGAGCCAGCTGCTTGTTTCCTACCTCATGGGCATTGTCTCTAGTGCCCTGGGGAAGCCAGTTTTAAGATCTGAGCCAGATATTCTTGGCTTGAGTTATCGGAGATGTCCCGCTCTGCAGTGCATCAAGGAGGTGGCGGCTAGATCCGGGGCCTGGGATTGGTGGGAGTGATGACTGTCCCCAGACACACATACTGGACAGCCTAGGGGGCAGTCCTCAGGTAAGGTCTTTAGTCTGGCTTCTCAGGGACACAGGAGTCACCTGCTTGGCTGTGATGCTCACTGTCAAATTGCCATTTCCACTGGAAATCTTTCTGTGAGGATACCCACTTAGAGAAACAGTTTTCAGCATGTTTCAGATTTTCTCATCCTTGCAGGGATGGATTTCTTTGGTCTTGAATGGTTCTTCTGCTAGGTTTGGAAGGGAATTCTTCCTGTCCAGGCTTCAGACGCTATGGAATTAAAGTGTTGGTCATGAAGATAATCACTAGCATTAATTGAGCTCCTGATGGAATGCATGGCACATACTCCATTTTTACATTTTTACATGATAGGAAAGTCAGGATCATTTCAAATGTTAAATGAGCATTCTGAGGTCACATAGCTAGGAATACTAGCAGCGCTAGTACGTTTCAGTCTCTGTCTCTGACCCTAACGTTTCTGCAGTTGACCAGTGTGCTCAAAGCACGAGCGATATTTTGGAGAAGAAGAGCACAGAACAGCTCCATCTTTGGTTGGGTCTGTTCCTCACAGTTTTCGAGTTCCTACTCGAGAGTATTCTTCTGTTGCTGGCAAATTAGTATCTGATGTTCCCTTTGCAGTGGCTGGAACGGTTAACTGTGTTTTCCATGAGAAAGTCATGGTGAGTCATGTAATATTCTGGGGCAAAGTATGCCTTTTCTTGGTGCACCAAGCAGTGTTTGTGTGATCGATCAGTCACCAGCGGGAAGGTCCTGTCCTATGACATGTGCGTGCTTGGCAATGATCTTGCCGTGCATTTTGCTTAATAATTTTCATTATTTTTAATTAAAGTTGAAGAAGTGCAGACTCTAGCTGAAATTAAGGTAGGTTGTATTGCCGGAATCTGGTAATTACTTTAATTGATCACAAGATAGTTTCCTTGATCACCAATTAGACTAAATTGCCGATCATGTTTCAAGACGTGAAGAAATGCCCAAACTGATTTATGTAATAGTGTTTTTATTTCTAATCAGACGTAAATATCATTTCCTTCCATAGCAATTGTGTTTTATAAAAGAAGAGATATAGGCCTACAAACATAAAGGTGATTCATAAACAATGGAGTTCTAATTCATTGAATTAGTAAAGGAAGTATTTAGAGGCTTAATGGAGATTGTACTGGGGAAATTACTTTGGAGTCGCTGGTGCTCATTTTCTTAGTGGGAGATATGTTCTTTTTTAGTGCATAATTAAAAGAGTCTATAATCAAAATATAAAAGGCAGCAGACTTAAAGAACTTATATCAAAGAGAATTGCTGGGAGTAATGAAAGATTCGTATTGTAAATATGTGCTAGAAGTTAAGTCTTAGAACTTTAATAAACCATACATGCTATTTGGACTGAAGCTGCGTTTTAAATTCAGGGTGCTGTTAAACATTTCACAGATTGATACACGGTTTTTGTTTTGGTTTTGTGCATCTGATAGTCTTTCATATTTTCATGGAATAAAATGAAACAAAAGGAACTTTAAGAGAAGTTAAAGTTTCCTAGGAATACTTGATTTGGGGTTCATGGAAAAATCTTTTAATTGCTGATGGTTTGGAGATTTCCAAATGACAAACTTCATTGGCCCAATTTACCATGATTGTAATGCTTACATTCCTTAACATGGCAGAGTGACTTAAAAAGTCATACTTCATCATGCATTCATTGACTTGTTCATAAAATGTTTGTAATTTGCAATAGAGGAAAGACTGAAACTATTATCAGCCATTATATGTTATTTGTTGGCCATATGTTTGTTTGAAATGGCCGTGGCTCAGCAGAACATGGCTCATGGACAAACTATGCTGTAAATTGGCACTAAAAACCCACCTAAGCAGGTAGGCGTATGTTAAGAAGTTAACATCAACCAAAATATTTTAATATGAACCAGGTTACATACATTGTAGTATCTCGGTTCTCCTTAGAGTGAGATCTTCATTTGCATGGCATCTTTGTTTTTTCCCCCAACTTATTTTTAAAAGTAGAACAGGTATTTAGTGGCACATTCAGAGGCACCAAAGAGTATAGTAAGTTCTTTGTGGTCCCTGATTCTCAACCACCAGTTTGCCCTCTCCAGCCACTGTTGCTCCCAGTTACCGATCTCTCATACGTGGTTGCAGAGATATTAAAGTATATAGTATCCTTTCCTTTTTACAATGCACAGACTATTGTTATGCATTTGTTTTTCATTTAGTAATATATCTTGGAGGTCTTTCCAGCAAATAGTTTCTTCATTCTTCTTAATGGCTACATAGTATTCCTGTGTAAGTGGACCATCCTGTATTTAATCAGTTTCTTACTGATGGACCTTTGGCTTTTTCAAACCTGTGGCCCTTACAAGCTGTGCTGTAGTGGCCCATTTTTTAAGTTTTAAAAAAGATTTTATTTATTTATTTGTCAGAGTGAGAGAGAATGTGGGAGTGCACAAGCAGGCAGAGAGGCAGGCAGAGGTGGAGAGAGGAGTAGGCTCCCCGCCGAGCAAGGAGCCTGATGCGGGACTTGATCCCAGGATCATGATCCCTGGGATCATGACCTGAGCCAAAGGCAGAGGCTTAACCCACTGAGCCACCCAGGTGCCCCTGCAGTGACCCATTTTTTAAAACGATATTTTAATTTTAGAGAGAGACCATGAGAGAGGGTGGGGGCATGGGGGAAAGGGCAGAGGAAGAGGCAGAGAATCCCAGCTGTGCTGTTTGTGGAGCCCCACATGGGGCTCGACCTCCTGACCTTGAGATCACTATCAGAGCAGAAACCAAGAGTCAGAGGCTCAACCGACTTGCCACCCTGGTGCCCCTGTGGTGACCAGTCTTGTAATTTAGGTATAAATGTGCCTGCAGGACTAATTCCTAAAAGAGAGATTATGTAGCTGAAAGGCACAGCGTTTTTTGTTGTTTTTTTTTTTTTAAGATTTTGTTTATTTCAGAGAAAGAGAAGGCGTGAGCAAGAGCCAGGTGAGGGGCACAGGGAGAAGCAGACTCCCTACCAAGCAGGGCTCTATCCCAGAACCATGAGATCATGACCTGAGCCAAAGGCAGATGCTTACCCAGCTGAGCCACCCAGGCACCTCTGGCACAGACATTTTTAATTTTGGTGGATATTGTCAAATTCTCTTCCTGAGTAATGATGTATAAGTGCTTTTTCTCCTGCATCCTCATCAACAGAATATTATCAGACTTTTTGATCTTTACCAAACTGATAGGTTTAACTTAGTTTCCCACCCCCTGCAGCTTTCCTGAGGTATAGTTGATGTAAAAGTTAGTATTAATTTGTGTTTCTTTTATCATGTATGAGTCTGAGCAATTTTTATGTTTAAGAACCATTTGCTCCCATTTGTCACCTTTTATCTCCTTTGCCCATTTAAAAGAATTGGGTGGTTGATCTTTTTCTTATTAATTTGTGGGAGTTCTTTATATGCCAAGAAAATATGTACTGCAAATCCTGCTTGTTGTTTGCCTTTTAATTTTTTTTGTTGGTTTTTATTGCCATACAGAGAAAAATTTTAATGTAGTAAGAACTACCCATTATTTCATAGTGTTTTAAAGTCTTCTGCCTGTAGAATTCATATATGTCTTGCTAAATTTACTCCTAGATAATTTTGGGAGCCACTTTAGATGGAATCTTTTTTTCCAATATATTTTTCTACTTAGTTATTGTTTGGATAAAAGGCTTTATTTTTTTTTTAAATTCTTGACTTTAATAGGAATCGTCTAGTGTTTCCCTCTTAAGAATAATATTACCTTTTGGGCTGAGAATATATTCTATTTAAAGAGGGGTCCATCTTGGATTCTTCCTATCTGCTGCTTTTACGAACAGTGATGATTATCCATGTAGCCAGTTTTGGTATGTATATTTTGATGCTGTGGTTACATGCTCCTTTATAACCCTCCAAATATAAAGCAATTTTTGTACTCCTTACTTGTTATAAATAAAGAAAACAGTTGATAACCACAAAAAAGAGAGGCCCATAAATTCTTATAAGAGATTTAATACATAAGAAATATTGAATTTATCAAATATCTTTTCAGGATTTATGGAACTCATTATATAATTTTTCTTTTGGTTTATTGATATGTGAGTTATATCAATATATTCGTTATATTGAATGTTCCCTTGCATTCTTAGAATAAATCCCATTTGCTCATGGTACTTTGCTCTTTTAGTGTATTGCTGGGTTTTGTTTATTAAGATTTCACTTAATATGAAACAACCTATACTTTCATTGTTACATGCTATCTTTGTGGGAATTTGGGGATAGTGTTATGGTAGTTTATAAAACTGATTTGAAAATGTCCGTCTTTTTCTCTGCTCTGGAACAGTTTAATTAGTGTTAGAGTTAACTCTGCCTTCAAGGTTTTGTAGAATTTCTCTGTGAAATGACTAGGAACTGTTACTTTTTGGTGTCACTCCTGTTTATGTTTTTCTCTTCTGGGGTCAGTTTTGATAACTTTTTTGGATAATTTTTATTATAGAACTATTTTACTTACGTTTTGAAATTTATTTGTATAAATATTGCATTTGTTTAAAATTTTTTTTTAATGTTTTGAAATTTCTTTTATCTGTAGTTACTTCTCTGTTCTCATTTTCTCTTTTGTTTATCTGTGCTTTTTCTACCTGCCTTTTGTTTGTCTTTAAATGAAGTAACCAATTATCTGTTATGTAATTATTTCAGCCTTTGGATTTATTGATTCTGCCATTTTTTTCTTTCCTGTTCATATACATCTGCTTTTCTCATTATTTATATTCATTCTTGTTTTCCCTAAGTTTATTTTTATTTATTTATTTTCTTTCACGTTCTTTATTTAAGTATTTAAGGGTATTTATTCTGATTATTGCTTTACGTGTGTCCTGTATGTCCTGCATACATGATTAATTTCTATTCAGTTTCGGTTTTGATTTCTTCTGTGAATTAAGACTTTAAAAGAAGGATTTAAGAACTTTTCCAGGTAGTACTTTTTTTTTGCTACTTTTGCCTTTTTGTTTTGTTTTTAATTTTAACCGAGAATGTTGTCAGCACTATTTCTTCTTTTTGGAATTGAGATTTTCTTTGTGGGCCAATATGTGTTCAGTTTCTGTGAATGTCGAGCAGATATTTAAAAAGATACAGTCTCATTGTTTAGAGTTGGAAGTATATAGTTGGATCTACCTTTTTTTTTTCCTTAAAGATTTTATTTATTTGACAGAGATCACAAGTAGGCAGAGAGGCAGGCAGAGAGAGAGGGGGGAAGCAGGCTCCCTGCTGAGCAGAGAGCCCGATGCGGGGCTCGATCCCAGGACCCTGGGATCATGAACTGAGCTGAAGGCAGAGGCTTTAACCCACTGAACCACCCAGGTGCCCCAGTTGGATCTACCTTTTAAATGATGTATTTAAGTAGTCCATATTCTTTTTTTTTTTTTTAAAGATTTTATTTATTTGTCAGAGAGAGAGAGTACACACAAGCAAGCAGAGAGTCAGGCAGAGAGAGAGGAGGAAGCA
Source organism: Martes martes (assembly GCF_963455335.1). Taxonomy (NCBI): domain Eukaryota; kingdom Metazoa; phylum Chordata; class Mammalia; order Carnivora; family Mustelidae; genus Martes; species Martes martes. The sequence continues at coordinate 93,526,392 of NC_137892.1, read as the reverse complement.
GGCTCCCTGCTGAGCAAGGAGCCCGAAGCGGGACTCGATCCCAGGACCCCAGGATCATGACCTGAGTCAAAGGCAGCGGCTTAACCAACTGAGCCACCCAGGTGTCCCTTAAGTAGTCCATATTCTTGATTTTGTTTGGTTACTGTGCCATGGGTTAAGAAATGGAAATTAAAATTTCCACTACGGATGTTTCTGTTTGTCTTATATTTCCTGTCATTTCTGCCTCATTGATTTTGATGCCGTGTTACTTGCAGCATAGATACTCAGAATTACTCAATTTTCATTGTGGATATACTTTTATAAGTTAAAATATTTTTTTTTTTTTACATTTGCCTGTGTCTTTTTATTTCCAACAGTTGAGTTTTGCATTGTGATCCGTGTAAAGTTACCTCTTCTTCTTCTTCTGTTTTTCTCTTTAAAGTTTTATTTGCTTAATCTCCATAGCCAACATGGGGCTTGAACTCACCAGCCTGAGATCAAGAGTTGCATGCTCTACCGACTGGGCCAGCCAGGCATCCCAAGTTTTCTTTTAATCAGTTGGAATATGGCTCTTTACATTTATTGATTGGAAACATGACAGAACCCATATACCTTTTTTTTCCTCCCTAAACTGAAATCATGATGTGAAATTGTGTTTTCTATTCTTTTTTTTTTTTTAAAGATTTAAAAAATTTATTTACTGAGAGAGCAAGAGAGTGAGAAAGAGAATATGAGCAGTGGGAGGCGGAGGAGCAGAGGGAGAGGCAGACTCCCTGCTGAGCACAGAGCCTGATGTGGGGCTGGATTCCAGGATCCTGGGATCATGATCTGTGCCGAAGGCAGATGCTTAACCTACTGAGCCATCCAGGTGCCCTGGTTGTGCTTTGTTTGCTTCATTTTAATTGTGCTTTCTTTGACCTAATTGTGAATTTTTTCCATTATTATTTTTGTTCTTCTTGTGGATGCTGTTATACCTATAATTTTACGAGGTAAACTTACTTGTTTCTTTAGATAACATTTCTTTAGATAGTGGTCTCCCCACTAAGCAGTGTCAAAATTAAACTCATACTTTCTCTTACTTTCCCTTCACCATGCAGTTTTGTTACAGTATATTTTTAGTTCTAGTGCTTAATTTTATACCTTGAAATATGCTTTGGATCTTCTAGCTTTCAGGCTTTTTAAACTTTCATCTACCGTCCCCATTTCTTCTCTTTTTCTTCCATATCTTTTAATAGTTTATAACATTTGCATTCCATCCAGTGACTACAATCCCCACATTGTTTTAAGTATAATCCTAGACCTGAGTGAATTGTTCACTGCCGATAACTTTTATATCGTTTTTCCATCCATCTCTAGTTACACGTATTTCATCCTTTAATAAAAGTTTCCTTGGGGTGCCTGGGTGGCTCAGTGGGTTAAAACCTCTGCCTTTGGCTCAGGTCATGATCCCAGGGTTCTGGGATCAAGCCCCACATCGGGCTCTCTGCTCGGTGGGGAGCCTGCTTCCGCGCCCCCCCCCACCCTCCGTCTGCCTCTCTGCCTACTTGTGATCTCTCTCTGTCAAATAAATAAATAAAATATTTAAAAAAAAATAAAGTTTCCTTAGTAGGGATGAAGGGGAATTATTTCCTGAATTAATGTCTTTTAAAAATTGTATCTCTTGTAGTAATTTTGAAAACTGTTTAGCTAGGTATAAAATTCTTTGCACTTTGATTTCCTGAAGTCTTTATAGTCACCGCTTCTCTGACTTCTTTTGTTCAGTGCTAGTATGTGGAAGTTTGAAGTCAGCTGCATTATTTTCATTCCTTGTAGGTGAATTGATCTTTTTGACTAAATGCCAAAAGGATTTTTAAATCTTCAAATTCCCTAACTTCACTAGAATGTCTAGAAATGGTTGAATTCTTCCAATCTATAGATTTAAATATTTTATTTCTAGAAAAAAATTTTTGAAGTATGTATCTCATTTCTTTCTGTGTGTGTTCTCTTATTCACTAAAGTTACATGTATGTTAGATGTACTTTGTGTTCTCTACTTATTTTCTAATTCTTATAAACTCTTGCTGACTTCTGCTTCATTTTGTCTATTAGTCCTGGCCCCTCAGCTTCTTGCTGGATTGTTAGTTGTGTGTATTCTGCCTCAGGCTCTTTGCAGTTTTCACTGATGACATGGTTTTAGAAAGCCTGGAGTCTTAGCTAGCTTAAGGCCTGTAGATTCCAACTGGCTTCCTGAGAACGAGTAGCTAGGGCTGTAAAAAAGAAATCTTGGAAAGAAGGGACAGATGCTTTTCACCATCTTCCAGTTTTGCTGTTAAGTAATATTCTTTCTTTATTAATGCCAGATAATCAAAATTCCCTTTTGAGGTTTTGCTTTTTTCCCTCTCCTATCCTCTCATTTCAGTTCCTTGCAGAAATACTTATACTTTAATTTGAATGTGTTTTGTTGTGAATGTTTTTAATTTGTGGATTTAAAAATAAATATTTTAGGGACTATTTAGTTCTGTTATATGGAAGAAGGATTATGAAATTGTCTCCCTGCTCCCAGAGCAGGAGCAAGTGTTCTTTCCCTCGGGAAGAATTAGGAGTAGATCCTGTGTAAGTGGTTTATCAGGCTTATGATATTTTGTTAAATGCAAGTGTTAGGTGACAGTTGAAGGGAATATGTAAAGTTGAGAAATACATGAGTTTGGAGGATCTTTGAAAGTATCTTTTTTTTTTCTTTTTACATTGTATGTAGATATGGTAGAAGGCTATTTTATTTTATTTTATTAGAGAGAGAGTGAGAGTGAGTACAGAAGTAGCCAGAGTGGGAGGCAGAGGAAGGGGAGAGGCAGGCTCCCCACTGAGCAGGGAGCCGATGTGGGTCTCATTCCCAGGACCCTGGGATCATGACCTGAGCCGAAGGCAGATGCTTAACCGACAGAGCCACCCAGGTGCCCAAGGTTTTTCTTTGATCAGTGTAACTCTTTGGATGTGCCTGTTCTCTCTCTCTCTCTAAGTAGGCTCCACACTGAGTGTGGAGCCCATTGCAGGGCTCGAACTCAGCACCAAGAGATTGAGACCTGAGCTGAGATCAAGTGTTGGATGCTTAACTGCCTGAGCCACCCAGGGACCCCCAAGGAGTGTTCTCTTTTAAGCCCTATCTGTGATAGAGTAGATTTTGCTAATGTGCTGATAGCATGCTGGTAATCAAAGCTTTGAGGAGCACGTCTGACTCTGTTAAAATCATCCCCTTGATCCACTTGGTTCTTGGGAAATAGTAAGGGATGCCAAGCCTCACTTTGGACCTTTAGGATAGCATAGTTCAAACAAATTGTGACCACAGAACTTGGGTAATGACTGACTTTGCCCACCTAATATCTTGTCATTAAGGTGTTTTCCCCAGGCAGCGTGCATCAGGGTGTTACCCTGTAGTGTGTGATCTCTTTGTCTGGTGTGTGGGTTTGAGTATTTATGGCATGTGGGATAGGAAGGCACCATTCTTCTGGGAGACAGCAACTGGAGTCTTAGAATCTTAAGGCTATGGGAGGGCTTTTCACCTATCGTTACATTTTGTGACGATGTATATGATGCACATACCTTGTGCAGCCTGGACAGAGCAGCATGTGGTAGCAGTATCTGCTACTACTAGTCTCTTACCTGGGGCCAAGTGCTGTGCTAAGTGCTTTTATATCCCCATCTCATTTTTTATTAGGATGAATGCGTGAGCTTTTTAATAAAAATACATACATAATATTACCCTCAGTTTACTGAACAGAGAACTGAGGCTCACACGACAGGCTGTAGCATGGAAATTTGAATTCAGGCCTCCCTGGCTCAAAAGCCTATGCCCTTAATGACTCTATTACCCTTTCTCAGGGATTGTGGATAACTTCTTTGGAAGTCTTAAAGCTAAACAAGAATAAGGCACTAGAGGCAAATAGACTAAAAAATTCTCATTATACATAGTTTAATGCAGGTTAACTCTGAATAATTAAAAGACTTTCACATTTGACACAATCTAGAGATCAGAATATGAGATGAGAAGAGGAAGGGGGGAGTGAATATTGTTTTCCACTGATAATTCCATACATGGTTAGGTGGATTTTGCTTGAATGTTCTTCCTTATCCTGACAGGGAAAAACCTTCATGCCTTTAATTAAAGACCAAAATGAGAGTCTTTTTCCTAAATAAAATCATTCTGACATAAGAACCATTATGAATAACATAGAATGGTTTAAAATGGTGTCTTCTATACCTCTCACTCTTAACTTGGAAATGTGCTCTAATGTCAATTTGGTGATTCAGAAAACATAGCTCAACTACCATCACTCCAGCTTTTCTGGATAGGGATTGTGAAGTTAAATATTTATTTATGTGGCTACAGTGGTTACTGCCCTGTGAATTCCACTGTAAATTTGTAGTTACTGTACCATTACCTTAGAGTCTCACCAAGTATTTCTGCCTTCTGGACACATTAGAGACAGACTCTCCTTTTGTTTGCAATTACCTTCATAAAAATTGGAAAGCAAGCAAAAGAGAAAGCTTTTCGTCCTCTCAGGACAAGTTTGCCTTCTGATTAGCAAAATTAGGTTTGTACTTTCTCTATGGAATGAAGATAGAGCCCTACAGGTCCACAGTTGTGTGCCTGAGTCCTCCATCCCCTGCTCGGGGAGAAGCGAAGGCTTCCTGTTCCACAGGGCATGGGGACAATAGCAAGGAGACCCCAAGCAGGCAAGCCAGACTTGCTGTTTCACTCTAGATGTCAAAAAAAAAAAAAAAAAAAAGTCTCTTATCCCCTCCTGTCCTGTCTGGGAGCTAGGATGGGGGACGTTGTTCAGTAAGATATTTTTTCCATAGTCTTGGGATTGATGCCTTAGTTAGCGACCCAGCAACCAAACACAAAGGGAGTGGGGATACAAGAAAAGTAGCCCCTAAGATTTGGGGCCAGGTAGTGAGATCCAGGGCACTTGGTTGAAGGGAAATTACTCCTGTGCTATTTTGGCGAGTCTTGTCCTGAGGACAATTAAATAGTCCAGACAGGTCACTGGGTGAGACCAATTTCCTGGTTTGTTTATTTGAGCCTGATTGTTTTTCACCATTGAGCAGCAGGTCACGGTCCTACTACACCGTTACCCCAGCTCTTTGGAGAGCAGTCTCCTTCCTATTGGATTTCTCCAGGTTTCCCTAAGGATCTGAGCCTTGTCTTTATCTGGCTGGATTGTTCTGGTCTCTCTCTCTCTTGCTCGCAGGTCCAGAGTAGAAGGCAGTGCCACTAATCACTTTCAGCTTTGTCTCATGCAGGCATTTGGCTTCATGTCCCGAGTCGCCCTGCAAGCAGAGAAGATGAATCATCACCCGGAATGGTTCAATGTGTACAACAAGGTAACTAAATTGCCTTATTTGGGGATCACCTGGGCTATGGAGTTTGAGAAACTTTGTTCTTCCTTGTTATCCCATGCAGAGCAGCCATGTGTCAAGTGTGATCAGTAGTGCTTAGGAAAGCATCTCTTACTCTTTCCCTGAGGATCCCTGGGTATGATTGCAGATTAATAACAAATTTTCCGATCTGCTCAAGACATCAGTGTCGAAACTCTTTGTTTTCGTGCTTGTCTTCTACTGAAACTAATATGAGCCATTTGGGCCAAGTGAGGCTCCTGAATTAAAATGAGCCATGCCGATACATGTTAAACCCTCCTACCATAAATTTTTGAAAGTTACGGTAGCAAATAAGAGAGATACGGCCTTATTTACCTTACTGAAATAATTATGCTCAAGAACTGTGCTTTAAAAACAACTGTTTATTAAAATTCTACATTCTAAGTAGGAACTGGCCTCCTTAGGACAAAGAGCAGGCTAAAAAGATTTTAAGTAGTTTTTAAGGGGGCTCAGTAAGAAGAATCATGGTCTCCCCCACCCCCATCCCAAATATCCTTGCCTTTATGGTCATATGCCATTTGAAATATTTTGTCATCTAGATTTCTGTGTGGTTCTGTTTTCTCTTTAAAAAGTCTCTTTGAAAAAGAGAACATTCCCTGATGTACTTGTGATTTATTGGAATAGTTCAGAATGCGCAGGTACCATGATAAACTTTTCCTCCCTACTTGCCTCTCTTTGTCCATAATTTTGCTTGTGCTTTTTAATTGATTTTTTCAAGAAGCCACAGTCTTTTCCTCTACCCCACCTCCGACCCACTTCCCTAATTTAGAAATGGGCTTTTCTGAATGTAGTTGCTAAGATACTACATTTGATAGCTTGGTCTTTCTCAGTGGCCTGAAAATAGTCATGTAATTAAAGTAATGGGAGTTAAAATGAAACCTTAGTCTCTCTCTCTCTCTTTTTTTTTTTTTTTGAGAGACAAAATTTCAGATTCGGGCCGCTGAATTGCCCTTCACATGAGAGGACCTTTTTGTCCCTGGGCAGGTGCTGGGCCCAGCCTGAAGCAGACTGTGTCCCTGGAGTTCATTAGGTTTTGGAAATGCTGTGTTTATTCATAATGTAGTATTTTGTAAATCATTTAATCTCCCCAGTTGTCAAATGTGAATGTTGAAGAATAGATTGATTTCTGAACCACCCAAGACGAGAACCATGAATTGCAGCTGCTTCTGTGTTTCTTAGGTGCAGATAACCCTAACGTCGCACGACTATGGTGGACTGACCAAGAGAGATGTGAAACTGGCCAAGTTTATTGAAAAAGCAGCCGCTTCTGTGTGATTTTTTTCTAAAATGCGTGTCAAACCCGGTGCACATCTTAGCCATCATGTCTGTGGAAGGCAGTTCACATGAACAAATTCACTTGTCAGTTTAAGCTCACCTTTTGAACAGTGTTTTGTATAATCAGTGCTTAATTACAAAATGATTTAAATTTGAGCCTGAGGATTTCTCATTATTTCTAATCATATATATAAGGTAAACCAACTCAGGGAATTACATTAGTAATATTCAAAGGGAGAAATAGCATTCTTAAAGCCCAGAAATTGGGATGGGGGAGTATGCACACATTTTATAACCCAGAAATTCAAGTGATGATGGTGACTTTACCAATACATTGTGTTGGAGAATAATTAGAAGGTGGAAGAAGAATGGTGAACTCTGTAGGTAAGGGGTTTTAACACAGCTATAACAATTCTTACGATGCTGAAATGGATTTGGAGTGTAGCTGCTATTTAAGTAGTTAGATTACAAAAGTCACAGAAAATGGGTAAGCTATCTTGTTTTATCTTTTTCAGAGAGGGAGTTGAAGGAGGAAACAATGGCCTCTGGGGCAATATAAGGATTCACCGTCACAGTGACCAACTTGCCAGATCATTATTTGACTTTCTGCATTAGGAGGAACTAAGGGTCATTTTTTTTTTAAGATTTTATTTATTTATTTGACACAGAGAGAGAGAGAGCACAAGATGGGGAGTAGCAGGCAGAAGAAGAGGGAGAAGCAGGCTCCTCACAGATCCAGGGGGAGCCCGATGTGGGACTCGATCCTAGGACCCCGGAATCATGACCCAAGCCAAAGGCAGTCGCCCAAGTGACTGAGCCACCCAGGTTCCCTAAGGGTCATTTTTAAAAAATCATTTGCAATTTGTAACTCCTGAACTGAGGGTCTACATGGCCACTAAGTTAGAAGCTACTGAGTTTTCAGGGCGCCTGGGTGGCTCAGTGGGTTAAGCCTCTGCCTTAGGCTCAGGTCGTGATCCCAGGGTCCTGGGATTGAGCCCCACATTGGGCTCTCTGCTCAGCAGGGAGCCTGCTTCTCCCTCTCTCTCTGCCAACTTTTACCTACTTGTGATTTCTCGTCTCTGTCAAATAAATGAATAAAAAATCTAAAAAAAAAAAAAAAAGAAGCTACTGAGTTTTTATCCCGTAATGAGCTCTATTTATATTCTGTGTGTCACTGATAGGAGTAAAATGGAATGTAAAGTAATGTAAAGTAATCTGTTACTTAAAAATTAAAATAGAAGGAACTCAGGAGTGTACTTATTATTTTTAAAGATTTTATTTATTTGTTTTAGAGAGAGAGAAGGAGAAGGAGACAGAATCTGAAGCAGACTCTGCACTGAGTGCGGAGCCTGATGTGGGGCTTGATTTCACGACCAGGAGATCATGACCTGAGCCAGAACTAAGAGACAGACACTTTGCCGACTGAGTCACCCAGGTGCCCCAGGATTGTACTAATCTTTTTTTAAAACTTAATTTAATTTTTGAAAGATTTTACTTAATTTATTTGAGAGAGAGGGAAAGCATAAGCGGGGGAAGGGGAAGAGGGAGAGGCAGACTCCCTGCCCAGCGGGGAGCCCGACGCAGGGCTGGATCCCAGGACCCTGAGATCATGACCCGAACCAAAGACAAATGCTTAGCCAACTAAGCCATCCAGGCGCCCCATGGAATGTACTTAGTAATAAGATTAGAATATAGATTTAAAGAATAAATACATATATAAATATATAAATATATATATATATATATATTTGTCCAAAGAAGGTGTGTTAATCTCTTGAAGCATTATGGTACCAGGATTTAACAGGGATCATCTTTGTGTAACTCACCTTGTTTCAGAGACCAGAAAAATCCATATGTTAAAACAAGCAAACAGGGGCGCCTGGGTGGCTCAGTGGGTTGAGGCCTCTGCCTTCGGCTCAGGTCGTGATCCTGGGGTCCTGGGATCGAGCCCCGCATCGGGCTCTCTGCTCGGGGGGGAGCCTGCTTCCTTCTCTCTCTCTGCCTGCCTCTCTGCCTACTTGTGATCTCTGTCTGTCAAATAGGTAGATGGAATCTTTGAAAAAAAAAACAAAAACAAAAACAAACAAACAAACAAAAAAAGCAAACATTCCCCTCCCTACCCAACCATGGCCCCACTCAGAGAAACCATACAGAAATGGGACAGGGAGGCTGAGCTCTCCAAAGCCAGTTCTTGGCTGGGTCTGTTGGCTGGGGAGAGACAGGTCCTATCAGTTTGCCCTGTGGATATGGAGTACACCCTCCATATGAGGAGGGACAAGAGCCGCCCAGGTTCTGTGGCTGCCGGGAGATGCATCATTGGTGCTTCTTAGAAATTTGTTTAGAGGAAAAGGCAAAACTTTTTTTTTTTTTTTAAGATTTTATTTGTTAAGTAATCTCTGCACCCAACTTGGGGCTCAAACTCAAAACCCTGAGATCAAGAGTCATATGTTCTTCCAACAGAGCCAGCCAGGTGCCCTGCCTTGTGTTTTTATAAACTCTTTCCTGTATTATAGATTTGGGGACTTTTATACATTTTATTTACCAGAGATTTTTAGTTCAGTGCTTTAATTTTTTCACATGAATTTTTATTATTTTATTATTATTTTAAAAGATTTTATTTATTTATTTGTCAGAGAGAGAGAGAGTGAGCACAGGCAGACAGAGTGGCAGGCAGAGACAGAGGGAGAAACAGGCTCCCTGCTGAGCAAGGAGCCGGATGTGAGACTCGATCCTAGGATGCTGGGATCATGACCTGAGCTGAAGGCAGCTGCTTAACCAACTGAGCCACCCAGGCGTCCTTATTATTTTATTTTTGTAAAGATTTTCTTTATTTGAGAGAGAGAGCGAGCATGAGAGGTGGGGAGGGGCAGAGGGAGAGGTAGAAGCAGGCTTCGTGCTGAGCAGGGAACCTGACTTGGAACTTGATTGCAGGACCCTGAGATCAGGACCTGATCCGAAGGTAGCCAGTTAACCAGCTGAGCCACCCAGGCGCCCCTCACATGAATTTTAAAACACGAACAAACTTAAGCATATTTAAAAATAAAGTGAATAGTACATTGAACCATTATGTACTCAGATTTAACAATTATCAAGATTTTACATCAGTTACTTCACATAAGTCTCTATTTCTCTTTTCTTTGCTAAAGCATTTAAAAGCTGCAAAATAGCTTTAAAATTTAAAATCCTGGACAGCATGTCCTTTTATCCCTACATCCCTCAGTAAATATTTCTAGAAAATACGGTCATTTTCTTGTATAAACCATAATGCCATTATTTCACCTAACAAAATCAACCATGATTCCTTGGTATCACCTAACACCCAGGCAAAATCAGATTTCCTTGAAGGCCAGGAATGCATTCGGACAGTATTTTTGTTCTAATCAGGATCCACATGAAGTCCACCCATCACATCTAGTCTCTTTGTTCTTTCAATCTAGAGTGAGCAAGCTCCCCTTTCTTTTCCCCACGTCATTGACTTACTGTAAAAATGGGATTAGGTGTCCTGTAGAATATCCCACCTTCCAGATTTGTTTGTTCCCTTTGGTGTCACTGAGCTTGTTTCGCTGTACCCTGAAACCTTTCCCCTTATTTTGAATGTAAGCATGAGGGGCTCAGCTTGTTGGCTGGGACATACACCACATATTAGTACAGCAGAGAGAGCAGGATTTGGCTTGTAATTGCAGTGGTGAAGACCCGAGAATGCATTTACTAATTAGCAGCTACATGAGGGTTTGACATAAGGTCCTTGTTAAGGGTTGTTGCATCTGCTGGAACTCACAGACCTTACTGTAGACCACCAGAGCTCCCGCAGTAGAAGGCTACAGAAGTACTAACCTGGGTAAATTCCAACAGAATGAACTTCCAGACTCTGTTCAAGTAACTGACATTTCAGCCTCAAAAGACCCTGCAAAGTTGAAGGCTCCCAGGTTCCTTTCTATTCCAAATCTTTGTGCGATGGCAATGGTTTTTCTGATACAGTAAGCTTCGGTTTCCCTTTATTTTCTTTCTAAAGAAACTCTGGAGGAGAGAGGAGTTCCATGGACATGAACTATGACCCCTTGGAAGACCTCCCTGGGTAACAAACCAGGTTGCAGGCATGTTTGACAGTTCCCTTTTCTATTGAAGTTAACATTGTAGAAGTAATGGTTACTTTTTGGCATTGATAGGAGTAAGGAAATCTTTGGATAAACAGAATAAGCATGGTTCTTGATGTTTTTGCTCTAGACAGAAAGCAGCAGCATGTATATTGTGTTTGAACCCAAACCTGACTCCCATTACTGTCCTGCAGGACTGGTGGAAGTACGCAGCGGTCTATATGCTCTCTCATCCAGTGTTCAAAAATAGACCGGTTGAACTCTGGGACTTTCAATTTTGTGGAATTTCCTGCAAAACACCAAGAGCTGTATGAGGGTTTGGCGATAATAAGTGAGGTTTCTGTTCCAGTGCCAGTTCTTGGGACAAGTAAAGGCATGACCCTTAGCCGAAGAATTGAGTCACGAAGCTGCCATGCCAGCTGACTGCTGATGTCCCCCTCTGTGTGTGGCTGGGCTGGGCTGGTGGCACCCACGGTGGGCACAGTGTGAGTTGCTGCTGAAAGGGCAGAGGAGGTGCCCTCTTTGGCTTCATATCGCAGGGTGCCTGTTGTGTCCACCTGTCTGTGAGAAAAGATGGATGATTTCAGTAGGTCCTGGAGAAGCTTATTGCATATGATTGTGCTCACAGCTGGAGTTCCATTCCCAGACTAATGTGTTCATTGGTGACTTCAGAAACCACATTCAGCTGTGCTTAGCTGTGCTCATGGGGTATTCTAACAACAACCGGACTTCTCTCTGCTGCTTCCAGCTGGCCATCTTTCCTCACCCCTCCAAGTATCGTGAAAGAATTCTTTACATCCTTAATCTCCTCCCTATTTCTCCCCCAAAGAGTGCTTTGATGCTCCAAGAGGGAAGGCATGGAAGTAGACCATTGGGGTTCCCGGAGATGGACTCCCACCATGCTCAGCAAGCATAAGAGTCCCTAGTGCCATTCATTTGTATAATTCTACAGCATACGCCCACCAAGGACCTTCTTTGTCCCCCACCTTGAGTAGACACTGATGTACTGGGGCAGGTGGAACCAGATTCAGGTGAAGGACTAATTCAGGCTTTCTCCCAGCAGCTGCTCCAGGAGTCTGCTGTGGGGATGTTGGGCATGAGCCCAGAAGGCATTAGGGCCCATATGACCAAAGGAGGCAGTAGGAGGTACAGGAGGAGCTGATCCCTGGGGGACAGAATGTAAAGTGGGACGATGAGGCTAAAGTTTGAATCTTGGACTTTGAGTTGAAGTGATTCTTAACGCTTCACTGTTGATGATTTTAAATGCAGAAATGGAATAAATAGGATGTTGTTTCCCAGTTTAGTGTATTGGTTGCCTACAAGAGTGTTTTCCTACCAGGAACAGTAATATACACTTGTTCTAGAATGCCTGGGACTACAGAGCTATTTTGGTGGTTACTCGCTTTTCTTAGAGCTCAAGAATTTATGTTTCCAGGAATGTGACTAGTTTAGCCACTAAAGGTTTAATACAATGGAGGGCTACTCAGATCCCTCTGTCTAGATTTGCCTTGGAAGCCAAAGGGATTAGAAGAAGGAAAGCAAAGAGAATATGTTGATCCCAAGAATTGAACAGAGCAAAAACCCTATGGCTCTTGTACTTAAAATATCTTGGCCCCATGGGCTCATCCCCTATGCTGTGTTCAGGAGGGTCATATATACACATTATGGGATTCCCATAAGGTAGGGCTGGGAGTGGATGACCTTCTCTTTTCCTTCTTTTTCTTGTGTTCTAGCCCCAAACCCATCAACATCTTTTCTGTCTATCCTGATGTTTCTGTGCCCCAATGTATGCTCTTGGCTCTTAGAACCCCAAAAAACTTTGCTTTTTCCTCTTATATGATGCTTAATTAGTCTTAATGCATTATTAAAGGATTTTGTGGATACTTCTTTTTTAAAGATTTTATTTGTTATTTGAGAGAGGGAGAGAATGAGCAGTGGGGAGGGGCAGAGGGAGAGACAGAGAAGCAGACTCCTTAATAATCAGGAAGCCCAATGCGGGGCTCGATCCCAGGACCCAGAGCTCATGACCTGAGCCAAAGGCACACGCCTAACTAAATGAGCCACCCAGGTGCCCCCCAGATGTGGATTCTTCTTGAGAGAGAAAGGACTTTTTTCTGCTCTAGCTCTGGTATCTCCCAGATTCAGCTTGGAGCTTCACAGTTCCTGTGTACTTGTATCCCTTTCGCTGATCTGAGGTGCATAGTCTCCCTGGGAAGATAGGATCTCAGCACAGGAAGTATTTGACTCTGGGGACCTGCAGGCTAGTAACGCACTATAACACCCAAGAATGACGTCATAAAGCAGGAGTTCCTTTTGTGGGCCCTGGTCTGTGGCCTCTTGGAATCTAGATGCCAAGGAAATCCCTAAGCAGAGATTTTCTGTTTGGATGATCAAAGCAAGGAATAAAGATTGGGAATTTGGAAAATGTCTCAGCAGTTTCATTACCAGAATGATACAAGAGTCATTTCTAGCTCGCTGTTGGATAATCCTTCAGCAGAGTTCTGTGCGAGATTCAGGAATTTTCAGTAAATATTCTTTATTTCTATTACTTGTTAAGAAATGAGCAGATAGCAGCTTGGGAGCAGGGTGCCAGTATACTCTTAGCTTCTGGGTGCACTCACCCCTGTGCTCTCACTGGGGAGGTTGGTGAAGGCTCAGCCAAACAGTTTGCTTCTTTGGCTTTAATGTCGTGACTGGTTAGTTAAGTCAGTGTTCAGTCACTGTCTTACTTGACCCATACACTGAATTTGACTCTGTTTAGTCCTTTTATCTTTTTGTCCTTCTTACTTTGCTTTTATTAGCTATTGTGTTAGAAAATTTGAAGGAGGGGCACCTGGGTGGCTCAGTGGGTTAAGACTCTGCCTTCAGGTCAGGTCATGATCTCAGGGTCCTGGGATCGAGCCCCACATTGGGCTCTCTGCTCAGCAAGGATCCTGCGTGGCCCTCTCTCTCTGCCTACTTGTGATCTCTCTCTCTCTCTCTGTCAAATAAATAAATAAATTAAAAAAAATTTGAAGGTAATTGACCTCATCTCAAAACAGATGATGAAAATTATACATCTTGTTTTTTAGATTATGAAAGTATATGCGTTCTGTATTTATTTACTGTTAGAAGGAGTGTGTCCATTTGTTACATATAGTGGGGAAAATAATACATACTTTTTGAGAAAAATTGGAAAGCATAGATAAATATAATAACCAAGGAAAAGAATTACCATAAGCTTACCATCCATAGGCAGACACTGTCAGCATTTGGCCAGTGTCCTGCTCAGTTTTTTTTAACCCGTTTTTGCACAGTTGAAATAATACTGAGTAGAGAATTTGGTATCTTATTTTGTTTTTGTCTTTTGCTATCTGGTGGATCATAAACATGTTAAACCATGACAAAGTCGTAGGCATATTTTAGTATCTATGTAAGATTCCATGAGGTGGATAGCCATCTGTACTTAACCAGTCTTTCTTGTTAGACTTTTAAACTGTTTCCAAGTTCTTACTACTGTAAGTAAAGCTGGGATGAACATGTTTGGCCAAAGCCACTTCATTCCAGATTGCATTCTCTTGGGGTAGGTTCCTTGGATCAGAGGTTAAAAATAGTTCTAAGGCTTTTCAGAAGGGCTGGCCAATTTCCACACCCCCTGGCAGTTTATGAGAATACCTCATCACACCACACGACTGCCAGCATTAGATACTATGACATTTAAATCTTTGCTAATTTTATAAGCCAAAATAATGGTTGGACCTAATTTGCAACCTCCCTTTCCCATTAGTAACGCTACTGAACATTTTGGGGGAAGTTATTACCATTTGAATTTGTTTCATGAATTGACTGTTTTTGCCTATTTTTTTAGGGTGTCCAGTTTTTTTTTTTTTAAATCACTGATTTGTAAACACTTATATAGGTGATGATTTGATTATTACCAGTTTTTCCTACCAGACTGACAATATTTAGTTTTGTTCTCCTTATATCCACAGTGTCTGCTGTCTGCTGTCTTGCCTGGCATTAGTAACCACTCAGTAAAAATTTACTGAAGGAGTAAATGAAGATAATGCTTTGTTTTGCTTGAGAGGGACTAGGAATCATTCCCCCCCCCACCTTACCCCGAGGTTTAAGAGAAGGAACTAAGTAACTGAGTGGGAACAGATCAACTCAGAGGTCATCATAAATATTTTAGTGGTCCTTCAATGTTAGCATTGTGTTGCAATTAAGAAAAAAACACACATTTATTTACATCATCTCTGCACCCAATGTGGGGCTCAAACTCATGACCCTGAGATCAAGAATCGCTTACTCTACTGACCGAGCCAGCCAGGGGTCCTGCAATGTCTTGCAATTTAGAAGTATATTTAAATTTATATTCATAGAGGGGAGAAAGCAGGACCTAGTCTCACAAAAAGTGTGTAATGTTTGGGATCTAGTTCTGTTGTAAGATAATCATACCTCTTATTCAACTTTTTGACAGGAGGAGAGATACTCAGTGCCAGGCATTTGTGAAGAGAGTCATAATGAGTCGTCTTTTTAAGATAATTATGATTAGCACCGTCTCCCTGAATGCCTTTTTTGTGGTCTTGTGGACTGATTATAATACAAAATACAACTTGTTCAGCCTTTTTGAGGTAAGCAGACAAAATGAGTAAAGTTTCTTCTGTTTCATTCTTTTTATTTGTGAAAACATTATAAAAGATTTTTAAGGCATTTTGTTCAAGAAAATTTTCCATAGGAAAGCTCTAAGGACTTAAAAAATATACTCTAAAATCTGGAAAGATGGTAACAATATTAACAGTGGTAACACGGTTTTTTAATCTCTCTGAATTTTCTCCTAAAAAAAAAAAAAAAAAGAAGAACAACTTGGTGCCTGGGTGGCTCAGTTAAGCGTCCGACTGTCGGTTTTGGCTCAGGTCACTGGATCTCAGGGTCGTGAGACAGCCTCGTGACAGGCTCTGCATTCGGCAGGGAGTCTGCTTGGGATTCTCTGTCTCTGTCCCTCCCCGCTGTGGGTGCCTGTTCTCTTTCTCCCTTTAAAAATAAATAAATAAAATCGTGGGGGGCGGGAAACGGAGCAACTTGGGAGCAAAACCAGAATCCATGGGCAGCATAAAAATCAAAACTAGTTAAAAAGGTATCCTTACTATGAGCCCCAACTGCACAGTATTAGCCTCTGAGGGAGAGGAAGCTGAGAATGTTCAATAAATATTAGTTGGAAAATATGGGCTGATATGAGAACATATTTTTATTAACATATATTATTAGTCTATAAGGTAGAATTTAAGTAAACTTAAAATACTTAATATAAGGTAGCATTTGGTAATTCACCATTTGCATATAACACCCAGTGCTCATTACTTCAAGGGCCCTCCTTAATGCCCATCACCCTCTTACCCCATCCCCCATCGACCTCCCCTCCAACAACCCTCAGTTTGTTTCCTGTAGTTAAGTGTCTCTCATGGTTTGTCTCCTTCCCTGTTGTCTTATTTTATTTTTCCTTCCCTTCCCCTATATTCATCTGTTTTGTTTCTTAAATTCCACATGTGAGTGAAATGATACTGTATTTTGTCTTTCATTGACTGACTTATTTCACTTAGCATAATAGCCTCTAGTTCCATCTACATTGTTACAAATGTCAAGATTTCATTCTTCTTGATGGCTGAGTAACATATCTATATCTATCTATCTATCTATCTATCTATATATATATACACACACACACACATACACACACATATATATAATTTCATTATATGTATTATATATATTATAATTTCATATATATATATATTTTTCCTTCTGTCGGTGAACAGTATTTGATATTGGGAAGGGTGTTGTTCAGTCCAGTACTGGGTTAGTGCAAGAGGTTCCTGGTAATTCCTGAAGGGCCTAAAACTGTCTGGATCTTGTGAACTCTGAAGACTGACCAGCCAGAGTTCCCTTCAGGGATATCCCCCATGATCCCCATCTGCTTAGAAGAAATAAAAGGATTGGAATAAAAATTGAGCAGGGGAGAGACCCAGTGATGTAGGAAGAGAAAGTCTAGATAAAATTGGAGGAGGGGAATGGAAGGAAGAAACCTTAAAAATCAAGCTAGCATGTCTTTAAAACAGAAGAGGGAGCTACGTGAAGTCAGAACCACACCTTCTAAAAGTTCAGGAAAACTAATGTCATAGAAAAAAATATAAAGAGATTGAGGTAAGATCCCACACAGAATTATTATGAAGTGAGAAAAGAGAATATATTGGAGAATAATATCCCTGTAGAAGGTAGAAGCCCACCACAAAGACATGTCCACAAAACAGATAAAAACTGTAGCATCTTATTTCAAAACAAGGTAAATGTTTAAGAAAATGATATGAAATAGGAAAGAACAGAGGCAAAGTGAAAAACTCAGGAAAGAATTAGAAATAAAAGACATTTCAGAAATGAAGATGCAGCTAAGAGCAATTAAGCAGAACAGGTAATAGCTTAAGAGACATATTGGATTAATGGAAGAGATTTTTATTTTTTTATTTATTTTATTTATTTATTTTTGAGAGAGAGAAAGCGAGAGAGTGCACAAGCTGGGGGAGCGCAGAGGGGGAAGCAGACTCCCCGCTGAGCAGGGATCCCGATGCAGGACTTGATCCCAGGACCCTGAGATCATGACCTGAGCCGAAGGCAGATGCTTAACCAACTGAGTCACCCAGGTGGCCAAGGAAGAGAATTTTAAAATCAATCAATAAATGAAGAAGTAAAAAGGATTCAAGAGAAAATAATGAATATTGAAAATGGGGGAAGGGGCACCTGGCTGGCACAGTTGGTGGGTCACACAGTTCTTGATCTCAGTGTTGTGAGTTTGAGCACCACGTTGGGTGTAGATTACTTAAAAATAAAAATGAAAAAAAGTGAAAAGAAAAAAGTTGAAAAGAAAATGGGGGGAAGAAAAGATCCAACTTAAGGATAACAGGAGTCCCTGAATTAGAAACAGTAACAAAGTAAAGGGATGGAACAAACAGAAACCTATCATCTAAGAAATGTTACCTGAAATAAAAGAACTGAAGTTCTATATTGAAAGAGCACACATTACACACCTGAGAATATGAATTTAGAACACAAGCACTGAAACATTCTACTAAAATTATTGGACTCTAAATGAAAGAGGGTGGAGGAAATTATGAGCATCTGGGCAAAGAGGCTGCTAAGGAAAGGGGAAGTATTGGCAGACTTTGCTAATGCTTTATGCTAAAAGAAAGCAACATATTTAAGATACTTCAGGGAGGAAAATGAACCAGGAGTTCTAGATCCATTAAAACTGATGAAATTTCAAGTATAATGCACACAGAGATAAACTGTCATCAATCATGAAAACCCTTGGGTGATAATGTTCCCTTGAGCCCTTCCGTTGGAATCTGGTGAAGAATAAGTTGCAGCCAACCAAAATGACTAGAGACGCATCAACATTAGGATGGCTGATGAGCGTTAAATACGATTATTGGTAGAATTAATCCTAATTGTGGGCTAACAAGGAGAGAATACACCATAGAATGAATCTGTCCTCTGATGGTGAAGATAGAGTACGACTTAAACATGGAGGAGAGTGGGGAGAGTTAATGCCCAGAAAATTTTAAACCATTTTTAGAAGTCAAATTAGTGGAGATACTATTAGAGTAGTGTCATTTTGAGACTGCTGTGTGTGTCATATGGGATAAAGTAGATGAGCAAATATGGGACAGTTTCGTTCTCTTATCCTCTGTGTTCTTGAGAATCGGTATACTCATGGAAGAAAGGAGAAACAGAGGTAATACAGACAATGCTAAGTAAAAATCCTCCAGTTTGACATTAAGTTGGAAGTATCAGGATAAATGACGAAAGTATTTTATACTTAACCATGAAAGACCTAAACATTGACCACTCCAGCAATTACACAGCCATAGTGCTCACAATTTATGTGATTTATGTGATGCCGTTTCTCACTGAAAACAAACTAGGGATTTTTAGAGAAATGATTGACCGCAAGTCAAGGCAAAAAAACATACCAGAGGAGTCAGGAATATCTTGTCATATTAGCGAGGAAGATGTCAAAGATCATGGGGGTTGTGTCAAAAGGACTCAGGAGACAATTTGAAGAGGCTGCTACTAGCCGAAGATGGGACACTTTGAGCTTTGGTAAGGATGATAATTAAAATGGATTGGAATGCCTCAAACAATCCATAAGTTCTAAATGATACCAAAAACTAACTGGTCACTTTTGGAGGGTAATAAGGAACTAATTTTTATCTCTAAAACAATTAAGAAAAAGAATCAAGCATTACTGACCTAATATGAACCATATTACTGAGTAACCATACCATCAAACTTTATAGAAATATCCCAGTTAATAAGTGAAAAAGGAAATGATAGAATTAGAGTATCACTATTTTCAGCCCCTAGTGAAGAAATGGATCTAGGCAATGAGAATGAGTGGCCGCTACCATCATCAGAGGGAAGACAAGCAGATATATGCTTGCTATGAAAGAACAGAAGCTATGATCTTGCTAAAGAGATGAAACCTGAATCCGGTCTAGTCTTTGGATCTAACTACCTGTTTCTGGAAGATAGAGGACAGGGGAGCATGCTGACCTGCACCATGAGTGTGTAGGTAGCAAAATCTAGACTGGGAAGTTCTACCCGTCAGACTGCCTGGATTCATCAATAGGTAAGTTGAAAGGAAAAAAAGGAATGGAAGACTTAAAAGACACCAAATTTAAACATTTTAAAAGGCAAGACTAAAGTATTAGTTCCAGGGATGTATACATGTGTTCCTATCTATAGAGAAATCCAAGAAAGTGATGACTATGAAAATCAGGATAGTGATTAATTTGGGGGAAAGGGAGGAAGTTGTAATTGGGATGGCACACATGGAGGACTTGTGGGATAGCTGGTGAACAAAGTTGTATTTATAGACCTAGGTGGCAGTTATAGCATGTGGGCCGTGTAACAGTCCATTAGGCTATATATTTGTTTGTGTGGTTCTATATGTATGTTTTGTTGTATAATAAAATGGATAAAAGTGTACTCTGTCTTTTTTTATGGTAAATAACAAGTTTCTTTCTTGGTGGTGAAAGTGGTCAACATCAGCCCAGCGTGGAGTCAGAGGCCATGGAGGTAGGTGTGGAGTACCCTAGTCAATGCATGAAACACACCAGTGTCCATTTGGCACCACATCTCTGAACCTGTCGGTGTGGCAGTGCATTCCACAGCGTTTGGTAATGGACCACAGAGCATCATGTTAGGTATGGCACTTGATAGGAGTCAGGGGAAGAGCCGAGTTGAGGCATCTAAATATTTGATTACCCTGCAGAGGCCATATGGGTCACATAACATACCTCCCGTAGCACCCCGGTTTGCAAGCCTGGGGGAGGTTCTGTGCTGTGGAAGGGGTGCAGATTTCAGTGTTAGAGAAATCGGGGTTTTGGGCAAGTTACTTCATCTAGAAATTTATACGCTTCAACATTCATAAAGTGATGTCATTAATGTACACAGGGTGGCCGAGGTCATTGGATAACATGTATGAAGACCCTTGATTAACTGTGAAACTCTGAGAAATTATTACCATTTTGGAGAATCTCAACGAAGGTCCTGAGAAGGCCTGAGAAGTCCCTGAGAAGTCCTGAGAAGGCCCTGATATCTCACCTCTGGAAAATCTTGAGACTCTGCGAGCAGGAAATGAAGGCTAAGGCAGAGACGTAAACTGCTGGACTATTAACTGTCTGCTGCAACACTCAGAACCTCATGGCAAAGGCTGGGAGACTTAGTGGGTCCAGCCATTTATAGAAATATCTGCCCATTCACTAGCAGACCATTAAGTTAGCTGAGTGGGTCTTTAGCCACACATGACAAAGAATACAGACCTTACAGAAGTACTTCTGGAAAGTCCCTTCTAAAAAAATGGCAACAATAACAAAATTCTGGGTAGAGGGGGTCATCTGATTTCCAGGGTTCCACTTTTATGTAATTTACAATGTCCATTTTCCAACAACAACAACAACAACAACAAAAATCTCAAAACATGCAAAGAAACAAGAATGTATGGCCCCTACACAAGCAAATAAAAGTGCAGTCAATAGAAACTGTCCCCGAGGAAGCCCATCTCTTCAGCTTACTACACAAAGATTTTTAAATTGGAAATTGTAAGTATGTTCAAAGGACTAATGGAAAAAAATCCTATCTAAAGAACCAAAGGGGGGCGCCTGGGTGGCTCAGTGGGTTGAAGCCTCTGCCTTCAGCTCGGGTCATGATCTCAGGGTCCTGGGATTGAGCCCCGCATCGGGCTCTCTGCTCAGTGGCGAGCCTGCTTCCTCCTCTCTTCCTCTCTGCCTGCCTCTCTGCCTAGTTGTGATCTCTGTCTGTCAAATAAAAAAATAAAAATCTTAAAAAAAAAAAAACCCAAAGGAAAATATGAGAGGAATGTCTCACCAAATAGAAAATATGAGTAAAGAGAGAAATTTTAAAAAGAGCCAAATAAAAATTCTTTAGTTGCGAAGTACGATAATTGAAATATTCACTAGAGGAATTCAGTAGCAGATTTGAGCTAGTGGAGGAAGGAATTGAAAAACAGAAAGATAGATCAACTGAGATTCTCCAGTGTGAGGAACAGAAAGAAAAATGATGGACTAGGGGGCGCCTGGGTGGCTCAGTCGGTTAAGAGGCTGCCTTCAGCTCAGGTCATGATCCTGGAGTCTGGGGATTGAGCCCCGCATCTGGCTCCTAGTGGGAGCCTGGTTCTCCCTCTGCCTGCCACTCCCCCTGCTTGTTCTCTCTCTGTGTCAAATAAATAAAAAAAAATCTTAAAAAAAAAAAGAAAAATGAAGGACTAAAAATGATCAGAGACATGTGGAACCTCATCAGATAAACAAGGTGTCCCAGGAGATGAGAGAAAGGGCAAAAAAATTATAAAGGAATAATGGCCCCAAATTCCCTCAATTCAATGGAAAACATTAATCTACACATTCAAAAACATCAGCAAACTCTGAGAATAGACTCAGAAATTCATCTAGACACATCATGAACAGACTATTGAAAGTCAGAGAACTTGAGAGTACCAGTGGAGAAACGACTCATCATATACGGAGTATCCTCAGTAAAATTAATGCTGATGTGTCACCAGAAACTACAGTGGCCAGAAGGTAATGGGATGTTGTATTCAAAGTGCTGAAAGAAAAAAAAAAAGCCAAGAATTCCGCATCCAGAAAACCCATCCTTCAAAAATGAAAGAGATGAATGATGTCAGTGAAAATGGTAGAGTAGGTACTCTAAGGGTCCGTCTGTCCACAGAACTACCTGAAAAGGGACAAAAACTGTCAGAACTCTGAAAAATAGTCAAGATTCATAGCAAATGAGTGAAGAGTGAATCAAGAAAGTCAACTTTTACTTTTTATTTTTTAAAAATATTATTTTTTAAAAAAGATTTTATTAGAGAGCACAAGCAGCGGGAGAAGTAGGCAGAGGGAGAAGCAGGCTCCTCAAGCAAGGAGTCTGACAAAGGACTTGGATCCCAGGACCCTGGGATCATGACCTCAGCTGAAGGCAGATGCTTAACTGACTGAGCCACCCAGGCATCCCAAAGATTATTTATTTTAGAGAGAGTGCAAGCAAGTGCAGGGGGGAGGGGCAGAGGCAGAAGAAGAGAGAATCCCAAGCAAACTTCCTACTGAGCATGGAGCCCGACCCAGGGCTTGTCACAGGGCTCCATCTCATGACTGAGATCATGACCTGAGCTGAAACCAAGAGTCGGATGCTTAACCAAGTGTGCCACCCAGGCACCCAAGAAAGAGGCAGCTTTCAAAAGATAAGAAAATTTACAACATTTTATTTTGTCCCTGACCCAGTCCCCTCCTCCTCGTGGTGATGGCCCTGAAGACGGCAGCCTAAGTTCTCATTGTGGAACTCTGGTCTCCTTGGTTCCAGAAGCCACAGAGCAGACTTTGTTCTTAAAGAGTTATGTTGTCTCTTTTGACCTGTTTTAGGGCTGCCTAAAGGACTGATGCAAGGCTATTGCCTTTGTTTTGCCTGACTTGGAACTTTCTCAGCACAAAAAGGTGACTCTGGAGAGAGCATTTCTTAAAATCATTGAGAGATGAAAAACTCACTGTTATCTAGGGCAAAACAACAAGAGCAACCACAACAAGAGACCAGTTGACATAAACAAAGGACATGCTGAAAGCCTTAGAAGAAAATTCAGGAGAGAGAGTCTTCAGAAAATGAAGGCATTAACAAACTTCCATGTATATGGTAGAGTTTAGAGAGCCATAAATACCCAGGGCAGGGCATATGTTTGGAAAAGAACTAAGAAGACCTCAAATTTTCACCTCTGGTTGATATTTAGGCTCAGAACAAGTAGGGAATGAAGGCTAAGGTAGAGTTATAAATGACTTGGCTAAGCATTGGAGGAGTTCTCCAACACAGAGCCGTCTGCAAAGACTAGGAGAGTTTTTTCCCTTTGTTTCCCTCCTTCCCCTCCCTGTCTCCCTCTTTCTCTCTCTTTCTTCCTTTCCTGTTCTTTCCTCCCTTCCTCTTTTTTTTTTTTTTTTTTGCGTGAGGTATTTAAAAAAATCTCTCCTTAAGCACTAACTAAAGGAAGACACTTCAAAGACCACACCCATGGCAAAGAATACAGTTTTAAAAAATAATTTTAACATTTTATTTTTAAGTAATCTCTGCATTCAACATGGGGCTTGAATCCTGAGATCCTGAGGTCAAGAGTCACATGCTGTACCAACTGAGCCAGTCAGACACCCTGCAAAGAATACAGTTTTTTAAAAAACTGTTGAGCCAGGTCACTAAACAAACAACACTACCCACAAAAAGTAACAAACTCTGAGGAAAGGGAAGAATCTGATTTTTTAAGGGGGGGATGGAGCTCTAAGGAAACAGAATTATTATATACTATTGAAGCTAAGGTTGTATTAATTAAAAATAGATCGTTACAAGTTTAAGAGCTTAATTGAAACCATGAGAATAATCATGAAAAACACAATGAAAAAATATACAGAAGAAGAATGAGAAAAGAATCCAAGTGGTACACTATAAAAGAATCAAGCACAAAAGAAAAGTCATAATGGAGGAATTAAGGAACAAAAAGAATGGGACGTATATAAAAATCACAAAATGGCAGAGGTATTTCTTCTTTATTAATAATTACTTTAAATATAGAGGAATAGAGCTCTCCAATTAAGACAGATGGGTTATTTTTTAAAAATCCAAATATTGGGACGCCTGGGTGGCTCAGTCATTAAATGTCTGCCTTTGGCTCAGGTCATGATCCTAGTGTCCCGGGATTGGGTCCCACATTGGGCTCCCTGCTCAGCGGGGAGCCTGCTTCTCCCTCTCCCACTCCCCCTGCTTGTGTTCCCTCTCTCGCTGTCTCTCTGTCAAATAAATAAATTTTTAAAAAAATCTTAAAAAAAACCCCAAATATATGCTGTCTACAAAGAATTTATTTGACATCCAAAGATACAAATAGGTTGAAAGTAAAAGAATGGAGAAATATATAACATGCAAGTAGAAATGAAGAGAGTTAGGTTGGCTGTACCCAAATCAAACAAAATAGATATTAAGGCAAAAACTGTTATAAGAGACAAGAGCATTATATATTAACAAAAAGGTCAATTCACCAAAAAAACAGTGATTTTTCTCAAATGCACATGAAGCATTCTCTGGGATAGACCATATGTTGCACTATAAAGCAAGATGAAATAAATTTTAAAATATTGAAATCATACAAAGTATCTTTTCTGACAACAGTGGAACGAAACTGGAAATCCATAACAGCAGGAAAACTGGAAATTTTTCAAATATATGGAAATACTCTTAAATAACCAACAGGTCAAGGAAGAAATCACAAGGGAGATTACGAAATACTTTAAGGTAAATGAAAATGAACACACAGGGGCGCCTGGGTGGCTCATTGGGTTAAGCCTCTGCCTTCAGCTCAGGTCATGATCTCAGGGTCCTGGGATTGAGCCCTGCATCTGGCTCTCTGCTCAGCAGGGAGCCTGCTTCCCTCCCCACCCCCACCCCCGAGGCTGCCTCTCTGCCTGCTTGTGATTTCTCTCTCTCTGTCATAAATAAGTAAAATCTTTTTAAAAAATTAAAAAAAAAAGAAAATGAACACACAACATAACACATAAGGAATATAGTCAATAATATTGTAATAACTTTGTATGGTGACACCTGGTAACAACACTTACTGTGGTGAGCATTTCATAATGTACATAAACATCAAATCACTGTTGTACACCTGAAACTAATATTGTATGTCAGTATACTTCTATTTAAAAAAATAATAATAAAACTTACAAGATGTGGCAGAAGCAGTGCTCAGAGGGAAATACATACCTGCAGATGCCTGCATTAGGAAAGATAAAAGATCTTAGTTTAATAACCTAACTTTAGACCTTAGGGAACTAGAAAAAGAAAGGTAAACCAAACTGAAAGCTAGCAGAAAGAAGAAAATAAAAAAAGATTAGAGTGAGATAGACAGAGAAGAGACAAAATCAATGAATTCAAAATTTCATTTTTTTGAAAAGATCGACAAAATTGACAACTTTAACTAGATTGAAGAAGATAAGTGAAGACTCTACTAATAATAGAAATGAATGTTGAGACATTCCTACTAACCTCAGAGAAATAAAAAGGGTTATAAGAGAAAACTATAAACAATAGGATGCCAACAAATCAGACAACCTAGATGAAATGGACAAATTCCTAGAAACTTACTAACTGCAAAACTGACTTAAGGAAAAAATAGGAAACTGACATATTAGAACAGTCCTATAATAAGTAAAGATGTTAAATCACTAAGTAAAAACCTCCCAACAAAGAAATGCCCAGGACCAGGTGGCTTCACTAGTTAATTTGCTCCTGCATGTATGTATGTATGTATGTATGTATGTGTATGTAAGAGAGAGAGAGCACAGGCAGGGGAAGGGGAGAGGATGAGGGAGAGGGAGAAGCAGACTTGCTGATGAGCAGGGAGCCCAACTCGGGGCTCAATCCCAGGCCCCTGGAATTATGACCTGAGCTAAAGGCAAATGCTTAACCAACTGAACCACTCAGGATCCCCTTCCCGCTGCATTTAAAGAAGAATAAATACCAATGCTTCTCAAACTTCCAAAAAATAGAAGAGGATGGGACACTTTCGAATTCATTACATCAGTCCAGCATTACCCTGACACCAAAGCCAGTAAAAGACATCACAGGAAAAGAAAACTATAGACAGATATTCCTTATGAATATAGATGCAGAAATCCTCATGGAGATAGTAGCAAACTGAATCCAGCAGCCTATTTTAAAGGATTAGACACCATGATCATGACACCATGATTCATTACTTGATTTATCCCTGGAATGCCTTCAACATATGAAAGTCAGTCAATGTAATACACCAGTAGAATGAGGGAAAAAATAAAATCCAGGTTTGTATCAGTTCTTGCTGAAAAAGGATTTGACAAAATCCAGTACCCTTTAATGATTTAAAAACAAACAACAAACCAAAACAAACTAGAAGTAGAAGGGAAATTCCTTAACCTGATAATGGGCATTTATGAAAAAATCCAGTTAACATCATTCTCAGGGGTGAAAGACTGGAAATCTTTCTAATCTAACTAAGATCAGGAAAAAGACAAAGATGCCTGCTTTTACCATTTTTAAAAATTATGCTGGAAGCCTTAGCCAGAGCAATTAAGCAGGCAAAAAAAAAGGTATTCAAATTGGAAAGGAAAAATTGAGATTATCTTTGTTTGCATGTGACTTGATGTTATGTATAGAGAATCCCAAAGAATACACACACACACACAACTATGAGGACTAGTAAACAAATTGAGCAAAGTTGTTGGACACAAGATCAACAACAAAAATCAGACATATTTCTGTATACTAACAATGAACAATCTGAAAAGGAACTTAAGAAAATTTGACTTACAAAAGCATCCAAAACAATAAAATGCCGAGGACTAGATTTCATCAAGGAGATGAGAGATGGGTGTCCTGAAAACTATAGAACACTGATGAAAGAAATAAGACCTACATTAATGGAAAGACATCCTGTATTCATGGATTAGAAGACCTGTTAAGACTTGTTAAAGGGGTGCCTTGCTAGCTCAGTTGATGAAGTGACTTGACTTCAGCTCAGATTATGATATCGGGGTCTTGGGATTGGACTCTGCATCAGGCTCTGCACTCAGTAGGGAGTCTGCTTGTCTCTCTGGCCCTACCCCTCCTTGTATCTCTGTCTCTGCCTCTCTCTGTCTCTCTCTCTCAAATAAGTAGAGAGAATCTTTAAAAAAAAAAAAAAAAGACTTGTTACAAAGACTATCCAGAGTGATCTAGAAATTCATTGCAATCCCTATCCAAATTTAAAGAAAAAAATTTCTTTTTTAAAAAAAAAGAAACTGGGGTGCCTAGGTGGCACAGTCGTTAAATGTCTGCCTTGAGCTCAGGGCATGATCTTAGGGTCCTGGAATCGAGCCCCGTATCAGGCTCCCTGTTTGGCAGGAAGCCTGCTTCTCCCTCTCTCGCTGTGTCTGTCTCTGTCGAATAAATAAATAAAATCTTTTTAAAAAACCCAAAAAATAAAAAAAGAAACTAAAAAACAGATTCTCAAATTCATGTGGATGTGCAAAGGGCCTTGAGTAGCCAAAACAATATTGATTGTGAAGAACAGATTTGAAAGACTTGTACTTTCTGACTTCAAAACTTACTACAGAAATATTGTAATCAAAACAGTGTGGTACTGACATAAGGATAGACATAGACAAAGAATATAATTGAAATTCTAGGGATAAAACCAAATTAAGTATGGCTAACTGATTTTCAACAAAAATGTGAAGACCATTTAGTTGGGGGCAAGAATAGTCTCTTCATCATATGGTTCTAGGATAACTTGATATCCACACGCAGAGAATAACTCAGACGCCCACCTTACACTGTATTCAAAAATTAACTCACAATGGATCAACATCCTAAATAGAAAAGCTAGAATTCTTAGAAGAAAACACAGGGGTAAATGTTCATGACCTTGACCTCAGCAATAGATTCTTATGTATGACACCCAAAGCACAGGCAACAAAAGGGAAAAGTAGATAAATTAGATCTCATTAAATGAAAACATTTGTGAGTCTCAGGGAACTATCATGAGAGTGAAAAGATAAGCCACAGAAAGGAAGAAAATACTTGCACATCATGAATCTGATAAACAGTTAACATGCAGACTATACAAAGAGCTCCCACAACTCAACAATAATATCAACAACAAAATAACCCAATTAAAAAATACCCAAAGGACTTGAGTAGACATTTCTCCAAAGAAGATAAGCAAATGACCAATAAGCACATTAAAAGATGTTCAAAATCACTAGTCATTAGAATGAGAAATGCAACTCAAACTCACAATAATATACAACTCCACACCCTAATTATTACAGTCATTATAAAAACAGAAACTGTGAAATGGAGAACAAGTGTTGGTGCTGTGGATGTGAAGAAATTAGAACCCTTGTGCATTGTTGGTGTGAATGTAAAATCATGGAGCCACTCGAGAACACATCTCAAAAAGTTAAATGTAGAATTGCCGTATGATCCAGCAATTCCACTTCCACTTCCACTCGAAAGAATCAGAAATAGGGACTCAAACAGATTCTTGTACACCAGTGTTCACAGCACCATTGTTCACAGTAGCCAAAAGGTGGAAGCAAATCATGTGTCCCTTGGCTGATGAATGGATAAAGAAAATGGGTCTATGTGTAAAATGGAACATTATTCAGCCTTTAAAAAGAATGAAATTGTGATACATGCTACAATGTGGATAAACCTTGAACACATTATGCCAAGTGAAATAAACCAGGTATAAAAGGGCAAATATTGTATGGTTTTATCTGCATGAAGTAGTTAGAAGAGGAAAAGTCATACAGACAGGAAGTAGAACGGAGTTTTCCGGGGGATGGGGGGAGAGGAGAATGTGAAATTACTGTTTATTGGGTACAGAGCTTCTGCCTGGGAGGATGAAATACTTCTGGAAATAGATGGTAGTGATGGTTGCACAATATTGTGATGCACTTAATTCCACTGAATTGATTGTACATCTAAAAATGGTTAAATAGGGTAATTTTCATGTTATGTATATATCTTACAATAAGTAGAAACAAATGTTATAAATACTCAAAACCAACCCCCTCCTCACTGAATTTTACACTTTAAAATGATGAATTTCATGGTACATGAATTATACCTCAATTTAGAAAATTAATGAGCTGACCTTTTGGAAAAGAGGAACAGAATAAAATCAAAAAGAAGGAAAAAGGAAGGAAAAGTAGAAGAATAAAGGAAAATAGAAAAAAGGAAATAATAAAGATAAGGGCAAAAATTAATGGAATAGAAAGCAAAGAGTCAAGAGAAAGTATTAACAAAGCCACAGTTAGATCTTAGGAAACAGTTATGAAATAACTTTGTTCATGACACAAGACAAATGGAAGCTCTGAATCATGTTAGGATTTGGGTTTTGTTTTTTTTTTTTAAAGATTTTTTATTTATCCATTTGAGAGAGAAAGAAAGCAAGAGTACAAACAGTGGGACAGCAGGCAGAGGGAGAAACAGACTCTTCGCTGAGCAGGGAGTCCTATTTGGGGCTTGATCTCAGAACTCTGGGATCATGACCTGAGCCAAAGGGAGACGCCTGATAGATGGAGCCACCCAGGTGCCCCTCATGTTAGGTATTTAAAAGGAAAATTACAGATACAGTAGATGGCAGTAATCTAATAATTTTATGCTAATGAATTTGAAAACCTAGCTGAAATAAGATACTCTAGAAAAAATTTACAAAACTGATTTTCAATAAAAAAGCAAAAACTTTAGGGATGCCTGGGTGGCTCAGTTGGTTGAGTGGTTGCCTTCGGCTCAGGTCATGATCCCAGCGGCCTGGGATCGAGTCCCACATCGGGCTCCTTGCTTGGCAGGGAGCCTGCTTCTCCCTCTGCCTCTGCCTGCGCTCACTCACTCTCTCTCCCTCTCTCCCTCTGACAAATAAATAAATAAAATCTTTAAAAAAAAAAAAGCAAAAACTTTAAATAAACTTTGTATGTCCTTATATTTCCTTTAATGGCTATAAAGCATTGAACTAGTAGTTAAAACTTTACCCCTGAAACCTACGAACTAACCCAGACTAGATAGTTTCACATTCATGGAAGATACCATTCTAAACATATACAGTGCTTACAGTGACTAGATAAATGAGTATATCTGCCTTGCCCACAGACAGTTCATCTTGTGAGGCTAGTATAACTTCCATGCCAAACTAGGCAAGGATAATATGAGAAAGAAAAATGACACCAAATTATATGAACATTAACACAAAAATCCCAAAGAGAAAATTAAGAAACTGAATTAGAAAATGGATGAAAAGGGCGCCTGGTTGGCTCAGTGGGTTAAAGCCTCTGCCTTCAGCTCAGGTCATGGTCTCAGGGTCCTGGGATCGAGCCCCGCATCGGGCTCTCCGCTCAGTGGGGAGCCTGTTTCCCCCTCTCTCTCTGCCTGCCTCTCTGCCTACTTGTGATCTCTGTCTGTCAAATAAATAAATAAAATCTTTAAAAAAAAAAAAAGAAAATGGATGAAAAATAGTATATATATCATTGCCAAGTTTTTTCTTTTTCAGAAATTCAAGTATTAGAAAAATACACATATTTTATTAACCAGCTTAAAATATTAAAGGAGAAAAAAAAAGCCCATCAGATAGTTTCAAGAGATGCAGGAAAAAAATATATCATGAATATCCTTTAAGATAAAAACTTAACAGGGCACCTGGATGGCTCAGTTGGTTAAGGATATGCCTTTGCTCAGGTCATGATCTTAGGGTCCTGGGATGGAGCCCCATGTGGGGCCCCCAGCTCAGCAGGGAGTCTGCTTGTCCCTCTGCTCCCTTTCCCCACTCATGCACTCTCTCTAATAAATAAATTTTTAAAAATCTAAAAAACAAGGAGATAAAAGCTTAGCAAACTAGGAACAGAAAGGATTTATTTTTAACCCAATTAAGGGTATCAATGTAAAACTTATATCAAAATTCACACGTAGTGGTGAAATTTTAGCAGTATTCTCTTTCAAACTTCAGAAAAATACTGTCATTTCTACATAGAACCCCCAAAAGAATCTGAAAAAAATTATTGACTAATAAAGTTAATACTAATTAATAAAGTTAATTATAAAGCCCAGCAAGTTTGCTGGATATATGATTAATAAATAAAATTAATTACATTTAATATATCAGTTATAAAACAGCACTTCTAATGGAATATGAAAAGTACTTTGACAAAAGATTTAATAAAATCTAATAAATCAAAAGATGTGTGATTTTCAAAAAAGATTTTATTTATTTGAGAGAAAGAGAGCAAGCAAGAGCACAAGAAGGGGGAAGGACAGAGGGAGAAGCAGACTCCCCACTGAGCAGGGATCCCAGCATGGGGCTTGATCCCAGGACACCAGGATCATGACCTGAGGTAAAGGCAGACACTTAGCCAACTGAGCCCTCCCAACGCCCCAGATTTGTGTGATCTTTTAGGAGAAAATAATTCAAATATGTGAAGGTCGTTAAAGAAGACGAAGAAATGGCAAGATCTATCACACCATGGATAGGAAAGCTCAGTTTCTTAGAGGTGAAGTCTCCCCAAATTAATCCATAAAATTAATGCAATTTCAATAAGAAATAGGGCAGAGTGTTTTTTAGGGGTTGCCAAAAGCTGATGCTAAAATTTAGGGAAAAGAATGAAAGAGAAAAAGCAAACAAGATGACTTTGAAAGTTTAAAGGGGAGAGAAGGCTAGACTTAACCAGATAAGCAGACTGTAGGGCTTTTGTAATGAAGGCAGGGTAGAGGGCAACAGGCAAGAGTGCTGGGAAACAGACCCTGGTCTGGACAGAGACCCTGCACCTGTCAGGGGGCGCTGTGGGCTGGTGCCAAAAGGGCACCTTCTGCAGGAAACAGTACTGGGACCATTGGTCATAGGTATGGATCTCTGCTTCATGGCAGAGATCTGGTACTGGATAGGTACTGGATCTCTGCTTCATGGCAGACACAACTGGGTTAAAGACCCAACCTGAAAAGTGACACTTCAAAATGTTTAGAGAAAATATAGAATATTTACACAGTCTCAGGAGGGGATGGTTTCTTAAAATGCAAACTCTGTAAGTCATGAAAAAACAGTTTGGTTCCTTTGATTCCATTAAGATTTTAAACTTCTGTTCATCAAAAGACCATTGAAAATGTGAAAACATAAGTCAGCGGAGGAGAAGATATTTGCAACACATCTAACAGGTAAAGAATCAGGATTCAAAATATCTGGAAAAATTGATTGTTTTGCAGACCACTAAGAAAAAAAAAAACAATCCAGCTGAGAATTTGGCAAAAGATAAGAAACAGGCAGTTTAAAATTAAGTGTATAAAAAGATGTCCAGCTTCATTAATTATAGAAATTACAAGTAAAATAAAAAGATACAATTGCATATTCATCAGACTGACAAAAATGGAGAAGTTCAACAGTGGGAATCATTGGTAAGCACTTAAAGCAGTAGGAACATTGTGGTATTAAATGGGTACAATAGCTACAGAAAACACTTCTCACCATGCAATCAAGCTGAAGGTGCTCTTATCTTACAAATCCCTAATTCCACTCCTGGGTCTGTACCCGAGGGAAGCTTTACACATGGATATGATAAAACCTATACCAATTACTCACCCTTTTTGTACTGTTGTGCCGTTGGAATAGTAAAATTTACCAACAAGCCAAATATCCCCAATGGGTAACTAGATAAATATAGTATTTTCATGAGTGGTATCGCTACATACTAGTAAAACCACTAGGTTTTGCGTAAACTGGGTTTACACATATCAACATCGATGAATCTCATAGTTTTATTTATTTTTAGAGAGACATCCATTTTAGGGGCACTTGAGTGGCTGAGTCATTTAAGTGTCTGCCTTTGGCTCAGGTCATGATCCCAGGGTCCTGGGATTGAGTCCCATGTCAGGCTTCCTGCTCAGTGGTGGCCTGCTTCTCCTTTTCCTTGCTTGTGCTATCTCTCTCTCTCTCTCTCTCAAATAAATAAATATAATCTTTAAAAAATTATTCATTTTCGAGAGAGAGAGAGAGAGAGTGAGTGCATGCATTGTTTGGGGGGGGGTGGACCTTGATCTCACAACTCTAAGATCATGACCTGAGCTCAAATCAAGAGTCAGATGCTTAACTGACTGAGCCACTCAGGTGTTCCAACATAATTTTAAATGGAAAAAAAAAAATTGCCAAAGAGTACTTCAGTGTAACGTTATGCTGTTTGTTGTGATGTCTAAAAAAATGCAAAAGAATGCCATGTACTTTTAGGGATACATATGGTCCCTGAGGGCTACACAGGAGGCTGCCTGCAATGGTGGTAATATTTTATTTCTTAAGCTGGGTGGCAGTATGTGGTTGTTCATTATATTATTCTTTATGTCTTTTTGTGTATCTTAAATATTACATAGCAGTTAAAAAATAACAGTGTATGTAAATAGTGGCCACAAACATAAGTAGGCAGGACAAATAAAAATCCCAGCTTCCCTAATATTATCTGAATGGATAGTTGTGGCCTCAGTTACATCTTCCAGCGGCAGCATCTGACATATATTTTTTTTTTTTTTTAAAGATTTTATTTATTTATTTGACAGAGAGAGATCACAAGTAGGCAGAGAGGCCGGCAGAGAGAGAGGAGGAAGCAGGCTCCCTGCCGAGCAGAGAGCCCGATGCGGGGCTCGATCCCAGGACCCTGGGATCATGACCTGAGCCGAAGGCAGAGGCTTTAACCCACTGAGCCACCCAGGCGCCCCAATATCTGACATATATTTAAAAGGTGCTCTACCTCAAAAGCCTTCCTGTTTCTCTCCAGAAACTCTCTCCAGCCCATTTCAGTGCACCCCAAACTCATCCCAGGGAAAGCATCACTGCTGACCCAGTTGCTCTGTCTCAAGCCCTAGAATCTTCCCTGGCCTCCTGTCTTCCCTGTGCACCCCGAACTCCAGCAGCAAGTCCTGTCTTGGCAGCCTACAAAAGACAGGCTGTCCCCTCTTCCCTTTGATGCCACACCATCCCCAGTCCAGTCCGGTCTAACCTCCCCTCTAGCTGGGTAACTGGGAGAAATCATTCTCCTGTTCTCTGACTCTTCCTCCCTAAGCCATCCCCCACCTCCACTCGCCCTTCTCGTCAGCTCCCCACCAGTCGCTTTTCCACGGAGATCTCTTAAGAATGTAAATTATCACTCCCTTGCTCAGAATCCTCCAAGGTGGAGGTTAAAATTCAAAGCTCTCACCAATCCTACCCTCTGTGGCCTGCCCCTTCAACGGCATCTCCCGCCCTCCTCACCCCTTTCTGTTCTAGCCACGTGGACCTTGCTGTTCTTTGAGCAAACCCTTTCTCACCTGAAGGCCCTCGTACTTGCCGTTGGGGAACTTTGTCCCAGATTTTAGTATGGCTCCTTTCCAAGGCCTCCACTCACCACCTTTTCTAAAATAGCTGCCACGACTCTCCCTCCCCAACCCAACCAGTCCTTTGATCTCCTTTGGCTGTTTCCTTCACTCCCCTTCCTTCCCACCTGGGGTCATATTATCTCCATATTTGTTTGAGCCTTCATTTCTGTCTCCCTCTACTAGATCATATGCTTCCTGGGGGCTGAATATTTTCTGTCTAATTTGTTGTTGTGTTTTGATAATAAGGAAAAAGATCACTCAGGAAGTACCTTTTGGTAAAATCAAAGCCACTGGGGTTGTAGATGCATGAGAAGAATTTGAATAAGGTTATTTCATAAAGTATAGAAGTGGGAAAAAAGCAGAATGTTCTGCTGTTCTAACTGTTCTAAAACAATTAACTGATTTTCAGTATTTGTGATGAATGGATAAATATTAATAGATATTTGAGTATTTCATCTCTGTTCCTAAAAGTTTGGATATTCAGGTTGGCCAGAAAATTCTTGGGATCTTTTCTTTGGGAAAGCTTACATTCAGGTTACCTCACATGCCTCACATGCCCATGACTTAGACTGGGGTCTAGGTGGTCATTCTGTCTTCCAGTCAATCTGTCGTTCTCAAGCCCCCTGGGTGTGACCTAGCCCCAGTTTCGGGCTGCAGGGAGGGAACTTGCAGAAAGGGAAGAGAATAGGGCCCGCCTTGTGTCTGCTGTGTGCCTACAACTCTGCCTGGGTTTCTCTGTCACGTGGTTGACTGAGGTGTACCCTCCGCCTGCCGAGATGCACGCAGCCGGTTGGGCCCCTCCTGCAGGGAGAGGGAGGAACGATGGGACTCTGCCGCTTGGCCTGACCCTCTGACCCCTCGGCACCCCCCCGCAGGTCTCCGAGCTGATCTTTGTGTCCATCTATAGCTCCGAGTTCTGCATGAAGCTCTACGTGGACCCCATCAACTACTGGAAGGACGGCTACAACCTGCTGGATGTCATCATTATCGTCACTATCTTCATCCCCTACGGTCTGCACAGATTCAAGAGCAAGCACTACCCCTACCTCAACATTGCTGATGGCATGCAGTCCCTGCGCATCCTCAAGCTCATCACCTACAGCCGTGGCATCCGGGTGAGTGACCTGGGGCTGCTGTGGGCTGGGGGCGCCAGCCGCGGGGCCTGTTTGCCCACCAGCCCCTGAGGAAATAATCCTTCTACCCCCACCATCTGGTTATGGAGCCCTACTGTATGGCAGGTCGCTCCTCACCAATGTTACCTCATTTCATCCTAAAACAACTGCGGAAGAGTGTCCTTAGCTCTGTTCCACAGGTGAAGAAATCGAGACCCACGGTCACACAACAGTTAAATATCAGAGCCGAGATTTGAAAGGTGTGGCTGACTCCAGGGGCCACGCAAACTTTTCCTTTCTCCCATGCTACCAAAGGGACAGACTTGCTTATGGTACAGGCCCTTCGAGCTGCATTCCCAGGAGTCTCCGGCGCCTTGGTGGCATGGGCCACTCAATTCCAATTGTGTGCTTTCCCCATACAGCTAAAAATCTGCTGCTTCTCCTGATGGAAATAGTAGCATTACTTTGTTCAGGCAGCTCTAGGAATGGGGCTCCTGCTAGAAGTCATGGGGTGACCAGTCTTTGTTTGGCTTGGAAGGTTTCATAGCTGACCCAGCCCGCCCTGAAGCATCCACCCCGGGCACAGTATGTTTGCCGTGGCTCTGTGCCCCGTGTCCATGCTTCTCCAGGAAGGGGCGGCCTTGGCTGCATTTGACCAGCTTGGGTTATGTGTTAGCTGTTTTGCTGAGAGATTGCCCAGCCGGGCATCTGTCCGGAACCTGGGCCCTGTACTTAGCAGCCCCAGTCCTGGGAGACAAGACGAGGACTGCATTGAAGAGTTCCCCTTGGCAGACCCCCGTTCATTCATTGCATGCTCTCATGTGGTCACTTGCCCCGGGGGCCCCTCCCAAACAGGCCTCCTGCCTTCCCCTTCATGGTGAGACTCCTGGAGAGAGGGGGGCGTAACTCCTACTCCCCACTTCCTTACTTGTCATTTGTGCCCTGGCTTCTTCCCTCCATATGAACTAGCCTCTCTGAGGTAGTCAGCAACCTCCTTGTCACCAGGTCCCCTGGCCAGTCCCATTGGCACCCCGTCACTGCCCTTTCTTGGGGTTCCTCCAGCCTCTTGAGCTTGATGTCTTGGGTGCATGCTGTTTTCTCAAGACTGTACCCCACGTTCTTCTCACCTGCACCCCACTCTGCATATCCTCTTGGGTGATCTTTCCCACGTTTCAGGGATCATCACCTGCCCACGCCTCTCTCTGACCTTCAGACGCATGGCCTCCTGGACGTCTCTCGTGCTCCTCAAACACAGGCCGTCTGAGCTGGATGTCATCGCTTTCCCCCACCCTCACATCCCCAGACCCTGGCCCCTCCTCCTGCGTTGTGTCTTTACATAAAGGCTGCACCCCACCCCCATTCAACAGCCAGGTTGTAAATTTGAGTGTCAGCATTGACGCCTCTGTCTCAAAGTCCTGTTTCGTGACCTGCTACGTAGTTCGTGACCAGTCCTCATCTTTTCTCCATCACCACCCAATTTCGTCAGGATTCCTGCACTGGCTTCCCACACTCCTTAGAGAGCCCTGGGGCAAAAATGCCTCCCCAGCTGGGGGAGAATCTTTTTTTTAATTTTTATTTTTCAACTAACATAGAACGTATTATTTGCTTCAGGTGTACAGGTCTGTGATTCATCAGTCTTACATAATTCACAGTACTCACCAAAGCACATACCCTTCCAATGTCTGTCACCCAGCCACCCCATCCCTCTCACCCTGCTCCCCTCCAGCAACCCTCAGTTTATTTTCTGAGATTGAGTCTCTTATGGTTTGTCTCCCTCTCTGGTTTTGTCTTGTTTCACTTTTCCCCTCCCCCTATGATCCCGTGTCTTGTTTCTCAAATTCCTCATATCAAGGAGATCATATGATAATTGTCTTTCTCTGATTGACTTATTTCACCCAGCATAATACCCTCAAGTTCCATCCACGTCGTTGCAAATGACAAGATTTCATTTCTTTTGGTGGCTGCATAGTATTCCATTGTATATATATACCACTTCTTCTTTATCCATTCATCTGTTGATGGACATCTAGGTTCTTTCCATAGTTTGGCTATTGTGGACATTGCTGCTATAAACATTCGGGTGCACGTGCCCCTTTGGATCACTACATTTGTATCTTTAGATTAAATACCCAGTAGTGCAATTGCTGGGTCATAGGGTAGCTCTATTTTCAACTTTCTGAGGAACCTCCATGCTGTTTTCCAGAGTGGCTGCACCAGCTTGCATTCCCACCAACAGTGTAGGAGGGTTCCCCTTTCTCCACATCCTCACCAACATCTGCCATTTCCTGACTGGTTAATTTTAGCCATTCTGACTGGCATGAGGTGGTATCTCATTGTGGTTTTGATTTGTATTTCCCTGATGCCGAGTGATGGTGAGCACTTGCTGCGGAGAGTCTTCAAAGGGTACCTCAAATCACGGCAGCCTTCCTTTCAAACCTGAGAGTGGCTCCCCTTCTTTGTAGGCTAGAAATAGAACCTATAATGTGACCTAGGAGCGGGGGAGGGGAACATCAGAGGTGCCGGGCACTGGAGTCTGTGGCTGGTAGGGATGGTGGTAAGGCAGGTGGACAGAAAAGACGAGAGGTCCCTGGGAGGTGGATGCTGGGTGATAGGCATGTCAGACTGAGGGACAGTCAGACAGTTGGAAGCATAGGCTGCTTTTTGCAGGTGTTGGGCACCAAGGGAGCAGGAGCCGAAAGTGGTGCGGGGGTCACTGGGGATGAAGGAGTTAAGGGACAAAGAGTCTGGGGGTTGGTGACAGCTTCCCGGTGCTGGTCTCCTGCTCCCTGGAGCACCTCACTGTCCACACATCTGGGCCTGGGCAGGCCTCTTCTGTGGACTACATCCCAGGGCAGTGTTTCTCATGAGATCTTGCCTCTTCCCTTGAGGTAGTTCTTGGGGGAGAAGCTCTTCTCTGTCTCTGTCTCACAGGGAGGGAGGCAGTTTTATACATCTAACCTCTTCTGGAATTAATCCCCAGACACTGATTTTCTACCCCCAAGGAGAGGGATGTGTTCCCCTCTGCAGGCGGCTATCCAGTCAGTCCATGTGGAAGGCAGCGCCAGGGCTCTCCCCTTGTCTTTCTGCTTCCCAAGTTACCCCAGACTAACGCTTCACTGTCCCGGGACGCAGCTCTCTCAAGGCCCTCCATTCCTAGTGTGAAGCCAGTAAATAGCTTCTTGACCTGCAAGGGGGGGGCCTTGGTAGGTGAAGTGGGAGGCACACGGCAAAGGGCTCGGGAGTTGGTCCTAGCTCTGCCGCTGTATTGGCCAAGGATTTTTGCTTTTCTGAGCCTTTGCTTCCTCATCTCAAAACATGACAAGTGATAATGCCCACTTGCCTTGAAGTAATGTCTGGGGCAGCATCTAGGTAGGTGACCATGTCTTGAGCACCAAGTGTATGCAAGACTGGGGCATGGAGAATGAATGACGAAGAGCCATATGCTGTGTTCCCCAGGAGTGGTCAACACAGTGGGAGGCAAGACAGATGCGCACTTTCTAGTGGAAGACTGAGGTCATGGGATGGAGACCTGTCTGTGGAGTAGGACCCAGAAAGAACAGGAAGCGACATCCCTCTGAGCCTTTGTCATTCCCACTCCCAGGGTAGCTCCCCTATTCCTTCTGTGCTTGGCAGAGCATACAGGGCTGGCCCTCAGCTGGGAGGCGGAGTGGGACACCTTGGGATGACCACAGAGGCAGGCTGGGACTCAAGTGGAGTTGCTAGTGGTGCTGATGGGGAGACACCCAGGCCTGAGGACCATCTCCCCATGGGGGGCTGAGGGTAGAGGCCAGGTACTACTCAAGCACTACTGGATTGGTCCAGCCCTCAGTCTGGGTACAGTTCCCATTCATCCACCCACCCACCCACCCACCCACCTACCCACCCATCCATCCATCCATCCATCCATCCATTGATCCATCCATCCACCCACCCATCCATCTACCCATCCACCTACCCACCCATCCAGCCATCCATTCATCCATCCATCCATCTACCCATCCATCCATCCACCCATCCATCCATCTGTCCATCCATCCATTCACCCATCTATCTATCCATCCATCTATCCATCCATCCCTCTATGGGGCCTGGCACTGGATGCTGGGACCAGCTGGGGTCTGGGTAGTGGACCTGTCCGCTGAGCCCCACTCAGCCTGGCAGCCTGGCCTAGCCCCTATGCCTCTGCCTTGCAGACCCTCATCACTGCCGTGGGGCAGACAGCCTACATCGTGGCCTCCGTGCTCATCCTGCTCTTCGTCCTCATGTTCATCTTCGCTATCTTGGGCTTCTGCCTATTTGGAACTCCAGACGGGGGTGACCCGAATAACTGGGGGAACCTGGCTGTGGCCTTCTTCACTCTCTTCAGCTTGGCCACGGTACTGTGGGAACAGGGGTTGGGGCAGTGGCCTTAGGAAGGGAGTGCCAACTGGTGTGGGTGTGTGGACAGCCTGGGCCTCACATGGGATCGTCTTCATGTTCAGGTACTTAGCTGGGCTGGGGATGCTGAAGGCTGGCCTTCCAGAGCTAAGCAGATGCCAGGGCCCTGGCCAGGGGTCCATTCCTCTCTCTGATCTTGTGGCTCCCTAAAGCATTCCCATTTGTCCCACAGGGTTGTAAAAACTTTCAAGGAGTTCTCAAAAGATAATTCATTTGGATCAAGTTTACTTTAGAAATGAAAGCCATGTCATGTAGACTTTCTGGGACTAGGCTGTCACAACTCCACCCAAAAGCAGTCTGCAGTGGCCAAGTCCAGAAGGGTAGACTCTGGGGTCTTTGCATAGGAGGGCCTTGTAGAGAGGCAGTGTATTTCCTGGAAGGATGGGAGGCCTTTTGGAAAAGAGCCCCCAGGGCACCTTGGCTAGTAGCGTCTGTACCCCATGGAGCCTTGCATCCCCAGCCACCATGCACAGACCGGGGTCATTGGTTGGGGGTGGTGGTGCGGGGCTGATGTGAAGGCAGAGCCAGCCGCATCCTCAGTGGGGCAGGGCTGCCGTAGCCCAGGGAATGGGGAGGCCTACCCCGTGGGCCCTTGGCACTCGGCACAGCGTGCCTTGCCCATGCAGGTCGATGGCTGGACAGACCTGCAGGAGCAGCTGGACAATCGCAACTTGGCTCTCAGCCGGACGTTCACCATCATCTTCATCTTGCTTGCCACTTTCATCTTCCTCAGTATGTTTGTGGGTGTGATGATCATTCACACTGAGGTGAGGCTGTGCTCATCAGGATGGCCAGGTTGGCTCACACGTGGCAGGCAGAGCCACAGGCCTCCATATCCGGGGTGGGGGTGCGTGGGGAGGTGGTTCCATGGACCCTCCCTTGCCCAGCCCTGCTCTTCTCCCTGTGCCAGGGCATCTCCCTGCCTCATGCTGGCGGTCAGCAGGATGGGGGCCTGAGGAGTCCTTGCAGCTGCAGACTGCAGCTTGAGTTAGGGGCCGGCCCTGTATGGTGTCAGGAGCCACCCCTGCTGAGGAGCCACACGAGCCTAGGGAAGAAGAAAGATGGGGTGGGTGGGTATGTGGTGAGAGCCTGTATCTTCCCCCTTTCTCCCCCCTCTCTAGGCCTCCTTTAAGAAGTTCAAGCTGGACCTGATGGCCGAGAGGCACATGGCGCTCATGGGAGAGAAGCAGGTGATTCTGAGGCGGCAGCAGGAAGAGGTCAGCAGGCTGATGCAGATGCAGGTAGGCCGTCTCCAGGCTGGGTGGGGGGGCAGGCCCATGGGCAAAGGGGGCCTTGGGGTCCATGCAGGCAGCAGGTGCTGTCAGCCCTCTCTGGTCTTAGGGAGGGCAGGTTCTGATGCCCTGTGTTTTCCACAGCTGGGCTTTATTCTCTGTATTTTTGTATCTCTCTGGACCTCTTAGGGAGTTGAGGACTGTAGATATCGTTTCTCCCTTCTTCTTGGGCACAACTCCACTGCCAGGCCCTCTGCCTGGAATGCTCTTGTTACAGAGGCCCCCTGGCCACTGGGCAGCCATAGGGGGCCCATCCACTGCATTGGGCAAGGCCATGGAGGTCCTGACAGGTGCTCCTCAACTCCGGTTTTTCTAAAGTGGAACAACGATGAGCACAGCAGGCTGGAGATCTTCTGTCAAGAGGGATACGCCTGTGAAAGCCTGGGGGCAAACCTTCTTTTTTCAGCCTAAGCTCTCTGACCTCCTCAGGCCGGGCGCTGGGTGCTTTGCTGGGTCCTGAACACCTGTTCCCCCTCCCCCATGCAGCCAGTGCATCCCTCCTGAGCCCCTTCTCTGAGCTGGAGTCATCTGCCTGTCTTGACTGTGCCTGAGTTTGTGCAGGGCAGGGTGAGACCACGCCGAGCCATGCTCAGGCTCTCACTGGTTCCTTTCTGTGTCGCCTGTCCTCATGTCAGTGATGGTGGCTCACGAGGCTGCTGCAGTCAGGGGGGGCTGAGACTTGGAGGGAGTCCAGGTGAAGCTGTGATTTGGCGCAGGGCCTCTCCTGGGGCTGGGGTCAGGCCTATGCCTGGGCCCCTCGTGAAGGATCCCTGTGCCTTCCTCTTCACTGGCCTCTTTATGCTATCCTCCCTAGAAAAATGCTGACTACAAAAGTTTCAGTGAGCTCGTGGAGAACTTCAAGAAGACCCTGCAGCACACTGACCCCATGGTCCTGGATGATTTTGGCACCAGCCTGCCCTTCATCGATGTCTACTTGTCCACTCTGGACAACCAGGACACTACGATCTACAAGTCAGTACCCGCCCCGCTGCCCCTGATCCTGGGAGATGGGGCCTCTCCTGGTCCCTAAGTTTCCTCCGGGTTGGGGGGGGCATGGCAGGTGCCTTGGGAAAGCAAGGGGACACTGGTCTGTCTGCGAGTGGCTGAACTGCAGCCCTTCCTGGGGCTGCAGGACTCCATGTGTGCATAGGTCTGTGGCTCAGAGGCCCCTGCTCCCCCGGCCCTCCCCGGCCTGCTCTCACTGGCCCTGCAGTGCTGGGCCCTGGACTCTTCAGGGCCCTCCTCACCACCCCCTTTCCAGAAGTTAGATGGAAGAACAAGGCAAGAGCTCAGGCTCCTGGAGTGGTAATGCCACGACCTTCCTTTGGGACTCTGGGGAGGTCTCTGCCCCTTTCCTACCTGTCACACAAGGGCCAATGCTACAAAAGCAGTGTGTGAGGCTTTGAGTTGGCCCAGCCCAGGGCTGTGCTCTGTGTGCATTAGCTGGAATGAAACCTGGCCATCACTGAGCAGAAAGGCAGGGGCACAGCTGCTAAGGAGTCATGGTGAGCTCTTGAGTGAGGACGGACACCAGTAGGCTGGCTTCATGACAGAAGCCCCCTGGAGGGCTTCATGGCCTGGAGGAACTCAAAGGAGGGGGTCAGGGAACCTCCACTTTTGGCCTAATAGTGGGCCAGGCAGTGTCTGGTCTCTGCCCCGTAGTCACCCCATTTACAGCCCAGGATCTGGTGTCTCCAACCTGACATGTGTACTGAAATACCTTACTCGGGGACCATGGGTCAAGCAGTGGACCTGGATTCCAGTTGGCCCGATCTGGCCTCTGCAGCCCTTGTCCTTCCCGGCACCCACACCGACCAGGCATGGGAATCCTGGGGGTGGGCATGTGGTGGGGTGGGAGGGGCTCAAGGTGCGTGGAGCCTGCCCCAAGCCCAGGCCCTCCCCCCTGGCCCCACCTCCAGGCTTCAGGAGCTGTACTACGAGATCGCGCACGTGTTGAGCCTGATGCTTGAAGACTTGCCGCAGAAGAAATGGTCCCAGATCTCCGAAAATGCTGACGAGACATAGAGGGCATGGGCACCCAGACACCAAGGGGTCTCGCAGGCTGTGACAGGCTCTCATTCAACACAGGCTTTTTGAATTGCCCTCTCTGCAGTTGCTTAAGCTGGTGGTACTGCCCTGCCACAGGGGTTTGGGCCCGGGTAGGTGCCCATGAAGTCTGATTGCCCGGTTTGCTCCCCCCTCGGCCTGGGGGGTGGGGAGAGGATGCTCAGGACTTGCCCTTGGCAAGACACCACATCCAGGGGCCACACTGGCTCTCTCCTCCCTTGACCTCAGCAGCGAGGACTCACTGGGCTCCTGGGAAAGCTATCGGAGGGCCCCAGACCAAGAAGGACCTCCAGTAGCCCCCTACGTGTATAATGGCTCCTTTGAGCTGGTGCAGCCCCACTGATCTTGGAACTTCTCAAAGCTGGGTGGCTCTTTGTGGGTGCCCTACAGCAGGAAGAGCAGCATTTCTCTCTATGCACCTACTCCCGTGGTGACCCTTGTTTGGAAGTTGGCTCTGCTTTTCTCTAGGCTCACGGTGGTTGTGAACCTCCAGTGGGTGCAGAGGGGACCTCCCAGAGGGGTCAGAGGAGCAGCAGTATTGGGCTGTTGCCCCTTGTATGGTCAGTTAGGACTTTTCACTTGAAAGGTGGCCTCTTCCGTGTCCCTCCTGGCCACATGACTAGCAGAGTTGCCGCACTCCTGACACTCCCTTGATCCAGCTGTGATGGAATTTTCTGAAGGCACAGGTGGGGCAGGGTTGGCTGACACCCCTTGTCTCTGACCGGCCAGGCCAGAGGCCCTGTGGTGCCCCTCTGCTCCCATTGCTGGGGGCTGTTCTCGAGGCCCATTACTTTAGCAGGCCCCATCTGACAGAGGGAGGAAGGAGTTCTGGGCAGGACTGGGGTAGGACACCAGCACATACAGTTGAGGGAAAAAAAGCCCCAGACCCACTGGGGAGTTGGGTCAGTAGAAAACACATGGGGTAAAATTGAGAGCGGTTGGACAAAGGGCCCCCTGCATGGACCTGTGGTCTGTGGGCATGGGTGACAGCTCCTCCAAGGCCATGGAACAGGGTCACTTGGAAAACTTTCCTCGTGGTTTTGTTCATGCATCCGACTACTATTTACTGAGCTGTGCTGGCTGCTGGGGTGCTGTCATGAGAAAACCCACAGTCTAGTCCTGGTCCTCTTGGGGACCTCGGTAACTCAGTAATCCAGCAGACTGAATGAGAGACATTTCCTTGAGGAAGTGATGGTTGTTTGCCTGCAGAGAGCATGCGTCTTCTAAGAGAGTCCAATCATTGCCATTTGCAAATGTTCACACTCCCATTGTGTAAAGATGTGGAGGAGGCTTGCCTTGAAGAATGAGACCTGTCACCATGCTATTGGGGAGCCCTCTGAGGGCGGGAGAGGTAGCCTCGTT
The DNA here is from genome assembly GCF_963455335.1 of Martes martes. Classification (NCBI taxonomy): domain Eukaryota; kingdom Metazoa; phylum Chordata; class Mammalia; order Carnivora; family Mustelidae; genus Martes; species Martes martes. Next base: position 93,481,876 of record NC_137892.1, on the reverse strand, counting down.
CTTTCCGGAGGCACAGAAAACTATGCCAGTGCCCTAAGCTGGGGGGGGGGGTGTTACTGAAGTATGCGGAGCAGGAAGAGGCCCAGGGCTTTATGACTGCGGTGCCTGACCCCGAAGGCTGGGGGCTTCCATGGGCGCTCTGGGGGTGCAGCCCTGCCTGTAGGACAGGCAGGCCTCAGGCCACAGCTCTGGTTCAGACCTGGGGCAAAGCAAATACGGCCCACTGCTCACACTGCCGTGGACACTGTTGGCATTGCTGTGTGCCTATGTTGCTCGGGAGAATATGAAAACACATTCCCCTGCTCTCACCAGGAATCCCAAGAATTGCCTTAAGCCCCTGGAAGTGAACAAAAGACTAAAAAAAAAAATAGCCTCAGAGAGGTAAGTTGGAAAGTGCCCCGGTTTTGGAGCGGGGAGGTCTGGATTCTGTAATTGGGTGACCTTGGGCAAATTGCCAAATCTTCTGAAAACACAGCTCTTTCCTCTGAGAAATGGGCTGATAAAACAGACCCACTCTGAGGACGGAATGAAATACATGGGAGAGCGTGAAGAAGGCTGGAGGCAGCTGTGGCTGGTGCTTCCTCTTGCTCAGCTCTGCCTTTGCTGGGTGGCCAGCCGCAGCGGGCCATGCTGGTCAGGGGCCCAGAAGGCCTGGGCCAACGTCAGGGTCAGGGAGGACAGTATGGCGCCGAGAGCAGGAAGCAGAAGTCAGGAGCCGGTGTTGGGGGTGGGCGGTAAAGGGTCTCCATGGGGAGCTGGCATGGAATGAGCTGGAAGACCTGGGTCCGCACAGGGAAGCCCCAGGCAAGGGGCTCTGGGCCACAGCGGAGAAGGCAAGCTGCCTTTAAGGGCACAAGCAGAAGGCTGTCACCAAGCAGGGAGCCGGGAGAGGGTGACGTGCAGAGGGCCGGCCTGGCACTGCTGGCAGAACAAGCCAGCGGGTATTTGGCGCAAAGTCCCACAGCGGTGTTTCTGTTTGGCTCTATTCGTCTGCAGAGCAAACACTGGCAGATTGGAATTCCCACTTGGGCTCTCACCAACTCAAACAGGCCTGGCCACAACTTTCAATTGATTTGCTTGAGGCAGAAGTGCTCTGCCTGCCCAGGCCTGGCTGTGGAAAGCAGGGCCCTTCTCACTACCCTCCAGGCCTTGGGTCAGCAGAGCTGTCCCCGGATGGCTCTTTCATCTCCATCTTGGCAGCCTGGTGGTTTGGTAGCTGCTCTGGGATGCAGGGGACCTGGGCTTGAGTCTTTTGGGTCACACTCAGGCCTTCCCTTAGCTCCTGTGGGAAGGATCTGGAACCTAAGGCTGGAGGTATTTGGAAGGTGGCCGGATTTTTTTGTTTTTGTTTTTGTTTAACTGCTTGTTGATTCCACCAGCAGGAAGCACTCCCTCTATGACGGAGATCCAGGCAGGGAGTGAGAATATAAACTCTCCTATTTATTCCAACAGCCCCTAGAAATTCTACACAGAGATGCTGGGAACTGCACACCTTGTGTTTTCATCAAATGTGGGTGAGACAGGCCATGTCCGAATTCAAAGGGCCCTTTACCCAGTCAGACTTTGTTCTCGGTGGTCTCTTTCCCTGTTTTGGTCTCTGTCCCTGGCCCAACTTACCAGGGCCTGCTCTCTTGGTTCACAGGCTCTCAAGAGAGAGGATGGCTCTGAATTCTTAAGTAGGCTGCCCAAAAGGGAGAGGTGATAGCTGCCAATATGAGTCCAAGGGCTCGGGAAATGACGAGAAGGGGGTAAATGTGATGGAAACAGGTTTATCACCATGTGAGTGCCCCGCTCCTATCCACATCCCACCACCCGGAGCTCTGTCTGTGCTGGTCTGTCCCACGCTTCACCATCCCCAAGTTCTGTCTTTGATTTAATATAGACTATGGGTGACATAGTGCTGGGGGCGTGGGGGAGAGCCAGGATGGATCAGGAAAGGAAGGAGAGGGGAGCATTAGTCCTCTCTTGGTCTCCTCCATGATGGAGAGCCAGGGTAGTGGGCAAAACAGAGAGCAAATGAGGAGACCAGTCAGGTTTTATGGGTCTACACAATCAGGAGCTGGGACAGGGAGAGAAAAAGGAAGTAAGAGCCGAGGGCCAAGAGTCAGAGACTTTTATACAGAAGTTCTGACCTAGCTGGAGCATGAGGCTTGCAAAGCAGAGACATGGGGACGACAGGTGTCCTTGCAGGGTGAGAATGGGATCCTCCCTGATGTTCTTTGAGAGAGGCAAGTCATGGTTGGAATCATTTAAAGATGATTTTTGGTTGCTGACTGTGCCTTTTAAAAATGGCAGCCCCTGAATAGATTTGACCACATAGAATTTGGATTATATTTAGGGGGCCCAAAGATCATGCGGTATAATAGAGACCTCTCAGGCTAAAACTGGGAAACGTGACGAGGGGTTTACAAACCCTCACCTGAAGCCCAACCTGGGTTCAGAGGCCTCCAGGTGAAGCACCCCTGGGGTTGGTGGCACCACGTATGGCTGGCCCTTTGCAAAACAAAACCAAAGTTTCCAAAGGAAGGTGCGGAAGAAGCCCAAGGGGGATGAGAGTCTGTTCCAGAACTCTTGGGACACTGGGGACTGACTCCAAGCTCTGTAAGCTGGTGGTGATGGGAAAATGACGTTCTCATAGCAGGGGACCTCCAATGGCCCACAGGTCAGCACACGTGGCCCTTGACTCCCTCCTTCCCCAGTAGGACCTTGACGCCTGGAATGGCAGTGTGAGATGAGAAGACCTCTTCACGAGGACGTGTCCAAGCAGAGTTCAGGCCCAGGCTCTGAAGGTACAGCCCATTCGCATTGTTGACAGTGGAAACGTTACCTTCTGTTTTGTTGGCATTTCTGCCTCCAAGATACTTTCACATACATGATCCGAATCATGTCACAACGCTTAGGTGTTTTTCATGATTCCCATCAAACAGGTGGTAAAACTAAGGCTTGGAAAGGTGATGGAGGCACCCCCCCGCCCCCGCCCAGTCTGTACAAGTAAGGAGGAAGAGCCAGGACTTGCAGCCATGCAGTGTGGCGTTTGCAACACTCTCCCGCAAAGCTGTGCGCCAATCTTGTAACCAATCATTAGCTCCATTTTACAGGTGGGTCAGCAGGCCCCCACAGGGACCATCACTTGGCAGGGATTGTCCTTAAATGGCAGAGTCAGGATTTCAATGCAGGCTACACAGGTACCCTCTGCTCCATAGCCTCCCAGCGGCCTTAGTCTTCTTTCCAGAGTGATTTTTTGAACGTTAAAACTCAAGCCATGTTTGCCTTCCAAGTGGGGCCCAAGTCCGAAGTCTCTGGCCCAGCAGCCCCTGGCTTGGCCCTGGGAACCTCAGAGATGGAGGGGATGGTGTGCGCAGATGGGTTGTGACTCCGGCGCCTAATGGGGAAATTACAGCCTGGGCAGCCGAGGGTTTGGCTTACAAGTCACCCTTCAGCGGGTTTCAGTGAAGCCGGCCCACATCGAGGCTTGGCCAGCAGAAGGGATGTGCTGGGTGGGCAAGAGCTCTGCAGGCGGGATGAGCCCACCTTGGCAGTGCCATGTAGAGCAGCCCAGCTGTTCCTGCACCCAGAAAGGTGGTCTCTCGGGTGGTGACCTTGAGGTCAGTCCTTTCTGGCTCTCTGTTCCCCCACTGCCGCACCCACAGATAACTCATTAGCAAGGATAGAAGCTGTGGGCACCCAAAGGGGGCACTTGGTGAATCTCTTGTCTTGAGTAGCTGGCTTTCCCCCTAACCCTGGAATGAGCGTGCCCAAAAGGAGTGGAAATTGGCAGATGGAAAAAGCCAGTTGCAGAACTGAATGTACACGACACAATCTGCATTTTTTTTTTTTTGAGGAGGAGAAATAATTAAAACCACATATGCAAAGTGGCCATGAACTATCTGTTCTCTTCCAGGTGGCAAAGAGGATAGACAAAAGCTAGTACTGGCCAGTATATGGAGAATGGGTCCCCTTGGCCATGTCAGCAGTGGCCATAGGCGTGGCCTTTGTGTCAGCAGGAAAGGAGTTTTATGTGCATGTTCCTGGGGCCCGGCAGATCTGCTCTTGGAGTTACCCTGATGTGCCCGATGACTAGTGCATAGGGACGCAAGGAGAAGGATATCTGCTGTGGCCTGCTAGAGGAGAAACACAGCAAAAGAAATCAGGACATTACCCCAATGCCCACCGGTGAGGATGCTGGTTAAATGATTATGAATGTAGACATATGGCCCTTAAAAATAGTACTTTTTGGATAAGAATAGATGTTCTTGATACTATCCTAAGTCCAAAAGGTGGCTTCTTGAGCAATGCATAGCAGGATATCCTTTCTGTAATAGTATGTGCACACATATAATGGATGTGTAAATGCACCTGTGTACAGGTGGAGGGATGTCTGGGAAGTTATCATCAATGATGGCTCCGTGGTCTTGACTTTGGTCCGCATGCTTTTCCGAACTTCAAAAGTGTTAAGAATGACTATGTATCCTATAATCAGGGAAAATCACACAATGTTCACCTGGAACGAAATATTAAGTGCAGGATGTGTGCACCCACAGCTGTGGCGTGTGGGACTCAAGGAGCTTTGAAGGGGTGGACACCAAGCTCAAGAGAAGCCAGGCGTTCACCATGAGTAGTGTGTGCCTGTGCTCAGTACTAGCCTTGCTGACTCAGAGGAGTGCCAGCTCGGGGAATAGAGGAGGGGTCCCTGGTCAACCGTGTGTGTGTGTGTTGGGGGGTGGGGTATTTCATGGAAATCTGTCCTTTAGTAGATTGGGTTTATCCATGGGGACAGGGAGGTATGTGCATGGAAGGGCTGGAGTAAGGGTGGGGATAAGCATCCATCCCAGCGTGTCCTGGAAAGTTCCCAGAGAAGCCACAGGCGGGAACAGTTTGGGGAAACCCTTGCCGGGCCCTGCCATAGCCTGGCGAGCTGCCAAGCGGCTGGCTGCTTCATGGCTGCAGTGTCTTGGAGGGTTTGCCCAGGACTTTCTGTGAAATCACTGGGACATTAAGCCCTTGGTTCAATTAAATGGGTTAATATGCTTTGTCTGATTCTGATGACTAATAATAATATAATGTGATAAAAGCAATAATGGTGTTATTAGCTGCAGTCATTTACACGTGCCTGCACTGTGCCAGGCACAGAGGGGAAGGTGCAGCCCGCCGTCCCGCACTCTCAGGCCTCATTTTCCTCTCATAAAACCCCATTCTTCAAAGCCTCCCCAGCCCCACTCCCTATATCCATTTTCAGGACAAATTACCAACACTTAAAAAAAATTGGCCCATTTTGTGTGAAAGCCAAGTCCAAATTACTGTTACTTTCCCCTTTATGTTTTGAAATTTAAAAATGAGTAGGGGTGGGGAGCTGAGCGGGAGGAGCGTGAGAGACGAGAGGAGCACGGGTGGAGAGGAGGGAGAAGGGGAAGGAGGGAAAAATGTATGAACGAAGGAGAAAAAATAAGCCTTCTTGTTTCAGTAAAAATGTATTTCTGGAATGATGTTTCAGTTTACTCAGGCAGAAAAATTAGAAATGGTGTGCTTATTAAGCAGGCTAAGTAAGCATGACTATTTTTAGTAGTGTAGTAAAACCTTGGTAATTTGGACCTCTTTAATAAATATTCCATGATCACGCTGGCTGGCAGGCACACCCTACATGCATGTGTGTGTGTGTGTGTGTGCATGTGTGTGTGTGTGTGTGTGTGTATAGGCAAGGTAGGAGTGTAGATAGGCTGCTGAGTTGGAGGACCTGCATGGGGCAGAGGGGGTGCAGCGAGGGGACACAGGGGAGAGGGATAGATTCCCTGCCTATGACAGCCGTTTTTTAAACTCTGAGCCCTTTTTGCTTAGCAAAAAAAGAACATCACAAATGATTCTCCTCTCTGAACATTCCTCTTAGCACCTATTAATTTGACCTCCATTTAAAGAAGAATGTGTTTGGAAACCAAAAGTTCGCTTCTGTAGAAATCTGACAGTAAAGGTTTACTTGACACTTGTCACAGTGGCTTGCCCCTAAATGAGGCTGAATCCTGATGGTTGACACGTCATTGCAGGCAGGTGATGACTGATACCTTCGGGGTGAGGATAAGGTCCCGGAGGCACGCCACTCCCCGCCCTGCAGATCACAGATCTTGGTATTTTTTTTTTAAGATTTTTAATTTTATTTATTTATTTGACAGAGCGAGATCACAAGTAGGCAGAGAGGCAGGCAGAGAGAGAGAGAGGAGGAAGCAGGCTCCCTGCCGAGCAGAGAGCCTGATGCGGGGCTCGATCCCAGGACCCTGGGATCATGACCTGAGCCGAAGGCAGAGGCTTAACCCACTGAACCACCCAGGTGCCCGATCTTGGTATTTTTAAAGTAATATTTTTTGTTTTGTGTTACTTTTACAAAAGTAACACATGTCCAGTGCAAATAGCTTGGAAAGGACAAATGAAAAAAAAAATCCCTCATTTCCCACCACCCCCGAGGTAGCTGGTATTAACACCTTGTGCATATCCAGAAACTTCCCTGTGCATATATAAGAGCAAAAATGGGACAGTGCTTAAATACTGTTTTATAGCCTGTCTTGTTTGGTTTTCTGGCAGAGAAACTCAGTTAAAAAAAAAAAGGCAGCGGCAGACCTGTTATTTAATATTATGCTAAATTGATAGAGAAAAATTATCCATACCAGTTGTTCTCTCTTGGCTGCAGAGCAGACACTTGGTAAGGGAAGCGTCCTGACTGGGTTCCCACTGCTGTGCTGCATGAAGGGATGGAGAATGGGTTGAGGGCCACAGGGGAGGGTCAGCTGTCCGGGGGGCTTGAATAGTCTGCCAGTCAAAGACGGCTGCAGGGAATTGTTTTCTGATCAACAGCAGACCAACAGTGGCGGTAGCATTGGCCCTTGACCGGCCTGGGCTCCAGCCTCTCTGGAGAAGGTCGGGGCATAAATACAGATACATCTTTTAAAAAAAGAGTTGTGATCAAATACGCATGATGTGAAATTTACCATTTTAACCTTTTAAAAGTAGATGGTTCAGCGGCATCAACCATATTCACATTGTTGTGCAACCGTCACCACTATCCATCTTCAGAACATTTCTGTTCTGAAGCTTTGTACCCATTCAGTGATGACTGTCAGTTCCCCCCTCCCCCTGTCCCTGGCAACTACCGTCCTATTTTCTGTCTGCATAAATTTGTCTACTTTAGGTACCTCAGATAAGTGGAATTCCAATAGTCATCCTTTCTGGTCTGGCGTATTTCCCTTTAGTATAATGTCTTCAGAGTTCGTCCATGGCAGGTGTCAGAATATCCTTCTCTTTGGGGGCACCTGGGTGGCTCAGTGGGTTGAGCCTCTGCCTTCGGCTCAGGTCATGATCCCAGAGTCCTGGGATCGAGCCCCGTGTCGGAATCTCTGCTCAGCAGGGAGCCTGCTTCCTCCTCTCTCTGCCTGCCTCTCTGCCTACTTGTGATCTCTGTTTGTCAAGTGAATAAATAAAATCTTAAAAAAAAAAGAATATTCTTTTCTTTTAAGGCTGAATAGTATTCCATTGTATGCATGGACCCCATTTTTTCCATTCTTCTGTTGATGGACAGTTGGGTGTCTCCCATGTTTTGGGATTCTGAATAATGCCTCTATGAGCACGGGTGTACACGTTATCTTTTGGGGTCCCTGCTTTTGTTTCTTTTGGGCAAATACCCAGAAGTGGGAATTGCTAGATTATATGGTAATAATATGTCAAATTTCTTGAGGAACTGCCATACTGTTTTCCAGATGGCAGCTGTACCATTTACATTCCAACCACCAATGCACACGGGTTCCAATTGCTCTATGTCCTTGCTGGCACCTGGTATCTTGTTTTATTCCTAATGGATGTATAGCAGTATCTCACTGTGGTTTTGATTTGCATTTACCTAATGAGCAGTGATGCTGAGCATCTTTTCATATGCTTATTGGCCATGTGTCTGTCTTCTTCAGGGAGATGTCCCTTCAGATCCTTTGCCCATTTTGAATTGGGTGTTTTGTTGTTGCTGTTGTTGATCCAGTTAAAAAATTTATTTATTTATTTATTTATTTGAGAGAGAGTGGGGGTCGGGTCCAGAGGGAGAGGGAGAGAGAGAATCCCAGGCAGATACCTGGCTGAGCAAGGAGCCTGTTGGAGGGCTCAACGTGGGGCTCCATGTCTGGGTGCCAAGATCACGACCAAGAGTCGGATGCTTAACTGACCGCGCCACCAGGTGCCCCTGTTGTCTCACCTTTAAAAGCAGTGCCCGGAGCAGCCTGTGCTGAGCGTGAGGAGTAAGTGTGTGCTGGTGAAGGAAAGAGACAAGAGAGAGGAGAGAGGAGCCGGGAGAGGGAGAAAGAGCCCGGATCTGTTTTGTGGACAGCAGCCCCTCAGTTCTTTTTTTTTTTTTTTAAAGATTTTATTTATTTATTTGACAGAGAGAGATCACAAGTAGGCAGAGAGGCAGGCAGAGAGAGAGAAGGAAGCAGGCTCCCTGCTGAGCAGAGAGCGCGATGTGGGGCTTGATCCCAGGACCCTGAGATCATGACCTGAGCTGAAAGCAGAGGCTTTAACCCACTCAGCCACCCAGGCGCCCCAATCCCTTAGTTCTTTTATTCAGCAAATGCATCTGGAGTATGACTGTGTGCAGACACTTCTCCAGGTGCTGCTGTCCACACCTGTTCGCCTCAGCGCACCGACTCTGACAGTAGCCATCCTGCCCAGCTGCCGGTGCCCTACCTCTGGGAGGCTCTGTCCACATGAGTGAGTGCTGTGGGCTCTGCAGTCAGGTGGGGACCTGAGTCCCTAGAAGCTGGGTGCCCTTTGGACATGTTACATGATGGGCCTGAGCCTCAGCTTCCTCATCTATAAAATGAGATGAGGAAGAGAAGTAAAATATGTCCGGTGCACGGCAGGGGACAGTGCAGAGTGAAACGGGGTCACGGGACGGAGACAGTCAGAGCAGCTTCCCTCTACCCCTCTCCCGGTGCAGATTCCTACATCTTGACCTCCTCCTCAGGAGCGTCTCTCTGTCCTGGGTCACAGCACCCCCATCCCCCAGCCTGGCTGGGCTCTGGGGGCTGAGTCTTCTGAAGTTCTTACAGCCACTCAGTAGGGGGACACCTGCTCTGGGCAGCAGCAGCCAACTGGGAGGCCGGGTCCAGGGCCCTGTGAAGGCAACACGGGGAGTGTGAAGAATCGGGTTCCTGTGATGAAAGCGGCAAGAAGACAGGTCAGCAAGGGGTGGGAGGACACCTAGGAGGGCTTCCAGAGGGAGGCAGACTAGAAGCACGTGTCTAGGAAATGAGAAGTTGGTAGTAACTGAAGGAGACGGGAGTTTGGATTTAATGGTTGATATTCCAGGGTCCTGCCTTCTCCAGAAAGCTGCTCTGTGCCCTCATCTGCCCACTCCATTCTGCTGCCGGCATCCCGGGGTTTCCTCAGTCCCCCTGTCATCTGTGCCCTCTGCTGCTCTCCCCGCCATAGCCAAGTGAGCTCAGTGGAGGCAAATCCTGGGGCCTGGGGCCTTTTCTTTCTCTCTCCCAGAGCACACCTGAGCCCAGGATCTTGATAGGAATCAACATGAGTTATAATTGTTTTTTTTTTTTTTTTAAGGTTTTAAAAATGTATTCATTAGAGAGAGAGAGAACACACAAGCAGGGACGAGGCAGAGGGAGAAGCAGTCTACCCCCTGAGCCAGCCAGGAGTCCCATGTGGGGCTCGATCCCAAGACCTGGAAATCATGATCTGAGCTGAAGGCAGATGCCGAACCATCTGAGCCACCCAGACGCCCCTATAATTGTTTACCCTTCCCCCCATCCCCTGCTGCCCAATACAGATGTCAAGAGAGTGCCCAGTGCATGGAGGGGACCAGGGACCTGGGTCCCAACTCTGTCCCTCATTCACTGTGGCATCACAGGTGAGCTGTTGATTCTCTCTGAGCCTCAGTTTCTTCCTGTGTAAATATAAGGAGCCCCTCCCTCCCCTGAGGAGGGAGTGCTGGAATTGCTATCAAGTGCTTCTTGGGGCCTGGCACTCAGGAAGGGCTGGATGTTGCTATCAGGAAGATCTAGAACACAAAAAGAAGGGTCCAGGCCCCTTTATCCCACATTGTAGGGAGTCCTTAGACGACAATTTTGGGGTGAGGGTCTCTTGTGCTCCCCCGGCTTCTCTGTCAGAGTACTGACTACCTGTGGGCCTCTCCCCAGGCCCAGGGGACAGCAGGGACTGGGCCCGGTTCTACTGGGCCTCCCAGGCCCTGGACCTAGGACACCGGGCTGGGTTCCTGCGGGTCCAAGTCTGGAATGGGTCCCCAGGTGGGATGCAGTGGGGAAGGCGGTCAGTGGGGCTGCCGGTCACAACTCACATCCATGACACCCATCGAAGCCGGAGGGAAAACCCAAGTTGAGCTCCAAATGACATTTTCAGAAAGGACCCACTGAGAAACTCAGAGAAGTCCTATTAATGTGGAAAGTGGGGAACAAGGCCCTCAAGGGGAGTGGCAGGACATGTCCCTTTATTAACAGCAATACCGCCACCACCGTCAGTAATAACTCTACGCCAGCCCCACAACTAATGTCTGATGTGTTATCTCCTTTAATCTTTCAAGCAACTGCGTGAAGTGATTGCTATTCCCTTTTATGGAAGAGGAAACAGGCTCAGAGACAGTTGTCTCTTGTCCAAAGCAACTCAGAGGTGGAGCCAGAACGCAAACCCTTGCTCTCCAAGACCACAGCGAAGCTTCCAGGGGAGGCCAGAGCTGAGTAACTGGCCCAGAAGATGGGGAGGTCGGTGGGCACACACCATCCTTCCTCTCGTTTCCCACACTTGTTCTCTCCTGACGGAGGCCCCACTAGTCAGGAGCAGCAGGCTCGGGCACATAGTGCTGAAGGAAGACACACAGCCCACCTCCAGGGCCTGGACTCCCGGGCCCATGCCCCCTCCCAGGCAGATCTGCCAGCTGTGACTTCCCCTCCCCTTCTAGATGACTCTGGCAGCTGTCCTTAGGGAGGCCATGGCCCCGAGGGCAGCCCACAGCCTGGCTGGGTCCCTAAAGCTAGGGGAGGTACCTCAGTTCCCCTCAGTGACCAGGGACTCTGGTGGTGGTGCCCCGTAGTGCCCGCAAACCAGTGCTGGACACCCTCCTCTGGCCCGCCTGTTTCTAATTCATAACCACTCTAAGCCTGCAGCAGCCCTTTGGGGCTTTTGGCACCAAGCAGGGACCAAATCTGCTTTTCTCTTTCCTGGGGTTAGTCCCCAGTAGCCAGGAGAAATCACAGCCCCTTCCAGGCCAGGCTTCTCCCCCTCCTCACCATGTTGCTCCCAGTGCCGCACATGGGGCAGCCCGGTGCTGAAGCTAGAGCGGCCACGGACTGGGCTGGAGCCCACTCCATCACTTCCTGCTGTGGACCTTGGCCAAGTGACCTGACCTCTGTCAGGCTCAGGGACCTTATCCGGGAAAGAGGGAAAGGGAATAATGAGAACTCTTCCTTCTAGGGTTGGCATGAAGGTAAGGGGGCTGACCCAGCAGTGTACGCTTAGCCCCGGCCCTGGGCCCTGGGCCCCAAACGGGCTGAAGAAATGAGAGACAGAGTCACGTCTGTGGAACAGCCTGGCCTGAGCACCCTGTTCAAGGCAGAATTCTCATTTTTTTCTGACTCACAGCACCCTGTTCTTTTTCTTCAAAAGCACTCAGCCCAGTTTGTAATTATACACGTGTTTGTTTACTTGTCCGTGAGAGCCTGGACTGTCTGTTTCCCAGCGCTCAATCCCGAGCACCAAGGGCAGGAACACAGTAAATGTGGCGTGAATGAATGGCACTCCTTCCCCGGGGCTTCTTAAGGCAGAAGACAACTAGCGCTTTTTGCTTTTTTCCCCAGAAGGTTGGACTTTCAGAGCCCCACATATTCCTCAGCCTTCCTTCAGAGATGATCCCGTGGCTGGTACAGCTGGGAGGGCGGGCTGGTACTCCTCTCTGCAGCCACCGAGGGTCGGAAGAGCTGGGCGGAGCCCACCATAGGGTCTGACACTGACCTTGTTGGCCGTACTCCTCGATGGGTGATGGGGTCGTTCTGGGACTGCTTCTGCCCCTGTCACCCCTATCTGCAGCTGCTTGGTCTGGGACCCCAAAGCCACACTGGAGCCTCTGCCAGAGCCCCTTGTCGGCCGTGTCCCCTGAGGCTGGGCCTGAATTTCAGGAGAGGCCTCTCTGCCTTTTTCCTCCAGTTCCATCTCCTAGGTCTCTCCTGCCTTCTGCCCTCAACTGAGACCAGGGCCCCCCTGGCCTTGGCAGATGTGTGAGGCTGGGGGAGGAACTTTGAGTCCAGATGTGGTTGTGTGTTTATGTTTCCAGAGAGTGAGGGGTTTCCAGAGAGTGAGGGGTCAGAGCTCTGGACTGGAGCTGTTGGGGGAGGAAGGGTAGTCTGGCTCCAGCCCCCTGCCCCAGCCTTCCCTCCTCCCACCTCCCTCCTCTGGCCTGTGTATCTGGTCCTGTCCTCAGAGCCCCATACTGTTAAGTCCTATAGCATCAGGCTGAGCCATCCTCCGGGAAGGACCCTTCCTCACTCCTCATCTAAAAGTGGGAAGATCAGTGGAAAGATGCTTTGGAATATAAAGATTGTTGATTCCCTGTGACCTTGGCCTAGTTGCAGAGCATGGTGAAGTCTCGGTTCCATCCCCTGTATAATAGGGACAACACTCCTGCCCTCAGAGGCAGTGCTGACCTGGTTTCAGAATGCGTGCACAGCGCTCTGCAGCTAGTAGCTGGTGATTAGGCCTATGGCTGGGCCCCCCTCCCATCTAGGGCTTGCGGGGGGGGGGGGGGGTGTCCAGCTCCAGGGCAGCGCCAATCCCAGTCACAAGGTGAGTCTAAAGCAGAATACCAGCCCCTCCTCCCTCCCCCACTGCAGCTGCAAACATTCTCTTTTGCCATTGGAAGTGAAGGGACTTAAGGGAAGCAGAATTTTACAGGCCCTTTACAGGCTGGTCTTGTTCAGTAGTTTCCAAAGCCTGGGGATGGTGGAAGCGGCATCAGCTTCCTCCCCATACCTTGGGGTGGAAGGGAAGTGAGACGTTAGTTCCCTGCGATGGACACTTTCTCCAGCACAGCCTTGCCAGATGCCCCTGCGTGGGATTTCCGCGGGGGCGGGGGGAGCTGAGGGAGGCCCTGGCGGATTCCACATCTTCAGTTCTCCTGGAACAGCTAGGGCAGGGCTTCAATATAGGAGTACCGGGGCCACAGGAGAAAAGGCAACTCCAGGACTAAAGGAACTCTCAGCGGCCTTCACCCCCACTCTCCGGGTGGACAAGGGCCACACAGCACCCCGAGGTGCTTGGGGGTCCCCGCCGACCCAGCTTGGAAAGAGCCTGCAGAGTCGGGCAGCCGGGGAAGTGGGGTGCTGGCTAGGTCGCGGAGCACAGAGCACAGCGCCGAGGCTGGGCGGTCCAGCCGGGGAGCACCTGGTGGGCGCGGAGAGGGAGTTCGGAGCTCGGGATGGGGCCCACATGGAGTCGGGCAGAGCAGGTCAGGAATCGTGGTGGGAAGAGAGCACGTCCCACTGCACTAGGAGGCGGCCACTAGGCTCCTCTCTCCTTACCCACAGGGCCCACGGTGGCCCCGTTCCCTTTCTACCCGCCTCCCTTCTCAGTGGAATGAAGCAGTCCGGGCCGGCAGTGGTTAGCACGCTTGTACTATGGTTTTAATAGACGTACATGGACAAGTCGATATAGACAGATTTATAATTCTATACAGTCAGTCCGACATACACAGGGACGCTGTAAACAGGGGCGCGGGCCGGAGAGCGGGTGTGCAAAGTGGGCGCGGCGCGGGGGGGGGGCCCTGGCCGCGCCCCGAGCTCTCCCGGCTCGACTCTTGCACGGCAGGCGGTGAGGGGGCTCTTCGCCGGGCCAAGGGGACCACTTCCTAGCCCGGGAGCGGAGTGGAGGGTCCGGGCCTGTGGCGAAGCTGGGTGGGGGTGGGGGGGCGCCGGGGTGCTCGGAGATGAGCCTGCCCCATTCTCCCGCCGCGTCCGCACCGCCAGCTGGGGCTCCGTAGCCTTAAAATAGGAATCCGGTGCTCGCGGCTGCGAGGGCACGCGGGGCACGCCGGCGCTGCGTGCAGCTCCACAGCGAGTCTCCGAACCTAGACTGGGCACCGTCACCCCGACCCAACGCCCGCTCCAACTCGGATCCGAATCGAGCTAAGGTACGCTCGGCCGGGCCCAGCTTGGAGGGGGCGCCTCGGTTCCTACGGGGCCTGGGCCGGCCTGCGCGGGCTCCGCGCGTCCAGTTCGCAGGCGCGGCGGGAAGGAGGGCTCCCAGGGCGCCCTCTCCGGACCGCCAGCCTCCCGACCCGCGTCCCCTCCGCGCAACGGTCCGCCCGGCCCAAGGGAGCGAACACACACCACCCGCGCCACCCCGAGGGAAATTGCAACTCATCCGTTTTTTTTCGCAGCACTTTTCTCCGACGTCTTTTTGTTTTGTTTCGTCTCGTTTGGGAGGGCACAGTGGGGTCCATAAAAGCAAACACACAACCAGCCCGGAGGTGGGGAGGTGGGGAGGAAAGGGCTGCGCTGGCGCAGGGGGCACGGCGTGGCGAGGTCCTCCGCGCTGCCCCCGGCCCGGCGCCGCGCCTGCCGCGGGCCCGCGGGGCCTGGCGGGGCGGTCAGCTGTTGTACTGGCACGCGTTGAGACCCGAGGCCGGGCCCTGCAGGCCGCCGTAGCCGAACGACGAGTGCTGCTTGGACTTGAGCCGCAGGCTGGCCAGGCTCGAGTTGCACGTGTCCCGGTAGACGCTGTAGGGCGAGGCGGGCGTGCCGTATGGGCAGGCGCCCGGCGACATGGCCGAGTTAAGCGAAGAGCCGGTGAGGTTGTTGATGTTGTTGAGGCCCGAGTTGGGCATGCCGGGCACGGCGCCGGGGCCCATGCTCGACGGCATGGTCATGGAGGAGATGGAGCTGGGTGCCGAGAACATGGACTGCGACGACAGCGGGCTCATGGAGTTGAAGAAGGTGAAGCTCTTGGTGGAGAGCGGCGCTGGCGCCAGGCTCTTGGCGGCCCAGTTGTTGTAGGAATAGCCAGCGGCGTACACGTCCTCGTAGGGCTGCACCAGGCCGCTGAACTGCGGCACGTAGCCGCCCTTGCACAGGTCCAGCTGCTGGTTACGCTCGCGCTTCCGCCACTTGGCTCGCCGGTTCTTGAACCAGACCTGGGGGAGGGGGCAGGAGAACGGTCAGGGCTGACGAGGGCGGCGGGAAGGCCCCTCCACCTCCACCCCCTCCACCCCATCCCTCCGCTGCCTCCTCCTCCCCGAATAGCGTCTCTTTTCTTCGTTATTTCCGCCCCTGCGGCCGCGCTCCTTAATGGTTCCTTTCCTGTCCCCAGAAAACATTTCGTCTCTTCCCCATTTCTGATCTATATCCACTCCCCTAAGTTAAATCTGATGGCTTCTCCTAGTACGGATCGATCCTCTTTTGTTTTAGCAAATATTCGTTTGCTTTTTCCTCTCTCAACCAGTCCATCTCCGGCCTTCTCCCCAAAAGGGGTCCCGGTCTCTCTCCTAAATATTCCGTTCTTTTTCTTCGCCCTCTAATGTAAAAGGTATTTTTCTTCCCTGAAATGTAGGGTCTCCCGACACCCTTTATTCTACTTTTTTCATTCCTCAAATAGTCTGTATCCATATTTATTGGGAACATTTGATATTCTCATTTCTGCCCTAAATGTTCATTTTCTTTTGGTCCACCCTGCTATCTGAACTGCTTTCTTTTCCCTCAGTCCACTTTCTCCGTTATCCTTCATTTTTGATCCTTTTGATTCTTCCCCAAATAGTTTTCCGTCTTTCCAAATATCTGACCGTCACTGTTTCTCTTAAATAGTTGATTCTTTATTTTTCTCAAACATCTGATCCTTTTGCCCTCCCTTAAATATTTAATTTCTTCCCTGCCACCTAAATATATACCAAATATGTTTCTCTGCAAATATTTAATTTCCTTTCACTTCTTAACTAGTTTCTCTCTAATCTCCCCTCCACTTTCTCCCACAAAATTTAATAAGAACTTGTTCTTTACCAACTCCTGGTCCTTGCCTATGCTCTCCTATCCTCCTATGCATGCCTTCTATCCTCTGAAGCTCTCCTCCAGCCCTGGGCTGAGTTTCCTGAGTCAGCCTGCCGGACCCCTGCATCTCAGCCTTTTCCAGTCCTGGGCACTGACATTGCCTGATTCCACCCCACACCACTCGAATCACCATAAACCTGGGCAGGATTAGTGAGTTCAGGATTACTGAGTGCTGTCTTCACTCGTGTCCCACTGGGCTGGCCAGCCTTATGGGAGGGGCGAGAGCTTGCGTTATTGCAGGGAGTCAGTAGGCCAGGTAGCACTTTGGGCTTGCTTGGGCCGTCCTCCCAGTATCTGATTAAATATTTGCGTACTCAGAAAAGAAATGATTCTCTTGCTGCTCTGGCAACATAACCTCTTCACTCTTGATTTCACTGGGAAGGAAAAGGCAAGGAGAGGGAGGGTGCAGTCTGGTCACGGGTCAGAGATCTTACATCTCCAAAGGGACTTGGCCTGAGGGTCACTCTTCCACCAGAGCTGCTCCTCCTTCACCTGAACCCAGCCCTACAGGAAAGGGCAACAGGGAAAGGGTCCAGCTCCCTACTGGCTGACCGGCTGGAGAGGAGTCAGGCGGGGACCATGCTGAGGTTCTGGAGAAGAAGGCTGTGTGGTTGGGATCACTGCCCCCAGGAGTTTCTGAGCCTCCAAGCCTAGGTACCGTTCAGGCCTCTGCCAGGTGGCTAGGCAAGACGTGCCTTTCCCTTTCGTTTTCGGGAGAAGGTGCCAGCAGCTCCGAGGTCCCCATCGGTGGGAATCCTCTGTGCAGTCTAGGGCGGTCATATCCGAGTGGGCCCTGGGCCCTGCAGCACAGGGGAAATCCCCCTGGGGCCACAGATCTTAGGGTGAAGCTGCAGCAGAGCCCCAGGGGCAGGTAGGCTGCCAGGTAGGCTGCCAGGCCGCGAGGGCACTAACCACCAAAGGGCTTAGCAGAAGCCAGGGAGACCGGGGCCTACAGTGGAATCTTCTCCCACGGAGTGAAGGAGCAGGTCTGAGTGGTGGGACAGAGACAAAATCTGAGCACGGGTCTAAAGCTTTCCGAGGACCGCGGCAGAGGTGGCCAGCAGCCCTCCGATCGGGTCGCCGTAGGCGCACACGCTGAGCTCACCCGCACGCGCGGCTCGGTGAGGTTGGTCCACACCGCGATCTCCTCCCGCATACTCATGTCGGGGTAGCGGTTCCTCTGGAACGTGGCCTCCAGCTCTTGCAACTGCTGGCTTGTGAAGTGCGTGCGTTGCCGCCTCTGCTTCTTCTTCTTGGCTGGGTCCTCCGCGCCGCCGCAGCCCGTGCCTCCTGCGCCGCTGTCCTCTGGCCCTTTGACTTCCCCGCTGCGCTCCTTCTCTGAATCGGACAGGACAGGCCCCAGTCACCTTGGGCTTCTGCCCTTTCGCACCCATCCCGTCTCCACCGAAGCGCCTGCCACCAGCGCTGGCATGCTCTTCCTCCCGCCAGAAGCCCTAGAATTGTCCCCACTGGAAAGAGCCTGCTGGAGGCCCGATCGTCAGTAGTCACCTTTGGTCAGACGCGCCCAGAAAAGCCCAGGAACCGGAGGCACAGGCCGAGGTTCCTGGCTGGGCAGAGCCTGCTCTTGCCGCTCCGCTGGGGCTTGAGCCCGACTGGCTTTGTCACCCGCATATGTATGAAATTTTGAGGGCTCTTTGGGGTGTCAATCTGGAGGGGCTCTGCTTTTCTGAGCCAGGACCAAATCTTTCCAGCCTGAAGCTAGTGGGTCGGTGGAGCTGGAGCGAGGCCGTGGTCTGCAGCCCCTCCACCTTCTTCTCCCCAGGGCTGTGTGGGAGCCACATGGGCAGGCACAACACAGCTGTGTTCCCGGCCTTTGCTCCAGGCCTCAAGTCCAGAGGCCCAGAAAATCCCTCAGGCGGCAGCCCAGACCAACAGACTGTCTAGGTGACCTGGGGCTCTAGTCTCTCACTTTCCAGCTACACAAAACACGTTCAGTCACAGACACATGGAAATAAAAAGACAAAATTTAAAAACAAAACATAGAAGCCCAGATAAACTCAATTCTATCCTAAAACCATGGAAAGGCTCACAAAATCTTAAAAATAGGCAGGTAGGAATACAGTGAATGCAAATTAAGAAACCTGAAATCTCTGTGCAAACACACCCCTAACTAAATACAATGCTGTAGGTGTAAAAACTCCAAGCAGACACAGGCATTTATTTCTCTGGGATTTAAAAAACAAACAAACAAACAAACAAACAATGTACTGTTATAGATAGATTTTTTAACCCCTTCCTAATAATGCCCTTTCTAGAGATAATTTTTAAGTCCCAGGGAAATACAACACTATAGAGTTAGATAACTTAAGTTATCAAAATAACGCCGCTGCAAATAGATTTTGAAAAAAAAAAAATCCCGGAGAAACGCGCCATTTTGGATTGACTTTTAAAACATCTCCCCAAGAATAATGTTGCATGTAGAGATTTTAAAATTCCAGAGAAATATGCCTAGTGTAGTAATTCTTTCTACACCGAAAATTACAGTTAAAAAAATTAAATGTATCCACGTAGATTTGGTTTTTAAAAAGCAGCCTACCGCTGTATATCCTTCTGGGTTTTAACAAATAAAAACCAACCAAAGACCACGCTAAAAACTCTTGAAAACAAAAGTACAGTTCCGCGTTGATTGTTTCTTAGCCAAGCAAACAGAACTTCTCAGAGAAAGTCACTTAGGGATGCAAAACAGAAACAAATAGAGATTAAAAACGCGTAGAGATACACTCAGCGGTGGATTAAGAAATGAGCACAGCAGAGGCGCCCACGGAGCGGGGAGCTCTGCCGGGGCGCCGTTCTTGGGAGCCAAACCGGGACCCTGGGGGCCGGCACCCGCCGACGATTAGACGCGCTCCGTAGCCCGCACCGCCTACCCGCCGGCCCAGCTCGCCGCCGGCCTGGGGGAAAAAGCCTGAGCTCCGACAAAAAGGCAGCGCGGAGGGAGACGTGCCCGAGCCGAGTCAGGGCCCTGGCTGGGCGGCCTGGCGGCTCCGGGGTCCCGCGGCGCACGTGGGGCCGGGCTCCCTCAATGGGGGGGGGGGAGTCCTTTCGGGTGCGCACCCCTTGGCCCGTTCGCCCTCGCTGTCCTCTGCCTTCTTTTTATTTGAGGTTGTCCACCGCCGCTCCCCTCAGTTTGTTTTCCTGACTTTTCCCGCCGCCCCTTCTCTTGGATTTCTCCCTCCTCAGTCTGTCGCCCACTGCCTGTCGGGGTGTGTGCCCCCCGTCTCTGTCTCTCCGGGCACTTTCTCTCTCGTCCGCTGCCCCATTCCTTTCTCGATCTACTCCTCTCCTGCGGTCTGAGCGGCCCCTGGGCACCCAGTTGCGCAAGCCGATTTTTCTTTTCCTGTTCTCTTTGCTTCTGAACAAGAGGGGCTGTCAGTCCGACCCTCCCGTTGTAGGTTTGTGCATCTGACGCGTGGGGACCGGGTGGAAGTAGAGCACTGAATTTCGTTTTATAAAGCGCGTAAATTTACGCGTTCACCCTCAGGTCGAGAACGGAAAAAAAGAAAAGGTCCTGGCGCTCCTGGGTGTAGAGGGAGCCTGACTGCGCGGCGCGGGCTCCAGGCCCTGCTTCCCGCTCCCGGCTCCGTGCGCCCGGCTCGGCTCAGTGCGCGCCTCGCGGGGAGCCGCGCTTACCTGGCAGCTCCGTGTCGGACGATTCGCTGGCGGAGTTTTCCAGGGGCTCGCGGGGGTCGGCGGCGCGGGCCAGGTGGAAGGCAGGCCCCATGTCGTGCGGTGGCGGCGGCGGCCGGAGTCCCTCCGGCAGCCGTTCCAGGCTCATGCCCCCCTTGAAAGCGTCCATGGAGGCGGGGACCGCGGCGGGCGCTCCAGGGGCCGGGGCTGGGCGCGCCCGGCCGCCCTGGCTGCGACCTGCGGGGACAAGAGCACAGCGCCTAAGCGGCTGCCCCCCAGGGCTGCCCGCGCCCGCAACGACGCCTCGCCCGCCCCATGGACCGCCCGGGGCTGCGGGGCCAGGCGGGCGGCAGCGGCAGCGGTTTCTCGCGACCGGATGCCCGGCTTCGCGCTCCGCGCTGCGCTCCCGCCGCTCGGGCCTCTGCCGCCCGCCCGGCCCCGGCTCTGGCTCCCGATCCGGGGCCGGTTTCTAAGGCTCCGGACGGCGCCGGCAGAGGCTGTCTTAAAGCGACAGCGCGCACCGCCAGGTTCCAGCAGTCCCTGCGCCAGGGGTGGTGGGTGGGGTGGGCCTGGGTGGGAGGGGGGTGGGGAGGGAGCGAGCCAGCGAGGGAGCGCGGGCGGAATCCAGCCCCGAGCTGCCCGCCCTCCCTTGCCCGTGCCCTCCCCTCCGCAGCCACCTTCCCGCCGCCTCCCCGCCCCCTCCCTCCACCCAACCCCCCCGCGGCCTCCCCGCGCCGCTCCCTCCTTCCCGGTTGACACACCGACTTCTCCCTCGGCCGCACAAAAGAAACGCATCTGGCCTCCAAGTCCCGCGTGGCTCGTGCCCACCTCAAGCCCCAAATGACTTGTTTTGCTCAGAATCAACTCCTGTCTGGGCCGCTTCGAAGTCCCCAGCCCCCGGCGAGAACGGCCCAGGATGAGAGAATGTTCCCTGAGCAGGATCGCGCGGAGCGGGCGCCTCCGAGCTAGCGCCAGGGCGGGGGCAGAGCCCGGGGCCCGTTCCGGCAGCTCCCAGCGGCGTCCTCGTGGAAGGGCCGCCCGCCCCTCCTTTCTCAGCCTCTTCTCCCGGGACCTGAGCCCGGCTGAGTGACAGCAGCCTGCGTTCTAATGGGCCCCCGGATGCTGCCTCTTAATTAGCTTGGACCCTGTCCTCCAAGGCTGCTTCTCAGGCCTCCCCCTCTGCACCGCAGTCAATTTTCTGGGATTGGGATAGAACTGATGGCTTCTAATCAGATGAAACGTTTCTGTTGGCTCCAGGCCTCTGGCGAGTGCAGCGGGAGACCCCAAGAGCCCCACCAGGCCCCGCAGCCTCTTCTGTAGGGCTCTCTCCCCTTGTTTTGCGCCGGTCCGGCCAAATCAGCCAGGCCCGGGCCTTGGCAGCCAGGGGATTGGCTTCTGCCCCCTTCAGGGCAGGTTTGCAGCATCTGGGGCCTCTGCGTGGCTTCCCAGAGAGGCAGGCACCTGGCCTTGCCTGCAGGCCAGGTGCCTGCCTTTTGCGAGCCCTGGGTCTCCAGGCCAGGAAGCCTACCCCCTTTGAGGCTCTCTCTGGTACAGTGGTGGCTGAGCTCAGCTCATTGGGGCCTCCATGGGTGCAGGCATGGACGTTCCTCTCCCTGCCCCAAGAACGATGCCCTTCTGGAGTTCTACTTCAGTGAAGTTTGTTGAAGGATTTTGCCGAACAATTGTTAGCCCGCCCTGAGACCTCAGATACTTGAGCAAACAGAGGGCTGCTAGGGTGGGAGAGTGTGACCCTGACCTGTTCCTCTGACCACAGCTGGGCCCCAGACTGCCCTCTGCCCCTCACCTGCTGACCAACTTCCCCTGATAGGAGCAGTGCTAGGCAGGACAGCACCCCGGTGGAGAAGCACTGCCCTACTCTCCAGGCCCTGCGCCTCACCCCAGGGCCTGGTGCATCCGCATCTCTTCCTGGAGGTCTCTGCTTGGGACTGGCTGTGCAGGCTGAGAGATCTGCGATGTTCTGAGGGCACTGCCTTCTTGCCCTCATCCTGGCTTCTCACAAGAAGGAGACCCACAGCCTCAGGCTGAGTTGTTTGGCGAGGATTGCAGGGGTCCGTGGACGAAGGGTAGAAACAGGCCTGCTTCTCACTCCCTGAAGCTTAGCCCGAGGCCCCCAGCTCTGGGCCCTGGGAGAAAGCATGGCTCCTTGGGGGCTGGCGCACTCTCTCAGAGGTGCCTGTGGCCGCAGGAGCAGGGTCTGGGTCTGAGGCCACAGAGGGAACCATGTTCTTCAGGGGGTTTGGTTTTGGGGAGATTGTGCAACTCCTGCCCTTTCCTCCCAGAGGGGAATTTCTCTAAGTTGTGTGTGTGTGTGTGTGTGTGTGTGTGTAGGGGGAGGATGGCAGGAAGGGGGCCTGGGAAGTATGGTTGTCTGGCATTTGCCCTCAGCCCCATCTTTTACCACGTTTCGCGGTTGCGTCTCCTGCAGCAGCAGGTAACTCTTTTCAAGGACAGTGTGTGACCCAGCCTGCCTGGGCACGGGCAGGACTCAGGAGCACACACACACACACACACACACGCATGTAGCATGTACCATGTAGGTGTGTGGCACACAAGACGCACATGTACTCACTAAATCCACCCATGGGGCTGCGTATAGTCACCTAGGCATGCCCACAGCCAGACCTCTGGGTTCCAGAACTCTGCTCAGCGCAAAATCAGGCTGGTCGGGGACAGGAGCTGTGTTCTAAGGCTGCCAGGTGTCAGACCAAGGTGGGGAGCACAGTGGCCGCCTGGGTGGTGACAGGGAATGAATGGTGCACCTCAGGGCGTCTAGAAGCTGAAAGCTCTAGCCTTCCACTGTCCATGGGGTGTAAAGAGACCCATCTTCCACGGATGGATGGAGTGTGTTCTGTGACTCTGAAGCTCTAGCTGGTCCGTCTGAGGGGCTCGCCTCCCTCACTGTTGATGCATTTAATGCGTTTATAGAGCACCTGCTGTGTGCGCCAGTGGACCCAAGCTTCTGGCAGTGATCTAGGCAGTCACAGTAGTCCCCCTTCTTGGAAATCTTGATGCCTGCTGTGTGGACCACCAAAAGGCTCTCAGTCAATTTCAGGGTGAAGCTCCATATCCCCAGGGGCCCGGAGGCCTAGAGAGGGGCTGAGCCCAGGGGGGTCTCTTCCACTGGACAGCACCTCCCTCCCCCGCAATGCTGAATGAGCACAGGGCGAGGAAGCTACTGACCGAGAGGACACCCTGGCCAGCGAGGGTGTTGGCTGGAGAATGGACATGGACAGTTTCTCTTCTTCCCCATCCTCACCCTCTGCCGGCCGGGCACTATCCCAGGCAGGGAAGGGGCTTCGAGCACATTCACAGACATACATCACACACACAGGACAGGACGCAGCTCTCTTTCAGGAGTAAAAGCAGGTGTTCAGTGTTCTCCCCGCTTTGCCTTTGCCGTCTGACCTTGGGCAAGGCTTGGCCTGCATTGTGCCCCAGTTTCCATGTCTGACACGGGACTCAGCAATTCCTACCTGCTGCTTCAGCTTCCAGCTTGCTTGGTGATGGGGACGTGAGGAGAGGAGGGAAGAGGGCTTCCTGGAGCTGGAACCATGTGCCCTAGTTCCCATCCCTCCAGGCCACACAGAGCTAGCGATGATTCTGTGACTTTCAGAAAATTTGGAGGCTTGGAGTCCTGCCTGGGTTGAGTGGAGAAGCCTAGGCTGTTGTGGGGTTTGAAGTAGTCACCGTAGGGACCTTTCCTGAGGCCGGGCTAGCTCAAAGCAGATTCTGTGCCCAAGAATGGTTCAGTAATCTTATTTGGGAAGAGTGGTTGGAGGGCCCTCATGGAGGGCATCCTTTCGCCCACTTATGGGGGGTACCCTGTCCTAATCTTTGCATTAGAATCAAGGGATTTTAGGAAAAAGGAAGGAATGTGCCGTGGCTTGCCCTCGAGGCCATCCATGACTCTCTGGGACATTCCAACCCTAAGCCTCTTAGGCCGTGGAGAAGTTCAAACTAGAAAACCCAGTTTTGGGAGTGCATCTGGGACCACCTACCTCCTTCTGTCTGCTCTACCCCCTCTCCAATAAAAGCTCTTGTTTCTTTGAATACAAGCAATTACTGGGTGAAGGGGGAAAGGGGTGCTCAGGTGGGGCAGGGAACCATCTCACTGGATTCTCTAGGTTTCCAAGGATCCCAGCTTGAGCCTTCCTAATACCCGGGCTTCCCCAGCCTGTCCTGGTGCAGAAACCTGGGATGTACTCAGGCAGGATGGCTGAGTGGGGTGCCTATGGGAGCATGGAACTTGGAATTCTGGCACCAGCTGGCAGGGCTGGCCTCATGGCTCACCGAGTCCACTCACTGGTCCTTCTCTGGTTCCTGAGAATGGCTGAGCCGAGGGGCAGAGAAGCTGGGCGAATGGCCGAGGCTGGTCACGCAAACGCAACTTGGGAGCAGAGGGTCAGCTAATGCCATTACCACAGCCTCCTCTTCCCGAGACCTGCTTTCCTGAGAGAAGGGCACTCTGAGTATGGCTGGAGAAGCAACAATGCTTCCCCTGCACCCCAGAGTCCTGGCAGGCTGGTCTCCATGCCCCCGTCTGCCTCTTTTCCTTTTCTAAGCAGAGATGAAGAGTTCCAAGCAGTATGAGGAAAGGGGAGGGAGCCAGCGAGTCCCCCCTCCCCTGCTGCCTCTGCAGCCTGTAGCTTTAGCCATTGCCCTAGACCTGTGTCTTTGGCCAAAGGGATAGCAACCTGGGATTGCCTTCCTTTGGGCTGGGCAGCTGTCAGAGGCCCCTGGGTTGCCAACAGAATACCCAAGCCTTAGTTTCTCAGAAAAGTGGGCTCAAATATTTTTAGATTCAGGGAATTCCTGAATCGGAAAACCCTGGAACCGGATTCCAGCCCGGGGTTCCCATTTCTGCGATGCTGGCCTCGGGGCCCTCGCTTGACCGCGGCTGAAACGGCTCAGAGCCGGCTGGTCAATTTCAGATTTCCAAGACCCGGTTCTAGAGAAGCGGCTGTGTGCCCGGGAACCCTGCGTCAACAACCAAACCCCGGAGAAGCCGCGGGAGTGTCTTTATTGGATTTTGCGAAGAGCATTTGGGGTTTCTGTCTGGGTAAGAAAAAGCCCGACTCTTGCGGGCGAGGGCAGGCCGCCGTGGGCTGGGGGCGCCTCGGAGCACGGCGGCGGGATGTCGGGGTCCTTGGCGAAGAGAGCCGGGGCTCTGGCCGGTGTCTGTTGCTTTTCTGCGGCATAGCCGCCCGAAGGAACCAACGAACCAACGAATGAAGCGGTGTCGTTTAGAAAAAATACCCTCTTGACGCGAAGCTGCGGCTCAAGTCCCCAGGCGTGCAGAGGGGCCAGCGCTTTCGCTCGTGCTGGGGCCCCCTTTCCGCGGCGCAACGGGAAGCGGCGGGCGGCCCTCTCGCCTGCCCTTTCTCCTAGAGGTCCCCCGAGGCCTGCGCCTCTGCGAGGGGCTGCGAACGGCGTCCGGGGCTGTGCCCTTAGCAGGGCTGGGGCCCGCGCCCCCGGGGCTGCTGCCCTCTTGGGGTGCCTGGAGCCGAAGCATGGGGTGGGACCGCCAAGTAGGTGAGGCAGCGCTCTGCGACGGCAGCTGGGCCAGTGCGCTGGGCTCAGGAGCGAGTCCTTGCGCTGCCTCGATGGCGCCCGGACTCCCGGGCGGTGCGCTCAGTCCCGCGCCACCCACTGGACCCCACAAACGCCTGGAGCAAACAGTGCGGAATCCGCCACCGCCTCCCTGCGCCCCAACACCGCGGCGACCCAGCGCCCCCAGCCCAACAACTCTTACCCCACGCGGGTTGCGTTTCGTGTGCGGCTCGTCGGCTCCGGGCTCGCTAGCCACGGACTCCGCCTGAGGTTTCGACTTCGGCTGGGGCCCCGGATCCAGCTGCGTCTCCAGCAGTGCGCGCAGCTCCGGTCCCCGCTGGTTCGCTACATCGCACCGCGCAAGGTCCAGGCAGCTTCGGCTCGGCCCGCTCCTCCCGCCGCCGCTGCCGCCGCCGCCCGTCGCCCGCGGGGAAGGCGGGGACACGGGCCGGGGAGGCGGGAAGGGGGGAGGGGAAGCGAGGCTCTCGCCTGGACCAGCGGGGAGGGGCGGCGCGCCGTCCTGCAGGCTAGGGGTCCGGGCCTCCCTCGGGGGGCAGGCAGAGGTCGGCGTGGGTCGCCGGCGGGGTCTGAGGCCGGGGAACGCGGGCGGAAGGGGGACCCGGGCCACATGCGGACGAAGCCGCCGTGGGTCCGGCCTGGCCTCGGCGCACTTTTCCTCACTCGGCTCAGTTTCCCACCTGGCACACCAGGGCCCAGGAAGACCTCGGTTTGACGGGTTCTGTTTGGAGTGTGCCCTGGTCCTGCCTGGCGCGGGTCACGCCGGGGTTCTAAGATTCTACCTTTCCCCTTTCCGCTCACCCTGCGGGAGGAAGCTGATCTTGCATTTTGGCAGAGAGTGTCCGCGGGGCAGGTTTTGGCGGCCAAGGAGGTTTGAGGTCCGACCCCAGAATTTCTCTGTGGGTGTTGTGGGGGGGTGTTGTTACTGGGGAGGGGCGAACGCCCGACCCCTGCCCTGCTTGGAGGATAACCCCCGCCTCCCTAATTCTCCGAGGCTGGGCTGATGAGCAGAGAGATCAACGCTACGGCGCGCAGATGCTTCTGTGGCCACTTGCTCCGTCCCTCGCCCGCACACCCTCCATCGGTAGCCCCCGTATAAGGGAGGACTCTATCCATGTGGCCCCGTTGGCCTCTTCCTGGGAGATGGGCAGGACTCATGGGATCTGGGTTCCACTCGGTGTTGCCCACACCAGATAACCCCTCTGGAAGCCTTGTGGGGGAAAGCAGTTGGCTGACCCAGGCTCCTGCTTTCCCCAAGCCCCCAGTCTGAGCCTACTGCTGCTGGGGCCCTGCGATGGGTCAGGGTCCCGCAAACCAGAATGTCGGGGGGGACCGCCCTGGGGGACAGGAGCTGCTGAGCTGCCCTCCGATGGCCACAGGTCTTTGGGGCTGCCGTTTTGGCTCAAGGTGCCAGGAGATGGCAGTGTGAAAGTCGGGCATCAATGTTTCATGAGGTGCCGTCACCAGCGGCGCCTCCCTGCCTGGTTCGAGGCGACAGCTGCCTCAGGAGAGGCCACGGCCCGCGCCCGCTCTGATGCTCTGCTTGCCCGCGTCTCCAGGGCCACCTGGCGCGGGATCGCAGAGACAGGAACCTCTTGCCAACTCGCAAAGCCTACCCAAGCTCTCAGATTCCACACGTTCTGGGCCCTGAGAAATGGCCCCTGCCCCCTGTGTTGCTGTTTCGGGATTCCCAGCCTCCCCTACATTGTCAACAGCAGGAATGCTTCTCCAGAGGCTGCTGTGGCTCTGGTGCACAAAGGATCCTAAGGGTTAAGAGCCAAGTCCCCTAGCCCACAGGATTTCAGACCTGGACCTGGAGGTGGCCCTGCGGTCTTGCAGCTTGGACACTGCACTTCAGGAATTCTAGCTTCTGCTTCTCCGCTGCCATGATATTGGCCGTTTTATGTGTGAAACTGGTCTGCTGGCAGATCTGGCCCTGCAGGCTGCTAAGCTGAGACACTTCCGACCTTGGGACAGCCTTCCCAGAGACCCAAGGTGGCCTAGTGTCTTCGGGCATAAATGCAACTGCTGGGCCCTTACTCTGCATAGAGGGTGTGACATCCGTGTCTAGCTGGAGTGGCTTTCATTCTGGCTTCTGCACTGGGAAATCAGACCTTCCTACTGCACACCGGCAATTTTCCGGGTTTTGTTCCCAGCAACCGCAGGGCATGTGTATGTGTGGATATCTGTGTGCTCTTGTTTACGGGGAGAGCCTGTGGTGCCAGAAAGCTGCCTCTGAGACCCAAGGGCCGGGGTAGAAATCCTGTCTGCGTTTTTTAACTAGCCACGTGGACTTGGGCAAATCACATAACTTCTTGTAGCTTCAGTGTTCTTACCTGCAAAATGGGAATAAAAAGAGTTTTGGTTTCATGGAGAAATCTGCGAGATGATGGAGAGAGGTGGGGCCCTGCCGGGAGATGGGTAGCTGGGCGGAATGTTTGAATGTTGATGGTGAAACCTGCCAGGTTGCTTTGCTCTTTAAAATAGTTTGCTCTCACTTTTGTTTCCTTCTTTGTGCTCTTGTTGTTTGAGTCAGGCAGGAGCAGGTCCCTTCTCTGGTTCAGTAGACCTGCCCCTCATGCCCTGCTTAGCTTCTAGGAAGTTTCAGACCAGGGAGACTAGGCAGGTGGGTGGGGGTGAGATCAGGCCCCAAAGGCCTGGAAGTTCTTCGTGAACTGGGGTGGGTCAAAACACTTTTTTTATGACCTTATTTTCACTTCCTCCAAAAAGAAATTTTCCCGATTTCCCTTCAGGTTTTGACATCTTGGGGCACACACATTTCCTCTTTGAAGGCAGAGGGATCAGGCATCAGAGAGAGGAAGGTTGGAGCTGGATCGACCAGGAACAGAGGTAACACAGTCCTCATACCCCAGTATCACATTTGCGGTGAGCTTCCAGGGACTTAATCACAAAAGATCAGCGGAACTGCTGATGCGTTTGCTTTGTTTTTCCTTCCAAACTCATATACTTTCTCAAATCAGAAGTTTTTGTCCCTAGTACAAAACTCTGAGATGAATTTGTCACATGGGTTCATATTAAACATAATGGGCAAATGTCTTTAGTCGCTTTTGTGCAGAAAGGCATATAAATTCTTCCCATAGTTTCTCATCTCAATATCCAGTGAAAGTAGGGAGAGTGTCCTCTTTCTCCTTCATAGCGCTTATTGCACTCGGATTGATATCAAGATCTGTGTAATGACTGATTAAAACCCCTTGCCCCTACCACTTCTAAGATCTCTAAAAGCGGGGCTGAGTCTCTCTTGCCAACCACAGGTCCCTCCCTAGGATGGGCCAAGGGATTTGTTGTGCTGATTGGTTGGGTGCAACTCACATGCCCAAAGCGGAGCCAATCGCTTTGTGAGGAAGAGTGGTTTGGGGTTGTGGCTGGCTAGGCTAGGGTCACAGGATCCACCGCAGAAGGCTGGGAGGGGGAGCTCCACCATCTTAAGGAGCACACTACCCCAAGAATCCAGGCTGCTGTCCTGAGCAAGTTCTCTGAGCTCCTTGTGGCAGGGAATGGGTTGGTTTTCAAAGAAGTCCCTGCACTGTGAAGGTTCTCAGAGGGCTGCTGATGGTGTTGGTAGGGAGTCCGCTGCAGTGTGATGGGGAGGAGTTTGCTCTGTTGGGACAGTCTGAAGTCCATCAGGATTGTTCCTGCATTCATCTGTAGAAAGAGCTGGAGGGCTACCTGAAAGTCTTTGGGGGTGAGGCTCAGTGTCTACTGACTCGTATCTAGGGATGGATCTGCAGAGCAAGGGAGGGATATTTTGGTACTCTTTCTTACCTGTGAGGAGGGAATTAGAGTCTCTACAGATAGAGAGGAACCCCTATGATCAGGTAAGATATTAATTTATTTGAGCATAATTATATTGCACTCTGAGCTTCCTGGCAGCCAAAGCAAAAATAAGAACCATTTGGGCGTCTTAAGTATTTTCTTTCATTGCAAACCTATCAGCATCTGTATGGAATAGTGGAAAGAGACCTGATCTTGGGACCTTCCTGGACTGGCCTTTATCAGGTCAGCAAGTTTAGAGAGCACATATTCTGTGCCTGTGATTGCAGTGATACAAGGATGGATGGCCTCTGCTTATTTGAGCTGGAGACAGACATACCAACCTATAACCATTTTGGAGCACAGTGCTGGAGAGGAAATCTATAGCCTGCTTTTGAAGGGTCTTGAGTGCCATACAGGTCTTGAGTTTGCCTGAATAGTTTCTCCACTCCCCATTCCTCACTGGGAACAGCACTGGGACAGGTGGGAAGGCAGAGAAAGGGAGAAGAGGAAGCTAGAGAATTAAGTAGGAACCAGATACCACAGGGCTTCATAATCCTTGTTAGGAGTGTGGGATGCTATCCTGAAGGCAAAGAGGAGCAGAGGGGAGGTTTTAACAGTGGGGGATCCGGTCACATTTCTCTTTTACAAAGATCACTGTGTCTGGAGAGTAGAGGATAGGTTTGAGATGGGATAAGAGCCAATTACTGTGACATCATCACTCTGCCTCTCTGTCCATCCTTTTATGTGTCTGTCAGTCCGTCCACCCTCCATGGGCCCAGGGGGCCACAGTTTGGCCTGAGAACTGTGAAGGTAGGAAGTTTTGACACTTGCCTGCCATGAGCTGTCCCTTGTTGCCCCAGATCACCCTCCGCGGACCTGAGCTGTTTGTCCCATCCTCTGGGGCTTTGTGGCCGGGACCTCAGCAGCCCTCCAGATGGCAGCTTCCTACGAGGGGAGACAGGGTGCCCAGGGCCGGAAGGGGCACAGTCACTGCTGCAGACAGACAATCTGGGGACGTCAGCTCAGGGAATAGCCCTGTCGGAAGCTTTTAAAATAATTACCCTGGCTTGCTTTTGCTGACTAGCTGATGGCGGCCTATTAGCCTCGAGTTGGAAATTCTGAATTGTTTTGTGACAATTGAAAATATGATTGGAGACCAGGAGGGAGCTGCTCATGAAATATTGATGTTTCTCGGTGTTGTGGGATTGCTTCCCGTCGGCTGGGCAACCTTGGGAGCAGAGGACTGGTTGCTGTCCCTGGGACTCCTCAGACTGACTGCCCTGAGCTCGAGATGGGAGTGTTTTTGTGCCGAGTTGTGAGGGCGGTTTGGGGACCTGTACCTCTAATGTGCCACTCCAAGCTATACCCTCCCTCTCCCAGCACTCCAGTTTCGCTATCAGGGCCAAGCAGGATAGAACTTGGGGACTTGAGACGTTCTGTGTTCATGTCTGGCCTAGATTCTCCTTGGCACTCAAGGCTCATCTGGAGTCAGACTAGGTGGAATCCCGGTTCTGCCCCTTTGCACCATAAGCCTCACGTTCTCAGCCTTTCCATGGCAGATACTAAGAGTTCCTGCCTCGTTGGGCTGTGAGGTCTAGCACGGCCCTTGTGTCCTGGGTCTGGCCTCATCCTCAGGCTCCCGAGCTTATCAGGAACGCTGGGGTCAGGTCAGGGCCAACTAGACGAGTCCATCCCGGATCCCCAGGGCTTTGCGGCCCTTCTCCTCAGCAGTGTGCTTTGTGTTTTCCCTTTTCTGTAAGTTCTGAATACATAGCACTGGGAAGGGGTATGCAGGCCTGGCAGGCACCCCTGCTGGACAAGGTACCCTGGGGTCTTGGTGAGGGACTCTACATGCCCTGTCCAGGCCTTTGCTCCTTGAGGTGAGACTCTGCCATGGCAGAGGCTGGTGGGAAATGGCTGCCTGGCCCCCAGCCCTTGAATCTGCCTGGGACATCAGGACAGAGGCCCCTGCCTTTTTAAGCCCTTGATCTGCCAGACATGGTACATGGTTCACTTTTCTCATCCTGAGGGGTCGTATGTACCCATTGCATAGATGAGGACAATGGAGGCCGTGGTTCCTTCCTTCCACAGACAATACTTGAGCACCTGTCCTATGTGCTGGTGCTGAGGGACACAGGGGTGATGGACAGCCCCAGTGCAAGTCTTCATGAGGGATTGGGTCTAAGATGAGTCTGTCTTTAGAAGTGGTGCAGGTTAGGAGCCATGGGAGACAGTACCGGGGTCAGGGAAAACTTTCTGGAGGAAGAGACCTTCCCACCAAGCTGTGGAGGCAGCAGGAGTTTGCCCCGGGGCTGGGTTGGGGCAGGGTAATGACAAAGCTAGTGGAGGGCAGGCTCAGCCTGGATGTTCTCATCCATCTGACAATGGGCACAACCATTATATCCCCCTGCCCCAGCTGTGGCGAAGGTAGCCTAGAGAGGCCCTGAGAAGGGTCCCGCGGCTCCAAGGTGCTTGGCTCCTTGCCTATGGGCCTCTCTGGGCTTCATTTTTTCTTCCCTCCCTCCCTCCTTTCCTTTCTTTCTTCCTTCCTCTCTCCTTCCTTCCTTCCTTCCTTCCGAGAGGAAGAGAGAGGTAGGGGGAAGGTCAGAGGGGGAGAGAGAGACTCTTAAGCAGACTCTGTACCCTGCGCTAGCCTGAAGCTGGACTCGATCTCACGACCCTGAGATCATGACCTGACCCAAAATCAAGCGTCAGACGCTTAACCAACTGGGCCACCCAGGCGGCCCTGGGCGCTATTTTCTTCATTTGAAAAATGGGGGGTCGGATTAGTTTTAGCAGCAGGGCCCATTTTCCAGATGCAGCTTTACCAGGACTGCTCGACAGATGAGTGTAGCTCTGCTCTGGCTGATGGTGTGTGTGAGCTCATGTGCCCTCCCCACTCCCTGTAACCCCATCTGGCTCTGCGGCATCCAGTGAGCCCCAGGGCTCCCTGGACCACAGTTTGCAAGCATCAGGGTAAGGAGGCTCCCTCCGGGCTGTCCAGTCCTAGTCTCCTGGACCCTGGGGGCGGCCTAGAAGGTCCCTCTTCAGTCCTGCTGGCAGGACCCCATGGGCCTGCTGTTTCTTGCTCCTTTAGAGTTTCCTGATAGTCACCCGTGATTCAGGCCAGCAAGCGTCTGTTGAATACCTACTGGATGTGTGTGCAGGGGCTGACACTACTGAGTGCCAGCTGGATGCCAGGTCCACACAGGGCTCTTCATAGCAGGTCATTTTCTCATCACCGCCGGCCATCAGCCCATTTTACAGCTCAGGGAGAGGAGAACTGGGAGAGGATCAGGGACTGCCCAAGATCACGAATCACAGTGACATTAACATGGGCTCCCGTGGATTAAGCCCCTGGTGAGTGCCAGCCCTTTGCCGATGCATGATACATCCGTGTGCATTAGCAGCTCCACCTCTCAGAGCGAATCTGAAAAGCAGGTGCTGTTTCCATCTCCAAGGAGCAAACCAGTGCAAGCCCAGCGAGGGGAAGGAGACCTGCCTGCGCTTCTAGACCCTGCCCCTCAGCCTCTCACTCTCTCCTGCCTTGTGCTTTGGGGTCCGAGGCAGCTTGCCTGTGTGCCTGCTGGTGGGTGAGCTCCCTCCCATTTCTGTTCCTGCTGTGCATCTAGGGAAACTGAGGCCCAGAGACTCACTTGCCTTGAAATGTCTCTGCCCTCGGGGGTCTCCATGTGGCATGGGCCTCCATGTGTCTGCTCCCTGGCAGTGACTATGACTTCCAAGTCTGGCTTCCCCACAGACTGCCTGCCTTTCTGGGGACCGTCTGCCCATATGGTGGCATCGGTCAGGGCACACTGACCTTGGTTGGCCGGCGCCGCCCTCCTGACTTCAGAACACGGAGAGGAAGGGGGGGTGTGGGGTGAGCCAGTGGCGGCTATTCCTGCTTCCCCATCGCTGTCCTTCTTTTGGGTTTTAGCTCACACTCAGCACCCCAGCCGCAAAGCTTGAGTCCACGCCATCTCTTCTTCCTCCTGTCTCTAGATGCCTCAAACTTGCTGCCACTGAGGTGTGACTGTCCCATGGACAAGGCCTGCTTGTGATTTTTGCCCTGGGGCGGCTGCGTGACACTGAGGATCGGGTGGGATTTCATGTCGGGAGGAGGGAGGCTGGACTTTCTGTGGATGGGGAGACACCCAGCCTGCTGTACCTGCAGGTGGGGCCCCGGACGATGGGGCTCCCTCTGAGCCTTAGGGGCAAAGCTTGTCTGTGCACAGAGCCCAGATCTCTGCCGAGTAGACAAACACAGAGTGAGGGGGACGAGTCTTGACAAATGTTTGCCAAGTCCCTGGCTGACTTGGGAGTCAGGAGTGAGCTTGTTTGGCAGAACAAAGGGGAGAGCAGCCTGCAGAGAGCCATTAATAGTGAGGAAGGAGGAGCAGCCTGGCCTGAATGGGACCTGGTCCCGGCCTGGTGTCTTCTCCTGAAGGATGCCCCCATCCTCTCCCAGAGCTCTGGATCATCAGGCCGCGGCCCGGACAGCCTTCCTGCCCCCTTGAGCCACATCTCCCTAGGAACCCTTGGGAGCTGGGTCACCTGCTGGGAGGTTGGTGTGACCTGCACATCCCAAGGTCGCCTTCCTCTAGGAACCAGAAGTGTGGCTATAGTCCGCAGTGCCAGCACTTCCAAGGTGGAGCTGGTCTGGCACTAGCTTGTGGCACCTGGATGTACCCAGGTCAGAGAGGCCCCACCCCCTCACTATTCTGGAAGCATACAAGGTGACCTTCCTGTCTCTGCCCATGGTCCAGGCAGATACGGCCACTCATTTTTTCCAAGGAGCAGGGCAGAACAGAGGAGGTAGGGGGCGGAGGGCATGATACCCTACTTTGGCCTCAGTATCCTCAGCTTGATGTGACATCCTTTTCCTTGGCTAGCCCCTAGTCCCTGATTTACTGGTGCAGGTCAGCAGGCCTCGGGATAGGAAGAGGCGAGATTTCCTCTGGAGCAGAGGGGGAGGCCATGTAGGAGAGTGCACGGAATAGGTGAACACACGGGAAATGGGGAATGTGGGGAGTATATGGGAATCTGTAAGTTTGGTTTCGTTCAGTGTGACCAAGGGCAGAGGGTGATGAGGGTGGGAGCTAGGCCAGAACAAAGGATCCCCTGGGAAAATGGGGAGCCACGGAGGGTAACTGAGCTGGGAAGTGGTCTGAGCAGGGCTCTGCTCTAGGATGGTGAGGAGAGGGTAAGAGACAGGTGAGGCAGGCCTGAATGAGAGGCCAGAGGTGGGCCCCAGAGGGCCCCTGGCTTTTCCCTCTGGGCTGGGGAAGGAGTTCCTGAAATGGGTGGGGGTGGGGACAGGGGAAGCCCAATCCCTGCCCTCACTCTGATGATTTGGCCTCTTTCCCCAGGCCAGGGTCCTTTCTTTCTGAGTAGAGGTGTCCCAGAGCCCTGGGCTCTGGATCTCTGGGCCCCGTACCAGGGAGCTGGCTTCCAGGGTCTCCCTCTCATTTCCCAGGCTTGCCATTGAGTCTGCTTCCCTGTACACAGTATTCTCCAAGGAGTCTGCTCCAGGGGTCCCTAGGAAGGGGAGGGGTGGCCAGGAGGCCTGGGAGACAAAGTCTAGGTGCTTTCGCCTTTTGGGACCCTGTCACAAGCCCACGTGGAGTTCCCGTCTGAGCTTCCTTGGCTGTGCATCTCACTTTGGTGGGGGGGCTGGGGCCTCAGGGACTAAGAGGGGAAGGGACTCATCCACGGTCGCACTCCTTCATTCAGCAACTTTGTGGGAACCACACTCGGCTGGGGGTCCATCTGTGGCAATGGTGAGGCATTGGAGAAGCCCCCTTTAGCCTTCAAGAAGGGGCAAGAAGTGACTTGAGCAGTAGCTGATTTGCACGGTGTGGAAGGGGAAGGGGCAAAGGCTGCCTGGAAGACCAGTGGCTCACCCTGGTGGGTGGGATAGAGAAATGCAGGGCTCTGGCTTTTATGGGGCTGGGTCCTGGATTCCTGCTGCCTGCTTGGCCCTCTCTGGTGGGCCAGGGTGGGGCTGGGTGGTAGGAAGGTGGGATGAGGGCAGCAAGGTGTCTGCGTCTTTGCTCAGGTGGGGATATTTGATCAGTGCTGGTAATGTTAAATTTCTTGAGTTCAGTCTCTTTATCCCGATTTGATTTTTTGGGGGTAGTTTTATCGCATATACTTAAAAAAAAAAAAGAGGCCATCTCAAAGATCAGGTTGATGAATGGGGCAGTATCTTGATTTTGGTGGTGATCTCATGAGTCTACACACGTGATGAGATGACGGGAGATACACACCCTTGATGGCAATGTGGGCTTACTGTGGCTGGTGTGTCCTCGAGGAGTGTGGGATGTAGCCATGGGGGACTTGGGGGGAAGTGTCCACAGGCCTGTTTGTACTATCTCGGCAACTTCCTGTGAATCCATATTATTTTAAAAATAAAATGTTGGAAAGCCAGTTTGGGGTTCTGCTTGAGGGGTCGAGGGCATGTCCCCACAGAGCACAGTAGGAGCTATTGGGGAACCCTTGGAAAGGAAGGAAGGGGTGGGCCAGGGAGACAGAAGGGGAGACAGAGAGTCATTGGTACAAGGAGCTGGGAGCAACACCTCAGTCGGGCGGAGCCCATCCAGGGGGCTCACAGAGCTCAGGTGGCCATAAGTACCACCTGATGGGAGCGTGGGGCAGCTGGGCTGAGCTGGGCTCAAGGAGGAGCAGGGAGGAGAAGGTGTGTGGTTGTGCTTCCAAAGGCAGCTCAAGAGTGGGGCCCCTGGTTGTCACCCAGCAGCGGAGAGGCAACGTGCAGGCTGTCTGCACCTCTAGGCATCCTGGGTGGTCCAGGGGCAGGTGTCTCCGTCCAGGGTCCAGGAGGCAGGTGTCACAGCCCGCTGTGGCCCCTGGGGACTCCGGAGCTGCCAGGCCCAATATGGGCACCTGGATCTGGCCTCCCGGCTGCCCTGGAGAAGCAGGTCTGCTCGAGGAAGTATAGGCGGTGGGGGCAATTATGTGGCCATGTGGGTTCACTGAAGGGCAGTTCACCCTCCAGGCAGCTGGAAGGAGCCAGATTCCAGGCCATTCCCCTTGCTACAGCTGCTGCTTTGTCAGATCTCCCCGACCCTCCCCTACCTGCTGTCTTCTGGGATCCTAGAGAAGTTCCCCAAAGGCACTCTGAACTCATGTCGCCACCACGCCCCCCCCCACCCCTTCCCGGCCCTGGACCCCACATTCAGCATCTTCCGAATCAGCCTGGGGGCTGCCCAGCCTACAAGAGAGGCTCTTGCTAACTGGACCCTGGTCTGCCATTTTCTCTCTTCCCCTGCAGCCTGGGTCCAGCTGTCTCTGCCTCCCCTCGGTGGGGCTCAGCAGCTTCCCAGTACCAGCCATTAACTGACTGCAGGCAACAGCTCCCCTTTCCTCTTTGTTTGGTCAACTCTTACTCCCTCTTTTGGTCCCAGCCTGGAGACCCCTCTTCTGAGTAGCTTCTCCGGGACACCCCCCCCCCCGGCCATACTTGTATCCACAATCGTTCTCCCTTTGCACAATCCCGGAGTTTTACTCTTAGCATATCCTATATTTGTAGATTTATTTTTGGCTTCAGACTCTGGGCTCCCTAAGGGAGCCTAGGGGTCAGGCCTATGCTTTTCTCCATTTCTGTAACCCTGTCCCTTTTCTGCAAGCACATTGGCCCATGTTAGGAGCTCAGTAAGGTACACTGCCCGTGTGGGGTGGGGAACAGGGCCACCATCATTTAGGCGAGGCTGGTCACCCAATACGAAGACTACTGCAATCTGTTGAGCTCCTTCAGGGGGTCCCCTTATGCAAGGTTAGGGACTGCCCGAAAGGGCCATTTTACAGATGAGAAAATGAAGGCCCAGAGGGAGTTCCCTGCCCCAGAGAGCAAGGGAGGAGCTGGGATTCAGATCTAGGTTGCTTGATGGGAGACCTCCCCAGCCCCCATTTTTTCATAATCCTGTCAAGTTCAGGAGGGTGAGGATGGCAAAGTCCCAGGCCCAGCCTTGGTGTGACCATTGGGAGGCTGTCACGCCCCAGGCCCAGTGGGGAGGCACCAGGTTATGCCTATGGAGCCTGGAGACTCCCTGACTTCAGGGAGTGTTGGGACAAGGGATCCGGAGCGTCCGGATCTCCGGAGAACCTCAGTCCCAGTCCCCGCCCCAGCTCCAGTGTCGGGTGCCTGCAGCCCAGTCTGGACTGCCAGGAGGGCCTGGCTCTGCAGATTTACTGCCGTGCTCAGGAATGCCTCTCCAGCCCAGATCCCGGTGTCTGGGGCACAGCCGCCCGCCCTGGGAGGAAAACTGGGGTTATCTTGATCTCCAGATGAGGTGGTATCTGCTTGCGGAGTTGCTGGGGAAGGCTCTTTGCCTTGGATCTTGCTCACTCTCTCCTTCCGGCTCCTGATAAAGAGTCGCAAACACAGGGCTGTAAAGGCGGCCATAAAAACAGAGAAGAAATGCTGCCACAGCTGGATTATCAAAGCTCATCTCAGACACCAGCCGGCTCTCCTACTTCAAGTTTATTTCTCCTCCTCTGCTCCTCTCCTGCTTTCACTCAGAAGGTGTCTCGTAAATAGCTAAGAGGGTCATTTATAAATGTCTTCTGCCTTCTCCCCTCGGCACAGAGGCTGTGGCTTTGCTCTTTCTGTTCCCCCGGGTGCGGAGCTGGGGCAGGCACTCCCTTCTCCCAGGTGCCAGCAGAGATGAGAAGGGGAAGCCAGAGCAGTCCCGCCATCCCCAGGCGGGGGTGAGGCTCCCAGAGGTGAGTGATGATGACATCTTGGGCCCTGGTCCTGTCGACGTCGTCCCTGGACTGTCCCGATATTGATGAGGGAGCAGAGGGAGCACCCCGCTGTGGGCTGGCCTCAGGGGTGGACCCATGTCATGACTCCTGTGTCATCAACACTGAAAGGATGCTAGGGACGGCCTTGTACAAGCCTGTCCTGATTCCACCGAGCCCAGGGGACGGCAGGGGGCAAGGGAGAGGCGGAGCCAGGATGAGAACGTGGAGGAAACAGCCTCATGACCCAAGCGTGTCTCCAGACGCGAAGGGCTTTGGTGCTCCCCATTTTGTGTGCTCTTGGCAGTGACCCTTGGGGCAGAGAATGTGATTCCTGTTTTACAGAGAGCAGGGAATGGTGCACCGAGGTGCTAGGTGGCTGCCTGGCTTGGGGGCTCTCTTAATGATGACACAGCTGTGTTCTCTCTTCGCCCCTCTGGTCCTTCACTGAGCTTTACTTGTTGAGTTTCTTCTCAACAAGAGAGGTTCATGGGAGGTCTCCAAACACAGCCCTCAACACCACCCTAGCCCTGGGGTTCTGGCCTCGAGGCCGGGCAAGCCTGGAGGTGCAGAGCCGCCCAAGAAGCAGAGTAGGTGAAGTCTCCTGGGCCTTTCCTCCTCCTTCCCTGGGGGTGTTTGGGTTCCAGTCAGCTTGGGATGTGGTTGGCAGAGGCCCCACAAATGGTGAGAGGCACTGAGCACTCTGGGTCATGGCTGAGAGGGTCCCAGATTTCCAAGGTAGGTGGGTGGGGGTAGTTGTGGTGGTGGGTGTCGGAGCGGCCCCAGCCACCGGACCGGGAACCTGGTCGGAGTTCCTCTCTCCTTGGGAGCAGCCCAGGGCTTGGCATGTGGCAGGAAATGCTAATTGCACAAATTAGCCTGGCCTAGCCTGGCCAGAGTAATTGCACCTGCCTTGACCCCAGAGTGACTTCCTGTGTTTCTCCCTTTCTGTTAGAAGGTAAGCGTCTATTAGAGCCCATTATGTCTATATCCTATCTCTCTAGAACCCTCTGGCACCCCAGTCAGGTGCGAGAGTTTCCGCATCGGTGGCTCCTCAGCCCAGCAGGACGTGGAGGGTCTTGCTGTCTGCTCGAGCAATGTTCACCCCTTGCCCGGGACCAGGAGCTCATTCTGCACGTCTGCCCTTCCTGGGTTATCCCCTTGCCCAGCTGGTTCCTTCCTGTGGCCTGACTTGATGCGTGAACGGTCCTCCAGAAGCCGGTACTCCAAGTTTCAGAAGAATGGGTACTCCGTGTTTCCTTCACTCGGGAGAGACAGAGGTTCCCTGGGGGGCGGGGCAGGCGACTTTGCTGGGGGCCGCAGAGGGCTGGTGGCAGAGCCGGGGACCCAGGCCAGGCCTCGGTGTTGCTTCTTGTCCCTTGTGTCTTGTGCTCTCCCGGTAGAACTTGCTGAATGGTTAGGGGAGGGTGCTGCCTGCAGGCCTGTGAGGCCGTTCGGGGGAGGCGCCAGAGCGTGGGGAGGAGCCCTCGCATCTGCCCCAGGTCTGTAATATATTTGAATTATCTCCGCAGATGAGCCGTGATTTAGCCGACAGTCTAGAGTAAACCTTAGCTGGAAGACAAATACAATTGACACCGGGCTTGAGTGGTTCAAAG
Organism: Martes martes; assembly: GCF_963455335.1. Lineage (NCBI taxonomy): Eukaryota > Metazoa > Chordata > Mammalia > Carnivora > Mustelidae > Martes > Martes martes. The sequence goes on along the minus strand of NC_137892.1, from coordinate 93,442,410 downwards.
GTTATTGGCACAAAACCGTCAGCTTTGTTTAGCCGAGGGGCTGTATTTATGACGGGGGATACGGCCGTGCCATCCATAACTTGTCGGCGGCGGGCGGACGTCGGACCAGAGACAGCCTATTTACACTGAGCCTGGAGTTTAGATTCTCTACTGGGACGTGAAAAGGCAATTCGATTCTTGGCCAAGTCACTGGATGGCTTGCTGGCTTAATTTGGGTCCTTGGTTAAGCTTGCTGGGGATGGAGAGCCCCACTGGAGGGAGATCGCTTCCTGGGGGTTTTGCCGTGGGGGTGAGCCGGGGCACGAGACTGTTTGGGAGGACCTGGTCAGTGCGTTTCCCTCTGAGTCCTGAGTGAAGGGCCACCGACACGGGAGGAGGAACTCTGAGTCCCTGGGCCCCGGGGCCTTGATATTTCCTGCGTCTCCCGGCTGGTTAGTTTAGGAGAAAGGAACGGTGGGCAAGTGTTGCCCTGAAGGGAGACATTCGTCTGCAGCATGAGGCAGACGGGTGTTACGGACACAGAATTCCTTTGCAGAGAAAGTAGCCCAGGGAAGGGGCCACGACCGTAGATGACAGAGGTGCGTGTGGGGTGGCTTTTTGGAAAAGAGGATGCAGTCCGTCTCTGGGACCCTGACATGTCCTTCTCCTGTGACCCATTCGTTCCCCTGCTGGGAATCCAGCCTGAGGAGATCATCATTGACGGGGACAAAGATTCACGTACCTAGATGTTTGCTGCAGCGTGACTCAGAAGAGCACAAGGGGGGAAGCAACTGTACATAGATTAAAATTGGTCCATATGAAGGATTTCGGATGATTCGTCGATAACGTTTCTAAGTAGAATAAGGGAATGCTTTACAGGTTGTAAAGTGTTTCTGTTGTATAAAACAAAGAAGGAGAGAGATACAACAGAATTTAAGTGGAAGTTAACGTAGAGGATGGGTATTGTGATTTTTAAATTCTCTTATATCTTCATGGAATATATTCTAAATTTCTCCTAGGGGTGTGTATTACTTTTTATTCTTAGGGACAATTACTCAGGGAAGAAACAGAAATTCAAGTTCCCACCCCTTTAGTGGTCTCTGCTGTTCTCCAGGCCTCAGTTTCCCTGGCATGAAAGGGGACTCTGGGCCGCTCTTGCTGTGCCCTGACTCAAGTCCTGAGCAGAGACGGATGACCCTCTGGGCAGCTTTGGCCACCTGACCATGATCTCTGTGTCCTGGGTCTGATGGGTCACCTAATTTTAGTGCCTGGTGGGGCAGCTGCCTAAGTGTGGCCCCAGCCGCTGGGCAGACGGTCAGGGTGGTGTCTGCAGCATTGCCAACATTTCTGCCAGGCTGCTGAGATCAGAGCACAGCTTGGGACTCATGCTGGTTAAGTCACAGAGACTCAAGGGCATTCTCAAGTGTCCGTGTCACAGAACATCACAACCTGCATTTGGGAAGAAATCCATGAACCAGGACCCCTGGACTGAGTGGAAGAGTATGGGGCCCTTTGGGCGGGTGAGGGAGAAGAAAGCTGCTGGCCCTAAGTACCCAAAATTCAATCCTCTGGAATTCCAGAAGCCAGTCTGCCATGAGGGGTTTCCAGTGTTTCTGTTTCCAGTTTCCAGAACTGATCTCTCAGCCCAGCTCTGTTGTCAGCAGGGAATTGCATGGAGACATGAACATTTCCCAAAAGGTCTTGACTTCTGGTAACAAGCAGCTGTGGGCACCATGTCCTTAAGTAGAATAGCGGGGAATGTGGGGTCTTTGGGGGTGTGAACTTGAAAACATGTTCTACGAGGAAAAAAGTTCAAGGGCAAATGGAGTACGGGGCTCAGTTGGTCGAGGGAAGACAGGCCGCCATGGTCTCCTCTTAGGTCTGCTGTCTTTAGTCCTGTGTCACCTGCTTTGCAAGTGGAGCCATCTTTCTGAACCAGATCTTAACTGTCACTCCTCCTCTGACTTGGCCCTGCATAACCTGTGAATAAAGCCAAGAACCCTTCGTATGGCATTCAGAACTTTCCCCAACCTGGCCTCAACCCATTTCCTGCTTTTATTCCCACAGACTTGCTGTTCTAGCTAAACTATGTTCTATCCTTTCTCTGTCCCTGAACACACCAGAAAATCTCAGGTCCTTTGGCTGGAATGCCCTTCTTCTGCTCTGCCTTGTTTAGTCACTACCTATTTATGGAACACCTGCTATAGGCTGGTTCAGAATCAGCTGATAAACTCCTATTCAACCCTCAAAACCCAAGTGTCTTCTGGTCTCATATACCTTCACCAGCATGACCTTCCAGGTCACTCGTTCTCCACTGTTGATGATGTCTTATATCTCATGTTCTCAGAGTGTTGTATCTCCTTTTCCTACTGGGCCTTGATAACTTTCTTCTGTGTTCCTGGCATGAGGCACCATTCTCTGTAAATAGCTGCTGGGTGTTGTCATACAGAGCAGAGCCATTAGTGAATGCCAACAAAGCAAGTGGGAGGATCTATTCCCTGGAGTTGTAAGGGCATGGGATAATGATAGCAGACAGGATCAGCTTACACTTACCAAGCATGTACCATGAGCCCGGCACCGTACTGAGTGCTTTCCATGTATTAGCCCATTGAATCCAACCACAGCCCAAGAGGCTGGTGTGGTTACCTTCTCATTTTACTGATGAGGAAACTGAGAGGGTTTCCTGTATAAGATTTGAGCCAATACAGGTAGGCTCTTAAGCTCAAACACTATAGCCTCTTCCTTACCAGGTATTACGGTGACACTTGTCCCCTGGGAAGTGAAGGGCAGCCCCATCCTGGCTGGGTCCTAACGCTGATGTCTGTTGGCAACCTTGCATGGAGGCATGGTTTGTGGGGCATACCCTTGGAGGGTGGAGGGCTTTCCTGATTCTGTCTTAGGGAGCTATCTGGACCTGTCTTAGTGTCTCTTTTCCTCACCCTCTCTATCTGCCATGTGAGGCCCAGCAGTACCTGTCCTTGGTCTCTCCTTCAGGAAATGCATTCATTCTGTACACATTTATGAAGCTTCTACTGCCTGTTAATCCTGTGTCAGGCCTTGCAGGTAGAGCCATCCCTGTCCCAGGGCAGCATGATCAGGTCAACCAGCATGGTTTTCAAGTGTGGTCCAGTGTTGTTGGCTGGGCACACATTCTGGGCGGTGCCCACTCCTGCTGGCATTTACCTTGAACCCTGGGCTAGCCTGAGCATTTCTGAGGACTCCAAGCCTTCCTCACCGTCCATCAGTTTAGGGCTTCCTTTGCTTAGTGTCTGGACAGACTGAGTAGGAGCCAGAGCTTTTGACTTAGTGACACACTCAGCCTTAAATCTCTGGAGAACAGATTTTAATAGTATGGTAGAGGGCCCGGCTGGTGACGGCAATTCTCTAATGAATTAACCTGTGTAGTTGGGAGCCTGTTGGTGAGAGGAGGGACCTGTCTTATCTTGAGACTGATGGTGAGCTTCTCTGTGCTCACTTCTCAGTGCCCACACCCCTGCTTGAGCCAGAGTGGAGGTGTCTTGGATGAAGGACTTGGGGGTGGCCATGGACTTGGTATTAGGGTCCTGGGGGCATCCTAAAAATGTACTTCAGACAGAGTGGTTTAAAACAACAGAAGTTCACTCTCCCCTTTCAGGAAGCCAGAAGCCTGAACACAAGGTCTCACCAGGGACGACTCATGTTAGAGGCTCAGAGGGAGACTCTTGCCCACGCCTTTCTCTTAGCTTCTGGCAATCCTTGGCCTTCCTTGTCTGGCGTATGCCTTGTGCCGTTCCCTGATGCCATCTTCCCCTGGCGTTCTCCTTGTGCAGCTGTATCTGAATATCCTTCTTCTTCTTCTTCTTCTTTTTTTTTTTTTGGTTAAAGATTTTATTTATTTATTTGACAGAGAGAGAGATCACAAGTAGGCAGAGAGGCAGGGAGGGTGGGGGGGGAAGCAGTCTCCCTGCTGAGCAGGGAGCCCCATGCAGGGCTCGATCCCAGGACCCTGATATCATGACCTGAGCCGAAGGCCGAGGCTTTAACCCACTGAGCCACCCAGGCAGCCCTGAGTATCCTTCTTCTAAGGCCACTGGTCCCGTTGGCTCAAGGACCCACCCTACAGCAGTTAGACCTCCTCTTAGCTAATGACGTCCGCAATAATCCTGATTTCCAAAGGAGATCACGTTCTGAGCTACCGGGGAGTTAGGGCTTCCAGAGACACAATTCAATTCATCCTAGACTCCCTGAGGGAAATACTTGGGGACTGCTTTGTGGAACTGCCAGACTTGAAGCCCTGTTGCCCCTGTCCTCTCAGCAGAGCCCAGAGGAGTTGAGCTGCCTGAGGGGGAGCTAGCTGCTTGGGTCTTGGGGAGGCAGGTGCTGGTAGGGGGAGCCCACCAGGGCCCTCAGCTGGAAGGGATTCCTGCAGGGCCTGGAAGGCCTTGGGAGAGGAGAGATGATCAAAGATGACAGAGGGAGTGGAGAGCCTTTCCTCTTAGAAATGCAAATGGATCCGTGGAGGAAGGGGATGAAAGCAGTTTTTAAAAAAGACATTAATCTCCTCACTCGTTTCCTTCTGATGGCTGGAGATGAGTGACAGAGCCTCGTAATTGAAGATGGTGGGGCCGATAATTCCTCAGCCTAGCCCGGGGAGGGATGTCTTGGGCTGTGAATCACCGTGCACTACACAGATTGGAGTGTCTCCCTGATTGTATCTCTCGGGCTCTAGGAGCCGTTGCTGGCGCACGAAGACGCACACGCGTGTGAAGGCTTGAGCTGAGCCGGCTGTCAGGCTGCTCAGATGCAGCTTCCCGGCCCAGGGAAGTTTTCTGGGGAGGAGCTGCTGCCTCGGCCAGGAGATGAGTGCCTACTATGTGCAGGCATCCTTCAGGGGCTGGGTAGAGAGTGCCCAGTGCGTGTTGTCTGTTGATGGTGTCTGTGGATGGGAGCGTGAAAGGCTCAGGGTAGGAGCCCCAGTGCTTAGACCCAACCCATGCGAGGCTCCCCAGTGAGGAAAGCACTGGGGGGCCTCGCATGGGTTGGGTGTAAGCACTGGGAACCAACTCTGAGTCCCTGGGGGCCCCTTTGGCCAGGGTGGGGTTGGGTCAGTGTGGGTACTCAGGGTCAACTTGTAAACACCCTCCGCTTGTGCAAGTACACTTGGATCCCCTGCCCTCAGCCAGTCTCATGGGCTGCCAGAGGATGCTTCAAGGACAGGCAGGCAGCAGCAGGCAGAGAGAAAGCAGGAGGAGGCTTACAGACAGGGGGAGCCCCCACCCCTACCCTCTTTCCATCGCCTCTGATGACTGACCCCTGGTCTGTGTGGCTAGCACCTCGGACAGGTCCAGCCCTGAGCCTGGCGGCGTCTAAGAAGTGGAGAGAAATGAGCGCCCTCTCCCCTGCCTCCTTCCCCGGACCACTTCCAGGGTGGGTGCTGCGAGGCACCCAAGAGGGCAGCTCTTGGGTGTGTGCTATGACAACGTGCTGAGAGGCTGGGGAGGAGACTTGGGGCCATCTCTGTGTGTGCGCGCATGGGCGTGTGTAGGTGGGACAGGTAGGGAGTGTTCAGTAATTTGTTCCCTTGTTCATCCAATTATTCATAATTATTCACTCACGAGTGTCCATCACTGTGTGTGATTCTGGGGTTCCAAGGTGGGAACAAACCGACACGGTCTCCGCGCACGTGGGACTCACAGCCCGTGGAGGGGGACAGAGGGGACTCCGGCAGTCATAGTAAAAGACACAGATACTCTGATGCCGGGTGTGAGGATGGGGGTGCGTTGGGGGCACTCTGCTGAGCTTTGTTGCTGACCGGTGACTTTGCACCTCAGGCCAGAATACTCACACTTCTTATTTATCCGAAGGTCCCTTTGTGGAAGGGATTTCTGGCATATATGACTGCAGAGCACCTGTTGGGGGGGGGTGGTTCAGGATCTCTGTTCACTTGCCTTTCAGCCTATCTCCCCCAGCCCCCAGGGGCCTCGGCACCCTGGGGAGCGCTGCTCTGAGCACTGGGCGGCTGGACGGTCTTGCAGCAGGTAGTGAGAGGTTGGAAGTGCTGTAGCAGCAAGGTGCACGTGGCTCTGAGCCCGACGCTGCTGAGAGGACAGGCGGGGGTGGGGAGTGCAGAGCCCTGCAGGTGAAGCAGCCGGGGCCAAGTGTGCGGTCCGAGCTGGCTGATGAGATAGCGTTCTGCTGGGGCCCCTGGCTGCCTGTGGGCTCGGGCGGCTCTAAGCACAGACTCTGGCCCTTCTTCAGAGAGCAGGCCGCCTCAGGCACAGAGCTGAGCTCCTTAAAGAGCCTCCCAGGGGAGGACCTTCTGTCCGGACGAGGCGGCAGGTCGGCCAGGGCGGCCAACGGCTCTGGGGCGGTATTTGTTTTCTCCCGCTGCTTTAACAGATTATAACAGACTTAGGGGCTTAAAACGACATGCATTTATCATTTTACAGTTCTGTGAGTCTGAAGCTGACAGGGTCTCACTGGGTTAACATCAAGGTGTCGGCAGGGTGATGTGCCATCTGGAGGCTCGAGGGAAGAATCTGTTTTCTTGCCCTGGCCAGCTTCTAGAGGCCGCCTGCGTTTGTTGGCTGGTGGCCCCTTCCTCGGTCATCAAAGCCAGCGACACTGCATTTCTCTGGCTCTCCTTGCACGGACGCTTGTCTCTGACCACAGCTGGGAAATGTTCCCTGCTTTTAAGGACTCACAGGATTAGATTGGGCCCACCCAGGCAATCCCTGATCATCTCCCCATTTCTGGATGCTTAAACGTAATCATGCCTGCAGAAGCCCCTTTTTGTTATGTAAACCATGTGATGGTAGGTTCTGGGGGTTAGGACATGGGCATTTTGGAGGGGGCCTGAAGATGCCCTTCCTTCCCCCAAGACTCAGGGATCTCCACAGCCAGAAACAAGAAAGCATGGGACTTTTCTTTGGCTTCTAGGGTAGGAAGTCCCCGCTCAGACCCACAACTCTGGAAACTCCTCAACCAGAAGTGGTGTGGAGGACCCCTCCTCAGAAGGCTGCCTTACCCTACCTCACCTGCCTCCTTTTCCACGCCTGCACCCCATTACCTGCAGTTCCCCAAACGTGCCAGGTTCTCCTTGCTTCTGCACTTTGCACGTTTTCTCTGCCTGCAGCCGCCTCCTCCTTCCACCTTATTCTCACCCCACACTGGTGCAAAGTGCTTGCCCCTGGCTAACCTCTCCCCCCCAACCCCCCACCAAAAGCTGCTCTGCCTGCTTGCCTTCTTGCCTCTACTGCTGGCTGGGTCGGGCAGCTCCCACGCCTCCTGCCTGAGTTGTCAAGGCCCACGCTTGTGTCCTCCCCCTCCTGTGAGTTCTGAAGGTGGACCAGGACCCTTGCATCTCTGAGGCCAGTGTGCACCTGCCCTGAGCTTGTGACTGATGGGCTTTGGGAAATACATGAATTAAAGAATGAATCAGCTGAGGGAGTAGAGGGCCTTGGAATGAGGCTGGCATGTCAGGAATGATGATGGGGGTGGCTGGGTCCCCCCAGCTGTCCAGGATGGGGGCCATGGCTGGTTCATGTGTGTGCATGCATAGGTGGGGCTGCAGGAGAGATGGGGCTGGGAGGTCTCTGGGGGGTCTGGGTCCCAGTGGCCTCAGTCAAGTGGTAGGGATGCTGAGGGGCTCTGGGCAACTTGGACATGGCCTCACCCGCAGGGGTCAGGTGCAGACATCCTGACTATGAGGACTGCCCATTCTTGGCTTGTCCTACACCCAAGGTGGGTTTTTCTTCAGGCTTTTGCTGTAGTGTATCTGAGCTTGGGGCTGGGTGTGTGTGAGGAGCAGCAGGGGACAGTGGCTTCTGAGCTCCTGGGCTGGAAGCCCCTTTCTGCGATGGGGAAAAGGCACAGATGCTTCATGGTCCATCTTCCCCTGTCCTACCTCTAGCTGTTGACAGACTCCTGCTGACCTCTGGAGACTTCCTTCTCCAGGAAGGCCCTCAGGGGCGGATGATGACCTTCTCTATGTGTCCACACCCAGGGAGACATTGCTGCGGGGTGATGGAGGTTCCTCGAATGCAGACAATGGACTGGGGAGCACCACCCGGTCTGAGGGGCCTTCCTAGCCGTGCTGCGTGGAGCCCCAAGGGAGCCTGAGTCATTGGAAAAACCGGTAACGCGGAGCCTGTCTTCACTTAAAATCTTGGTATTTTATTCATCGTGGACTTTTGCTTTAATTTTGATTTTAAAAAATATTGCATGGAAATAGTTATAGTCTTGATGACTGGGTTTTTTTGGTGCTTCCTTACATTTGTGTCCTTTACGTTTTGTGCCTTGCTCGCCTCCCTCCGGTCCTGGCCCTGCTTCCAGGAGAAGGCCCCGGGATTCTTCATCCTCACAGGAACTCACTCTGGCGTCTGGTCCTCTCACCTGAGGAAGGAGAAGGACAATGTTCACTGGGTGCCCAGGACGGGGGTGGGGTGGGGACAGGACCACCTTGGTTTCTCTTAGGATCTGTCAAGGCCACTGCAGGCCCGAGTGGCTGAGGAGACCCCTGATGGTAGGGGGTGCTCCTGGCATGGAGCGAATCCTTCCCCTCCTCCTGGGGCTGGAGGCCCAGGTGCATGGGCTTTGAAGGCTGAGGGTGGGAGAGGGGGCTCTCAGAGGCTGGGCTGGGACCCGAGCAGCCAGCCCCGGCAACTGCGGGGGTATCTTGGTCTCAGTGGATCTGGGCTGTGTCGGCTGACTGATGGCAAGCCTCGTTGGCAGGGCCTGGGCTTCCAGGACTGATGCTCAGCACACTGTCAGCTCTCAGCAAATAATAAATAAAAATAATATCTCCAGCATGTTCGTGGAGCCAGAGGAGGGAGAGAACTCAGAAAACATGTGTTCCACCTCACGGCGGGGACCAGGAAGCTGAAATCTGTTCAGCACCTTTCTTGGGACGGGATCTGGAGGGGCCATCCCTCTGCTCCGCAGCTTGGTGCACTGGGAACCAGGACTCAGGGAGACTTGTCTGGGGGTTGCCCTCAAGGGTAATTCTTTTTTTTTTAAAAGCTCAAACTACCCTCAGATGTCTTCTGGCATTTGGGGATGATCAGCCTTGGGTTTACACCCTGAATCTAACCCTTCAGACAAGCCACGTAGCTTCTGAGGGCCTCCCTGGCTGTCTCAGGTATAAAATGGGACGCTCACAGGAACCATGAGGCTGGGCTAAATGAGAGCGGCTGCAGGGCCCAGGCACAGGGCTGGTAAAGGCCAGTGCTGCTGGCGCTGGAGCTCCGTCGGCCAGGTCTCTGGTCCTTAGCTTGAGGCCGAGTTTGGTCCTGCATGGGGGAAGCCATGAGGGGCAGGACTGGCTGGGTGGCCGGCACTAGCCCTGGGTCTGGGGAAGGATTCCGTAGAGCCCCCATGTGTGGCAAGTCGCCCCCAGTGTGCTAACACCTGTTGCCGTTTGTTGACTGACTCTGGGACCCGGGAGCTTTCACAGAGCAGAGAATACAGGTTGTGTACTTTGTGTGGGGACTCAGTGGTGTGGGCGAAGCCCCCTTGGCTGACCCCGCATGTGGGGCTTAGTGCTGACGTCTTGGGTTGTGGCTCCCTGGGATGTGGGAGAGCTGATGGGGGCGGGGATGGCAGGGCCACCTGCCACCCGGCCGCCGTCCCCCGTGACCCCATCTCTCCCTGGCCTGCCTGCTCATGAGCTGGGTCCGGGCTGGAGACCCACTGCAGGGGCATGGGGAGGTGACGTGCTGCTCTCTGTTGCTAGGCCCAGACTCCCCACCCACTCAGGCCTCTGGGGGAGGTCCCCATGCCGCAGCCCCGAGTCTGCCCTTGTGGCTGGAGCTCCCAGCCTCCTTCCTTCCAGAGCCTTTGTGGGTCCCCTTCTCCCACTTTTCTCCCAGGAAGGCCACTGTCCTATTTACCCTGAGCTGCCTGCCTTCTGCCCTGAGGTGGGGGCTCTCCTGGGTGGGCCAGGGAGGCCTCTTCTCCGTCCCTTTGGCCTGGCTCAGCCTGGAGCCACAGGGGATGGGCCACTTGTCAGATGTTGTCGTTTAATTTTCCTCGCTCCGACTCTGCTTGTTCCAACACCCTGCAATGACACGGGTGTTAACCGAGCACCAGGGACTATAATTACCAGGGTTGAGAGACAAGAATCTCCTGGTGGCGGAGCAGCTGCAGGCAGGAGCCCCGCCTGGTCTGTCCCCAGAGGGGAGCCGCTCTGACTCGTGTCTGAAGAGCCGCAGGGTTCATGCCCCTCACCTACCTTCACGTTTCTCTGACGGTGGCCCCACGGGGACTTCTCCCCGCAGAGGGCCCCGCGTACCTCTCTCTCGGTGCGGCAGCTATGTGGCCAGTGTTCAGCTGGAGTGCGGCTGGGCGTCATTGTGAGGCTCTGGGCTGGACAGGCACCCTGTGTGGTCTTGCTGGCTGCCTGGGGCTGCCGAGCTGGGAAGGGGCAGCTTGTGACCACAGGGGTGCTGCGGAGGTCGTGGCGAGCCCCAGCCAGGGAGCAGGACTTTTCTTAGGGTGAAGGCAGTGTTTGTCAATCAGTTCCTGAATTCTGCCGACAGACAGACAGACCGGACTCAGCAGCAGGGGTTCTGGCTAGAGTGGGAGTCAGCTTTTCCCATGAGATGATTGTGTGATGAATGGTCCATGAAGGCTGCCTCCAAATGCCCTAATGGACGTTTAGTGTCTCGATTAGGTGGGGGGACAGCATGTCCACTTGGGGGTGGGTGCCTCATTGTAAGAGGTGTGGGTGGCCTGGAACCATGAGGATGATTGTGGAGCTGGGGATGGCCTGGGAAGGGATGCTTATCTTTGTCTAGGTGTGTGAAGGGCATGTGTGATGAGGAGGCAGCGGACAACAGGTTTTGTCTGGATTGTCATGGCTGCTGATACTCAGAGGACCCAGAATGGACAGGATTGGGTTGCCGGGGGCTGAGTCCCCAGTGGTCAGGGTCTCCGGGGGGCAGAGCTGGGGTAGTTGTTGTTGACATATGGAGAGGACAGTTCTTTCCTGGGGAGGGGCTCAGGCTACGTCTGTGTGCCTGGGCATGGGATCTCGAGCCCTGAGGCTACTCTTGGCTCTGCCACAAATGGGTACCCCCACTCTGGGTGAGTCCCTTCCCTTCACTGTGCCTCTGGTCTTGCTTCCTGGGACAGAGTGTAAGGCCCAGGTTCCTTCTGATTTTGTCCTGTGGGTGGTATAAAAGGGATATGGGGAGTGGGGTGCCGATAGGGGCTCTGGGAACTGTCTATGGGCACAGGGTGCTGTGGGGCCCATGGAGGTCAGTATTTGTGGATGGAACACTTTCTCGTAGGACTTCAGGCTCCCCAGTAGACTTTGGGACCCTCCAGCCTTGGAGATGTGATGTACTAGTGCGAGTTCCATCAGTGCAGGGCCAATGCTGGGATCAAGGACTGTGAAAGCCCTCTGAGGCTGGAGGGCTAGGGGAGGGGTAGGCCCTTGTCAGGTCTTCTCCTGGCCTAGCTCCCATGAGCACTGGCGCAGACCATATGCACAGTAAGCTCTTTCTCGGCCGGCACATCCAGTGGGCTCTGCTAATGGCACAGTCTGGGAGCTGATGGGTGAGCCTAATTTGTGGGAGCCAAAGATGGGCTCATCCGGGGTCCCCCTGGCCTTCTGGGCTTGCTCTGGGGCAAGGGGATGAGGTCTGGGGGGAAGGAGAAGCTGGAGCTCATAGGGAGCATCAAAGGGCTGGTGCGAGGTTTATTGGGACCTTTACTACCCTAGTTTTCATTATTTACACCCTGTTGATTCTAGGAGCTCCCGTTAAACGTGTAATAAATATAAAAATATTTTACAGGCCAGTGAAAATTCCACAGCAAAAATAACTCTATAAAGAGGGATTTCGCCCCGCTCTGCCCGCTGCCGAGTTCTGTGTGGCATTGCTCTGAGCTTGTTGGCTGGCAGCGGGGCAATGAGGTGGCTGGGTTCCCGGGTCATGGGGGGCGTGGGCCGGGTGTTTAATTAGCCCCTTTACCAGCCTGTGAATGAAGTGGCTGCTCCCAGGCCAGGCCTGCCAGCTCTTGCAGGTGGTGGTGGGGTAAGCCGCTCAAGTGCAGCCAGTGGAGGCCTGGGCTGTGAAAGCAGGGGGAGCCTGGGAGGTGGGGAAGGAAGGAAGAGAGCCACTTAAAACTGCCTTCCTGGCATTGCCCTGCTCTCCTGGACAGCTTGAGGTGTGGCCTGCGGCCGGAGAGGGGGTAGGCAGAAAGGGCGGGCCTGAGGAGACAGGGTAGAGCAGGGATTTGGAGTCTGGGTTCTGTGTCCCATTGCCTGGTTCCAATCCCACCTCTACCACATAGTAGCTGTGTGATCTTTGACAGATGACTTAACGTCTCTGTGCCTCGGATTCTTCCTTTGTAGAATCCGGTCTCACTGGATCGTTGCGAAGCACGTGCCTGGCCCACAGGAACGACTCAGTAATGATTATCTTGTACTCCATAATTATAATCATTTTTAATAAAAAGCAAGGCATTCACAGTTCCAGGCTTGTCAAAGTAGGTGTAGAGTGAAGGATTCCTGCCACTTCTGTGAGACCCGGACTGTGCAGTTCAGCAGCCACTAGTCACATGATGGCTGCTGAGTGCTGGAAACATAGCTAGTCCAAACCGAGGTGTGCCGTGAGCATACCCAGGATTTCAAAAGTTTCGTATGAAACAAAGTTTCTAAAATATCTCATTAATAACTTTTTTAAAAAGATTTTTTAACTTTTTTATCTGAGAGAGATAGTGAGAGCGAGAGAGCAAGCAGGAGCAGGGGGCCGGGGGAGGAACAGAGGGAGGGGGAGAGGCAGGTTCCCTGCTGAGCAGGAAGCCTGACACAGCTAGGTCCCGGAATCCCAGGATCCTGGGATCCCAAAAGGAGACGCCTAACCGACTGAGCCACCCAGACACCCCTCATTAATAACTTTTTCATATTGATTACATGTTGAAATGATAGTCTCTATTACCTAGGATTAAATAAAATATATTGTTATATTTAATTTCACGTTTCTTTTTACTTGTTTCTTTCTTTTTTTTAATGTGGCTATTAGGAAATTTAAAGTTCAGTACGTGGCTCTCATTGATGGCTCATGTTGTAGACCAGCCAGACAGCTCTGCCCTCCTCTGGAAAGGACAGGCCAGAAGCCCTTGTACTCTCCTGTCCTGGCCGGTCCAGCCACCCGTGTTACAGTTACTGTGCCTCAACTGCAGTTGCTGTGCCTCAACTGCAGGCACTTGCCTCCTTGGATCCCAGAGACGTGGGGAAGAGTTGACATTCCTTCTTCCCTCTTTTGATTGTAGGGAAGATCCCATCCTGGGAGTTAACGATAAGCGTGTGCTTGCAGGTTTGTTAAATGAGGTCTGCGGCCACTGATGGACGAGTTAGGGACATGTAGCTTCCGGGTGGGTACAGCAGGTGGCTCATCTGGCCCAATGAAGCAGACTGGTGCTGCCTCTCTGAGGTGAGGTGAGAAGGCCCCCCCCCCGCTCCCCCCACCTCCGCTGTGTGACTCGCAGTAAGTCACTTGACCTCTCTGAGCCTTGTCTTCCGACTCTGTAAAATGAGAAAAATAATATTGCCTGCCTTCCAGGGGTACTTAAATGCAATGCTGTGTCCCGACACAGTGGGCACTGAAAAAATAAATAATCATAGCTCAGTGATGATGCCGATAAGGTTAGCGGTTTGGTGAGGACCGTCGAGCATGGGCACACTCCACTTTTCAAAAGTAGTCTTCAGAGTGAAAACAGATTAGAATTTTCCTTGAACTCATTTTGGAAATGTATCTTGTGTTTGCTCTTTTCCCGCCGGGTGGAGGGCGCACACGGTCCAGAATCATCCTTGGGTAGCTGACCAGTGGGCCTGAGGGTTGCTTCTGAGTGTGACTGTGGCCTTGCTGTGCCTCCTGGTGCCTGCTGGGCATTGGCTGTGAACACCCTGGGAGGTGCTCACTCTCCCCACTTCTCCAGTCTCTCTGCGGCGCTCCTGAGCCCATTCTCTACTGCCTGAAGAGGGAGGGTGGGCTTTGAAAATGCCCCCTGGTCAGGACTGGATAGGTCTCCCCCTCCCAGTGCTGCTCAGGGGGCCTCCGTTGGCATCCAGGCCAACGATGGCTGCAGAGGAGTGGCCCCGGTCAGGGAGCTGGCCTGATGGGTCTCAAGGCATTTGTCACTTGTCACCTCCTTTGGTATGACCTATGGTCCTTGGGGAGGGGATCAAGAGTGGGGAAACTCAGGACTCTTCCTTTCAGGACAGCTTGCTTCCTGGGGGAGTAGGGACTCAGGAATCTGCTTGGATGCTTCCCCAACCTGGATGACCCCACCTTGGGAGGAGGGTCCACCTCCTCCCCGAGAACCTGGTCCTTTCTGTTGGAGTCCTCCAGACCCTTGGACCTATTCCTGTGTGCAGGTGGACAATTTTCAGACTCCTACAGGGGATTGGGTTTCTTCCCTGCTTTCTTTGACTTCCCTGTCTCTGACTATCCTAACTCTCCAAGGAGCCCCGAGAGGGGGCTGGTTAGTGGAGACTGGGAATGGAGCGGCAGACGGTGGAGGCAGCATCTTCCTCCTGCCTGACAGTGGGGCTACAGCCCCAGTCCCAGGTTTGCAGAGGAGAGAGGACGGCAGCGGCAGCGTGCCAGCCTGCCTCTGGCCGCCGCCTGAGACCCGGCACCGGCCCTTTGGTGTTGGTGGTGGGGAGGCACCCGGGGCTGGATGTGAGCCAGGCTGAGTGCCCCCGGGTTTAGACACTATTTTTCCTTGTACATCCTCAACCCCAAGAGGCAGGTGCTAGTGTGATTCCTATTGTAGAGATGAGAACCCCGAGGCAGGAGAGTTTAGCAAGGAAGTAGTGGAACTAGAGTTTGAAGCCTTGGTGGTCTGAGCCCGGACCAGGCTCCTGCCCCGGGCCACTCTGCCAGCTCCCAGGCTGCTGGGGGCTACCTCATGCCTAGCAGAGCAGCGTGAGGGCTGCTGTCCTGGGCGCTCTGCCCTCCCTACATGGGGCCAGGCCACCCACCATCTCTACTCCCCTGATGCTCTACCCCTTCCTTGCCACACAGGAAAACTAATTGGGAAGCCAGTGATGAAAGGGATGTTGCTATAGGAGCTTTCTTAAATCTGCTCCAAATCTGTAGAAGTTGTTCCCCAATTTTGGTCCTTCGTCTTAGCCACAGATTAGAGACACACATGTGAACATCAGAACCCTGCTAATGAGAAGGAGCCCCAGGGTGAGAGCCACATGTGTGTTTTGAGCAGTGTGATACACACTTCACGGTAATGCCTCCTCCTTTGAAGTGGGGTTACAGCAGGGGCCATTTCACAGATGGGGACACTGAGGCCCTGCGGCAGTTACTTAACTGCTCATGTTACAATGGCTGAAATGCTGTGCTGCCATACTCTCCAGGGAATGGAGCGAATTTGGTGGTTGTGGTGCTCTCTTAGCTCTTGGAATGGTCTGTACCACAGGCAAGGGGTCGCCAGCCCAGAGCTCCCCTCTCTGCTGGATTGTCTGCCGGAAGGGCCAACTCTGGGGACCCTGGTTTCTGGGGCAATGAGAAGGCTGGTTTCGTGGCCCTGGCAAGTCTCTGCCCCAAGCATGTGCCCACCACAGCCTGAGGGGGTCTGACGGGAGGTGCCACCCGGCCCCGACCACAGTGACAGACAGCACAGATGGAATGTGGGGACCTCAGCAGGGCTGGGAATGTGGAGAGCATCTCGAGGCTGCTGAGTTGGCATGCACATCAAAGGCGGTGTGGACGAGGGCTTCAAGCAGGGCTTAGGGGCTGAGGGGTGTAGTCCCCTCAACACGGGGGTTCTCCTTGTTCCAGGGACCCTGCTGCTGGTCTGGGGCCCCTGGCTCAAATCTATGGTCCAGGCTCCATTGCTGCCTATCCTTTAGGCTGGCGGGTGGCAGGCCTACCACATTTGTGGGTGAGGCAGGGTTGGACACATGTCTGACCCTGCGTCTTCCTGTCCTCCTGGCCCCTGCTTCTTCATGGTCAGGCAGGGGCAGGGGTAGGAGACTTCCCTTTGGTAGACCATTCCTTGACTGGTCTGGCCTACTTTGCTTCCTCCCCTCTACAAATGCATACTGGACCCTCCCCCCCCCCCATCTTGGTATGAGAGATTGTGCTTCTCTTGCTGCTCTAAGTCTCAGCCCTGAGTCCCTAGCTAGGCCAGACCCTGGGCGGGTGGCATACCTGTATTTCCCTCTAGGCACACGGGCTGGGATTGGGGGCCATTCTAGAGACTGGGGTGACATCGCTCAAACAGGATCCTCCATCCACAGTGACGGAAGCCTTTGGCCGCTCCTCTACCCCGGAGCACACTCTCCAGCTGGGGGGCCTCAGGTGAGGAGGAATTTAGGCTGCCCTGGGTTTCCCTGAGGCTCACTGTCCACCACTCGGCCACAGCATTTTCCAGATGTGGTTTGGGAGGGCCAAACCCCCCCAAGACAGGGAGCTGGAGGGTGGGGGTGATCAGCTCATGGTAAGAGCTATACCCATCAGGTTGTGTCCCCACAGGGACCTGCTGATCCCACTGGGGCTCCACCTCTCCCATCAGAGTCAGTGGCTTATTCTGCCCTTGTGACTTGGCCTTGGCTGCAGAGAGATGGCAATGTGAAGTAGTTGGCCATCTTTTGAGGTCATGGACACCAAACAAGAAGTCCTGAACTGGGAAAGAGGGCTGTAGGTGCTGGGCCATTCAACAGCCTGGCTTCTGCGCTAGAAGTCCATATAGTCACGAGGTATTGTGGAAGGAGACTCAGAATTTCACACAGATCATGGCTGCTGAACACCTGTCCCTCTTTTCTTCCTCCTGGGGCCACACTCTGCTCTGGCTTCTCTGCTTTTGGGATACAGACTCAGGCTTCTTGGCCTGTGGCAGGCAGTGCTTAATCTCTCCTTTGTGTCATCACACGCTGGGGTGAGAGTTCATGGGAGAAGAGAGTACCCAGGCTATGTAATTAAGTCGCACACTTGGCACAGAAACCTGACTTTAATGCATGTATCCCATTTGTTGGCTTTTCTAGGCCATTGTCCCCAGCCCGAGCCCATGGCCTAATTACAGGTGTGGGCTCTGGGGCGGTCCAGTGGCCCGGCTGGCTGCGTTGAGTTGTACCTGCTCGTGGCCTCCGTGGTGGCTGTGCTGTGGACTGGGCAGGCCAGAGGTCTAGAGACTGCCCTGCGGAGGGGCCTGGCAGCCCAGGGCAAGGGGCCCCTCACTGGGGGAGAGGTCTGAATTCTCCCATGCGCTGCTGGTTGGCCTGGCCTGTGGGGAGGGCTGCAGCAGCCCATGGAGGAGAGGGAAGGATAGAGCAGGGGATGGAGCTCCTGCCTGGGCTCTCTGGGGGACGTGAGGAAGTGCATTCTGGAGATGTGGGCTCTCTGTGAACCACGGTGTGGTTCCCAGAAGTGGCTGAGAAGCTCTTGGCGTCTAATGCATCTGATGACCTTCTGTTTGGGGCTTTGTGTTCTGGTCCTTGGGCTGTGGCGGGCACTCCGTTCCTCCCCAGAGGCAGATGCTAAACAGCGTATCACAGAGGAAGAGCCCACCCAGCCCTTGTCATGGTGAATTATAGGAGTTGATGTGAATCCCAGCTGTCCAGATGGGTATAGGTGAACTGTCCACACACACATCTGGGGGCATCCCCGGAACCAAGAGGGCACACGGAGCACCGGAAGAACTCCCCTCGCTCCCAGATTTGGTTTGGGATGAATATGTTCATCGTGACTTATATTAACTCTATATGCCCTACTGTTTGACTTACCTTTGATTTTAGAATAGATTTGAGGAATGGCTGGCCTGATGCTCAAGTCTGTGACAAAAAAGTGCCCATAAAAATTTGAATGGATTTTTTTTTTCTCCCGAAGCTTCGCCTCCCTCCCCCACAGCAAACAAGAGGTTTCCAGGGTTGTTTCTGTTAGTCCCCACATGCTCCTGGAGTGGAGGAAATGCTACTTGGGAGGTCACTGACAGTGCCTCTGATGGCCTTCCCATCCCTGCCCCCCGAAAAGTACTGGAATGTTAAGAGCTGATGTGACTGAGAGCCAGATTGTGCGAGGATCTCCTAGACCCTTGATGTTCATTATTTTACTCTTCAGAGAACCTCTTGGGCTATGCGCTATTAGGAAATTTATTTGTGGGTGAGGAGGCCGAGGCGCAGAGAGGGTAAGTGACTCCCTCAGATCACACAGTGAGGAGATGATGGTCTGGGATTGGGAGCTGGGCTGTCAGTTGTCACTCTCTGCAAGGAAGGGCTGACCTACATCCTCCCATGGCTTCTCCTGGTTATCTGAGCTACACAGGGAGTGGCTTGGGGCCATACTCTGGCCGTGTCTGCTCGGATGGCTTTGGTGGCCCCACTGTCAAAGGCCCAAGTGGACTCTTCTAGGTCTCTATCGCCTACCCTGCGATCCACCTGATGACCAGGTCTAGCTCTCCCGCTCCAACCTCTGGCTCCCTGTCTCTTGTAAAATCACGCACAGTAGGTTACCTAGGTCACCTAGTCTGAGAAAGGCTTCAGAGCGGAAACTAACACTGTTTTAAAAATATGAATCCCGGGGCACCTGGGTGGCTTAGTGGTTAAGCGTCTGCCTTTGGCTCGGGTCATGATTTCAGGGTCCTGGGATCATGCCTCAAATTGGGCTCTCTGCTTAGCGGGGAGCCTGCTCCCCCCCACCCCCACCTCTGTCTGCCTCTCTGCCTACTTGTGATCTCTGTCAAATAAGTAAATAAAATCTTTTAAAAAATATGAATCCCAAACCCCAATGGAGCCAAACGCAGTTGGCCCTGCACCGCGGGGCAGGTGTGCCTGTGTAGGGGGAAGCCGGCACTCCATGCCAGGTGACGTGTTGCCAGGGTACATGTGTGTCAGAGAGAAGCCATCACAAGCATGGGGCAGGCCCCACCAGGGAGCCCTGGGAGCTCTGCGCCCCACATCCATGGATGCCTCAGCGGGAGCAGGCAGGCTCTGCCCGAGTTCTGTGGTCTGGGTCGGAACCCCGGGGTCCTGGATCCAAGACGAGGGTCTTATTCAGTCCATCTGCTCCCCTGGACCCAGCCCAGAGCTGCCTTGGGCCTCCGTACACACTTGTTTCTAGATGTTTATTTTGGGGTTTAATGAAAAATAAACTGGATAATTCCTGCACCTGTACAGAGGTCAAGTTTTCAGCACCCTTGGGTGGGCAGGTCTCCTTCATCTCACCACAGTTCACTGAGATGTCCCTGCCCACCTCACCAGCTCACGCCGCTCCCCTGGTCTCTGCCTTTGCACTTGCTATTCCCTCTGCCCAGATTGCCCTTCCTTCCCCTACTCCTTGCGCCTGGCTTGGCTAACACCTGCCTGGCCTCCCGGGGCTTGCACGGGATGTCTCTTCTTCTAGGGCTGTTCTCTGATCCACACTAAGTTGGGCAGGGGCCCTCCCCCGGGCTTCCCAGGAATCAGTGATCACTGTGCAAAGCAAGCAGTGGGGCAGTTCCGTCTCCCTTGGTGACAAGGACAGTCTTTTCTTCCCTGCTGGATCCCCAGCATGTCAGAGGATCATAATAATGAGTGGCTGTGACAGTAATACCCGATACCAAGCACTTCGGGAATGCCAGCTCTGTGCCAGGCTCCGTTGTTGGCATTTGACAGGTGTTTACCCATCGACTTCTCACATCAGCTCTGGGAGGCAGGTCCTCTTCTCTCTACTTGGCCCATGAGCACACGGATACAGCCGTCTACTTGACTCACAGTTACAGAACTAGTGAGGACAGGAGCTGGGGTCCCAACCCAGGCAGCCTGCTGTGGGGACTACTCTTTTTTTTTTAGATTTTATTTATTTATTTATTTGAGAGTGAGAGCGAGAGAGAGAGCACAGCAGCGGGGAGAAGGAGAAGCAGACTCCCCTTTGAACGGGAGCCCGATGCAGGGCTCGATCCCAGGACCTTGGGATCATGACGTGAGCTGAAGGCAGGTACCTGACCGACTGAGCCACCCAGGTGCCCTGTGTGGGGACTACTCTTCAGCTATGTGCTGGGGTACCTCCTATGGGTAGCATTGGTGGTGTTTGATCACTATCTTGTCACTCCACAATGTCATTTTTGTCCTCCTCTCCAGATAAAGGCTGAGAGGACAGGGAGGAGGGGCATGGCTAAAGTTATGTGCTGGCGGTGAGCCGCAGGGCGACCACAGCCCACACTATGCCATGAGTCCCTTGAGGACAGGGAGGTGGACCGCTTTGTCCTTCTGTGTTTCATCAGCTTCTGGCTTGGAGCCTGGGGCAGAGAAGGTGTTCATCTTTATCAGGGACATCCCGTGAGTCTTCTGTCGCCGATGAGTGACACCCCCAATCCCAGTCCTGGGATGTGGGCCTCCCAAGCGGGACCCCCGCTGAATCAGTATTTGGGTTGATGGCTGTCAGATGGCTATGGCCTGGCAGGCAGGGTTTGGGGGGCCCAGGTCAAGGGAGGACCCACACTCCTGCTTCTGGTCTTGTGGGGCTTTCCTTCCACCCGGCCGAGTTCACTCTTGTCCTCACTCTTGTCCGGGACAGTGTGGTCGGGGAGCACTCCCCACTCTACCCCCCTGCTGCAGGAATCTTGGATGGAAACTCCCATAGAGTCCCCCTCGGCGGGAATGGAGGTGCCTGTCTTGGAAGGTGAGGTTTGGTTTCCCATGAGCTCCTCGTGGGCCTGGAGTCCCCTCCTGCCCCTTGTGAGCAAACATGGGCACCAGAGGGAGAAGCGGTGGCCTTGCTTTTCGTTGGGCACACCTGGCTCAGACCTCTCCCGAGATGGGAGTGCCTCCGTCAGTCCTTCCTCCCTGCATAGCAGCACGAATTGGTTCAGACCTTCTCATTGGGGCTCTGACAGCTGTGTCAGCTTCTGGCCTCACTCAGAGGCAAAAGGCACGTCAAAGATGAGGTTTAAACCAGCTGCCTTCCTGCCTGTCAAGTCCTGCTGCCCGGGCCCCAGATGCGAATCTGTTCTGCCTGCCTTGGCACCAGGGTCCAAAGCCCAGCTCGTCAGAGGTTTCTTGGTAGCCTCTAGATACAGAATAACCTCCTGGGTCTCGTACCCTTTTCTTCAGAGAAGTCCAGAGCCCTCTTTAAATAGGCGTGGAGAAATTAAGTGTCACAATGACCACAGCTAGCTAGCCTTTCTTCATCATTTGTGTTGAGGTCAGCAGCAAGCCAGAAAAAGGGCAGAGCCAAGGTTGTTCTTGCTGGTCCTCGAGCCTAGAATTGAGACATCTCTAATTAGGCTGTTCAGTAAAATTATTCTTGATAATTCTCTTTTGTACTAATAAGTCACGTCACCTGCTGAGAAGTCAAGCTTTACTCACCTTTGGCTGATTACTACAATAATAATTAGAGGTATCTCGTCTTCTTTGTAAACTAGCAGCACAATGGCTGTTAAATAAAAAAGGGAGCTATAATTTATTTTAAGATTCAGGGATTTTGTATGTGCAAGTAGGCAGCAATTATGGAACAAATACTATAATTATAATCACTTTGGAGAAGGGAGCGAGGTGGTAACTGGCTGAGATGTGTTTTCTGGATAGAAAACACATTATCTCAGTTCTGAGCAAACTCTGCTAGCCCTCCTGTCCCTGGATTCTTGGGAGCTGAATCAGAGAATAAATAAAAACTTGGAAAAGCTCCATCTCCACCTGATTTGCCCAGGGAGTGATAGCGCTGACCCTTTGCAGATGAGCAGGGATGTTCTTTCAAATGTCAAGCGGGTGAGGGGCTCAGGCTGAAAGACACTCTTCCTTGTGGCTCCCAAGAGAGGCAGGCGTGAAGCCTGTCCCTGTTCCTGCTGAAACGGCTGGATTCTGTCCCTGAGTGTCTAGAGCTGTCTTGATTTGGAGCCTCCGTTGGGATCTGCCAGACCAGATCTCCTGCTGGTCATACGTGGCCCAGGAGAGCATGGCCCTTCTTTCTTGTCTCCCCTTTTGGAACATGCTCTGGAACCCACAATTAGATCCCACAAAATAACTTCTCTTTATCTGGTGATGTGTTTTTTAAGAGACGGTTTTAACTCTTGGGCACAACTTTCTTGAGGGCATCCCTGAGACATCTCAGGACTTGCTAGATGTTTTGAGACCTCTCTGGATTCTTGGTAGGTGGTCTGATGCTCAAAGTTTTCCCATAGCTGGATGGCAAGGAGTTCAGAAATGTTGAACATAGGCTGACAGCTGACCTCTCTGGGGTAACTCAGAAACAGAAGATAGGACCCCGTGCTGTAATTCAGCGGTTTCTTTTCTCAGCCTAGAACCAACTTCAGGATCATGGGGCCCTTTTAATAGATACAGTGATTGGGGCTACAGTTTACACATTTGAGAAAAATGAGACTCTTGACAAAAGTGTGAAGTTAAAAGGATTTTGCCACCTTGATTAGGAAACAGATCACCAAAAACAAAAACCCCATACTAAAAGCCATAATGGGGGCACCTGGGGGGTTCAGTCAGTTGAGTGTCTGATGCTTGGCTTTGGCTCAGGTCATGATCTCAGGGTTGTGGGATCGGGCCTCGCTTCGGGCTCTAAGCTCACTGGGGAGTTTGCTTGAGATTCTCTGCCTCTCCCCCTGCCTCTCACCCTGCTCTCACATGTGCATTCTCTCTTTCTCTCAAATAGATAAATAAAATCTAAAAAAAAATAGTGAGTGCTGTGAGGTGGAGGATAGGCCTGTTCTGTCTGCTTTGCTCCTTGCCACTCCTCTATCCACTGAAGCAGGGTTTGGATCATACAGATGCTTACTAAGAATGGCTCTCTTCTAGAATAACTGGGCTTGCTTGGGTCTTTTCTGTTCGAACAAGACCTGCAACATGGATGTTCATTTGTGGTTAGGGTCTAAGGTCTGCTGGAATATACTTTGGGGACAGAGAAAAGACCAATGGATCTGTGCTCCCAAGGAGACCGACCCAGCCTCGTTGCTCAGGAACTCACGGAAGCAGCAAGTGTTGATTTTTAAGGGTGTTGATTTAGTCAGAACCGTGTTGCAGATTTTTGTTAACACTTTCCAGTCTGTTTGGGTAGCGTTCACATCACCCAGATTTTGTATGTTAGTCACGTGTGCCTGAATGTGTCTGTACTTATTTCTGTACATAAATAGCAAAGATCAATATACGCTGAGAATTTAAGGCGTAAAGTTTTGTAAGTGTCCTAGTGGGATGTATCCTACCATTTGCTCATCTGAGCTCATGTCAGATACGTAACTCAGTAAATGCACCTCATTTTCAGAGACACAGATGGGGCTTGCCTGGTGCTCATTGTGGTGTAAAAGCAAGGCATCGAATCGTCTCCAGGATCCAGGCTCCGGTGGGTGTGTGCCGCTGAATCCATCTTGTCCCCTGGGATCAGGGCTCTGAGGCTGCAAATGGGTATGTGTGCGTTTTTTCTTTTTTAAGTGGACTTCTAGGAAAGAATTTCTTTTTGAGGGGTAAGTAACTGGCTGGGAGGGCAGCTTACAGCTATTTGGTAGCTGCTGACTGTGGATTATTAGAGTCCCAGGGTCCCTTGAGCTATGGGAACCGAGCGAAAGGGCCCTTTGAGGTTTTGCTCTGGGCTGGCGGGTGTACAAGGATGTCTCAAGCCTGTTGGCTCTCTTCTCTCCAGGGCAGGGCAGTGGTTTCCAAACCCCCAAGCTTTGGTTGCGTTGATCGGTCAAAGTAAACACATCTTCTCCATCCCCGGGGCCCTTTTCCTCTCGCTTTGAATGCTCAGGGCTGTGTCATCATTAGTTCAGCTTTTGTGGACCTGATACATGGGGAAGAAGGTGGCCACAGGCCGGAAGGTGACAGACGCTGCCTGCAGCCCGCGGAGCTCGGGTGGTGTGTACACAGCATGGGTTCGGGCCCAGGTGAGTCAGCGCCAGCCTGGGAAACGCACGGGCGATGATGGATGGCCGTGGCGCTCGGATGCGCCCCTGACACTATTTGCACAAACAGGGAGCTCAAAAGAATGGGGTTTTCATGAGCTTATGTAAGTTAGTTGGCAGTGCGCGGCGCCCCAGCTGTGTGGCATGACGGGACAGAGCTTGCGTTCCTGTTCAGAAACAGGTGACTTTAAGAACCAGTTTGCCTATGTCAGGACTTGAAATTGGTTTACTCTGCCCTTCTGCTGTCGTTAACCCTCCCCCACTCCTCTCTTTGCCTTTCTCTTTGTAAAAACTTTCTTTGCGAAGGGATTCTTACAACTGGGACAGTAGGGCTACTGTTGCTTCCAGAAGCCGCCCAAGGGGTTTGCTTTTCTTTGGGACTCTGACTTCCTTGAAAGATGTGTCGGGGAGGGGACAGCAGGTGTGTGGCTGAGTGCTCGACAAGGTGGCGGGGAGGGGATGGGGATGGGGCTGTGTGTGTGTGTGTGGGGGGGGGTTGGCTGGAAACCCACCTCAGCCCATTCCCGGGGAGCATCTCCAGATTTTTGCCTTGGCTCTGTGAGAGTCAGGCCCGGAGTCGATGAGGAATAGCTTCACGCTCACACGTACTCCACCAGTGCCTGCACGTGGTGGGCCTCTCCTTTGCTCCTTCTGTCAGCCCTATTTCAAGGTAGCCAGAACAGGAGTTCTCACCGCCTGTGAAGATAATAGCGTCAGGATGCCTGGGGGGCTCAGCCACTTGAGCCTCTGACTCTTGATTTCGGCTCAGGTCATGATCTCAGGGTCATGAGATTGAGCCCCACAATGGGGAATCTGCTTTTCTCCCTCTCTCTCTGCCCCTCTCCACTGCTTGTGCTTCTCTCTTTCTCTCTCTCAACTAAACAAATCTTAAGAAAAAAAAAGATAGGGGCACCTGGGTGGCTTAGTCGGTTAAGCGTCTGCCTTCAGCTCAGGTCCTGATCTCTGGGTCCTGGGACTGAGCCCTGAGTTGGGCTCCCTGCTCTGTGGGGAGTCTGCTTCTCCCTCTGCCTCTCCCCCCACCCACTCATGTGCGCACGCACACGTGCTCTCTCTCTCAAATAAATCAATAAAATCTTAAAAAAAAAAAAAGGAATAGCATCAGAGAGGGGATGTGGCCCTTGTAAAGGTCCCCAACATGCCAGACCAGGGCTAGCCTGCACTCCTGATACAGTGCCATGCTCTGCTGCCATGGTCCCAGCCTGGGATTAGCTCCCTAGCCTTCTGGCCTCCTTCAGGCTCAAGGGGGCAGGAAGATAGGGATTCTTGAGATGGGGAACATGTATTTCGAGACCGCATCCAAATGTGGGCACCACCCATTGTCAAACCTGGGGCACCATTCGTTCCCTTGGTCCTGGGGGACATGCTGGTAGTGTCAGGTCTCATTTCATTGGTGATGATCTTTTCTTCACTACTGAGATTATGGAAACCATCAGTTTTATACAGAGGCAAGCTTCTCATGCAAGACTTTGCTCTAGCGTTAGCATTTATAAGAGAGAAGTTTTTTTCATTATTGAAAAGAAGTACGTGATTACTATAGAAAGATAATAAAAGGAAAATAATTTAATAATAGCACCATCTGGATACAAAACCCAAAGTGGGATCATGTTGACTATACAACATTTCTGTGACCGAGATGTTGCTCTTGCTGTGTTGGCCATGCGTGTGGGTCTTGGTGGACATTCCTGACCATCTTCCCAGGGTCTGCACTCCTGCTTGCATTGGTTGGAACCATACTTTGTGGATGGATATATAAGATGCTTCTTCTTTTCTTCTCCCTCCATGTGGGCGAACATCCTCATCACTGGATCTCTGCTCACATTTATTATTCAGGAAATATTGGTGGAGAGCAAGGCAGGTTAAATTCTTAGAAGTGGATTTTCTGGCTTAAATCATGTGGGTGCTTTTAAAGTAGTTACCACATTCATGGTGAACGTTTAAAGAGTGCAGGAGGGAATATAGCAAACACTTGAAGCCCATCAACCTCTGCTCTCCGAAATAACCTCCGTGAATATTCTAAGCCGAAGGCAGAGGCTTTAACCCACTGAGCCACCCAGGCGCCCCTACCTCCGTGAATATTCTTAAGGATCCTTCCAGAAGTTATGTGTGCGTGTGTGTGCGTGAGTTTTTAATATAATTGATTGGTAACTTTTTTTTTAAGATTTTATTTATTTATTTGAGAGAGAGAGCAAGAGAAAGCATGCATGGAGGAGAGGGGCAGAGAGAGAGAGGGGGAAGCAGACTCCCCACTGAGCAGGGAGCCTGATGAGGGGCTCAATGCCGGGACCTGAGCCAAAGGCAGATGCTTAGTTGACTGAACCCTCTGGGGGCACCCCTGATTCGGAACTTTCATAACAGCGTGAAAAGTGATTGTTCTACTTAATAGTGTATTCTGGACAACTTCCCACGTCAACCCGACAGCTTCATGGTGGAGCTGTCATTTCCAAAAAAAATGCAGAGTGGACTGCAGTGAACACCCTTACGTCTTGGTTTGATTGTGCGGGTGTCACTGTAGGAAATGTTGGGAGTCGAATCGCTGAGTGGGAGAGTTCTGCCTGTTGAAAATGTTTCCCTCTATTGCGAAGTCAGCGCGGGTGTTTGGTCACACATATTGCTGATCAGTTCACAGAAAGGCTCTGTTTTACTCTTACCAGCAGAGGCTGAGAATGCCTGCTTCCTGACCTCTTTTACTTGCTCTGTGGAATATCAATTTTAAAAATGTCTATTTGTTAAAAAAAAAAAAAGAAGGGATTTAGTATTTGCACATGAATTTGGATTTCTCTGATAGTAGCATGAGGTCCTCCCCGCACCCAGCTGGAATGGTGCTTTGGAGCTGATATCTATTGGTTTTTTTTTTTTTCAAAGAGGCAGAATTCATTTCCTAACCTTGGTAACCTTGGGCAAGTTAGATCGAACCCTAGTTTCCTTATCCGCAAAATGAGGATCAAAGTATCTGTCTCTGAGTTGTGGAGCCTTCCTGCCCAGCCTTGTCTCTCTTGGGAGATCATCTTTTGCGGTTTAAGGATGCATCCCCACTTCCTCATGCGCGCCTGTGGGAGGCTATTCCAGTAAGAGCGCTCTGCCTTTCCGGTCAGGGACCTTTTGCGGTTGTATTTTTACCTGGCACTGCCATCCTTTCACGTTTTCACCTCCCCGCATGAGACACTGTGCTGGCTACTCTGCGTGACGCATTCCAGTGAATTCGCCAGTGGGTGTCATTATCGTGGCGTGCAAGGTTTGGAGTGGTTGAGGGCCTTTCCCGAGTCAGACAGTGCCCACGGCAGAGCCCAGAGCTGGCTGACTTGCTCCTTCAGGCTTGTAGTCCTTCAGTTATCGCCATGTGTTGAAGACAGGGGCATCCCTTGCCTGTACCTGTTAGGAGTCTGGAACCCCACTGCCAGAGGAGCTCTGTTAGTCGAGACTGGAAGGGAGCTTGGCGCTTCCTACGGGCTGTGAGGGACGGCTTCTAGGCTCCAGAGAACATCCTCACTTCAGCAGCAGTGACTAGCACACGAGCCTCACCAGGATCAGGCCAGCTGGGTCCCTCTCCTGGTCCCAGCCAAGTGTCCCAGGGTCTCCAGTGTGTGGTCCTATTGTGCCTGGGACATCGAGAGCCCTGTTCCCACAGGGCCGACTGTAGGGCTGGTGCTGTTCACTCTCGAGTGTGGCAAAGGCTCCCGGCTCAGAAAGTGGAGGAAGGATCCACCTACAGGCTCCCAAATTTCTGGAGCAGTCCCTGTGGAGCCTGGGTTGATTGGATCCTACATCCTTCCATATCCTCTGGGTGGGATTTTATTTCTAAAATGAAAACAAATTTTAATCAACTATTTTAGTACTTATTTTTTCTTAGTTCTTTTTTAAACTTTTTTTTCAAAGATCTATCTTTATTTATTTTAGAGAGAGGCTGGGGAGGGCTAGAAGGAGAGGGAGAGAGAATCCTAAGTAGACTACAGGCTGGGCATGGAGCCTGGAGTCGGGCTTAGTCTCATGACTCTGAGATCACGACCTGAGCTGAAACCAAGATTCAGATGCCACTCAGGAGCCCCTTGTTTTTTTTCTTATTTCCATATCCTTGTTTATTTTCTTCTGATTTTTATGATAAAAATTCCAAGTACTATAGCACATACCATATGTAGGTACTCAATAAATATTTGATTAACATATGAATGGACTATAGAAAGTATCAGTTCCCTTGGTCTATCTCCCAGAAATACCAATTGTTAATAGATGGTTGAATAAAGCCTCACCATTCTTTTCTAGAAATATATGTAGACACACACACACACACACACACACACACACACACACACATGTTACTTCCACAAATGGACCCATATGATACATATTTCACTGCGTTCATTTAATAACATGTCTTGGGCATCTTTCCACATCATCGGCACACAAAGCACTAGGTCCTTTTAGACATCTGCTTTGTGTTCCATTGTATGGATAGTCTGCAATTTATTTAAGTCCTTTACTGATGAACACTTGGGATGTTTCCAGTTTTTCAAATACTGTTTGCAAATAGTGTATTTTGAAAGGGCTCTTTGAGATGAATAGAAAAATTCTGTAGCATGTAACTCTATACTGGAAATTATCGATCACCTGCTTTTCAGAAGTCTTTACCAACATGGCTGCTCAGAATTCAGTCCTTTTCCCTGGGTCTCCCTGCCCATGAACTGCTTCTTATCTTTTTTTTTCTTTTCTTCCATTTCCTTTCCTTTCCTTTCCTCTCATCTCCTCTCCTCTTTTTCTTTCATTCAAGATTTTATTTGACAGAGAGAGAGAGAGAGGGAAAAAGAGTGAGAGAGAGAGAACGCACAGGTAGGGGGAGCAGCAGGCAGAGAGAGAGGGAGAAGCAGGCTTCCTGCTGAGCAGAGAGCCCGGGGCTCGATCCCAGGACCCTGAGATCATGACCTGGGCTAAAGGCAGATGCCTAACCGCCTGAGCCACCCAGGCACCCCCATGACTTGCTTCCTTATCCTCCACTTGTTCCTCAGCCTGGCATGGACGGATGTCTTGCCTGCTGGTTTTTGAGCTCTTGACAGTGGCAAGCACACTGGTTTCTCTGGGTTTTCTTTCCCCTTTTTTTGGTGGGTGGCAATTTTCCTTTTCAAATTTAGTTTCCACTTGTTACCAAAGTTGTACACTAGCATAAGAACTAAATGCTTACATAACACTTGTTATGAAAGGAAGCCCGTCTTCCACCTATATGCTAATTTGTCCTCAGTTTCACATCCCAGAACTCACCCATTTTCAACCCTTTTAACTGATCTTTTTCAGTATCTATTTCCATAATTCTACAAAACATGTTTGTGTTGCTACTTTTTTAATGTTTTACTTCTAATCACTATCTACTGACTTCTCACTGTGGAAAGTGAGCATTCTTGTCCACTTACACACACACACACACACACACACACACACACACACACGTGCTTGCACACCCTCTCATACTGTGCCCCCCTGTGCTCCCAGGGCAGTTATAAAAGATGTTTTGATAGATCAGTATTTAGTGTTTACATTATTTGGCCTATGTCCCATGAAATTGTGAGTATTTCCCTTTGGCTAAAGAACCTTGTGTTTTCACCACAATTAATCGTTGTTGGTATTTGCTTAATTTTCTGTGCATCTGTCACCGTTTTGTTTCCATATTTCCCCGCACTTACGCAGATCTCCTCTCAGTATATTCAGCACATGAGTATTTTACCAGGATTTTCTTGCTGAGAAAGTGTCTCCTGGAACCTTCTGACTTGCCCTGGTCTGGACTGGTTGCTCTCTGTGCTTGGTGTATGTCTGTATTCTTGAGCTTTTCCTTCACCGTTACCCTGAGAATTGGCTTCCCTTCTCTTCTGAGTAGGATTTCCTCTTCCCTGTGTCCCATGTCTTTGTACTTCTTGGTTTACCCCTTGTTCTGGCTTCACATTCTCTGCAGCTTCCTAAGAAAACATGCCCCAGAGGTGAAGCTTTTGAACCTTGTATATGTTATAAACTCTTAATTTTCCTGTCATATTTAATGTGATAGTTTGGTTGGGTATGGAATTCTAATTTGAAAGTATTTTCCTTAAGAATTTTGAAGTCTTTGTCCATTGTCTTTTAGCTTTTGACGTTGCCTTTGAAAATTCAGATGCCATTTTGGTTCTCCAAGTTTTGAATGAATCATGTTGTAACTTTTTTCTTTAGAGGGTCCTAGGAACTTTTTTTTGTTCCCAGTGACCTGAAATTGATATTTGGTGTGATTTTGGTATGATATTATTTCCTTTTGTTTGCTAAGATCTTGGTGAGCTATACAGTCTAGAAAAATCATGTCCTTTGGCTTTAGGAAGTGTATTAGAATTATTTCTTTTGTGATATCTTCCTATTTTTTCTATTTTCTGTCTTAAAAAAAAAAGCAAAACTCTTACATGGTTGATTGCAAAAACAACCACTTCCTCGTGAACATATCCTTTGCAGTATAATGCAGCGTGCCCTCTTTCTCTGACTCTGAACTGAGACCTGCGCCTTGCTCTGGGCCAATGGGATATTGTAATCATGACAGAGATAAAGGTCTGAAAGTCACTTATAGAGTGATAGAGTTTGCTTGCCTTTGCTTGCTGTCATCACCACGAGAATGCGCCCAGGTTAGCCTACTGTTTCCAGGAGAAAGATGAGAGACATGTGGAGCAGATCCAACCGTCCCCAGCCAAGGTCAGCAACCATCCCAGATGCATATGCAGAACATGCTTACTGTTGGATGCCACTGAGTTGTTGCAGTTTATTATTTAGCATTGTTTTGTTAGTAACTGATATATTTGATCATTCAGATGTTGAACCTAGCAGCATTGCTCTTTAGCCTTCTTTTTATTGTTCTTTCTGGGAGATTCTCTCAACCATATCTTTCATTCCTTATACTGAATTTTTCATTGCTACTGTCATTTTTTTAAAAGATTTTATTTATTATTTGATGGAGAGAGAGGGATCACAAGTAGGCAGAGAGGCAGGCGGCGGGGGGGGGGGGGGGGGAAGCAGGCTCCGCATTGAGCAGAGAGCCCAATGCGGGGCTTGATCCCAGGACCCTGAGATCATGATCTGAGCTGAAGGCAGAGGCTTAACCACTGAGCCACCCAGGCGCCCGCTACTGTTGTATTTTTAATTTCCAAGAACTCCTAGGTTCTTTGCGTGTTGTTGCTCTGTAGCGATCTATTAGTTTCCTGGAAGGATATTTTGACTACACTAACTGTTGCTCTTTAAACTTTTACTCTCCTTGCTTCGTCTCTTCCCTTTTTTATTCTGTTTACTTTGTCTTCTTTCTTATTAGACAATTTCTTCTAATGTCTGATAATACTTGCCTGTTTATTCACATTCACTAAAAAGTGGGTTGGAAGCTCCAGTATATATATATATATATATATATATATATATATGTGTGTGTGTGTGTGTGTGTGTGTGTGTGTGTGTGTGTGTGTGTGTGTGTATTGTGCACAGAATAGCAGTCCTTTTGGGGGAACTTCTGACTCTTCTTTTCTCTAGGGCTGGCTAGGTAACCCAGAGAAGCCTCTTCCATCCTGCAACTTTGAGGACATTCCCTGTGCTGCCAGCATTCTGAGAATCTGATGGGGGAAGCAAGCAAGGGGGTCTTAACATTCAGAGTGTAAACCCACGCTTAATTCCCCTGTTTTCAGTGTGGTATCCCTGCTCTCTACTGCACCTGGTGTTCCCAAACCAGAGATCTTCTGTGTAACCCTTCAGAGAAAATAATCCTCCAGTCTTCTGCCAGCAAGGTGAGGGGCAGCCCCCTGGCTGCGGGGAGCTGGAGAGGGATCTCTATACCTAAAAGCAGATCACAGGGGCTTTCAGCCGCCCTCCTGCTCCACGCCCCACCTCTCCCTGGTCCCCGGTGCCTGTAATTCCTAAGGCTTTGTGTAATTCTTGGTTGAACATCAGGTGGCTTTTTGGCTTTCCTCACTGCTGACTTAGGATTTAGTTTGCTTAGGTCTGTTAAGTCAGCTCCTCTCATCTACCTGCTTCCTAGTTCCCCAAATTTTGTCGCTCTTGTCTCCCTCCCTCCCTCCTTTCCTCTTTCTTTCTTTCTTTCTTTCTTTCTCTTTCCTTCCTTCCTTCCTTCCTTCCTTCTCTCTCTTTCTTTCTTCTTTCTTTCATTTTTTTACAGTTTTGTTTTATTTTATTTTATTTTTTAAATTTATTTATTTGTTAGAGAGCAAGCGAGAGAGCACAGGCAGACAGAGTGGCAGGCAGAGGCAGAGGGAGAAGCAGGCTCCCCGCTGAGCAAGGAGCCCGATGTGGGACTCGATCCCAGGACGCTGGGATCATGACCTGAGCCGAAGGCAGCCGCTTAACCAACTGAGCCACCGAGGCGTCCCTACAGTTTTGTTTTAATGTCGGTTAGTCAACATACAGTGTTGTATTAGTTTCAGGGGTGCAATACAGTGATCTGGCAACTCCGTACATCACCCAGTGTTCATCCCAAGTGTGATTTTTCATCCCCATCCCCTATTTCCCTCACACCCTTCTCCTTGGTAACCATCAGTTTGTCCTCTGGAGTTAAGAGTCTCTTTCTTGGTTTGCTTCCCCCCTCTCTTTTTTTTCCTTTGCCCTTTTGTTTTGTTTCTTTAATTGCACATATGAGTGAAATCATATGGTATTTGTCTTTCTTCGACTGATTTATTTTGCTTAGCGTTATACCCTCTAGCTCAATCCATGTCGTGGCAAATGGCAAGGTTTCATTTTTTTTTTTCCCACGGCTGGGTAATATCCCATTGTGTATATATATCACAATTTTTTTTATCCATTTATCAATCAGTGGACACTTGGGCTGCTTCCATATCTTGGCTATCGTGGATAATGCTGCTATAAACGTTGGGGAGCATTTATCGTTTTGAACTCATGTTCTTGTATTCTTAGGGTAAATACCCAGGCATGAGATTGCTGGGTCATTGGGTGGGTCTATTTTTAACTTTTTGAGGAACCTCCATACTGTTTCCACAGAAGCTGCACCAGTTTGCATTCCCACCAACGGTGTGAGACGGTTCCTTTTTCTCCACATCCTCACCAACACCTGTTGTTTCCTGTGTTGTGGATTTTAGCCTTCCTGACAGGTGTAAAGTAATAGCTCATTGTAGTTTTGATTTGCATCTCCCTGATGATAAGTGATGATGAACATCTTTTCATGTATCTGTTGGCCATCTGGATGTCTTCTTTGGAGAGATGTCTGCTCCTTTCCTGTTCTTTGTATCTGTGTGTATT
This sequence comes from Martes martes, assembly GCF_963455335.1. NCBI lineage: Eukaryota > Metazoa > Chordata > Mammalia > Carnivora > Mustelidae > Martes > Martes martes. Next base: position 93,409,350 of record NC_137892.1, on the reverse strand, counting down.
TAGGCCTGTTTTTTCTTACCTAGTGCTTTAATTTAATGGGATATCTTTATTACTTCTTTGATAAAATAAGAAAAAATTAGAACAGTCCAAGGTAACTGAACCTCCCTCAGAATCCACCTGTTCTTGTAGAGCTGATCAACAGTTTATCTTTCCAGATAGTTTTGCTTTTATGACTTGTGTGCCTCTGTAGGCTGAACTGTTCATACTTGTAAGCCCCTGCCCCTACACTTTGTGAATATACATGAGATCATACCATCCCAGTATAGACTATACCATAATATTCTCTAACCGGTCTTCTTCCCTCAACATTGGGCAAAGATCAAGTGGCATCTTTTAATCACAAATTAAGAGTTTCTGCTTTCTTTTTAACATGCCGCCCAGTGTTCCGTTATGTTATAACTTATGCATCAAACATTTAGGAAGCCTCCAATTTTTTGTTCCTGTAGAGGGTGCTGCTCTGAATACCAGTGTACCCACGTCTTTGCACTCCAGTCATTTTGTTTCCTCACATGTTTCCTTGGAGTGGAATTACCAGATGGGTGTTCAAAGCCCCAACATTGGCAGATAGCACCGATTGCCCCCAGCCAGGTGTCCGGTTTATACTCCTCTCCTTGGTTTGTGAGAGGGCTTTTATTCTGGCTCTTTGCTTGCTCCTGTCTTATCGTTCTTGGTAATCATCGCTGGTAGGGTTGGGTGAAGACAGTATTCCGTCGCTTATTTAATTTGTGCGTCTTTCAGCAGTAAGATGGAACCTGCCTGCCTGCCTGCCTTCCTTCCTTCCTTCCTTCCTTCCCTTAAGATTTTTATTTATTTATTTGACAGAAAGAGACACAGCGAGAGAGGGAACACAAGCGGGGCGAGGGGGCGGAGTGGGAGAAACAGGCTTCCCGCTGAGCGGGGAGCCCGATGTGGGGCATGATCCCAGGACCCTGGGACCATGACCTGAGCCTGGGATTGAGGACAGACGCTTAGCCACGGAGTCACCCAGATGCCCCAAGGTGGAGCTCTTCTTGTGTGCTGGCCATCGTGTGAACTGCTTGCTCTCTGTGTGGTTTTTCTCTCTCTTCCAAAAACAGTTCTCAGACCCCACTTCATCCTTAACTTTGCTCTCTGGGTATTGTGAGCCCTGGAGTCCAGAGGCTGGCAGGCTGTGTGGGTGGTGGAAGAGGCGTCAGGCTGGTGAGTGCTATCTCGAGAGCGGTGTGTGCTCATCTGTTTCTCCCCTTTCCTCCTGCCAAGGCACTTAACTGGGAGTCGGCGGAACCTTCTCCCCAGCAAGTATAGGCCTGGAGCTGCCAGGCCCTGGGCGCAGAGTGGGCTTCTAGGGTGCTTGGCTCCCGGGGCTGCTCTGTTGGTGGCTGAGCCCTGGGTGGTGACTCTGGCACTGGCCTGAGTTTTGGCGTTCATCAGGGTTTACATTCCACAAAGACAGTTGCCTTTTTTTTTTTAGTCTTAAAAAAATTGTGAAATACAACACATACAGAAATGTTCAGTTTAACAAATTATTATAAAGCAAACACCCATGTAACCACCTCCCTGGGAGACAGTTGACTTTTAACAATACTGTGGCAACCGGAGCTGGCACCTTGCCTTGACTGTTGGGCTGTATCTTTCCCGGGCAGCCCACCCTAGGGCTCTGGGCCAGCGAGGGGCACCCCTTGGTCATGGGAGGACCACTTCAGGTGGGGCAGCTGTGGGTTAGGGTGCCGTGGTCCGGTGGGGGGAGGCACGGGGGATTGAGTCTGTGACTTTTGCTTCACCTCTTGGCCCCTTTCATGGGCCTGTGTTCTGACGAACTCAGGGAACCTTCAGACCCCAGGAATCTGGGTGGAAACCCAGGCAGCGGGGAAGTCTGGGAATACAGAGTGTAAAGCTTTGGACTGGCCTGAAGGCCGGATCTGACTGGCTTGGGCTTTGGGGCTAGCCGCAAAGCACTCACTCTGCACGGCAGAGCCTGGCCCTAGCCTGTCTGGGAGGGAGGCCATGTCATGTGGCTGCAGCCGCCCTCTCACCAAAGAGGGTTTGAGGAGGACCAACCTCGGTGTGGGAGATTTTCCTTATGGACTGGGCTGGGCTAGGAGCAGCTGAGGGAAGGTCTGGACCGTGGCTCTTCACTCTGGGTCGGGACAGCCGAAGAACATTCCTCTTCCTGGCAGCTCACTTCCCTTTGCTGCACCAGCCTTTGGTGCTTCTCCAGATGGGGTGTCTTCCCTCAGTGACCAGCCCCCAAGTGGAATGGCCACATCTACTCCAGCACAGCCCCGACACACAGGAGATGGGCCTCAGGCCACTCGCCCACCTCTCCTTTCTTCCCTCTCAGCTGCCCCTTCCCTTGTTCAGCCCACATGGAGCTTGCCTGTGTGTGCCAGGCCCTGGGTGACAGTGAGGGGCAGGCAGACTCAGTCCCTGCCCTCATGGAACTTATGGTCTAGAGTGTCTGGTAGAATTTTCTGTGGTGATGGCATGTTCCACCTGGTACTGCATAGTGCAGGGAGGGACATGATAGACGGGAACCTGGGAACTACAGTGCTTGGCATGAAGCAGTAGTGGCCAAGGAAGACTTCTTGCATAAGCTAGTCCTGAAGGAGGGGAGGGGGCACGAGGCAGAGGGGTCAAGGTGGGGGAGTAGCACGTGCAAAGGCCTGCTGAGGAGGGGAGATGGGCATGCATGTCCAGGAGGAAGGAAGGGCAGTATGGCTGGGGAAAAGAGGATGAGGGAGAGGTCATGGGAACGGGAATAGGAGAGACCACAATCATAGACCCTGGGAGCACGCTTGGCTTTACCTGGAGGGGTATTTGGTTATGGGTCTGTTGCGGGCATCTTTGCAGGTTAAGATGTTCCCCCTGGTGTTGTGTGGAAGGAGAAGGGTCTGGAAGGTGAGACCAGCTGAAGAAGTGGCAGCAGTGGGATGGGAGGAACTGAAGAGAGACTTGGAACCGTGGACGCTGAGGGAGGGAGAGCAGGTCTCACTAGGGACCCGGTGCTTCCTGCTGGGGAAGCAGGGAGGCCTGTGGAGCCTCTGTGGAGTCGGGGAATGCTGGTGGAGTGGCAGGCCCTGAGGGAGAGAGGTGAGTTCTGCTTGGTGAACTGTATTTGAGGTTCCCGAGCGTTTGCATGGAGGAGTCTGCTGCAAGTGCTGAGGTCGGGGCTGGGAACGGAGATGTGGGGGCCCCCAGCATGAGGTCCAGCTGCGTGGGCCAGCTTATCGCTGGCTCTCCCACTAAGCTGTCACTCTTGACTGGCACAGGTCCAGCCAAGACTGGGGAAAGGGTGTCCTGACTGGGATGTGGCCAGGGCTCTGCTACTTCTGCCTGTGGGGCGTGCATGTGCACCCATGTGCGCGTGTGTGTGGTGGGGCTTTTGCCTACCTCCAGCCTGTAGTTAGGATGAAGGGGGCTGGAGATGGGGGGAAGGAGCAAGAAGGGGCCAAGTGGGACCTGCTCCAGAAAGACGAATTTCGCTGTGTGGGGTCAGGCTCCCCTCATGGACGCTAGCTGATTCTGGAGACTCCGGGCATTAGCAGAAGGGAGAGGAGCCATGCCAGGCCTTGAACTCTGCCTTCTGCCTGCATATTGTGCCAGACTCATTTCTCTTGAGATTTTGATCTGACCTCCAGCCGGTGGGTTGCCTAATTATACCGGTGTCCCTTTGGGGGACTAGAACTTTGGAGTACGAGCTGAAATTCAGTACAGGCCAAATCCCGATTAGGCTGTTTAGGTATGGGTGGTGTTCTAGGGCTTCATAGGATGTAAGCCAGCTTAGCTGTCCCTGCTTCGTTCCCCACCACCCCCTGACACACCACCAGCCCCTACTCCCTGCCCGTCTTTCACAATCTGGACTTGGCTCAGGCTTTTGGTATTCAGAAGTACAAAACCTTACCATGTTCAGCCACACGATCCCTGGAGAGCACGTTCTATGGAGTCTCTTGGGTGGGGCTCTGGGCTAAGAGTTCAGGCTCACTTTGTCCTTACCTACTGCAGTGCCAGCTGGGAGAATCCACTGTGCTGGGGGGACCCAGCCTACTGGGGGGAGCCATAGAGAGATCAGTAATCTTGGTCTGTGGCCTTCTCTGGGGCCACCAGTCGTGGCTCCTGCCTTGGCCACGTATGTAGTTGGGCCTTGTAAATGAGCATGACTATCTTCTTGGGAGGCCTAGCTCCCGAACCAGGTTTGCTTAGGATGCTTGTGGTTTCCTGTCCGTGCACCCACCAGCCAACTCTACACACCCTGCCTCCGTCCTTTCTCCTAAATGCGTCTACTTCTCTCCACCTGAGTCACTGCCCCAGCTCTGGTTTAAGCCGTCATCCTGTCACCTGCCTCTCACAAACCTTCCCGCCTCTCTGCTCCATCTGCCCCTCCTGGGCAGTCAGACCCAATCTTTCAACTCTTGTCTTTGACCTCTTTGCAGATTTTGTTTCTTTTACCTAGAATGTTTTCATCCTGTTACTGCCCTCCCCTCCACACAGCCAGTTTCTAGGAATTCATTATCCCTCATTAACGGCCATTCATATAGTTTTCAAATGAATAAAGGTAAATTGATGTAGGATGAGTCCTTTTGATCTCAACTGATGGTTACCTCAACATTAAAAAAAATACTTTATTTATTTGAGAGAGAGGGAATGAGCAGGGGGAGAGGCAGAGAGAGAGAGAGGGAGAAGCATACTCCCCACTGAGCAAGGAGCCCAATGTGGGACTCCATCCCAGGACCCTGGGATCATGACCTGAGCCGAAGGCAGCCGCTTAACCCACTGAGCCACTCAGGCGCCCTTGATTGTTACTTCATAAGGAAGTCTTTCCTTAACTCCCCTACTTACTTTCCATTGTGCCTACACTCTGTGCTGGTAAGTGTATGAGCATGAGTTCATCTGGTCCAGCAAATACTGTCTCATTGAATGGTGTAGCATTATCTTTCCATACTGAGAAGTCACTGAAGCTCTATTAGCGCCTTCTTCTCAGGCACTTTTCCTGACACTCTGTGAGTAGCATAGATGAGATCTTGTGTCTTCGTTTCTGGTCTCTGGCTTCATAGAGAAGGTGGCTTTTGTGTGAACCTTGGAGGATGGGAAGACTTGGTCCTAGAAAGAGAAGGTAGAGAAGGTCTCTTCAGGCAGAGAAAGGCTCAAGCTGACGTGAGAAGGGTGAGATGTTTTTCTTCCCTCAACCCATAGGTCATCATCCTAGGGCCAGATTAGTGGCCCTGCCTTGTCAGTAGTCTGACTGTGAACTTCTTTCCTGGGGTGAAGTCCTTCTGAATCTGATACTCATTTTCCCCTCCTTCTCACCAACTTCATTTTCCCATCTTCATTTCCCCCTACTTGTCACCTCTAAGTCTTTGTTCAGGTTGCTGTCCTTGCCCAGGACACCATTTCTTAGGGGACGTGTCCCAGAAGCCCCTGCTTCTCTACCTCCCGCTGCAACTGTGATTGTTAGTACCTGCACATTTTGGATCTTTCTTAATGTTTCTCCTCAACTGCGTGTTTCTTGCTGTTCAAGTGACTTCAAGTGTCATCTCTCCGTACAATGTCCTCTAGTTGTTTCTTTCTTTGTGTGTCTACTGCATGCTTGTCGCCATCCCAGTCTATGGAAGAATCAAGCACATAAGACATGGTTTTTGTCCCCGGAGCTTCCTGGTCTACTGAGGACTCGAGACATGAGAGAAGTGGCTCCTCATGGTATTATGATACAGGTCAGAAGAGGGAGCAATCAACCATTGCTTCCAGCTGGGACCATCAGGGAAGACCTTATGGAAGAGGAAGCCCATGAGTTGAGTCTTGGCATGCAAGGGAGGGATTTGGTCCTGCAAAGTTGGGCTGGAGAAAGCTTCCAGGTGGGACAGTCTTGAGCAAATTTAAGAAGACAGGAGACTGGGGGCTTAGAAGGGGGCTGGGGGACGTACAGATGGTGTGTGGAAGTGAAACCAGAGATGACGTCTGGAAAAGTAGGGAGGGCCTGGGTCTTAGAGGAAGGGAAGAACTCCTCTCTGGGGATGGAGAACTCTTGCCAGGATTGCGCAGTGGTGTGTATGGTGACTTTCAATAAGGCAACATAAAAACAAAAATGAAAGAAATGTGACTGGGTAGCATGAGTAAGATGATTTGGGGTGGAGAGAGGTGGTTGTGAGGGGCCGGGCAGAGATGATTCTGGTTGAGGAGAGAGGTACTGAGGGAGAGCGAGCCCCGGGTGACCACTGCCTTGGTTTCAGTAATGGCTGGGGGCCGGGAGGGGAATGGAACTGTGCAAGTTGTACTCAGGGACATCAGCAAGCCAGCAGAGTTCCACAGGCCGTGGGGTCTCCCGAGGAGAAGGGACGACACCACTCGCCTGCCCACAGTACCCATGTGGGGATCAGGCTTGCATGTTTTATACACTTTGGATTCATTTGAGATTTTTTACAAAAACACAGGCTGCTAATTAAAATGATAAACATCTTGTTTTCATGCCAAATGAAAAAGGAGACAGGCTGTGTGAAGTCATGTGGGTCCAGATGTGTTCTGGGGGCCGAGCTCTGCAGAGTGGTTCTGAACCACGGTGGGTTGGAGGTGTGTGGTTACAGCCCAAGGGAAGGTATCTTCAGAAATCCGTGGCACTCAGTTAGCACCTTGCTGGGAAGGGTACCCCAGGTAGTGATATAAGACAAACTATCACCACGGATTAAAATCCTCCTTCGATCCAAGGGAGCTAGTCATTTCTTGGAGCATTTGCTAATCTGTTGAAAGTTTAGGACAAATGGGAAACAAATCAACTGCTTGAGCTTGGCTTCTTAAGTGTCGGGTGTCCATTCATGTATTCACGTCCCTGATATTTAAATGATTTAATTGATTCATTGAACTGGTGCTTTGATACTAACCAGGAGGCAAGGTGAAGAAGGTGGGCTCCCAAGAAGACGGGAATGAGAAAGTGCTCACTTTTCACCCCAGGGGGCATTAAGATGCTATAGTTCCTGGAAGTAGGAAAGGCAGATCCGAGTGCTGGTTTATTATACTTGTGATTGTCAGATGAACGTGAACAAATGCAGCCCGAGGAGGAAAAGTCAGAGGTGTGTGGCATTTTGTGGGCACCGCACAGGCTGCGTGTTTTGGGAGGAGGGATGGGAGGTGGAAGCAAAGGTGAGGAGTGGGAAGGCCAGAGGAGAAACAGGCTTGTCCCAGAACAGTGGGTCCCACTGATGCCACTGTAAATTCTTGGGTGCCATCTAAGCATGCAGGTTTAGGGCCCGCCTCCAGAGATTCCTCTAGTAGTCTGGTCCGGAACCCTGCAGCCCAAAGTCTTAATCAGTTGCCCAGCTTAGGTGGTTCTGAGGAGTAGCTGTGCCCTGGAGAGGTGAGCCCCAGGCTTGCATTTTCCAAAGATGACTACTGGGGGGGGGCACCTGTTTTAGGGTTATATTGGATCCGTCCACTTGTAAGGATGGAACTTCCAGGCCCCACCATTCTTTCATTCATTCATTCATTCATTCATTTTTAAAGATTTTATGTATTTATTTGACAGAGAGAGAGAGAGAGCACACACAAGCAGGGGGAGTGGGAGAGGGAGAAGCAGCCTCTCTGCTGAGCAGGGAGCCTGATGCGGAACTCCATCCCAAGACCCTGGGATCATGACCTGAGCTGAAGTCAGCTGCTTAACTGACTGAGCCACCCAGGCGCTCCCAGGCCCCACCATTTAATCCCATAGCCATCCCCTCTGCCCCGTGTGTCCTAGGTTTCAAATTCCAGGCCTGGGCATCCAAGGTTGGCAGGCCGGTGGGGGCTCAGACAGCAGGCTGTGGACATGGCGTGGGCTCTGAAGGGCAAAATAGCTCTTGGAGAAGGAGGTCTTGAAGGATTGGGAAAATCTTAGGATCTGAGAGGCACTGGGTGGGTGGAGGGAGACTGTTCTGAGTTTCTGACAGGTGGGGGGCACTCTGCTGCTCTGGTTGGGGCCTCAGGACTCTGCTGGGGGTGGGGAGGTCTGTGTGTCCACACCCCCACCAGCCTTCATCCATGCCAGACCTCTACCAGTGGACACGTTGGAAGGTTCCAATACCTGTTAGAGGGCGAGTGCTGATGCATGTGTTGCTGGGAGTGGAGAAATTGTTTTTCCAGCCATCTCACTTTGCAAGTGGGTAAACCTAGGGTCCGAGAGGAGAGATGACCCTTGGGGAAGAGAGAGGAGGATGAGCTGAGCAGTTAGACAGAGATGGGCTCTTTTCCACCTCTGCCAGCCCAGCCGGAGGACCTTGAACAGGTGATGTGACTTCTCTGTGCCTCACTCTGCTCATCTGTGAAATGGGTATAATGATACCCCACCTCTTAGGGTTGTTATGAGGCTCCACCAGGACTTTTTGCAGAGCCTGGCACCCAGGAGGCACCACCACTGCTGATGTCTAACGTTGGGTCCGTGGTGGCCAGAGCTGCCAGGCCCCAGTCCAGTTTTCTGGTCCACGCCCCACTGTCCCCAGGACCCTCTGACCCTCCGCAACCTTGTCACGCCCCTGTTCCAGTAGGGACAGTTGGGATTGGGGTGTGGGACAGGGAGCATGTTCTGTTTGCTAACTTTGTATATTGCTTAATAAGGAAAACACGGCTTGTCCTGGCACACAGTGGATCCGGCCATATATGGGGAAAAGGAGTAACTTGGATACGATCAAGGACAAAATTCTGAGCTCTTCTTATTTAAAACAAAACCAAAGACAATAAGGAGTTGCCTCTTCTTTGTCCAGTTGGGTTATGGAGGCATTTCTGGTTATAAATAGGCAACATCTTGCAATATGAGCTTTAGAAATAGCTGTGAACTGTTTGGGGAGCAAATCCTTTCTGCACTTGAAAGAACTTGGCATAGAGCAGGAGCCCCAGTGGATGGAGAGAGAAAGCAAATGTTTGCAGCCATGCAGAGCAGCTCGAGGCCTGCTGTCGCCCAACCAGTCCCGGACTGAGCACTGCATTTGTGGGCTGGGAAGGGCCAGGTCGTGTCCCAAATCTGGGGCCCCCCTGGCCTCTCTGAAGTGGGGAACCACAGACCACACACCCCCTCTTTCCTTCAGCCGTCCGCTTCATGGTGTCTGCATCACCCCCATTCCTCGGGCATCACTTACTCACTAATTCATTGACTTCCTCAGCCACATACTGAGCACCCTCCTGGTGGGTCAATACTCCTAACTTTCCCCTGGTGGCCTCATCTCCTTTGGTTGTTCTTTGCTCATGGCTAGTGCCCGGGCTCTGTCCTTGGTCCTTTTCTTTTCTCTTTCTGTACATTTTCCCATATCCTTGGCCCAGTTTCCATCACAGAGTGATTAAGTGGGGGCCACTCTGCCTGCTATAGCTTTCCAGCTGTGTGACTTTTGGCACGTTTCTCAACCTTTCTGTGACACGGTTTCCTCACCTCTAAACTGGGGACGATAAGAGGGCTTCCTTCTTGGGCGGTTATGAGGCTGGGCCGAGTTAATCTCTACAAAGCTCCGAGAGTGGGGACAGTACTCAGACAGCAGGTCAGCACTCAGAGAGCTCTGGGCGCTGCCCTTCTTTGCTGAATAGCCCTTCTCTCAGTAGCTGCTGACCTCCAGCTGCCCGCTGGACGTTCTCCCTTTAGTCATTTCAGGCTGAGCTCCTGTGCCGTGTTGTCACGTGTGTGGCCTTCAGTCAGGGTGTGTGGTGTTGAGGAAGGCAGGTCCCGGCTGTGAGGTGTGCAGGGCGTGGGTGGCCAAGAGTGGCATCGCTGGTCCTGCCTGTGGGGGGCGCTCTCTAGGCCACATGCAAGCTGATGGTCTTTGTCCACACCCCTTCCCACTTCTGCCTCTCCCGTGGTCAGCCATCTCTGGGAGGCCAGTTAGGCCAAGGGCATGAGGAAAAGGCAAGAAAGGCACGTTTTCAGCCTGAGTGGTGGATTGTGTCCCCCATCCTGGTGCTGAAGTGTTTCTTGATTCTTTGTATCCTCTCCAGGGTGTCGGCCCCTGCCTGGGCCTGGCTCACCACCACTCCTCCACCCAGATGGTCTCCCTGTAAAACCTCTTCCACCTCCTCTTCCTCATCCTCTGGCCTCACTCGGCCAAAGTCATGTCAGGCCTGTGTAGAGACCCTCAGAGGGTGCCCATTGCCCGCTGCCAGGGTTTTCTGGCATAATGGGACCCTGTGCCCCTGCAGCCTCGACTTCCTCTGCTTGAGGCTGGCCTAGACACTGCCCCCGTGTGTGTTGACTTCCTCTCCTCCTGTTTGCTGAGCGCCCAGCCCCATGGGGTCCTGAAGGAACTGGGTGCTGCCGACCTGGGGAAGGAAGACTGGCGAACGCGCGGGCTGCCACGGGCCTGTGTGATTCACCGTATTCCAGCCGTGGCTTTTTCCAGTCAAAGCAGAATCACTAAGTGATTGGCTCCTCAAGTCCTTGGCGGCTCCCCGGGTACCCCTGCTGCACTCCTACACTCTCTCCCCTCACTCCTCCACTTCTGACTGGAGCAGACTTAGCCACCTCCTGGCAGGGACCTCTTCTTGGGCTCGTCCTGTGGGTGTTTCTGCACTGGATTCTGAAGCTGACATCGCTCCTTTCCCAGATTAGACCTTCAGGTCTTCCTGAACTGTCTTCGGTCTCTGCCCCAGGAGACACTCTGCCCTCAGGATGACCAACGTGAGCACTCCCCCCTCTGACCGACCTCTGTAGAGTTTCCCCTTTCCTCACCTGACTGTGTGCTTCTGGAAGGCAGGACTCTGCCTCCTCCTCTTCCTCCCCCTCACAGAGGAACACACAGAGCTATCACACAACAGATCCTCAGCCCCCAAGCCTTCTTGCCCACGTGACTGCCTCCTTGGGGGTGGGCATGTGTGTTTTCTAACCGGGGTTCCATTTTAACCTTTGCTTGAGCTGAGGTTTCTGTGCTGAGACTTTCTTCATAGAAGACCTGAGAATTCCTTGGGTAGTCAGACTTAGTTTCCAAACTCCCTCACCATATTCTTCTAGGTCCTGAGTTTCTTATTGCCCCACCTTCTCCCTGCCTTGGGACCCCCAGTGTTGAGGCCTGGAGACCCAAGTCCATCTGCCCGTCGGTGGTAGATTCTGAGCCAAAGCCTTGACCCAGGAGGCTTGTAGATCTCAGGCAAGGCTAATCTAACAGGCGGATTGTGTACGTGACTGGGGCAGAGTATGGGTCGTGCCTTCAGGATGTTGCCCAGGGGTTGGCTTGGTTTGTGAGTAACTGTATCTGCACCCAGATGATGGGCCTCAGTGCCCACCCATTAATCTGGGGTCTTCCTGCTTGAGATGTTGGAGCAAAGACATAAGACAGCCACCCTCTCTTCCCCACCTACGGAGGGCAGGTGGCCAGGGTATAATTTACAAACCTCCTGCCCTCCATCACGGAGCGTGGAGGTTGTCCCCTGTGGACACGTGTGGCCTCTTCTCTGGATTGGATCCCCAGGGCTGAGTGGATGCCTCTCCCCATCACGCCATCCCTCACACAGTGGGCAAAGTTGAGCTGTTCCATTGTTTTCCAAGGGTCGTGCTCAAACATGCCCTCCCCTCCTCGATTGCATTGTGCCGCCACTCTTGTGACATTCACGAAGGAGCCTTGGGCTTCCCACCTCTCTGGCTGGTTTAGGCAGAGAGAGTGTTCTCTGAATATCACAACTGACTTGGCAAGTCTTCCCTTCATGCACATTTAGGTTGTTTCCAATTTTTCTTTGTTATAAACACCTTTGGTGACCGTCTTTGTGGATAGCTCTCTTTGGAGGATCAAAATGTCTGCACATGTATCATTTGCATGATGCCAAATTGTCACCCTCCGAGGGCACACACAAGGCATGAGGGTGTGTTTCTCCACCCTCCAGGCAACCTGGGTTTGCTTAATGTTTTTATTTTTTTGCCACTAGGGTAGTGGAAAAATGATATATTGTATCTGTTTGCATTGACTTGATTCTTAGGGGCCATTTAAAAATTTTCTTGCTTTACAAATTGCCTGTTGATGTTCTTAGCTCATTTTTTTACTGGGGGCTCATTTTAAAGAACTGAATACTGAGAGCTCTTTGAATGTTAGGAATGTAGCAAGTGGTACTCAGTGCGCCCGGCAGGCCCTTCATAAGCCTTTGTTGACAAGTAACTTTGTTTTCTGTCTTGCGATGATGTTCATTTAACCATAAATTGATTTTAAATTAGAAGTTTTAGGTTTTTATGGCTTCTTTTTCCTTTTTTTTTTTTTTTAAATGACACACTGAAAAAGCATCCCTTTTTCCTGCAGGATTTTCAAACTATTCACCTGTGTTTTCCTCTAGAACTTGCACGTTTTTATAGTTTATATTTGAATCCATGCTCCATCCAGAAAAGGTATAGGTCTCAGCATTCCTTCCCCTGACCTTGCCACCAACAAAAAGCAGCAATCCATTGTCTTGACACCATTTGTTAGAAAATCCGTTTCAATGCCACTGACTCACTGACTAGAAAACACCACCTATGTCATATACTAAATTCCCATAGGTATTTGCATCTGTTTATGGATTTTTCCTTGTCCATTGGTTTGCTTGTGTTCTGGTTATGAAAGTGCTTTGAATAATAATCACCGAATATTGAGTTCTTACTATGTTTCTGGTACTTTATATAGTTTGACTTAAATATTTCCTAACACTCTATGGACTATAGTCCTAATGTTCCCGGGGTCAACAAGGCTTGCAGCTAAGTGACCTCGGCAGGTTCAGCAAGGTAGTGAGTGGGATCAGTCAGAAATCAAACCCAGCGGTGTGTGGCTCTGAGTCTAGTCCTTCTCATGGCTCCGACCTGCCCCACGTGACTCCGTTCCACACTCTCCACAGCACATGGGAGATGGGGCTACGAGAGTGCCAGCTGGAAGGTAACTGGCCCTTACGTCCCATCATTGAAAACGGAGACCGTGGGGAGCAGAGACTTGCCCCAAACCCGGTATGGTTAGAGGACAGTCAGATCTGGGACTGACTCTCAGCTCGCTGACCTTGGATCCCCAAAGCAGTGTCATGAGAGAGCTGGCCTGTTGGCATGGTGATGGGATTATCTGTGCCCTGTCTCAGAGCTGTTACATAAGATTCTGCCTCAGACGGGCCTGGCTGGCGGTCTCCTCGGAGAAATAAGTGGGTCAGGCTCATGCCCAGGTAAACTCTTGCCCCAATGCTGAGTGGAGGAATTATAGGATTCTTTCAGGTCTTAGAGCTGTAGAACAGACAGGTCCTTATTTGTCGCACAGTCCACTCCTGCCATGTGTAGATCAAGAAGGTCCCCGTACGGTGGTGACTTGGGTACACTCTGAAATCCACAGCCCGTAAAGAGGCCTGTTGGGTAAGAAGCACAGCTGAAACAGCCCTTGGCTGCCAGGGATAGTGGTAGGAAGATATTAGGTAAAACCCCAGCCCACTCTGAAACTCTGGGACAGCCCTGAGGACAGGCCTTGCTAAACAGCTGTAGGAAGAGTTGGGAGGACGGCGTGCTGAAGCTTCTCCTCCAGGCCCTCTTGTTTCAATGGTCTTCATGCCTGACACTTGGGGATTTTTACAGGACTTGATAAGCATCGGTGTGGAGATTGGCACCTCCTGGTAGCTCTTTCAAGTATCCCCGAAGGCTGATTCCCATGGGAGAAGTGCCCTGGCCTCAGATTTGAGTCATCACTGGCCAGTGGTGCAGTGTGCGAGGTGTGTGTCCTTGTGCAGGCACGCACATACACACACCTGTGTGCGGAGCTGTTAGTTTCTGGGATGGCCATGTCCCCACAACACTGTCCGCGCCAAGTCACAGAGTCACTTGACTAAGGTCTGTGGGTTCAGTTCTGCATCCAGTCTCGGCAGCCCTGTCTCTCGGGCTTTGGCCTGGGCCCTTCTGCCCAGCCGTCCTGCCATCTCCCTTTCCTCTGCACATCACCATGCTGGCTCATCTTGAGGGCTCAGCTTGAATCTTCCTCTGGCTCTTCCGTCAAGTCTTTTCTCCCTGACCCAATCCAAAGGTCCGCTGCTCTCCCTCTTTTGAAGGCCAATGGTGTCTTCTCTGTCACTCATATGGTATTTTTGCACATATTCAAACTTTCCCTTATAGCCTGTATTGTTATAATTTTCATGAGATGAAATCTTGATGATTGAATGAGGCAGTAATCCTGTATTTCGCACCATTTTTTAAAAAAAGACTTTATTTATTTATTTGACAGACAAGAGATCACAGGTAGGCAGAGAGGCAGGCAGAGAGAGGAGGAAGCAGGCTCCCTGCTTAGCAGAGAGGCTGATGTGGGGCTCGATCCCAGGACGCTGAGATCATGACCTGAGCCGAAGGCAGAGGCTTTAACCCACTGAGCCACCCAGGTGCCCCCGCACCATTTTTTAAAGAAGAATTTATTTATTTGAGGTGGAGGGAGATAGTGAGAAAGAGCACGAGATGGTGGGAGAGGGAGAAGCAGGCTCCCAGGGAGCCCAGCACGGGGCTTGATCCCAGAACCCTGGGATCATGACCTGAGCCAAAGGCAGACGCTTAACTGGCTGAGCCACCAGGGCACCCTGTATTTCACACCACTTTATCTCCTCATCAGTGTGTGGTGCATAGTAGGTTCCTAGGAAATGTCGGTTGCCTGGAGTTAGCCTGTACATTAACACCAACGGAAACACTCTCAGGCCCGGGAGGGCAGTAGGGGCTAGGCCATTCCGAGGGGTAAGGTAAGATCATTCACCCTGCGGGCGGTTTTGACCTGAGACAGCCATGGTGGGACATGCCAGAGAGAAATACTGAGGATGAGGGGCTGGTGAGCTCATGGGGCCCTGCTGTTTTGAACCTGGCTGTGCTTTATGTGCTGTGCAGGGGGAGAGGGCCCTTGGTTGGCGGGTGAGAGGAGGGGCTGCGTCAGAACTTAACTGCTCCCTCCACCCGGAAGGCTTCCCGGATAAGGAGGGCTAAGGGGTTTGGCATTAGGCAGTGGGATGCAGTTCCTTCTCACACTCTTTGGGCCCAGATCTTTGTCCTAGTCAGCCCTGGGAGCTCTCAGAAGACTGTACTAGGAGTGGGACATGTTTTCCCTTGAATTCTCAAGGGCTTCTAACTGGGGGCCATTTTTGAGAGAGAGAGAGAGAGAGAGAGGTGTATAGCACTTGCCTTTTGTTTGTGTGCCGGCCTAGGCATTCTGGGCTGGACCTGGTGATGTGAGGCTGGTCTGCTCATGTCTACACTGGGCTCACCTGAGTGCAGCTGGTGACGGTCCCCAGCATGGGGGACAGGTTTCCGTTCTGCTCTCCGCCATCCTGGATAACACTCAGGCCCCCGTGGCTGGCACGCGGTGGCCTCCTTCCCCAGGCTCCGCAGGCTGCTTCGGCTCTGTGTCCTCCAGGACTTCCTCCAGCTTCCCTGAGCCTCTTCTTTTTCCCACATGCACTGGTGGCCTCCCTCCCACTGCCAGGGGTTTGCTCATGCTGATTCCTCTGCTTGGACCATCCTTGCCTCCTCTGGGCAGGATTCCCAGGCATCGTGGTTAGACTTCCTGGCAGAACCCTGCAGCAGAAAGAGCGTGGGATTTGGAGTCTGCTAGATGTGGGTTCAGATCCCGCCTTCACCACTTCACAGCTCCACGTGTTACTTCTCAGGGTCTGTTTCAAATACACGTCAGTGTTGACCTCACAGGGCTGATGGGGGGGCTAAGCTGAGGGAGGATGTGCCTTCCCTTTCTTCTCCCCCTGTTTCTGCTGCCATTCTTAGTGCGAAGCCTGTGGATGCCCCGTCCCCTGGTTGTCTCTGTGAAGCCCTCTCATTCAAAAAAAATGTTTCCTGAGCACCTACTGTGTGCCAAGTGCTGGGCACTGGGAACGACTTTTGCTTGAGTGTTTGGTACCAAGGGTTGTGAGAGTCCATACTCAGTTCTGGGAGGGAATTCCACTCACGCCGAACTCTGGTGGCTGGGATGTGATGTGGAAAAGACAGGAAGAAAGTTCTAGGCAGAGGGAAGCAACAGGGTAAGTGGGACCCAATCAGGCAGGAGCTGTGTTAATGTATTCATCCTAAGAGTAGTAGGAGCAGTTCTCTGTGAATGTGGGAGAGACATGTCACCTTTGCACCCCTCAAAACAGACAAAAGACTGAGAAGGACCGAGAGGAGGCGGGGAGAACAGCGAGGAGGGCAGCTGAGCCAGGGAGAGCCATGGCTGCTTGGCGTGGGGGTTGCAGAGGTCGTTCCAGAGGTCAGGTCGGTCATTGTGCCAATGGGTGGGACACGGGCGGTGAGAGAGGGAGGAAGGAAAAACAATGCCTCCTCCAGGATTTTGGGTCTTGTGAGAGGATGACATATGGATGCATAGAGAGTGGGTTGGGGGGCAAGGGGAGACCACCCCTCAACTCATCTCCCCGCCAGACTCCATGGCTGACCTCAGACTCCAGGGCTCCATTTCAGCCTCTTAGGGCCCGGGAGGATTCCAGAAGACTTGTTCCTAGTTGAGGTTGTAAAATTAGCCCCTAGTTGTTCGTCAGTTAGCAGACTCAACTCTGGATGCGTCCCCTGGTCTCCATGGCTGTCTGTGTTGGCGAGGAGGCCCAGCTTCTCCTGAGCTCCATGCTGGGGCCGGGGTGCTCGGCCTCCTGGGTCTCAGCAGAGCCAGCCAAGGTGGGGGTCCTGCCGCCTCACTGACGTAGGCCCGGGTCTGCCTGTCCCCAGCTGTGCTGTATCCAGAGGGAAACAGTTAGAATATGTGAATGTAAGTGGCTGCTGGAGACAAATCTACAATTTCTCCTTGTATTGAGAAAGAGTGAGACTACCAGAGGCTACCAGATGTTCTGTGTCTTACAACGTATGTTTTATGGCAAATGAAAAAATATATAAAATCTGTACCCAGAGAGCTCCCTGCTTGCTTAAAGGGAGCTGGATCCTTCCTTTTACTCTTACCCGTTCATATTTTAGGCAAGAATTCCCTTCCGGGCAATGAACTTATCTGCCAAGTTGGGGCCCAGAGGGAACTCTTATGGGGGACTTGTAAACCCCGTCTTTTGAGGAAATCTTGGGGCTGAGGCCACATTCAGCCCCACATGTTTACACAATCGTCTCTCTCAGCTCTGAGGGGCCATTAGAGTTAATTGGGTGAATAATCTGTGTTTAAAAAGTCCCCAAATACGTATTTACATAATCCATGCTTTGCCCAAGCCTGTTCAAACCTATTTGTGGGATCTGGAGTGGATCCTGGGCTTAGCATCTTATTCCCGCGTCTCCAGAGCAGCTTCTCCTCTTGGTGACTGTCCTTTGGTGGGGACGGGGATGGGCAGGTTTGCCTTCCGTCTGATGTCCTGGCAGGGCCTCGTAGCCATGAGATCTTCCTCAGCCTTCGCCAAACATGCTTTATGGATCACTGGTCATGGCGGGTGCCGCGTGGGAGGAAGGTTTCAGGGTCTAGTAAGTTTGGGAAGCACTGCATCTTACCTTGGCTCTCGGAGATTCCTCAAGGACGTGATTACAACGAGACATGCAGTAGGGAAACTGAGTCAGCTTTGTCTAGTCTTACTTCTGTCCAATGCATCAGAGCCTCTCTTGCTCACAGCCCTGATGACTATCCCATCGAAATAGAGTTCTGGAGAAAACGACCTGGCAAACAGCGATCCCACTCCCATTTTTTGCAGGGGGACCGTCCCCTCGGGTTTTGATCGTGCACCCCAACACTGTGTTTGCTGACTTTGGCCAGTGTGTACAGTCATGTCAGCTATGAGCACATAACCCCCAAGAATGCTTTCTCCCATGAGAACAGTCTTGCCTGATTCTCAGAGTATTTGAAGTAGGCACATGGGGGTTGCGTGGAGACACAACACCACGGGTCAGGGGGCCCTCACAGTCCTGTGTCCCACTGGTTGCTGGAATTTCTTCTACAGCATGGTCTCTATGGGTCACATCAGGGACGCAGGGCATCATGAAGTATGTTCTGAGGCCAGAGCCTGCTTGGGACACCAGCGGCCCGCTCACACTCTTGCTTCGCTGTATTTTGAATTGACCTCCTTCTCAGGGACTGTGTCGCACCTCACCTCAGGTAACCCACAGCTTCCATATGACCTAGGATTGCTATTTCCCGGGGCAGAAGCTCAGGGGCAGCCTAGCTACAGAATGTTCCTAAATCATGTGGGTATTCTCCAGTGATGTCACCGGGATTAGAGCCGTCAGTGGTGAAGAGTTCTTGGTGTGGTACCCGTGCAAATCCATCTAGTCCACGTGGGCAGATCCCGGTGTGTGTGGAGACTGTGGCCGGGGTTGGGGGAAGAGAAACAGAACCCGCAGGGTGCTAGGGCCAGCTCCCATACCGGCTCTGTGTCCTCCTTCGCAGCTGACTTCAGTGACATCCCCCCAGGAAGCTTGGAGTCAGCCCCAGTGTGAGTATTTACACCACAGAAATTGGCAAGCACTCCAAATCAGGTTTTTATTTATTTTCTCAGAGAGCTGGCTGTTAAGTGTTTGCCTGCACATCGCTGGACAGAACCCAACGTCCTAGGCCCAGCTCTTTCAGATTAAGGACAGAGGAGAAGCTAGAGCCTAAGGAGAGAGAATTGAATGGAAGAGGGGAGGGCAACGAGCTTCTGTGACTTGGGACGACACTTAGGGTGAGACGCGTTTAACGCTGAGTAAATGTTTATCTCTCTTAAAATGGAGGTAGTTGCAAAAACAAACAAACAAACAAAACCAGTAGAGACTGAACTGGAGATGAGGGAAGAGCAGGGACCCTTCTGGAAATATCTGCGAGCCCCTACGGAAGCAGTGCCACACCACGGCAGGCGATGAGCTCACGGAAGCAAGTTGCAGCCTGTGCACGCTGGGCTGGAAAGCCATTGGTGCGTCTGTGTCTTGAGTCTGTCTCTTGGAGGGGTGTGGACAGTGGCTCCAGCCACGAGATGGTTAAATCAGAATAACAAGGGGTGATTTAGCTCTCAGCCCCTGACATTCCCTTGCTCCCCGCTCTGGCTGGCCCTGCTAATGCTCCCGGGTTGCAAATCTACCTATTTGTCAAGCCTCTCTCCACCGCCTGGCTCTCTGTGGCTGCTTGCGTGCTTTATTAAAGAGGCGTTTGCTACCTGTCATCTCAAACGGCCTCCTTTATCCAAAACAGAATAATAGAGATATCTCCCTCCAGGGACTCCGGATGCAAATGCCCGAGGACAGGTTGCCAATTTGCTGCGTGTATTAGGGGAAGGAAGCTGTCAAGGGAAACGGCCAGGATCCAGGCTCTTCTAACAAGCTCATTTCTGGGTTGAGGGGAGACCTGGGCCGCTCCAGTTTAGATTACGCGGGCACGAGCCTTTGCCTTCCTGCGGACAGCTGTCAGCAG
Organism: Martes martes; assembly: GCF_963455335.1. Lineage (NCBI taxonomy): Eukaryota > Metazoa > Chordata > Mammalia > Carnivora > Mustelidae > Martes > Martes martes. The sequence goes on along the minus strand of NC_137892.1, from coordinate 93,390,115 downwards.
CAATCTCGTTTCTCCCCGGGAAACAAAATTGGCTTTTCTTCCTCCTTCCCCTCCCCCAGCCCTGCCTCTGGTAATAGAGGTGCTGCCAATAGCTGTCAGGAAGCCCTTGCATGAGCGGGGCTGTGGGCAGCAGGCTCTCTGGTCTGTGGCATGTTGGGCCCTGGTTTGCAGCCTGAGGACGGAGGTCCTGGCAGGTGCGGCTTTGTTTGCTGGGGGCTGAGAGAGCACGTCCTCCTCCCCCAAGGGAGTCTAACCAAAGCAAGAACATGGTCCTGGTGGCACCTGGGCAAAGATGCTCCCCTTGACCCTCATCCCAGAGGGGGTACACTGGCTTTCTTCCTGGTCAGGAATTTCCCCACACTTAGTGACCACGTTACGGACCCCACATGAGGTTCTTTGGTCTGACTCTTGCTCACCCTGTAAAGGAGAACCGTCCCAGCTCTGGGACCATTCAGCATGACACTCTGGATCCAGGGACTTTCTGTCCACAGGAAGACTTTTGGCAGCAGAGGACTCAGGCGCAGGAAAGGGGTCCTGCAACACCCCCCAGGGGAACCCTGTGCACTCTTCCCTGCCATTTCACAGGTGAAGAAGCTGTGACTTGGGGCCTTACCTGCAGCTGGTAAGTGCCAGGCTTTGGACGTGAACCTGGGACAGGACTGTTCCATGTCCTGTGTGGTTCTGTTTAGGGTCACAGGGGCCATGCTTCACTGGGAGTTCACAGGGCAGGGGGAAGCTGGCTTCCTGCTCCTCTGGGTTATTTCACAGTGTGAGTACCTTGTGGGCTTGAAGCTGCCCATCTGCCCTGGGGACCCTGCAGCCCTGCAGTGACTCCTGACCGGGAAGTAGTTGTCTTGCTTGGTTGGATGTGTGTGAGGCTTCTTGGGTCGCTATAAGTTGTCTTGACTAACAGGATCGCTGCTTGCCCCCATGTCCTCACCTCCACTCACCCCCCCCCCCCAAGCCCATGCAGCCTCAGGACTGGGAGAGCCCCGGGCAGGGCCTCGAGTGCATAGAAGTGTTCTGTGAGTGTGGCAGGGGCTTGTGTTGGGGCTGGGCCGAGGTGACCTAGTACGTGGAGACGCCTCCTGGGTCCATGTTGTCTGAAGGCAAGAGCTGGCCAAGGAGCGCAGGGCCCTGGGGCCATGGAAATGAACCTCAGCGTAGAGTTCAAGGCCCTGTGGGGCAGGCTGACCCTCGGTAGCTCCCCTGGGCTAGACAGTGCTCTGTATGCATTTGGTTGCCCCCCTGTCATCTCACGTGTTTTTGGTAGGTACTTAATTAATGCTTGTTGCTACTCTGTCTCACCCCTTTGGGGCCTCACTTGCAGCCCCTACCAGAGCCAGTGGTGCACCAGGTATGTGCCATACAAGCCTCATTGACAGGTCCAACCCTGCACATGCTTTGCTCCTATTTCCTACCCAAGGAAGGTGTCCTGGCCTTCTTGCACACCTGTTGCAGCCTCTGCCCTCTCCCAGCTCTTCTCCAAGGTGGGCTGCTTGGCTCACCCCACCCCACTGCCCTGTCAGTACCCCCATTTTGTTTTTAAAGATTTATCTATTTGAGAGAGAGAGAACAGGAATGCAAGGTGGAGAGGGGCAGAGGGAGAGGGAGAGACAGAATCTCAAGCACTCTCTAGCAGAGCACAGAGCCCGAAGTGGGGCTCAATCTCATGACCCTGAGATCCTGACCTGAGCTGAAATCAAGAGTCGGCAGCTTACCCATCCACCCAGCCACTCCTCAGTATCCCCACTTTACACACGAGGGAATAGGAATTTAGAGAGGTTAAGGTCAGAGCAGAATCTGCAACCAGACCTGCTGACCCCAAAGTCTGTGCCCCTTGTCCTGCCAGGGATGTACGTTGCAAGTAGTAGAGGACTGGGCTCGGGTCAGAAGCCCATAGGAGAGAACCACCTCGAGAGGCTGAGTCCCTTAATTGCTCTGGGTGTTGGCTCTTCCGTGCAGAGGGTCTGAGATGTCCCATCTGGCCCGCAGCTCTGGGCTAGCTAGTAGGAGGAGGGCAGACTGTGTGGGTGAGTAAGCAGAGGAGAATCTGCAGAGCTGGGCTCGAGGGCTCAGATCTTCTGGGGCTGGGCTTGCTGCTGGGTCCTCAGCCTGGAAAGATGTTGGTCTGGGGTTGGGTTTTCTTGCTGACAGGACCTCGATCAAGCTGGTGCTCTGAGCCAACCCATGAAGCCACCAGCCCCTGGTCTAAGATGCCCTGTGGGGACTCTGCCAGTGTTGGCCGAGTGGCCCCAAGGCAGACCGGACACAGGTGCTTCTGCATTCCATGGCAGGACAGCCATCCCCACTGCCAGCCCAATATGCTGGCCATGGAGTCCAGCCGAGGCCAACGGGCCCACAGGCATCTGTCTGGAGTTCCATGCTTCCTAGAATACACGGTCAAAAAGGTAGCCTTTAGAATGAAGGATGAAAAATCCAGAAAGAAAAAGTAGAGTATTTGTGGGTATCGGCTCCCAAATGGTAGTGGTATGCTTGAGGCCCCAACTTGGAGTAGGACCTCGGGATACCTCATTCATTTTAGGTGAGCCCCAGCTGTTTCATCCTGTCCTGACGCACAGCCAGCAGTCACGTAGTCATTGAGCAAATCTATCAAATGAGAATGATCCTAGTTCCTGTCTCAGAGGCTTGTGGGCAAAGGAATGAGATGAAAGCATATGGTATGCAGTAGGCACTAAGTAAGTGCTCGGAGCTCTTCTTCTGTAGGTGGGGCAGGGGAGCTTGGAACATGGTGCTTCCATGACTTGTTCTAACTTCCTCTTCACCTGCTGTCCCTCTGCTCTGGGATTCTGAGGCCTCACAGTAGAACACAGACGCTGTAATTTCTCTAGGGAAGATTCCCCAGGAGCAAACATCCTGGAAGTCTTTGAGTAGATGTGTGAATGCCAGAGCTGGAGAGGCCTCCAGGGGCATCATGGAACAGACCAGATGGACCCAAATCTCTTCCCAGTACTACCACCCCGGCAAATGGCCTGGGGCAGCCCAACTCCTTTTTGTCCAAGGGACCTGGTCTGTCTGAGCCTGGAACTGTACGGAGGTACTCTCCTTCCAGACCCCCTAGAGGTAAACGAACCCTGGCCTCTCATCCTGCTGCCTTCCTCAGGGCCTGGACAGCTCAGGCCGGCAGACGTCCCCTGTCAGGGCCTACAGAGCTGGGCTTGGCTTAGGGAGAAGCCATTGTGAAAGGGTTTGTGCATTCAGGGAAAATCAGCCCCAAATAACTCCCAGATTCAGGTCCAAGCAGTGCAGGTGAAGGCAGGTAGGAAATTACAGCCTCTTGAGGCTTTCTCTCCCAGGGACTTGATTAAAGCTGAGGAGTGTTGGAGCTCAAATAGCTGGGAAAAGTGCCCTTTGATATGCTCATTTGGTTTTAATTTTGGGGGGCACAGGGCAGCCCCAGCTTGTTTTATTTCTGCTTCCTTTTAGCGGCTTTCACTTGGCTCCTATCCCCCACTGCCACCCCTCCCCTGCTGGAGTTTGTGAATTTCAAGGTCAGCTGAAAGTCAAACTTTACCATGTTGGTGATGAAATGCAAGCAGATGTGGCTGGTTTGGCTGATGGCGGCCACACCCTCAGAGCCGAGCTCCGTCCTGTGGGTGATGCCTGGCAAAATTAACAAAGTCTGATCGCTTACAACCCTGGGTTTCCATCCCGGAGATTCAGATTTCAAAGTGAGTGCCAATCAAGCTGGTGTTTACCGAGGTGGGTAGAGGGAAGCCATGCCGCCCGGGGAAGGTGTGGCCATCCCATCCCAGCCTGCTAGCAACTGAGAGCGGGCAGATGGGTGCTTGTGTTGGGGACTGGCCTTCATCACGTGGCGCTGGCCCTGCTGGGGGACGTTGTGCCCTGGGCCTCCTTGCTGGCAGAGAGGGTTGGTGGATCTTCCACCGCTGGTGACGTCCCATGCCCGTCCAGCTGCCCTCTCCCCCTTCGAAGCTGGTTAAGCCATTGGTGAAGGCTTGCCACGTGACTGGCACTGGGTTGGCAGTGACCTCAGGGAGAAGGTCAATTTTCAGCTCGGCTTCCCGGCGTCACCCACACCCCTCTATGACTCACAAAGTGGCCCAGCCGGCTGCCTCCTGCTCCAGCACTCTGGCAGATATGGTCGAGTGGTGCAGAGAGGAGTGGCTTTCTGATGTCCCAGCTGCTTCTGGCATGACCCCAGGCACTGTCCCTCGGGCTCCAGGGAGTTCTCGTACTGCTCCCTGACGGGGTGGGGAAAGGGAGTCTGTTAAGGGACTGTGGCAGCTTTGTGCACGGCACACCTGGGAATCCACCTCCCAGTCACATGCCGGGACCGGCTTAGCCAGCAAGCAGGGACTCTCCTCACACTTGGGTGTCTTTCTCTGCGCTCACCAGTTCCGCCCAGCCCAGCCCATTTCCCTGCACCCACTGCCTCCCGGAGCCCCGTCACAGGGTGGAGCAGATGCCCGCCCGGCCCAAGAGGCAGGGGGGATTAGGGGCGGGGGGGTGGGAGTCAGTGCTACCTTGGAAAGCCAGCTCCACTGGTGGTCAGCTGTGGACGGGGGCACACTCCTCCATTCCTCTGGGCCTCACTTTCTTTGTTTGTGAGAGGGGGAGCGGAGCCCTCCTCGGATCGGTGGTGAGCCCGAGGTGAAATGGTGCGTGTAAAGTGCCTGGCACAGTGCCTGCTGCCTGGCGCTTGGTAATGCCAGCTATTAGAGCTATTGTCCAGACCCGGCAAGAGCCGCTGGAGAAGGCAGCGCGGGAGGGCCCTGCCTGGGTCTCCCCTGTGGCCTGCTGGGATTTCCTAGCCGTGGAGCCCAATTACCCAGCCTTCCCCTGTGTCCAGGAGGGCTGGCTCTTCCCCAGGGTCCTTGCCCCCAGCTCGGTGGGGAGCGGAGGCAGATGTGGACAGAGAGTCAGCCCGCCCGCCCCCGTCTCCCTCCGCACCCTGCCCTTTCTGAGTGGCAGCATTGTGCGGACAAATGACCTGTAGAAAGTGTCCTCTAAATTGGGGAGTTGTCCAAAATGGGGTGAGCTTTAACATTGCGGTTTTTTGGGGGGGGGGGAAGAAATCCTGCAAGAAGAAAATTCTGAATGCAGAACAAAGCAGAAGAGCCTGCCGCAACAGCCCGTGTGAGTCAACCCGGAGCGCCTCGCAAACAGCCTGCCTTGTTAAAATCAGTCCCTTGGTGCGGGGGGGATTAGCGCTCTGCAAACTTGCCATCCCAGGCCTGCCTGCATTTTTACTTTACCTCCTCTCCATCTCTGGCTCCCCCTTCATACCCAGGGGGATTTCCCCAGCCCATAATGGGGGGCCACTCCCATTGCTGAAGTGATGGAGAGTTTTTTTTTTTCTTGCCTTGGGCAGAAAAATAGTCATTTGGGTTGGGGATACAGAGAGGCAAAGACATTGTCTGGAACCGCCTCCCCCCCCCCCAACTTTGTCCCCTGCTCTGGCTGTTGTGGGAAGGATCAGGGAGACCCGAGTGAAAGTGCTCTGACAGTGGGCCCTCTCTAGGTAACTGTGTAGGAGTTCTAAGTGTTGTTCCTTTTCGCCTCTTCCTCCAGGAAGCCTTGCCTGGTTTATTTACTCTTCAGAGTTGGGACCTCCCCTCTGGGGTTCACAGACATAACTGTTGACACATGGCAGCCCAGGGGTTGTGCACGATGTGGTATCCACAGGACCTGCTGACCGACCCCTGTCCAGGCGGCTACCTGCTAGTGTGGCTTGTGTGCCATTAGCAGTATGTCTAAGATGGAGCGGCAGGCCACACCCAGAGAAGCTTCTGGACCTCCCTGCCCCTCTGGGCGGGCTGGAGCAAGACTGGCCGGCTAGCCTGGGTTCTGGAGCACCAGCCCTTTCCCTCCTCCTGTTTGCTGAGCCTCCCCAAGCTTTGGTGGCTCATTATTTCTCCGCTGGCTGGGGGGTGAGTGGGAGAGACTGCGCCAAAGGGAGGGCCAATTACCAGGGCCTACCGCCACGCACCGCCTTGGACGCGTTTTCTCAAATGGCGAAGCCCTCTTTGGGGAGAGGCAATTTGTGGGGAGCTCAGGGTAGCGTAATTTATGGGCCCCCCTCTCTCCCAGTTAGGAATGAGGTGGCTGTGGCTTAATTTAATTAGCTGGGTTTAGCTGAGCACATGACCAGGATGGGCCCGGGGTCCTGGTTAAACGAGGCACATTTCTCTTCTGAGGCAAGCACGGCAGAAGAAGAAAAGGTCTAAAGTTACTTGATTCATTTGGATCGTTTGGTTAGAGATGTCTTCCAGTTTGAAATATAAAGCCACTTATTTTTCTTAACAAGAACCCAGCCCACCAGCTACAGTGTTCTGCTCATGCATTTAATAGGAATAATTGCACAGAGCTCAAATTATCATAAGCTAAAGCTAATGCTGTTCGCGCAGATCCAGCCTCGTTCCAGTTTTCCCACAGGGAAGCGAGCGTGCTGTGCAGGGCCAGGAGAAGCCGCCAGCCTCCTGGGCTGCCACGCGTCGCCTGGCTCTGCTCTGCACTGACTTGTCAGCAGAATTTCTGGGGGTGCATGCCACCGGGCTGGGGCCATGGAGGGACTTCTAGAAGGGGCTGGGGTAGCAGGTGTTCCCTATAGGTGATACATAGCTCTCAGCTGGGCATAACTCTCTCTAATTTCCCAGGATGGTCATGGTCAGAAGAGAAGGTGAGGTTTGCAAGGGATCCGGAAGTACTAACATTTCTGGTGACAGCAACGGTCGTAATGATAATTAGGGTAGTGGCCTTGTTTTATAGTTGAGGGACCAGGGGTGCTTCGGGGCACAGCATACCTGGGAATCCACCTCCCAGTCACATGCCGGGACTGGGGACGGACCCTGGACTCAGTTTTTTGGACTTCCTAGAGCACAGGGGGACTCCATGGAATTAATAGACACAGATCCCTTGAGCAGATATGATGCACGGACAGGGGAGAGGGCCATGAGCTGCTTGATCTTGGGTAAGGGTTGTTAGCCTCTGTTTCCACGTCTGTAAAATGGGGATCCCAACCTCTGCTCCGAGTCGCTCACAATTTGGTTTAGGCTGCCCGTGAGAGAAAGAATCCAGGTGAGAGGGCTCCGCCAGGTGCTGCCAGGTTTTTCGAATCATTGCCCTCAGAGTGTTGTCACCTGTACGGGGAGAAGCTGCCTGACTCAAGCCAGGCCTCACTTTGAGCTCAAAATGACCAGAAGGGTCAGAATTGCCAGAACCAGGGGTGGGCTGCTGACTGTGGGTGGCCTGGATTTGAGCCCTGGGGCTTTCCCCAGAAATGGCCCTTGTGCAGATCCTGTGTGGCGAGCTGAGGGTGCTGTGTGTTTGAGCTCAGTGGGTCTCAACTATGTCGGTCCACAGACGCAGACCCTCAGCTGAATCACCTGTGGGAGGCGCAGGGCTTTTCTAGCCGTCCGGGCTCGCCTAGGAACCGGAGAGGGGCCGTAGGTAAGTCCTCCGTGTCCTACCCCCTTTTGTTTCTCTCTTTCTCTCTCTCTTTCTAGAGCCTCAGGTGAAGTCTTGAGGAAAACCTTGCAGGGTTTGGCCACCGTGGCCGGGCTTCATGTGGTGGCAGGCGCCGCGAGTGTGGCCGGTCTTCACAGGGCCAGGCTCAGAGGCTCGGGGCATTTGCCCCATGCCGTCAGAGAAGCTGCCGGTCCTCAGTCAGCAGAAAAAGTGATCCCCAAGGCAGTGCAAGTGTTGCCGGAGTCCCTTGTGATCGCTTTCCCCCAAGAGCGTGGCCTGCTATCTGTTACTTCACACAGCAAACAGTGCCGTCGCCTTCCGTCCCAAACTGTTGTCCACTGCTTCAAAAAAGCTGAGTGAAGATTATTCCAATATTTATCTTAGCACAAAACTAACATTTCAGGGCCCGTGCCCATAACTCACATGTTGATGGGGAACACATTGTGTGAATGTAGTGCAAATATATACAAGGCGGGAAGTTGCTTATATTTAATAGGGAAACAAGAAGTAAACATTTTTGAATAAAAATGGCAAAGCCTTGGGTTCTACGAATTGCAGTTTCTTGGTGAAACATATTTAACTGGCACCCCGTAGGAGTGGTCGTGTGGGCTGAGGGTTCAGCAAGGTCAAGGTCGAGTTCTTATTACCAAGGGTGCCTCTCGCAACCTGGGGCGGCAATTCCGTGCTCCGGGCCTTGTGGGGCTCTCGCTGATCTAGGAGCCGGCATGTGGCTCGGGGAGGTTCCCTGCCCCTTCTTGGCATCTGCATGTGTTCACCTCATGCAGACACTCACGCGTGGTGAGAGCCCGTATAAAGGCACGTGGGGAGCGGGGAGAGTGCCATTCAGGGCGGCTGCCACTCAGCCTGAAGCCTGAGCCTCCCTGGAGCATCCCCTGCGTGGAAAGGAGAGGTGTGCCTCCCCCCACCCCGACCCCTACCGTGGTTTCGCTCTAGGAATTGTTGAGCTGTGGAAACCGTGGCTGCCACTGGCAGCTGGCACCATGCAAAGAAGGGCTTGTGGGGCCTCACATAAACACTCAGGTACCTGTCTGTACAAATGTGGGGCCTTGACGCTGGCAGGCTCTGTTTCTGTGACCACAGCAGGGTGTGGATGTGGGAGCACTCGAAGTTCCTTCTGGAATTCTCCAGCCTGCATGTCGGCTTGGCAGAGCCCCGGCCCCTGGCCCCCGTGATGATCTGGCAGGTGACCGGTCTTGAGGAGCAGAGGGGTTGTGGGTTGCCGTGCGCCCGTTCCTGGGGCATTCGTTTGAGTTCCCACTGTGTTTTTACTGCAAGGAGACAGCCCCGTGACTTCTCCAAGTGAGCCAGGGACACTTCGGCGTTGTCCTCATGGCTCTGTTCTCGATCACGGTCTTGTTGCCCTAAGTTTCATTTCCTCCCTGGCCGAGCTTTGTGTTTTTATGGGCTTCCTGAGATGGCAGAACCTTATAAACCTTGATGCCCTACTTTGCAAGGACACCCAGAAGTTCACGGGTGTGTGTGTGTGGGGGGGGGCCTGGAATCTCTCTGGGCCAGTTCCCCAACAGCGTCCATCCCAGCTGTGTGCTCAGAGCTGTGTGATGTGCTGGGAGGGGGTGGCAGGGCAGAGAGGCACAGAAAGAGGTGCATTTAGGTCAGGGAAGGCTCCCAGGGTACTACTGTGTGAGTAGGATGGGAGTTAGGATTTCATGTGGGTATACAGAGGCCATTTGTTGCAGGGGTTTTGCTCTGGCCACCAGAAGTAATAATAAATTGAAAAGTAAAAAAATCATCAGGCTAATGCAGTGTTTATAGACAGGCCAGAGACTGTTGTAGGTACCTCACAGGAATTAATTCCTTTAAATCCCACAAGTCTGTGAGGTCAACTTTATCACCCACATTTTACAGATGTGGGTAATAGCCGTTTGACCCCAGCCAAATGCTTGTGTGTTGGAGCTGCCTTCCGACCCTGGGCTGTCCTCCACGGCATGTGCCTCTGGCCACTATGGTGGGTTCCCACCAGCACCTGCTTCATGACACTGTCTTGGCTGTGGCCTTTTCCCTGGGACCTTGGTGTTTTGCTGAAGGCCCCGACCTGGATGTTTCCTCTCTGTGCTTTCCGACCCTGGGCTGTTGGATGGATGGATGGTATGGTGTTGGGGGCCTTGAGGAGAGGGCAGGTCAGGATGTGGCTGCTCACTGTTCAAACCCGGGCTGGGCATGCTTTTCTTCCTGGTGGGGAAGGGCCTGCGAGCTGTGCTGACAGAGGAGAGTGTGGGCCAGCTCTGCCCCGTCCAAGCTAACAGCCTCATTCCAAGGGGGGCAGGTGGGGCTGGAGCACGAGTTACATGACGGAATTGAGGCCACACTGTACCTTTCCTCTGGCTGTTTCCAGGAAGTGGATACCATAGAATATTCTCCCCTGCCTTACTGATGTCAAGGCTTTCACAGGCGTCAAGCTCTTACTTCGCCCCCCACTGCCCCCACCATTATTATCTGATCCGAGCTCCAAAGCAGACAGCAGTACGACCAGCGCACGTCTGAGAAGCAGCTGGTGGAGAGCCCTTTGGCCGGGCTGGGTGTATGTGTGCTGTGAGAGCACAGTGAGGCAGAGGCACGATGCATTTCCACACTCAGCCTGGGGCTCGGGAGGACAGGAGCTGTGACAGGGAAAGTTCTGGTGCTGCTTTGGAAGAAGACGCCCGTTGTGAGAGCGATTTCTGGTATAAAGCATTATCCAGGGAGTTTCTGGATATTTAGGTGTGTGGTTTGGGGACATATGGCCAACAGGGACAGATTCCTTCACTAGGTGGGTTGTTGGGGAGGATTCAGCTTCGGATTGGGGGCTGTGGGGATAGTTTTTTTTTGGGGGGGAAACTGAATCTTTGTGAGAAGGGCTACATGGACAGCTCAGGGAACAGGCTTTTGCCAAGCATATTTAGAGGAAATGGGTGTCGAAGCTGAAGAATGAAAGGACACCCAGGACCATCGTTGTGTCCATGGAGGGTAAAAACTGTAAAGCTTGGGATGCTGGTCTCTGAAAGCCCCATTTCTTCCTGCATAAACATGTTCCTCGCCTTCTTGACCATGTTAGCTGTTCTCCAGGAGCAGCCTAGCCATGTCCTGTGTGTCTGCTAGCAACCTGCTCCCCGAAGAATGACCTGAGGGGCCACCTTGGGCAGTTTCTGAGCCAGGAAACAGTGGAGGGGGCAGACAAAGCAGGTGCGTTTGCCAGAGTGTCCAGTTTCTTCTTTCCCTGAAGTGGACCCATGGATGTTGCTGTGGGATTGCCGGGGAAGGACATAGGTGGTACCTCTCGTGGGGTGAAGTGACACCTTGCCTCAGCTGGGGGTCAGAGAGGTCTGCTTGGGTGATGTGACTGGTCTTCAGGGCTTCACAAATGCCTGGATAGAGGACAGGCAGGGGTGTCTTATTTTAGGGGAGTTTTTCAAGAAAGAAAAACAGTTCTTTGCCTACCTAGAGGACCATCTCCCATTGCCATGGAAACAGCTGGAGGGAGGGGTGGTGGTGATGGGACTTGCTCTGGGGGAGGTTCTGGGGCAAGAGCTGCAGGCTGGCCCCATAGCCTCTGTCCATCTGGGCTCGTTCTGGACCCCGCTAATTCCTGCAAGGCCCTCATGGGGCAGAACACACTGGGTATGGAGCTCAAGTGCCTTGAGGGTCTGCTCTCCGTCTGGGCCCCTGATGCTCCCTCCTCCTTCCTGCTTTCTCTGCTCCGGGGGGCCCTGGGTCCCCAGGCATCAGGCTGCTGTCTGCCTAGGGCCAGAGCGAGAGCAATGGGGATCCTACCCAGGCTTCTCCTGGAGTGTGGTCTGTGCATGACCAGCGGTACCGATGCCTCCAGAAGGCCCCTCGGGAAACTTGGGTTTGGTCTGTATCAGAAGATGTTCATCAACATGGGAGATTGCAGGTATTAGAACCAAGATGAGACCCCGAGTCTGTGGGGGTCAGAGCAGGCTGTGGGGGCCAGACTGCCTGGTTCAAATCCTGCCCCTGCCCTTGACCGACAGGGAGCCCTTGGGTTTGTTGCTTGCTCTTCCTGTCTAATCAGGGGTCAGAGAAGATCCTCCCTCTAGGGCTGTTATGAGAATTAAGTGAGTTAATGCATGTGAAGCATTTAGAAAGTGCTCAGCGTGTATTTCTCGGTTGGGGTCAGTTACGAGGACTGTGGATTACTGTTGAAGAGCAACGTTGAGCAGATCACAGTGAAGGTGGTCTGCAAAGAGCCAGCCCTGAAGTCTTTTTTTTTTTTTTTTTAATATTTTATTTATTTATTTTACAGATCGAGAGACCGAGCAAGAGAGGGAACACAAGTAGGGGAGTGGGAGAGGGGGAAGCAGGCTTCCTGCTGAGCAAGGAGCCTGATGTGATGTGAGGCTTGATCCTGGGACCCTGGGATCATGACCTGAGCTGAAGGCAGCCACTTAACCAACTGAGCCACCCAGGTGCCCCATCAGTTCCGAAGTCTTGTTCTTTGTGCACAGACCAGCCTGGATTCCTATTTCAGCTCTGCCCCTGATCTCTCTGTGTGCCCGGGGAGATATGTTAGCTGTCCACCTCCTCAGCTGGTATATTTGTATCAGAGGAACATTGTGCTGACCTCGCAGATGCAGGAGCTTAAAGGTTCAAGACCCACGTGGTGGTGTGACTGGCACGCGGGAGGCACTCTGTGGCAGTGGCTGGCACGTTACTGGCCTTGGTGACGCTGCCACAGCTTCCCTGTAAGCTCCTGAGGGATGGGGCCGTGTGTGGTCATCTTGGGGCCTAATATGCCCAGCGTGGAGATGGAACAGACTCCTCAGGGCTGTATTCTGGGCTGAGGAACAGACGGCTTCCGGTGAGGGGCAAGGCCGGTGGGGCTGCTTTCCTAAGGAGCTCAGCTTGCTACTGGGGCATAGCGAGGAGGGGCTGAGAGGAGGAGAACAGTGGGATTTTAGGCTGCCTGGAGTCTGAAATTGCCTGTTCTTGGGAAAGTGTGAGGAGAAACAACGCAAGGTGGGTGTTTGAGCCAGAGTCCCCTACTCAGCCCTCCTGGGCCACGAAGACTGTGACCTGCCCTCCCAGTGCCTGGCAACGTGTGATCTGTGAATTGAAGTTGAAGTCCACAGGGCTACCCTCCCATCATGCTCTGGGCTCCACAGCTGAGCCCTTGGTCCCACTGGGAACTGGCTGACCTCTGCCTGCCTTCCTCCAGTCCCTGGAGTCCCTCAGGAGGAGCCTCAGGAGGCTGGCACCGAGGCCTGTCAGGCCTGCTTGCAAGAAGGCTGGAAGGAGAGGCCTCTACACGGCTTCTGTGGAAAAACCTAACAGGTCTCCTGATGCTTGGCCTGAGGGAATGCGGCTGTGGGGTTGGGAGTGTCACAGGGCACAACTGTAGTATGGTGTCCTAGGGCCAGCAGCCTGGAGACTCTAGGGACCTGGAGTGTTGAGAGACCCCTTATGAGTGGTTGGGAGCCCCCTCCCAGGGAGAGAAAACTAGGGTCCTGATGTCTGGCCTTGATACCTCTGATGGGGAAGGTCACACGCTTCCAGCCATGGCCTCTGGAGCTCTGTGGGGGCCATGGGCTGATTTTGTGAAATTATCTTTTTTGCCCTTGTATTTTGCTTTGAGGGAGGGTATTTTAGTCTGTAGTTCTTTGTCCCTTGTTTTCAACGAAGGGGTCTCCAGTGTTTGTTTATTTGTTTGTTTGTTTTTTGTAGCTATTGTCTATCTTCAGGGGACAGAGAGTGGCCATCTGTGTGTGGGAATAGTCCTAATAATCAAAAGATGGTCTTGCCCTTTGTATCAGTTCTGCTGTTGAGTTGACATTTATTATGCATTCCTTTGTGCTTGACGTGCGCCCTAGGAGCCCCAGGAGGTAGATGTTAGCTCCATTTTACAGATGGGGAAACTGAGTTTTAGAAATCCTGTCTACAATTTTAATTTTAATTAAAATTAAAAAAAGAAATCCTGACTGACTTTTGTTATTACTTGATCTTAATATTGTTTAAAGGATCATACACAATACACAGCTTAGTAAGTGTACCCAAACTCAGGATTTTTTAAAAATTCAAGTATAACTAGCATACAGTGTTATATTGTTTTCAGGCATACAATATAATGATCCCACGCTTCTCTACATCACTCAGAGCTCATCATGATCAGCGTATGCTTAATCCCCTTCATCTCTTTCACCCATCCCCCCCATGATCTCCCCCCGGCAACCACCATTGCTCTGTGTTTGAGAGTCTGTTTTTCTTGTCTCTTTTTCCTTTGTTCATTTGTTTTGTTCTTACATTCCACATATGAGTGGAATCATATGGTATTTGTCTTTTTAAAAGAAGATTTTATATATTTATTTGACAGAGATAGCAAGAATGAGAGAGCACAAGCAGGGGGAGCAGCGGGCAGAGGGAGAAACAGGTTCCCCGCTGAGCAGGGAACCTGACGCAGGGGCTCAATCCCAGGACCCTGGGATCAAGACCTGACCTGAAGGCAGATGTTTAACCAACTGAGCCATCCAGGTGCCCCCATATGGTGCTTATCTTTGACTAATTTTACCTAGCTTTACTAATTTTATCTTTAAACTTAGCTTTAAATTAGCTTTAAATTAGCTTTACTAATTTTACTAATTTTATCTTTTACTAATTTTACTCTAGATCCATCCATGCTGTTGCAAATGGCAAGATTTTATTTTTTTAATGGCTGAGTAATATTCTTTTGTGTATAAACACAATATCTTTATCATTATGTATAACTTAGGACTTCTTGATTCCAAAGTTCATACTCTCAATCTCTTTTAATAGCTTTTATATGCACTTGATCTTGGTTAGGTCATGCTAAAACAAAGGCAAGGGGGGGTATAATTTCATCTTTATCATGGACCTCACTGCTCTCAGAGCAAGGACTGTGTATAGGGATGATTCTGAGGCATATCCCTTCCTCTGGTGTTGGTGGCCACAAACCCTTTGCCATCGTCAAGGACCATAATGAATGCAGCTGGCTGAGCAGGGCTCTGCTGAAGACTTGGTGTGAAGTACTTGTGACTCTAGAAAGCTTTCCCTCCAATGGCAGGACCCCAGTGATGATGAAGGCCTATGTGGTGCCTGGCCTGGGTCTGTCATACTTCCAGAAGGTCTGCTGTCATGGCAGTGGGCACACCAGGCCCTCTCCCTGGCCAGCAGGTGCATGGCCTGCCTGACTCCCTAGATACCTTCCTGGGAGACCCCACATATCCTCTGGGGCAGATGGCTGATCTTTGTCCTTCTGAGGCCAAGTCAGAAAGGATGTGACATATGATAAGTGGGATTTGTAAGACCTGATTCTTCTCCCTCTTTAGCCCCAAACCTACTGTGTGAGCCTGAATAGGTCATTAGCCATCTCTTGGTCTCTGCCACTTCCTCTGTAAAGTGGGGATGGCCATCCCAGTCCACCTGCTGGCTCAGGGTTGCTTTGAGGACTGCTGAGAGGACTTAGCAAAGGGCTTGTCCATTCTAGACCCAGGTGGGTAGGTGGCTGCCTTTAGCCACCCTCTGGGAAGCCTGTCTTGATTTTCACTGGGTGAGAATGTTTGAGTTGACATCACACTGTAGCCAAACTGCAAATCTGTGAGGTCGTGTCCCCTTCTGAGAGGTCCTGAAGGCAGGGACTGTGCCTTGACCACCACTGATGGCACAGCATTGACCCTCAGTGAATATTTGTTAAATCAGTAGACGATTGAATGAATCCATTGCCAACCCTGGGAACTGGCTTGATGTGTTTGGGGTGGGTTTCTTTAGATCTCTTCAGAGAAAGGTTAGGAATGTGAGGGGTTATGTGGGTTATTTCCTTGATATTCTCTAGCTTAGTAGTCTGTGGGTAGGTCAGGTATGGCTTGATCCAGCACCCAGACTATCTCTAGGACAGGGTGTTTTTCTTCCCCACTCTTTGATTCCTTTAAGCAAAGTTCTGTTCACAGGCCCACATGGCTTAAAGGATGGCTGCAGCCAAAGTCTTCCCACTTCCTTTCTTATTTGGTCCCATGAGCTGGATGGAGACTCTTTGTCCCAGCGACCGTACCCAGTAGAGATCCTGGGGCTCGCTCTGATTGGACAGCTTTGGTCATGTGCCCTCCTCTGAACCAATTACTTGGCCAGGGGAAGGCCGGATGGGACCCGTGCCCCGCCGCGTGTAGAATGAGAGTGTGGGACGGATGGATCCTCCAATAAAATTAACTCCCTTGCCTGGGAGAGGGGGAGACATGGATATAAGGGAGATAAGGTATTTTCATCATAGGTGGTACCTTCCTTTTTTTTTTTTTTAAGTCTGTGCCTCACTTCTGGGTCCCTTCAGGGGCAGAAGGTGTTTTCCTCTTTAGTTAACAGCACCAGCCCCTGAAATCCTGTGTGTACACACCCACCCAGGGCCAAATTGCGCTGCAGATGCTGGCCCCCTGGCTTAGCCGGGGACTGGCTGTTGGTGATGGGCTCTTTGGTGCTTTCTGGCTTAAGCGTCTCTCCATCTGCCCTTCTCACTCAGGGAGAGGTCAGCTGTGCGGAGCCCTGGATGCTTTCTCTTCCAATTGCCCAGATGAAAGGAGCAAAGCCTGGGAAGGCAAAAGCTTTTCCTGGAGGGCATGGCTAGTCCGTGTCAAAGCCAGGAGTGGAACCAGGCATCCTGGCCCTGTCTGAACTCTCTTCCTTAGACCATGCTCCCACAGCACCACTGCCCCCCCCCCCATACAGCTTCTGCTTTGCAAAGAGGTTTTAGAGCTCTGGACATAGGCAGGAGAGACTCATTGCTGGAAGCCAGAGGACTCCTTAGGGGAGGTCAAGCGCTGGAATGACGCCCTGTAGCTCTGCCCAGGCTCCAGAGGCAGCACTGAGCATTCCCTGCCCGCAGGTGCCCAGCCCCGAGGCTGCAGCAGGCTTCCCCCTCCCCAGACTCAGCAGTTAGGTGAGTCAGTCTTTGCATTTCTCTGAGCTGAGTGATTAGGGTCTCTAAGAGTAACCATTATCTGTGTATCTTGGGAATGCCTGTTTTTCACACATGCGGCCCTTCTAGAAAGATTTAGCCTGGGGATGAAGTGGACGGGCTCTACGGGCTCTACAGTGAGGGCAGATACCAATCATTTTTACAATTGTTTGCAACAGGAGAGGAAACATGAGCTTAACAGTTCTGTTGTGGATAGATTTGGGGGAGAAACAGGAATGAACTGTCAACAGGATGGCTTTCTGCTTTTATCCTGGGATCTGCTGCTGTTCCCTGCAATCTGGCCGCCCTGTGCAGAGCCCCGGGATTTACAGACATTCTTGCAGGTGCGGGCCTCATTGTGTGGCGCGGTCCCAGGGGCCGGGCCGGCATGTGTGGAAGAGAATCTGTCAGGTGTGTTAGGGAAGGGAGCACGTTCTGCAGAGGGGAATTTGGAACAGCCCCCACACTTCTCTTACTTGCGGGGGGAGGAACCCAAACCGAGAGCCGAGACCTGACTGAGCACCCACTGGCCTCTTGAGTTAGACTAAGCCACTCGCATGTTTTCACAAGTGCTAGACAGCAATAACCAAGAGGAATCATCTTTTCAGCTTCTCACCAAGAGGTGGGGGGAGCTCCCACTCAGAAATCCATTTGCGGGAAGTTTGAAGTTTGAAGCCCTCCAGCTGCAGACTGGCGACCTGGGTGGTCGAATGGGTGGGACGGGTGTCCTCGAGTAGAAGGAGAGTGGAGCCCGGGGCAGCTGGGGAGCGAGGCAGAAGGGTAGTTGACATCTTTGACAATAGTAGTTCATTTGCCATCCGACAGACCTGGGTTCAAGGGTTACCTCTTATTTTGAGCCAGCTGCGACATCTTGGGCAAGTTCCTTCATGTCGCTCAGCCTTAGTTTACTTGCCTGTAAAATAGGGATAATACTTAATTGGTTACTAAGAGAATTAAATGAGATGATACATGCAAACCTTTTGGCACTGAGCTTGGTCCACTCAGTGGAGGTGGTGTTGGGGCCATGGGTGCCCCCCTGCCCAGTCTCCATCAACACCTTCCAGAGATACTCAAAATATACCCCTAATCCATGCAAAAACAGCATGGTTCTAGAGAACTTGCTAGCCTACTTTCTAAGTAGGTAGCCACCATTATGCCCCCATTTTGTAGGACTTCTAGAGTGGTCACCGATTAATATTGATATAGGAACTATTTCAAAATGACATGCCATTTTCCAAATAATAGGCAGTTATGGGTGGGAAAGGACTCTGGACCCAACTGGCATGATTCCTGGTTCAAAGAATATGCAGGTGGGAGCTGGTTACGCACACACCTGGGCTGCTAAAATGTGGGACAGGTGGAAAGACCTGGAGAGAGAAGCAGAAATTGGGGCCTGGGATGGGTTTCCTGTACTCCCTTCTCATAATAATCTGAGAAGGAAGCCAGGGGAGAGGACGTCCTCACTGGTCAGCCTCAGGGGGGTCTGTGTGCCTAAATCCTGGCATATATCTTTTGGTGGCTGCTCCTTGCACACACCTGTAGTCCGTCATATAGAAAAGGGGTATAATTGATCCCGGCTCTCATAGCTAAGAAGGAGCAGACCCGAGGCTCAAACCCAGGCCTGTACCTCACACTCCCCCATACACTTTTCCAGAAACATTTTCCAGAAGTCCTGGAAACTTCTCAGTTTCCAGGAGCGAAAGGTAAGAATTGGGACACCACACCATGACATTGAGGCATTGTGAGGCCCAGAGGTATCTGGGAATGGTAGCTTGGTAGTGTCAGAAAGTCAGCAGGATAAAGAAAAGTGCCTGGGGAGCTTGGGGTTCTAGATGTTCTGGGCATCTAGGATGCCATGAATCCTTCCATGCCCATGGCCCCTCCTGCTGTGGCGGGTGGTTCATCACAGATTCTGCAGGAAGTCTTCTCCAGCCAGCGCCCCGCCCCTCTGGTGGATGGCAACCCTGCTAAGTGGGGAGGAGAGGTGTGCGGGTGCCCATGTTGGCAGAGCCCAGGGGATATGGGGCTGGGAGAAGCTACCCTGGGTAGGCATAGTGCGAAGGTGGCAGTCTGCTCCTCACGCAGCCTGTAGGTCCCTGACTTCCCAGTTGGGGGATAGGCTCCACTCTCCTTTGTCTGGCCTTTGTGGGCATCTTCCTGGCCCTAACTGTGTTTGCCATTTGGTTTTTAATGGTCTGTTTATTTGGTGAACAGTGTTTCTGGCATCTGAAGGAAAGCGCCATCAGGCCAGGATCTGTGTTGGGTTTGTCCAGTGTCCTTTCCCTCAAACCTAGCATCATACTTGATATTCAGGATTTTCTTTTTTGATATTCAGGATTTCATTCATACTTTCATCGACTTGTACATTCATTGGGCCACTCTGGCTCTTGTTGGATGCGAGGACTGGAGTGTAGCTGTGAATGCTGCGGTCCAGAGTCCCCCTCTCCTGGAGCTTACCGTCTAGTGCTGTGTCCTGGGCGGAACAAGTGAATGGGTGAATGTTCTGGAACCTGGTTCCCGGTCTTGTGAGCTCCCATGGCCAGTGGGCGGCTGGGCTCCAGGGCTTCCCTTCTGAAAGTGGCCAAGACCCGGAGCTCTGCTCTCCTGTGATGAAGGGCGCTGGCGGGAAGCCCAGGGCTCGCCCGCCCAACCTGTGAGGGTTTCAGATTTGTTCCATCTGAGCAGTCAATTAATTAGTAATTGGAGCGACCCATCATCCTGGGTGCTTGGGTGAGTTGCCAGGTACCCCTCCTTCCTCCTCCCCGTTCGCTCAAACCGAGCAGCCCAGTTCTGTGATATCATTTGAAACTGGGCCAAGAAGCAATTAATGTGCTGTTTGCTGACAAGGATTTGCTGCTGCTCCAGGAGCAGGGGCCGGGGCCGGGGCTGGGAAGGCCAACGCAGGGGAGAGGAGACGCGAGGGCAAACAAAGGTGCAGAGAGGGGTGCTGCTACCGGTCTTTGCTCCATGCCGAGGCCAGGCAGGAGCGGCCTGTTCTCCTTGGACCCTCTCTCAGCCCTCCCTGCTCAGACCGTGGGCTGTAGGGAGGCAGAGTGGGATGGATTTCCTGGGGATTCCAGTTGCTGAGCCCTCATCTGTGCTGAGAACACTGGGTGCGTGAGTCCATGTGCCCCTCCCGGCTGTCCTGGGAGACAGGAGTGTCAGAACCCCATTTGACAGGTGAGGAGACTGAAGCACCAGAAACACCAGAGTTGGCCCACATGACCCAGGCAGTAAGGGGTGAGGTATTAACTGAGCATCTGCAAAAGCTTGCCTGTTCGGGCGGGTGCCCTGTGGGGATAGGAAGGGTCAGCCCCAGGCCCACCGCCAGGTCACAGTGACCTGCTGGGGACGCAGGGCTTGACAGATGATGGTGTTTCATAATCCGTGTCTGCCTCTGGGGGGTGGTTAGGTGGAGTCTGGTGGAGTGGGCTGGCTCAGCCCGGCCCAGGTGCCGGAGCAGAGACCTGAGACAGAGTGAAGGGGGTCCGTGTCCCCATCATTGGTACTGGGGCTTATGCCCAGGCCTGGGGGATTGTCACTGCAGAAGCCACCACAGCTGGGGTGGCCTGATGGAAGGGGGGCATCTCTTTCTCTCTCTCTGCTAGAGGCCGGGCCACTGCATGCTCTGCCTTCCTACCCTTCTCAGCAGCTTTGGGGCCAGCCTCCAGGGAGGCCTGTCTGCTCTGCTGTTGACTCTTCCTGGGTGGAATTATGTGCAGAAGTTAGTCAATAGAGGCCATTGCCAGGATCCCAGGCAGCACCATCTGCAGGCACCATGGCCACCCTGGTGGTCTTCCCAGGACACCAAGCACTGGCCTTCATGGGTTGGCTTCTGGGTATGGGGGGCTGCTCACTGCAGAACAGTATAGTTGGGGGCTGGTGGCCTTCCCCCAGAGACCCTGTGTGTGGGTGTGAGCCCTGGCCTCTGCCAGCTTGCCAGGGAAATGCAGGGATCCTGGACCTTGAAGTGCCGGTCCTTCCGTCCAGCCACTTGTGGAAGCCTCTCTCCCCTCCCCCCACCCCCAGGTGCCAGGTACAGTGTTGGGTGCTGAGCACTCCGGGGGAATAGCAGCTATGTACAGTCATCTGTGTTCTCTTGAGGGAGGGGCAGGAAGAAACTCCCAGAAGGATGAGGGCATGGGAAGCGCTGTCCCCTGAGAAATTTCTTTGTTGGTTTCCTTCAGGTGGCACGACTGCCCTGTGCTGACACTCTGGTTGGGTCGATTGTCCTCACGGTGATAACCGTGTCCCCCTGCCTGCTTCTGGCCACACTTCCCTCCCAGGGGCAACCACCATTTTCAGCGTCCCCTTTGTGCCTCCCAAAGATGTGCTCCATCAAACAGACGGGGGCCAGGGCTTGT
This sequence comes from Martes martes, assembly GCF_963455335.1. NCBI lineage: Eukaryota > Metazoa > Chordata > Mammalia > Carnivora > Mustelidae > Martes > Martes martes. Next base: position 93,369,367 of record NC_137892.1, on the reverse strand, counting down.
CCATAGATTGATACCAGCCCTCTTTTCCTTTGACGGGAATAGCAGCGTTCTCGACGTGCCGAGCTGCTCCCTGGCTTTCTGCCTTTTGATGCTTGGGATATGCTGGCCCCCATTACCTATCAGCTCATGCCGAGTTGCCTTCTTTTTACTGGCTGTGTATTATTCCATCATATAACTGGGCCATACTTTTTTTTTGACTAGTGCCCCATTGATGGACTTTGCAGTTGCTTTCCATCTTGGCTATGATAATGCATGCTGCTGAGAGTTTGCTAAGGAACACACACCCCTCTAACAACAATTCCTCCAGATAGAAATGCTGATGGAAAAGTGTTCGTAAGCTTTGTTGCTTCTGCCATATTGCCCAGGGAGGAGGTGATGCCCCTTTCGTCTCTTGAGCAATGGAGCACAAGGGAGACCCTTGGCCCATATGTCCACTCATTCTAGGCATTATCAAACGTGCTGCTCTTTGCCAGGCTGACTGGTGAGCAATGGTACCTTCCTGCATGGTTGTGTTTGGCGTTGACATGGCTGTGTGTGGTTGAGCCCTCGTCCATATGTTCAAAGCCAGGTGTGGCTCCCAAGGGAGGTTGAAGTAGAGTGCTGTGTGAGTGATGGTGTGGACTTCCCTCCGCAGGCAGGTCTCTCTCTAGAAGTCTCTGCCCGGCGCTCGTTCAGTTACGCCGGTGGAGAACCGGCAAAGGAGAGCTAGGACGGGGTTGGTGGGGCCACTGGAGCAGTGGTTGGGTGAGGGGTGGGATCCCGGTCTTGCAGTGCTGGGGAGGGCATGGCTGTGTCTCAGGGGGGAGATGGAGCAGTCCTTGAGACCAAGGGAAGAATGTGGTGCAACCTTCCGCCTGCCAGGCCTGGGGGGCATTCCCACCCAGAGGCACTGAGACAGATGTCCTACTGGCGGTCAGAAGTCTTTTACCCTTGGGACTTAAAGAGCTTGGATAGCTGCTGTGGGACACCCTGCTCCTCACAGCCAGGCTTCAAGCCAGAGTATCCTCACTGCCCAGAGCTTTGCTCTGCTGCCGTGCCTGCGTGGTAGGGAGCACACCTGTCCTTAGGATGTGCAGCCCTGCTCCCCAGCTCTCCTGCCCTTGTGAGCTATCACTCATTAAGGCCGGCTCACCATGCACCACCTTCTTCCCCTCCACTCCCCCGGCCCCAGGACAAGGGCGTCCTTCACTTCTCCTCCCACTGACCTGACTCCAGTCTCTTCCCACCCTCTTGACCACCAGGGCTCTTTAGGAAAGTCCTTCGCCTACTGGCAGTTCTGGGTTTGGTACCGTATGCCTAGAAGTCTTGGGGACAGAGAGCAAAATCTACCTTTGTGACTGGCCTTGACCTCTTGCTCTGGTCTCCAAACTTCGTCTCTGTTTAAATCTGACAGTACCCCCCCCCACCCCCAACAAGACTTACTCTGTGCCTTTTGGCCTCTGTTGGATCCGCTCCGCTGGCCAGGCATCTCCCTCTTGCTTTGCTTCACACCCACAGCCCTTGAGAAGGAAGGCAAGGACACTGCCAAGGACCTGTTCTCCTGCTGCCATGACCTCTCTTTGCCCAGGGTATCTCTGGGCTTGATATCCAGGGACCAGCCAACCAATGTAGCAAGGGGCAGGCATGAGTCTTGAGGTCTGACTGCGTGGCCAGTGTCCTTAGATGTCGAAGGTCTCCCCTTAAAATTGGAAGCCGGAATTTCTTACTGAACTGGGACCTTGGGACATAGGCCTTGGGACATAGTGCCTTGACTCTGGTGCACAGTGAGTGCTCACCGGCTAGTGAATGAATGGATGAGGGGAGGAGGAGAATCACTGAATGTTTTTTTTTTTATTTTTATTTTTAATTTATTTTTTAATTAATTAATTTTTAAGGGGGAAAGAGTGTGCAAGCCTAGAGGTGGGAGGGGCAGAGGGGAAGAGAGTGAATCTGAAGCAGGTTCCACATCCAGTGCTGAGCCTGATGTGGGGCTCATTCTTAGGATCATGACCTGAGCCAGTATTCAGAGTTGACACTTAACCAACTGAGCCACCCGGGCACCCTGAGAACCACTGAAAGTTTTGAGTGGGTGAGTGACACAGGCGGAGAGAGTCACCTGGCCACATGTGGGCGGGAGAAGAGGGGGCTATTCACAAGGCTGATAGAACCTCCGAGACAATGGATGCCTGGGTTAGGGAGGATGGGGCTGGGTGTGGGTAGGAAGGGCCAATGTGTTCGATGCTCTCTGGACCTCTCTGTCCAGGTGCCAGGCATGGACCTGCTCAGTAGGCTGGGCCGACCTGGGCCAGCTGCTTCCCCTTCACCCATCTCCTGCATGGACCCCCGTACGGGGCTGGCTCACAGTAGGTGCTCAGCGGGGATGTGCTGCCTGGGGTTGGACCTGGGCCACGACTTTGGATAAAATCCTGGTGGAAAGGCATTCCCAACGGGCTGTCTGTCACCCTTGGTTCTTTCCAAGTGGAGATGAGAGCCAGACTGAGCAAGATGAAGATGGTGTGGTCTGGTTCTCCTGCTCCTCAGATGATGTCCTGGGCAAGTTGATGCTCTTGGAGCTGCTGTGCTGGTGGTGAGAACCATGCGGAAGCTTGGGTTTGGGAGCTCCAGGGGGTCAGAGCACCCACTCCCAGCCCCTCTGGGGCCTGGCGTGCGGCCACAGTAGCAGAGGGCTGGCGTCCTGCAGTGTGTGTTGCCCTGGTAGGATGGGGCTCACGGGACGTGGTCTGGGTGATTGTGTTCCTGCCCTGCTTGACTGTCTGCCTGGGTGACCACGTCCCTGGCTTTACTTGTCCTCACACTGCGCAGATCCCTGGCTGCCCTGGCTCTTGGTGGACGGCTTGGCCTGAGGCTGTCTCATGGCAGGGAGGGACATCATTGACCATCCTCAGGACCTTCCCTCAGCCCCGTGCCAGGCTGATGTCCCCAGGCATGGGGGTGATGAGAGAGAAGGAATGTCTTGGGCAGCCAGGCAGCCATTGCTGGCCAGCTTACTTGGATTAGGCTTCCCACGTGAAGGGAAGAAAGGAATCTGCTTTGTTGCAATGGGGGCATCAGGCTGGAAATGCAGTTGGTGTTTCCGGCAATCGCCAGAATAAGCCTCTCCAAGCTTATTTGTTGCTTTTCCGAGACACATCCAGGTGCTCTCTGTTATGATAACAAGTGGTGACAGAGTTAGCTCGAGATGGGGTAAACAAACAGACTAAAAATAACCAGATTTGGGGCGGCCTGGCACCAACTCGAGCGTGCGGGCTGTCACCGCTCTGTCGAGGGTGGGGATAGACCCCATCAAAGGCACCCTACGCCTCGAGCAGTGGAGGTGCTGGGGTTGGGTGTGGCCCAGTCCCTCCTCTCCGCTGTGCCTGCTCCCCCAACCACACCACCGTGGGCCGCCCGAGGGCGGAGGTGCCAGATGGTGCCTGAGGCCTGGAGGAGGGGGTATGGTGCGTGGTGGGCCCGGATGTGCGCGAGGCGGTTTATGTCTGTTTGGAGGGAGCTGGGCCAATGTTTGGACATCTTTATGGTTTTGGAAGCTTCTTGGCCTCACCCAGAGGAGCCATGGTTGCATCAGAAGTTGAGGTCGTCTCCTTGGTGGCCCGTGGAGGGGGCTTGAAGAGCGACGGGAGCAAATCCGTAGTCTTTTGGGAAGGGTGGAGAAACAAGACCCTTGTGGAAGTCCAGGCTGCTCCTTCAACCCCCTGCTGCCTCAGGAGGGGATTTGCATGATGGATTCAGAGGCCTGTCTGGGTCAGGGACAGAGGTGGGAGGAACAGGTCTGGCGTGGGCAGGGCCTCTTAGGTGGGGCACTCATGATTGTGCTTGTATTACAGCAGAAGCCTTAGTCAGAGGAAAGGTTCACTGCAGAGCAGAAGAAGAGAGGCCTGGTTTTGGCCCTCACTTATGCTCCCATTGCCCAGCTGAGTCTTTGCGTGCATTGGAGACAAGGGCTGCCATCTGTCAGGCAGGGATGGCGCTCCTACTGGCCATAGGCCCGTTTCACTGCTGATTCCAGGACCTCATTCGGTAAACAAGCTTTTGCTCTGGTAGTGCTAAGTCCTGCCCCCCAAATGTTTCCAGTTCTCCTCCAAGCCATGTCGTAGGACTGTACTTCTCTGTTCCCTTGATGTTACACGTGGCTATATAAAAACCCAGCATGTAATGAGCCTTACTTTCTCTTTCCCTCTGGCTCAGAATTCCAGAGAGTGGCCGATCTGTCTGCTTAGGCCCCAGAGGGAAGTCGAGGTCGGGTAGTGATGCCAGCTGGCCCATGGTGCGTATGTAGTGTAAAGGAGGAGGACCCCTGTGTGGGTTCAAGCCACTGAGACTTTGGGGTTGTTTGTAACTGCAGCATACCTAGCCTGTCCTGATGGCACAAGAGCGGGGAAGATAGGGAGACAAAACCCTGTGTCCAGCCTAGAATTAGAACCTAAGAGCTTATGAAAGTAGCAGAAGGCTTTTTTTTTGCATCACCTTCTTGCTCATTAAGCACCAACGACATTGGCTTTCTGTTATTTGAACATGCCGCTGTGTCTCCCACCTCAGGCCCTTTGCACTTCCTGTTTCATCTGCTTGAAGCATGATTGCCCCAGATTTTTGCACGGACACCTCCCTCTCATTCAGGTCTCTGCTTAAATGTCACCTCTCAGAGTGCTTTTTCCCCCGAGTTCCCTCCTGCCCCACCTCCTCTATCACGTAATGACCTTACCATATTTATCTTTATAGCACTTAACTGGTTTGTTTACTTATTTATTCTCTTTCTGTTCCCTGAGCAGGTCAGCTTCATGGAGGCTGGGACCCCAGTGGTCAGGTTCATACTTAGCCAGTGTGTTGAACAGTGCTGGCCCAATATGGGACCCTTATACATACCAGATGAGTAGTACACAGACTGGAGGGTGAGGGCACAGGGATTTACTGTGGTGACCTAAGGGTGGAACTTGTTCAGTGCTGACCACAGAGGGGGAACTTAATAAGTATTTGTTGCGTAAGTAAGTTCTGGGAGGAGATGGTTGGTGGCGGCTCCATGGCAGAATCTGGCAGAAGACTGAGGGCTCCAAGGGCAGGAACCACGGTGCCCCATCTTCTCTCCGCCCCAGCCCCTACATGCAAGATGCAGAGAAGGTTCCACGGCTTCTGTAGGGAGGAGGAAAGTTACTGGGGGGGGGGTGCCATCCCTTGGCACACCATCTCCGTTTACTTGGCCCCTGAGTGCAGTGAGCACTCAGGGCATGACTAGCTAGAGAAGCCTCCCAGGCTGCAAGGTAGAGCCCTTTGACCATTTTGGAAGGTGAAAGAGACAGAGAGGGAGTCTGTGTGTCTGAGAGAATAATGAGGGGATGGATGAATGAACGAATGGGGGAAAGCTGGGCACCCCCTGGGATGGCTTTGCAAGTTCTCTAGCTCCAGCGGCTCCCTCGATGATCAGGAGACTGGGAGCGGCCGGGTGTCCTGGAGGCAGGGCAAGGAACTTGTGGCAGGTGCCTCGGGGTGGGTGGGAATAGGGGAAGAGGCTCCCCTGCTTGTCTTGGCCTGGCATGGGTCTTTGTCTGTCCCAGAACCTAGCAGCTCTGGGCCTTGCTGGGTCCCTGGGCTTGTCTGTGCCTGAATGTTCTTCCCCAGACACTGAGAGAGACTGGCGACTCCGGGAACACCCTGTGCACAGGCTCCATGCGGAGCCTTTTCTGACACTGTAGAGCTGGTGGCCTCTTCCCTGTGCTCCCCTTGTTCTCCACTCACCCTCGTGGAGCACTTTTCTTTCTGACATGAGTTACCTTCTGGCTCGCTTTCTTCCCCAGCAGGCGGCTGGGCAGGGCTCTGCTCTTGGCCTACTCACTTGCTGCCTGGCACGTGGCTTCTCTCCTGGCAGTGATGATTGATGATGAGGAATAGGGCATCTTCCGGTGGCTGAAGGGCTGTCTGCTAGGAGAGGAGCCCATTTGATCCTGTGCCCTTGGGGGGCGGGACCCAGGCTGTCCCATGGCAAATTGGGATGGACAGATGTCATCTCGCTAAGGAGGAACTTGGTATCTATCAGAGTGGCCTTCTAGGGACTCAGCCCCCTCAGGGCCACTTGCCATCCCTGGAGGTGTGTGAGCAGAGGTGGCGTGAACCCCCACACCTAACCATTCCAGAAAGAGGTGGAAACATTCGACTTTCCACTGCCTGTCAGAGATTTCCTGGGGGGCCCTTGCGGATTGGAGTCTGGGACAGATGTGATGTGAGGTAGCTGCCAAGGGGCTGAGTCGAACTGTTAGGGTCCAAGGTGATGACCAGGGTGTGGTCTGGGGGTGCCAGCCATTGAATGGGTGCCCATGGCCTGACCTCCCTGAAAGGGGAGGCTAAACTGCTTTGTCAAGTGCCGTGAGCACTGGAGATGGGAGAGGAAGGGTAGCCGAGCTGCGCTGGGTGGGAAAACTGGTTCTGTGTGCCCTGTGACAGGCCGGGCAGTGTGGGCTCCCCTTGCCCTGCGGTGGCCCCCGCCCTTTACAGTCTCCACACTCCTGTGTCCTGGTGGGCTTTTCTGAAGGAGGCAGCCACCCCATTGTCCTCAAAGGGCTTGGGGTCCCCCTTGCAGTCATAGAGCTGGCTCTGTTTCTGAGGGGCCCTCGGGCAGGAGCGGGGAGAGGCACCCCTGGATGGCAGGTTGTTGGTATTATAAGAATGGATGAAGGGCAGCCTCGCTGAAATGGAGCCAGGAGGTCAGGCAGTGGGAGCTCTCACACCCTCTGCTCATCGTCTGTTGCATGGATACTATGTTACTACACCAGCAGGAAGAAGGGCCTCCCTAGGGGGTCCCCAGCAACAGCCCAGCCTGGGAGAGGCAGTCACATCTCAGCCAGCGTGCTCCAGTGGCCTTGGTGTTGGTAACGGTTCCTGACATCCCCCTTTCCTCCATAACGGAGCACACCTCTCCTCTGTTCTCCAGCCTTGCCTACAGCTTTGCTCTAATTCCTTGTCCTGGATTGCATTTCTTTCCCGGTCTCAAACAAACCCATTTTTGGGTGGGAACATACCTGGCCGCTTTATTTTAAAGGTTCACAGTATGTAATGGGGAGCCTTCTTGGGTCAGGGCTCCAGGATCTCCCTCTCCTTAACCGTTCCCCTGGTGTACCCTCCTGCCCCCTGCAGTCTGGCTTCCCCTGCACCTGACACTGCCCGCTCTCCCATTGACGTCGCTCTTGCTCTCTCGCTATGGGCTTGCTGTAAACCATTGCTGTGCACGACTTCTCACGGATGGAGGACGTGTGCAGAAAGAAGGCTCAGGTCGTCATCTGCTGTCTGATGGTGGGGCTGGTGCTGCTCTGTCCCCGTGCCAGCTGAGCTGCTCGGCCCAGGGCCAGGCACACAGTAGGAGGCCAGTCCCACACCCTGGTCCAGGCAGACCGGTCTGGCCCTGCAGGAGGGGACATGTGGATGGGTCAGGCTTCTGGGGAGGCCCCGTGTGGCTTCTCCCTCAGGACAGGCTGCACACCAGTTGACCTCAGAGTGATCTCACTCTATCACTGTTGCCTCAGCTGCCAAGATGCGGTTGGTGAGGCTGGCGTATCACCCCCGTTGTTGGGGAGTGGTGGGCTGGGCTGAAGGACTGTCCGAGCTGGTTATTGAGGCTGAGTGACACAGTCTCGGCAGAGATGGAAAAGGAAAGGCATGCATGCAGGAATCTCTTGTCTCAGTTGGCTGTTACTGTTCATACGAACAGCGTGGATTTCCTTCCCTGCGCCCCCACATGTGGGGTGGCTGTGTTTTGGGGGCTGAGCGGGTCCTTCAGCCATTCAGGACACCTGCTGTATGCTGGTCCCTGGGTAGGCTAGACGAGGTCCTGGTCTTTAGTGGGGGTCATCCAGACTCCCTCTGAGGAAGTGGGAGAGGGCTTGGTGGGAGGGTTACAATCTGCCTCTGGTCTCCACTCTCAGATGTCACCCCTGATAATGACGTGGCAGCGTCAAAGCCCCAGAGGATCCAGAGGATTCCACAAGGCTGCCCGAGCTGTGGGGTCAGTGAGCGCAGGGTGCTGTGATGTGGGATAATAGCATATCACATGCCGCCACTGATAACAGTAGAGAATTCTTCAAATATTAACGTCGTGCGATACTGCAGTGGGTGTGTTTTCTAGCTCCATGGGGATCACGTACGTGAATGGGTCTGATTCTAATCCTCCGTCTGCATTCATACCCCCCACACCTCCGTGGCTCCCCACCTCATTGCATCCCTGGCACTCTGCATTAGTGGAAATGGAAGCTCCTTTTTTGGCTCCTTGCCACTACGATGGAAGCCATGAGGGCATGGATCTTGTCACTCAGTATTTTATCTTCTGCGCCCAGACCTGGCCTGGCACGGGGTAGAGCCTCCGGAGGTATCTGGTCCACGATTCAATGAATGGATAAAACACGAGTGGGATTTTTACATCAGTCATCGAATTAGGGGTTATTGCTATCCCATGCTCCAGTGGGGGCAGATGAGCTTCAGTGAGATGCGGTCACTGACCCATCGTACTCAGCTGGCAGCTGCCGGCGGTGGGATTTGGACCCCCACGCACGTGCAGGTTAAGTGGGTATGGTATCACCTGGTTGTGGGGGGGCAGCTACACCCTGGCACGCGTAAAGGCCACGTTCAAGCAGCAGCCACTTTACTGCACGTGGCACGTCTAGATGGAAAGGCTTTGCAGGAATTTTGCTTTATAGGCACATAAAGGCCTTTATTACCCATAATGTGGACATGGGTCTGAAGAGGATTCTATTCTGCTTTCTACCAAGGGGTTTGTTGGAGGCCCCTGTGGAGGCCCGAGCTCCTGGCCCTGCTCGGAGGCTAGACCCCAGGAAAGGGGAAGTCCTGGCTGTTGGCAGGATGTGGCCGCTGGGCAGCTTGGTATCCAGGGGCAGGACGGAACGGTGGTGTCCCCGGAGTGAAAGGTGGGTTTAAGCTGCCTCAGTGGGAAATGTGACGTTATGTGGCTTGTTAAATCCTACAGGGGCATGGAAGAGAGCTGCTTCTAATTATCAGGATGGAAGTTAATGGAATAGAACCTCTAGCCAGGCTGCCCAATGGTAGAGCAGGGAGAACTTCTGGTTTATGGTAGGGATTGGCCAGCAAATGTTGAGGTGATCACAGGCAAACCAAGGAAGGAAGCACACATCGTCTGCAAATGATTGGACTGGGGGCCAAATGGGGACTGGGAGCAAGGGGGTCCTTGCTCATCCTCACGGCTTTGTCCCCTTGGCCAAGACCAGGAAGAGAAGCTGGGCAAGGCTTCGTTTGCAGAGACCTGAGACAGGACGGAGCCCCTTGGCACCACGGACAACCTTCACAGCTGAAGGAGACCTTGGGTTGGGTCTCTTGAAGGAGTGGTGTGGAGCTGTAGACTGCCAGTGAGCTTCAGACCTAGGGCAAAGCTGGCATGGAACTTGGGCTCACTTTTGAGCATTTGCAAGAAGACCTTGTCCTCCGCTGACTTAGGGCAGGTCAAGTGACTTGACTGTACGGGGAGAGCCCCTGGTGGGCTTGACTTCTCTCTTTGCCATGGGTCCTGAGGACAAGTGTGGGGTACCGTGGTTGGGTGGGTCAGGTCAGTGATTCCACCAGTCACCCTCTGCTAGTACTCTTGGTAAGGGGAGTGGTGTTGGCTTGAGCTGAGGACCCCAGGCAGAGTCCTGGCTCTCTGGGGGGGGATCAGAGTCTGTTGCTTGTGTGTAGGAATGGGTCTGGTTCATGTCTGCCTTCCGCTCATGTTGTGATTCATTCTCAAAATGGTGCCTGAGTACCACTTGCCATCATCCAGCCAGTGTGCCCTCAAGGGAATGGATCGTTCAGCCAGGTAAACAGTCTACTCAGGTGATCTCACCTAGTTATCCTTGGATTAGGAAAGTGAATATTCAGTACATGTGGAGTATAGTAACGACCTAGGAGACTGATGGAGATCCTCTCCATCTTACTGGGAAGACGCTGGGGCTCAGTGAGGTGAGGTGACTTGCCCAAGGACACACAGCCAGGAGAGGGTGGACAGGAACTGGGCACTGTGACTCACGACCAGGCCGGTGCTCTGAGGCACAGCTTTCTGTTGCCTTCTTGGGTGAGTGAAACAGATTTCCTCCTATGACTCTTAAGCCTTCCCCTGTAGCATTTCTGGATTCCTCACATCATTCTTGGCAGGTGGGGAGGGTCAGGCCTTGTCAACTTCATGTTGCCCATGAGGAAACTGAAAGACGGAGTGGCCTGTATGACTCACATATGAACTAACTGACACCTGTTTGTGGAACATGGTGCTGGAATGATGGCTTTGTTTTGGTTGAAAGAATTGACGTCCTTGGGTGGATTATCATGGGGGCTCTCGCCTGAAGTTCTCTTGGTCTTGGGGAGCTGACTGTCCAGTGTCTGGAAACCAAGGAGATGTTAGTGATCCCCTGGGCTCATGGCTCCCTTGGTGGGGAGCTTCTCTTTCCTGGGGACTGTCCAGGCTGGTGGACCCCCCAGGGTGTTAGCTAGTGGGTTCTCATGGGTTAGTGCAAGTCTCTCTGGACAGAGCAGGCAGTGGCTTGCTTGGGCTCATTCAGCCGAACTGGACTGTTTTCTTGGATTGTTGTGTTTTATTTATTCTCACTAATCTACTTCTTTTGCCTGTTTATGCATTGCAGATTCTAATAAAATGTATTTGAAACCAGAGCAAATGAGGAACATTCTGGAAAGAAATATGAGGAATGCTATCTTGAATTACCTAGCTTGTCGGAGTAGCTGTTGGCTCTGAGGTCCTGCCTTCAGAAGGGCCACTTCCCCTCCCCTGGTGTAGAAAAGTGAGAGTGACTCAGAGTGAGGGCTTCCCTTGGGTGGGATTTGCACAGGGACCACTGGAGGGCAGGAAGCTCTTCCCAGTCGGGGAGCCTGGCATTGGGGCTCTTCCATCTAAGGATCCTGAGGGCAAGTGGGCTGATGGCGCCGCTTACGTGCCAGGACCCCGGATCCCGAGGCAGGGGAATGCTGTAATCTAAACATTTACATTCTGAAAAATAGGAAAGCATCCGCTTCGATATAAATTAGCCAGGGCCTGACGGGTTTATTACACCCTGGAATGCTTTCATGAAGCTTTCAGAGGGGTCCACGTTGCAGGCCCAGGCCTCCAGCTGGGCTGGTCTGTGGCATGTTCCTAAGGGGACCCTGCAAACACATGGGCTGGGTCTCCTTGTCCTTCAGGTGCCATGGGGCCATCACCGATTCACTAGTGACCTGGGATCAGGGAAACGCGGTGCCTCGTCCTGGACTGGGAGGCAGCCTGAGCCGTGAGCATCTTGAAGCTGATCATCTGGGACAGACTGGGCAGGCAGGGAGGGATGGTGGCTAGCTTAGCCCCTGGCTCCCCTCGAGTGGGCAGAACAGCCCTGTGCAGATCCGTAGGGATGGGCCTGCGTTCCAGGGAAAGCTAACTGGGTCCCAGGTGCAGGGAGTATAGAGGAGCTTAGGGAGATGCTGGCAAAAACACATACACACAGCTTTGTGAAAAATCTGTGTGCATTCGTTCATGAACTTATTTCTGTGTCTCCTTTAATATTATATATTTGTGTATCCATAGGTATATGTAGACAGACATTGAACAGGTACTGAATAATTGATTTTGGAGGAATTGGATAGGATCCTGACAACGATTAGTCTCTGACATCAGCTATTTTGTTTCTGACTCAGAGGAGGAAGCCTGTTTTGTACAGAGTCTGTGGGTGGGTTTATATCCAGAACCATGGTTCTAAACCATCTTGGTTCCGAATCACCTGCGGAGCTTGTTAAAAACGGATTTCCAGGTCCCAGCCACCGTCAGAATTTCTGATGTATTAGGTCTCGGGTGGGTGCTGGAAATTCGCATTTTTAACAAGTTCCTGGGTGATGCTGTGGCTGTTAATGGGGTGGCCACACTTGGGAAATGATGCTCTAGAGAGATAAGCCTGCGGGCTCTGGTGAGGGATGGGGGAGCTCTTTATAGAACTTCCTTGGGTCTGAGAACTGACCATTGACGCCTTTGAAGGAGCGAAAGAAGACTCACTGGGTGAGCCTGGGTGTCCATGGAACCATGTCCTTGTCTTTTTAAGAAAGAAGCTAAAACCTCTCACAATGTGGGCGGAGCCTGCTTGCAGCCGCCTGGAGCATTGTGGGTTTACACGCTCATTCGGCAGGCATCCGCCAGTGTCCACTTCGTGCCCAGTCCTGTAAGTGACCTGTCCTCAGCATCGGGAAAGCCTCTCAGGGTGTCTCTAGCAAATGTTGGGGAAACCCTTGGTTGTGTCCAGCTGGGCCACCCTGTGTGGGAGCTTGGAGGAGAAATGATGTACTACTTGCCACGGGAATGTTGTCCCTACTCTCTGGCTCCACTTGGGTCCTTAGGAAGAGCTCTGGACTTCTCTGGGAAGCCAAGTATTTTCCTTAAAGCCTGTGGGTCACTTTGACCTCTATGTATGTCTTCATCCTCTTGGGCTTCCCAGGAGCAGACTTCCCAAGCCCGAGGGTCTTGGCACCTGGACCTGCAGCCAACGCCCCCCCGCCCCGTCCCCCATGTCCTCCTCTCGATGGGAGCCAGGCACCATGTGGTATGGTGTCTGTTGGTGTCCACTTGTGACTCTTGTCACTGAGGAGTAAGCTCAAAGCTGGACTTTGGAAACCCACGAATGGTCTTTATTCTTATAAATAGACCAATTCCAGAGGTTGAACGAGGACATGGAAGGGGCCTGCTTGGAGTCGAGCCGAAGGGATGCCCGAAGGTAAGTCAGGCCACCTGGTTGCCTGTTGTGTGACTTGAGACTGTCCCCTTCTTCTCCCTGGTCTAAGCTTCCTCCTCTCCCAGGTGAGCTGTACTAATGCTTGTCCTGCCTCTTTTCCTGCCACAGTGATGCTCTGGGGCACGTGGCAGCTTTCTTGCTTGAATACATGTGAGTAATCGAGGGTATCTGGGACGACAAGCAGGTGTGTACAGGTTTCCTAAGGGGAGCAAGTGACCCTCTGAGGTTTGGGGGCTGAGGCTGTGGAAGCCACAGGGAAAGGGGACTCCAGCCAGCTTGGAAGAGCAGTGTGGGTTGGAGAGACGCACTGAGCACCTGGATTCCCATCCCAGCTCTGCAGTTGAGGGGCCCGGGAGGGTAAGCCCTGCCTCCGCCTGCCTGAGTACCACCCTATCTGGAAAAAGGAGGGCAATGACAGTGGTTGGCACTGGGGGTGATACAGGGCACATGAGCCAGACCCCATATGAGGGTCCAGTGAGTAGTGATGACAATGATGGCGCTTGTTGGGATAGCTTCAGTCTCGGCCATGGGAGAGGCAAGTGTCACATTTGGATAGAGGGACCCACACTTCCTGTCCCCCCCACCCCCCGCCTCCCCCGCCCTGGTGATGCCAGGCTAGCCACTCAGAACTGGGCCCATGGTTAAGAGGTAGAGGCAAGTAAAAATTCAAGGAATGTTTATTACAGGCTGAGACTGAGGAGGGGAGTTTGGCTCTTTTGGTGTCCGGGTAGTTTTTTTTGTTTTGTTTTGTTTTGTTTTTTAAGATTTTATTTATTTATTTGACAGACAAAGGTCACAGGTAGGCAGAGAGAGGAGGAAGCAGGCTCCCTGCTAAGCAGAGTGCCCGTTGCGGGGCTCGATCCCAGGACCCTGAGATCATGACCTGAGCCGAGGGCAGAGGCTTAACCCACTGAGCCACCCAGGTGCCCCGCCCGGGTAGTTTTGTTTTGTTTTTTAATAAACATATAATGTATTTTTATCCCCAGGGGTACAGGTCTGTGAATCGCCAGGTTTACACATTTCACAGCACTCATCATAGCACATACCCTCCCCAATGTCCATATCCCCTCCACCCTCTCCCGTCCCCCCTCCCCCCAGCAACCCTCAGTCTGTTTTTTGAGATTGAGTCTTTTATGGTTTGTCTCCCTCCCAATCCCATCTTTTCATTTTTTCTTTTCCTACCTCCCCCCAACCCCCCCACATTGCATCTCCACTTCCTCATATCAAAGAGATCATATGATAGTTGTCTTTCTCTGATTGACTTATTTCGCTAAGCATAATACCCTCTAGTTCCATCCACGTCATCGCAAATGGCAAGATTTCGTTTCTTTTGATGGCTGCATAGTATTCCATTGTGTATATATACCACCTCTTCTTTATCCATTCATCTGTTGATGGACATCTAGGTTCTTTCCACAGTTTGGCTATTGTGGACATTGCTGCTATAAACATTCGGGTGCATGTGCCCCTTCGGAGCACCACGTTTGTATCTTTAGGATATATACCCAGGAGTGCAATTGCTGGGTCATAGGGTAGCTCTATTTTCAGTTTTTGAGGAACCTCCACACTGTTTTCCAGAGTGGTTGCACCAGCTTGCAACCGCCCGGGTAGTTTTTAATTGAACTTTTATTTTTGCCAAAGGAATACATATTCATAGCCAAGCAGTAATAAGCTTGTAATGAAAAGCAGCAGCCCACTTGCCCCTTGCCTCCCACCTGTGGTTTCCACTTCCCAGGGGTAACTGGTTTTCATTCTTGGTTTGTTTTGGTATTTACTGTGTTCCTAAGTGATATGCTTACACTACCTCTTTCTTGATTTTTCAGTGTTATTTAGTATTTTTTGAATTTTGGTTGTGAGAGATGGGGGATTTGGGTTTCCTAGATCACTTCTTTTGTCATTTATTTGTTTATTTTTTAAGATTTTATTTATTTGGGAGAGAGCGAGAGAGAGAGAGAGAGAGAGAGTGTGTGTGCAGTGCGGGGGGTGGGGGAAGAGGCAGAGGGAGAAGCAGACTCCCTGCTGTGCAAGGAGCCTGGCATGGGGCTCGATCCCAGGACCCTGAGATCATGACCTGAGCCAAAGGCAGATGCTTAACCCATTGAGCCACTCAGGTGCCCCACTTCGCTTGCAGCTGAAACAGGTAAGACTAACCTAACTTCCCCTGTCTCTGGCAGCCTTGCCAGAGCATGGCAGCTCCCAGGTTCTAAGTGTGTCAACACCCATAGTGATGTCAGTCACCCTCCACGTAGTGTCCTGCGATTGCCTTTTTTCTAATAGACTTTTTGTTTTCCCTGGAATTAGGTACATAGCAACCAACTTGCTTTTCAGTTGGCTTGGTTTTCTATTACTATTTATCCTCCAGTTCTCTGACTAAACTGGAAATATTTCCTGAACGTGTTCAGAGGCATCAGGTAATATTTGTTCTATTTCTCTGTACCCCCCCACCCCCCAGTCTGGATACTTGGCTCTCCTGGTGCTGCCGCTTCACTGAGTCCCCCCTTCGCCATTGTCCTGCTGGATCACCTCCCTCCTGAGCTCCATGCCTTGCTCTCTCTGTGTTTAGTCTCACCTTCAAGGAGCTTGCCTTCCAGTACCTTCCTGAGAAAGGGTAGATGGGATGCAAAGATTCTGACATACTGCATGAATGGAAGTATCTTTGTTTGACGTTTATACTTGATTTATATTTGGGCCAAATATCAAAGCCTAGCTTGAAATTGCTTTCCCTTAGAAACTTGGAAAAATCACTTCTCCCATAGAAAGTTGTCCATTATCTGACCGTTCAGGCACTATGTTGTGTCCCAGTCCTCAGAATGTGACTGTTTGCACATACTCCCCACTTCCACCCTCCTTCCCCTCACCCAGAAGCTTTGAGGATTGTCTCTTTATCACCAGGGTACTTAAATGTCACATTTCCGTTTCTTAATATGAATTAAAAAATGCATTGTTTTTGGTGGATACTTCTATTCAACTCTAGGGATTTACCTTACATTATGAATTTGATAAAAATTTCCACCCTTCATTCATTTTTTCCTTTTTTTTTTTTTGGTTGAGCTTCCCGAACTGATTCTCTCATTAATCTTTTCTCCTAATTTCCGTCTTTTCTGCTGCCTTTTTTTTTTTTTTTTTTCCCTAGTGCAGCAGTCCCCAGACCTTTTGGTCTCAGGTCCCTTTTCAGCCTCCAGGTCTGTTTACACTCTTAAAGATCACTGAGCATCCCAGAAAGCCTTTGTTGATGCAGGTTGTCATTTGCCGTATTAGAAATTACATCAGACATTTAAAGAGTAAGTCATGAAAATAATAATAAACCCACTCCTTGTGAACATATGGAACAGAACTTAGTGAAGTAAATATGTATTTTTTCAAAGCAAAAATTTAGTGAAAAATGTGACCATGTTGTATATTTTTGCCACTCTGTGTAACATGTGCTTTCATAGAGCTAGCTGTATTCTCACCTGTTTCTGCCCGTGATCTGTGGTGATGTGCTCTCTCGCTTGAAGTCCATGAAGAAAGTCTAGTTTGCTTCAGATGTGTAGTTGGAAAAAGGAAGAGTATTTTTACCGCCCTTTTATATAGTCGTGGGTTCTCAGCTTTGATGTTATACCAGAACTCTACAATGGTAAATTCATAATGATCAGTTTCAGTGTGGAATCTGAAACTTGATCAGTGAACTTTTTGTTCTCTGTTAGATTAAAAGCCATTGGTCTCTCTTGTGCTTTGAGGGGATTTTACCTCTGCCTGATTTTGTAACATCATTGCTTGGTCTTACGGCAAATATTGGTTCACGGTGTTATACAAATCTGTTCAGTGTGCTGATATGTTTCTTTATATTTCACCAAACAATTAGATAGGTAAATATCACTGCTGCTCTGAATACAAAAGTATGTTCTCAGGCTTGGGACAGTAGATAAATAAGCTAAAATTCTAATTTTGCCTGAGAGCTAGAATTTGGTTTGTTAGAAGCAAGTGTGAGTGGTTGTTTTCCTTGTGCTGCAAGGCTGCTTTCTTCATTTTCGAGAGAAGACTTCTCGGCTTTTATTTTTACCGTGGGTGCCTCGTGGCGAAGACCCCAGTGATTCCTAGTACACTTTGATGCCACGGCCTTGATTTGTGTTACAGCATCAGGAGCGGTGCCCACAGTCACTCCCGCACCATCAGTGTAAATGTCAACGCCGTGGAAAAGGCCAGTAGTGGCTTAGTGTTCTCATAAAAACAATTCTGGTTTCGTGGACTTGCTGAAAGGGTTTCAGGAGCCCTTAGGTGTCTGAGGACCACACTTTCGGAACTGCTGTTCTAGACTGTGTTTTCCACTTTATCTTATAAACTTCTACTGGATTTTTTTAGCCTTGGTTTCCAGTTTTTGATTTCTTAGAGCTCTTTTCTATTGTTTGTCCTTTACAGTTTTTAGTTTCTATTTTGTCTTATTTTGCTGAAGGTATTAACCGTAGTTTTGTCTGGATTTTTTTCTTCTTTCTACTGTCTTTGCTCTGGATTACTTTTGTGTCTTCTTGGTTGTAGTCCTGTTGTGTGTGTGTGTGTGTGTGTGTGTGTGTGTGTGTGTGTGTGTATTTTGGAGGCCCTTATCAATGCCTGGTGATTCTTGGTTTATCCTTAATGGAACTCACCAACGTGCTGGTTGGAAGTCCTCTGGATATGGGGCGGGGCGGGGGGGGGGCTTGTTGACAAATGGGCTTCTCCTTAGTGTGATTGGATAGGAGCCAGCTGGGGACCCTCAAATAATGGTGTCTTGAAGAGTGTTTCCAAGGGCTGGTTAGTTTCAGGGAAGAATTTTCCAGCACGGCACATGTAATTCTGGGAGCCAAGAGAGGCAAGGGGACAGGCGATTTTGCTGTTCAGTGTATCAGTTTTCACAGAATGGAACCCTACTACTTGCAAGTTTTGCTTTAGCATCCCTGAAACCAGAGGATAGACCTATTGTCTTCAGAAAGTTTGGGAGAGAAGGAATAATGTGGATGATGGGGATTAGGGAAAGCATCTAGGGGTGGAGGTCTCTCCTGCTTCTTTTGAAGACTCTGCTCAGTCTGTTTTCCATTCTAGCTGCACCTCTGCTTCCAGAGGTACCATTACCTCTAATTTCTTCAACTCCTGAGCTTCTGGAACACAGAAGCTCACTCCTTGAAGGCTGGCCCAGGGCAGGCTTAGCAGATTGCCGAATGCTGGAGCCTAAGTCCGCATCTCTCATCTGGTTACTTGCTGGCTCCCAAAACAGTGTTGACATCTCTCACCTACTATTGTTTTCTTTCTTTGCCTTTCTCTGAGTCGTTTCAGATTTGTGCAATAAATCATTCTAAGTGATGCAAATAAAAAATTCTTTGTGTGAGGCATTGTAGGGGACACTATATGTCGATGTCCAGTTACCCTTTCTTCCTGGTACTCATGCCCTTTTGCAGTGCCCTCCTGTCTGGAATGTGATTGGAACTTGTGACATCTGTCCCACTGATGGAAGGTGGCAGAGGTGATGGGATATTGCTCCCCTGATGCCTTACCTGAGCTCGGGAATGTCAGCTTTGCTAGAAGGCTCTCTCCCTGGCTGGTTTTGCTGAAGCTCTGTGGGAGGCCCACAGGACAAGGACCCGTGGGCAGTCTCCAGCCAACAACCAGCTAGGAACTGAGAATGGCTTCTGGCTGAAAGCTGGCAAGCAACCCCCATTTAAGCAGGCTGCACGTAACCGAATGATGCCAACAACCACATAAGATGGGAAGAGCTCGGTTCTTCCCTGTCTGAGCCTTGACCTGAGATCACAGTTCTAGCAGACAACTTCTTTCGTGGCTTTGTAACATCATTATGTGCCAGTAGATAACGGATTCGGGCAGCATTCGAGCTGCTCTGTTCACCTGGAAATCTGGCTCTTCGTGCTTTGGCCTCATGGGCCCATCGCCATGTCAAGCTGGATGTTTGGCCCCTGGGGGCAGGAGCTCCAGGTCAGGAATCTGCTGCTTATGGACGCCATTTACATTTGCTACTGGTGGTTACAGAGTTTGGAAGACTGGACTCGAGAGGCCTTCTAGGTTCTGAGAGGGGCTCCTCATGAGGGGCTGGCTGTTCTTCTTGCGTTGTGGGTTGCTGAGGTCTGGACACTTTTGCACCCAGCCCATGGACTTGGCATCCCCAAGTCTCATGCCTGGAAGGGGTCTGTAGTCCTCTCTCGGGAAGGTTGGGGACTGCTTTACCAAATTTAACTTGAAACAGTGCAATTTACGCTTCAGATGTAGAGAATAATTACAGAAGGAGAGAAGGGTTGTTTTTATTACTTAAAGTGGTTGACTGGGACTGATGGAAGCAACATGTACTCATGGCAGGTCCAGGTAACCAGGAGCCTGGGACTGGCTGCCCATCTTTGCTTTGTCCTTGCCAGTTGGGGCACCTTGAGTGGGTGACTTAACCTTCCTGCCCTCCGTTCCTTTGCCATTAATTCTTGCAATCATTTTTCCAATATTTGATAGGTGTTATGTGCTGGGCTATCGAGATGAATGTGATGAGGTTCTTGCTCTCAGAGCTTGATTTGAGGTGGGCTAAGGGGGCTTCAAGGCAGGGAAATCCAGGATGGCTGAGCTTGCAAAGGGGATGTGTGTGTGTGTGCCTGTAGTCGTCTTTGTTTGGTTCATCCTGTGTTTTAAATTACTAAAATTCATTGCTGATCTTTGAAAGTTGGGATATTTTAACTAAAACTTAGAATTTCTGATTTGCGTAGAGAAATAGGGAAATTGGGCAACAGTCCCCAGGAACCTCCCCTCTTTAAATGGGCAAGGACACATGTCTTTCGAAAAGAGAGAAGAACAGATAGGCTGGGGGGGGGGGCGGTGACGGGGCTGGGTTTTCAGGAAAAGGAGAACGTGCACAGGTAGGACCTGACTTTTGCTGAAGTGGACCCTGGGGGCTTCCCTTTTTGTGACTCTGCCCCTCGGGATGCCTGTGCCCAGTGGGGTCACAGGATCCAGAGGACAAAGGGCATGCTATCTGTCTAGGCCATAGGTTCCCCCTCTACTTCTTACGGTTGTTGTAAAGAGCAGAGGGGCTGGCCACTGTGAGTGGAATCTTCTGTGTCCTTTGTAACAGGCAGGCATTCGTTCATCAGTTTTGAGGGCTAGACACTTTACTGGCAAATCACTCTGTAGCACTAGGTATGTCCTACGTGCAGTTCCTCGCCGGCAGGAATTCTGTGTGACCATGACTAGAATGCGGTTATGGAAATGGATATTAGATCCAGGTGGCCAACGGTTGGTTGGGTCTTCCTTGCTCAAACCTCCTGGCCAAACAATAGTTTCCCCCAGGACCTACAACCTTTCCCCTCCTCTTTTGCTGCCCCAGCTGCCGCCATCTTGTAGCCCCAGGGGCCTCATTGTCCTGTGGGGGCCCCAGGGATCTGCCTCTTTGTGGAGGGTCCTGTCAAAAGAACCTTTTAGAAATGGCATCCTGGTGGGCTTGAATGAGTGTCCCCCACCCTAGATGTGCCTGAGGCCGTTCTGGGGAGGGCCGGGGAGTCTGGCTACTTATCTCACACCATTAGGCTTATGGCAGTGCAGCTAGCAGACAAAGGCTCGAAGGGGATTAGGGGTAATTACCAGGCCAGCTCTTTATTCCCAAGGTTTAATGGGCCCAGCCACTGTAATTGTACCTGCTAGTGTCGGGCTGCTCCCTCCCATCCAAAGGCCAGGCCCTGGGCTGGGGTATGGGTATCAGAAGGCAGGGCCTGTTGCTTGCCCACCTGCCCTCTTATTGCTGGGTGGCATCTGGAGTGTCCAGCGGCCTTAGGTGAGTTCACTGTGTTACGGCAAGCTGGCAAGGATGGGTAGCTGAGTTCATCAGGGAGAAAACGGGGAACCCTCTGTGTGCTAAGGACCTTTGGTGGGGGATACAATATCCTCCCTACCTTGTCAAGGCCTGAGCTGCTCTAGCAATCTCTATCCTTGTGGGGATTATCTCTTTGGCTTCTGGGCCTGTGGGTGTGGCCTTAAGGATAGTGGAGGATCCTTCTTGGCCTTGTAAGGTGGGACCTGTCTTAGGGATGAAGGAGGGATGTGGCTTTGGCTCTGGATGGTTTGGCATGGATGGGAGCCCTGGCTTTTCCATTGTGTGTACTCTGGGGGAGCAGCGGGCTCAGGCAGTCCCGGTTGTGGCCTATGGGCACAAGCTGGAGGACCTTGGGATTCTAGCTGTTGGAATTCACCAAAGCAACACAGGAACTGCTGTCCTGTTGAGGGAATCCCCACTCGGTCCCTCTCGGAGGAGCCTTTGCCTCGAAAAGACTCCAGAAGAGTTCAGCAGAGGGCATTTGAAAATTCAGACCATGCATCCTTTTAATCCTTTCGGGGAGCCTGTAAGGTGAGATGTTGGTGATGTTTTTATTTCTTAGAATTATTTTTCGAGCCATTCACATGAACTCAAGAGTGCCATATCAGTTTTCCACCTTAAGTAAGAGGATTAAAAACGTTGCATAATGTAGGACCCGAGTTAAGTGCTCCGGCCCCAGAGCCTTGTCACATCGTGTAATTGGGAGTAATTGCCAGTGTGGGGTTAGAGAAAGGTGCCCATTTCGTGGGGGGGGGGGTGGACCTTGTTTGAGCCCTTGTTATGGGGGAGGCAGATTAAGCTGAGAAAGCGGGCTCCTTCATGCGGACGGGAGGGGTGTGTCCTGAGCATCTTTCCCCAGCATCATTGGAGGGGGAAGGTGAGGTTGCTGTGAGGGTTCCGCAGGTGTGGGGAGTGTGGGGCCAATGCTCACCCTGGGGGTAGCAAGGGCTGGCATCACAGGGATCTGGGCTCTTCTATTGCCAGATGCACCTGCTTCACTCTGGAAATGGGGGCTGGCCCAAGACCCTCCGTCCCTCCAACTCCCTCCTACACTAGCTTTAGTCAGATGAGATTGAAGTGATCTCGGCCAAGGGATTGGAGTAGTAGTTGGGGTGACAGGGCTCCCCTTCCCTGGGGTGTGGGTCTTCCAATGAGCATCCCTCTGTTTCAGACAAAATGTGTTCTGGTCCTTGTGCAACACAGCTGCTTTGCCACCGTGCACGGACGCCCTGAGGCCAGGGTGCTGCTCCTGGGGGGGGGGGCTGTGGTGGAGGGTGGGAGACCCTCAGCCCTCCAGGAAGTAACCGAGTCACATGGAAGTGGAAATGTTTTAGGAGCAGTGTGTTGGGGCCGTTCACTGGCTGTGCCCCATCTTTGCTCCGGGCAGTCACCACCTAGCCCTAGATGTTTCCTGCTCTCTCCAGGTTCTAATGCCTTCTACCCGGGGTGGGGGGTTTGAGGTGGGAAAGCGGGACGGAACTTGGCTCTTGGTCAAGAGCTCCTGGCTGATGGTCTGTGGAGGTTTAGAAAGTGTCAGCAGAGCAGGAAGGGGAGAAGAGCTGAAACGTGGTTGGGAGCAGGGATTTCGTCTGTGCCGCTCCAGAATCCTCTGTGCTTCCAACACGGGGCAGGCTGGGAAGGGAGAAGGTGGTCCTGACCCGCTCTCCTTAGGCCTTTAGAAGTCCTGCTTTGTCTCGCGTGGTCACCGTTGTCTCCATGGGAAGGAGAAGAGAGGCAGGCTCCACCGTAACAGCCATGACCCTCTGTCTACCCAGACTCATTTATAGTCGAGGGGCCTCTTGGGGGTGGAAGCAGTTGCTGGTGAGAATGGACAGGAAGTAGAGGCTGAGGATGTCCCCCGTCTGTTTCACTTGGAAGTGGATCTCAGTTGCCTGGCCCAGGTCCGCCTGGTGCCAAGCCCTGTGTGGCTCCTTCCCAGGGTCATTTTCAGCAGGTGGCTGTTCTGTACCCCAGCCACATATACTTGCACAGGAGAGGCTGTGCTTGAGGGGGGCTGTGCTCCTCCCAAGGGACTCAGCGATGAGAAAGACCCCACCCCTCCGGCCTTGCCCTTTAGGAGCTTGCTGGCATCAGGGGAGAAGACAGATGTAGCTGAGCTCTTCCCTAAGGCTGAGCAGGCTGGGGCTTGCGCCACGTCCCCAGCATCCGTATAACACTTGCCTTACAGACAGTGCACCTGCCGCACCGAGTGCTGGCTGACCGCCACAGGCCACACGGCCACCGAGAGTCTAGACTTGATCCCAGGTCTGGGCTCCCAGGGAGATGTCCCAGGATGCCGAGTATGGGGTGTGGCTGACCAAAGACCACTCACAGATCATCCCATCTGGGTGCATTGCTGACGTGCGTGCTTGTGTGTGTGTGTGCGTGTGTGTGTGTTTTGATTCCCCAAGCTATCTGCTGGTCCCATTTACATTCTGGACCCATGATCATGTTTTTTCCGGACCCAAGAGTGTTAGGGAAGAAAGAAGTGACCCTTGATTTCCAAGGTCCCAAGTTCGATGACTTTCAGCTGGATTCTGGTCTTCCAGCTTCTTCTTCCAATCCTTTGGACTGTCTCTTCATAGTTGAGAGTTGGGCTTAAAAAAGTCACTTTGGTTAAGATGGGGGAGGGAAGGAACCCTCTTCTCTTCCTCCTTTAGTAGTTCCCAAGGGGCCACCATAGAAGTCTAGGGCTCTTTGGTAAATGGTTTCCGAAACCACTTGCCTAGGCTGGGTCCCTTGTGTGTGAAGGTGTGGAGATGGACACGAGGGGCTGTGAGATCAGGTTCTTGGATCTGCCCCCACTAGCTTTGTGACCTTTGGGCATGTTTCTTAATCTAAGTTTGCTTTCCTCACTGGTA
Organism: Martes martes; assembly: GCF_963455335.1. Taxonomy (NCBI): domain Eukaryota; kingdom Metazoa; phylum Chordata; class Mammalia; order Carnivora; family Mustelidae; genus Martes; species Martes martes. The sequence goes on along the minus strand of NC_137892.1, from coordinate 93,345,956 downwards.
AAATGGGCATAAGGATACCTAAGTCATAGATTATGGTGAGGATTAAATCAGTTAATCTGTGGAGAGCATTTAAAACCGTGACTGGCACATGAGCTAAAAATATTGGCTATTAAAGGGGAACTCCTGAGCTTTATAGAGTCTCCAGCATCTGAAGAAATTCACTGTCATAGTGGGGATCGAAGCCAGGAGGAGTGTTGGGAAACAGATTTTAGGGTGGAGAGAGGGCCTTCCCTCTCTCTCAGGGTCACCTCCAGGTCACACCAGGCCTAGGCTCATGGGTAGTGACCTTGTTTGTAGGTGAGTCATGGTGGATACCTGCCTCTTCCCCCCAGCTCTTCGCTGGCACTGAGGTCAAGCAGGATTAACTGGGGTGTTGAGGTGTCCTTCTCCTGCCTCCGCCTGGGGCAGGAGGGATGACTAGCTCACAGCTCTGGGAAGAGGAGGAGTGGGCCTACAATGTTATGCTATCCTGGCCTGGAGACCTGTTTAGAGCAACTGGGTGCCGGCAAGACATGAGGACAGATTTGAGAATCTTTCCTAAGGAGGGGACCCTTGCCCCTCGCTTCCCTGCCCTTCTTCTTCAGGAGAACTAAACAGTTATGATCAAAGGCAATAGCATTAAAGCAAAGAGCCCTTCTCTGATTGCCTCTTGAAGATACTCCTTCTGTCCCCATTCTCCAGATGGGCTAGCTGCAGCTGGGAGAGTTGAAGCTGCAGGCATGGCTGGTTCAGCTTTAGAGTCTGTGGTCTCCTGACCATGACTTGAGGTCTCAACGAGTCTTCCTCAGGTTGGCCTCAGAGGGAGTCGCGGCTCTGACGGAGGGCAGGGCTGGAGCCCTGGAGGTGGGCGCAGCCTGACAAACTTTTGAGAATGATGATGTCCGCACTTCATTCGTTCCATTTCCAGTGGAGGGGCCTCAGCCTGTCCTCAGTGCACGGGGAGCGGCTCTGGTTCCATGCCTGCTGCTTAGTAGGCGCTCGAGAAGCATGGCTCAAGGGAACATTGTTTGTAGGTGTTTCTGAAACATGACTGAGCTGCTCATGTTTACATGGAGCTAGAATCATGACCTGTATGTACGACCAGTAGAACTGCCATGGTATAAAAATGCTCACGTTTTATTCAGGTGGAAAAGAGACAAAGAATGTCCATGGAAGCATGGTGGGATCTGCTGGAACAACATCCAAATAATTTACACCGGTCCTAAAAGATGTCACCCTTGTCCATGATCATCTTTCTTTTCCCTATCCCAGGAAAGAAATCCTGACTTGGAAAACAAGTCTTCCAGAGTGTTCCTCATAGCCACCGCAGAGCTGAACACAGCTGCTTTTTTCCCTATGGGCGCCATTGTTGATGTCAGTCTGGTATTCAAAATTTGATAGGGCTGTGGAAACGTGCCCTCCGAAGTACTTTCTAGGTCAAAGGGTCATTGGCCTCAGCTCTAGAACTTTCCATATAGTTTTTTATATGTTCTTTTGTAATCTGCTCTGGGAGCTTTCAGGGCACCTGCCCCTTGTGGTGCAAATGAAAACCACCTATTTCTCTGGCCCCGGGGCCCTGGGCCCCTCATTGACTTGTTTCATGTGTGTAGATCCAGTCATGGGCCAAAGCTTTGTGCTCTGTAGAGTTTACAGGTCTTCCCCACCAATGGTTTGGTTCAACTGGTGGAGCTCATCAGAGGGAGGAAACCCCGGGCTGACCTCCTCTGACAGGTAAACTGAGGTACTGGGCACTTCACTGACTTTGAGAATTCTGGCGTCAGGACTTTAAGAGCAACATGTGCTCCTCAGTGCCTGACACTGTTGGGTGCTGGGAATCTGAGGCTCAGGCAGCCTTGTCTGTGACCCCCTGCCTCCCGCCGGCAGCGTTTTCCCAGGGCAGAGCCCCACAGTGTGCCAGTTCCCATCCTGTGACAGGCCACAGAGTAGAGCTCCCAGAGCCAGCCCCCAAGGTCATGAGCACAGGGGAGGCTGATTACCACACCGTAGGCCAGTGCTCAAGGTGTCAACTCATCCAAAGCAGATGTGGGTTTTATCTGGAGGAAATTTCAAAATTGAGCGAGATTTCAAAATAGTTGTCTTATAGATGTTTCAAAATTAGAAGACCCAAACCCCTCTCCTGTCATCCCATCCTGGCCTGGGCTGGGCGAGACTCGACTCTGGCTCTTCACCCTCTCCTCATTGTCTTGCTACACCTCCGTGGGATTGGGCTCCAGAGATGAAATCCTGGCCGGTCTTGGGAAGGAGTCTTTGGCTCTGCAGAATAGCATGTCGTGAGAAAGAGCCCAGGGCATACTGGTGTAGCATCCTTTGATGGTGGCTGGGATTGGCTTTGGAGGCGAGCTTTGGGCACCGGTCCCTACGTGGCGGCCTGCTCTTGAAGAAGTCCCTTTCCCTGCAGGCTCCAGTGTCCCTGTTTGAACAACCGTGATGATGGTGGCTTATCCCAGGAGGTTGCCACAAGTCCATGGCTCCAGGCTGAAGTTCCTCACACAGCACTATGCTCATTCTCTAGTTACACTTTCTTAAGCGTTGCTCCTTCTAGAATCCACCCGGCTGAGCTGGAGCAAACCCAGCTTCACCAAGAAGTCTGCCTGCCTGGTCTATTCCAGCATACAGTATTTTTCCTTCCTTAGGGTTCCCACTGACCCATGCACTGGGCATGCACCCTACCTTGTACTATAGAGTGTGTGTGTGTGTGTGTGTGTGTGTGTGTGTGTGTGTGTGTGTGCTTTCCCCATCTAGACAGAGAGCTCACTAGGAATAGATCCCAAATATTTCGTTCTCTATATCTTTCCCATTTCTTGGCCAGGGTTTGTGGATGTTTTTGGAGACCACACGCATGACACTTTAGCAGAATCACTGTGGCCTACGGAGTGAAATATCCCGTGGATCATACATTTTCCTTGAGTTCTAACAGGTTTCCTAGGGACCCAGCATTAGGTGAATGTCAGCAATCTTTATTGTGTTCTGGCGATTGTACAGTCTTTTTCACCTGTGGACTGTCCTGGTGTCATCGTCCTCTGTCCTGAGGTCCACTGGAACTAGTGGGCAGGGATAAGGATGGGGGCTATCAGGAGCCCACTGCCCAGATTCACATGGTGCTTGTTATTCTCAGTCTTTCCTGGGAACAAGGTTGGGGTGGGCCCAGCGGGGATCAGGCATCTTAGCCAATGTGATTTTAGCTGGCTGGTAGGGGCCACGTACGTGCGGATTAGGGAGATGTGGCCCCTTTTTTTTCCATGCTGGAAATGAGCCCCAGGAAGCCACTGCTGGTCTCTTGTGCTGGGAGGGCAGGAGGAAGCATGCTCTGTAGATACTGTGAAGTCTGCAGGTTTCACTCGGTCGGGATTTGTCATCTGGCAAACAGTCAAGTATCTGCCATACCTGTCCGTGTCAGCTCCAGCCCCCATGGCCAAGCCGTGTGATGAAGTATCCAGTCAAGTTTTGGCAATTCCGAAGGTGTGGCAATCTTGGTTCTTACAAGGGGCCAGTGGGGAGCATTGCGACAGAGGCCCCGCGTGCCGGGCCTGCAGGATGTCCCAGGAGGGAGGTGGAGGGTGGAGGGCACCCTTGACAGTTGACATCTGTGTCAACAGCACCCAGTGACACACCGGGGGAGGACGAGCCTGCACTTGGCAGGTCAACAATGGGCTGATTGATGAAACGAACTTTTCCCTCAAAGGCCCCACCATTGCCAGGGGTGCCTGGGCTGACAGTGGTCTGCGTGCTGTCCCCCAGGGACCCCCGTGGCACGGAATAGAGCAGGGAACAGGGGTGGGCATTGGTCCCTGATGGCGTCACGACCTGTCCATGATCCTCTAGAAGCCTGTGATGGGATGAGGGGTGGGCCGGTGGCCCCATGGCATGGAAGAACAAAGACCTGATGGGCTGGGGGTGATGAATGCTGTCTGGGTGGGAGGGGCTGGGCCCTGGGTGGGTGATGGGGCCACAGCATCTCCCACCTGGCATGAGAAAGGAGGAGCTTCATGAGGTGCTCTGGAGGTATGTTTGTCCTCCCACAAAATATAGCGGGGGTTGCAAGTGCTCTCCTGAGACCTTAGCCACATTGCACTTGGGAGCTCAGCTCAATGTCAAGGGTAAAAATCTTGGCCCTTTGTCTTTTTCTTGCCCCACCCCTTCTCCTACACATACACACGTGTGCACACACACACGTACACATTGTCTTGCCTGCTGAGGGTACATGGATCAAGTCAGCTGGGAGCTCAGACTGCTGAGGCCGTGCTGCTGGCAGTTTCTCTCTACAGATGTGGACACCGACACCTGGCAGGCCTCAGTCAATGGGACCCTCTAGCTGCCTGTCAATAGGGACTGCCATACCTGCTTTTCTTCTCTGTTGTGTTCTCAGATGAAGTGATCCCAAAAAGACTTTAGTCACTCAACAGGTCTCTCAACAGAGGCCACTGTCTCTCTCACAGACTCCACAAAGCCGGAAGTATTAGCTCAGTGTGGCTCTAAGGATTGGGGTATGAATTTCCAGAGGGTCAAAGGAGAAAGGGTCTGTCCTTCAGAGCTGAGCTGAAGACTAGAATGGTCCTCCAAAACCCAAGTTTATTCATTCCAACTTATATTTAAATCCTTCAATGGTAACTTCAAGTAGTTCCCAGGACAGAGACCAAAATGCTGATCAGAGTCTAGCTTCTACTCATCTTGCTTCTTTAAGATGGTCCCGTGCCTTGCCCTTGTGTTCTGCCCTCCAGCCGTACTGGCCTCTTACCATGATGTACAATGTACAGTGCCTTGTGGGGGGATAGAGTGTGGAGCCTCTTGGTTCTTCTGCAGGGAATGCCTTTCCTCTCACATCCCATCTGTCACCCTTTCCCCCTGGTTAACTTCTGTCAGTCCTTCAGTTCTTGGAACGCTTATTCCTGTAGATCTTGTTTTTTACTTTTTTTAAATACACGATAAACACATTATTTGATAGATTGTGAGAGGATTCTGTTGTCTGAAATGTCTGTAAGTTTGTTTCAGGTGTTTTTTTCATGGTGTGTTAGTTCCTTATGTGCCTGGTTATTTTTGACTTTGTGGTAATCAGTAAATCGGAAAATTTACCTTAGGAACAGTTCTTTCAGAAGATTTTTGTTTGCTTCTGCTGGGCTGTGGTGGTCCTACCAGTTATTCAAATCTGAGCGTTCTTGAGCTCTCAGCTTATGTGAACATGAGCCACAGGCCCACAAGAGGGCTTGTTTATTTCTGGCTCATGCTCAATCTCAAAGTGATGTCCTTTAGAGGCTCAGCTCACAGTATGTGGGGAGTGAAATTCCCCACCTTAGGTGGGACTTAGGTTTTGACTTTGGTAGATTTCATCTTAGGAGGTCACCACGGCTATAGTCCAACTTGGCAAACACTTCTTCTGGGTCACAAAATGACCTCAGGGCAAAAGTAGCATTGAATGCTTGTCTTTCTGGGTCCTTGCCTTTTCGTAGAATTTGGCCTGGTAATTCTTCACTATCTTACTAGCTTTTTGATTCCTGTTAGAGGATTAAAAATAATTCCTTAAAGGGTTTTAAGGTCTCCACCGTGAAAGGCCAGTTCAAATGAACTCCTCTTAGGAGGACGGAAGTCTCTTGGTATAATCGTAATTTTCCCAAGGCAGCCTTCTCTGATTTTCAGCATAGATCTGAGCCCCCCGTTAAATCCTCTACTGGCACAATGAGACCCTTCCCTCACCAGTTCTCACAATGGCTATTCTTATGAGTTTATTTAACTGACATCCTCAGTACTTAGAGCAGTACCCGATAGGATTGTGATGACCTCTGCTTGCTTCACTCAGTCTACCAGGTTTTTTTTTTTTTTTAAGATTTTATTTATTTATTTGACAGAAATTACAAGCAGGCAGAGAAGCAGGCAGAGAGAAAGGGAGGGAAGCAGGCTCCCTGTGAAGCAGAGAGCCCGATGTGGGGCTCAATCCCAGGACCCTGAGATCATGACCTGAGCTAAAAGCAAAGGCTTTAACCCACTGAGCCACCCAGGCACCCCCCAGGTTTGTTTTTTGTGCAACTTTTTGACATTACTTTGAACATGCAAGTCGGTTATCCTTTACTTTGTATTTTGGACCCCTTGAGGACTAGTGTGACTCTAATATGCATGCAGTGATTGAGAACATCAGCTTTATTTTTTATTTTATTTATTAGAGGAGAGCATGAGAGCATGAGCAGGAGGGGCAGAGGGAGAGAGAGAGAGTCTCAAGCAGACTCTGGGCTGAGCATGGAGCCCAACCTAGGGCTCGATCCCACGACCCTGAGATCATGACCTGAGCTGAAACCAAGAGTCAGACACTTAACCAGCTGTGCCACGCTGGAGCCCCAAGAACGTGAGCTTTAAATTCAGAAACTCTTGAGTTTTATCTCTATTCTTCCTTAACTGTACGGCCCTCTTGACTACTCTGAGCCTGTTTTCTCATCTCTAAATTGGGACTAATATTTGTGTCTCTTTTATGGGTCACCTTGAGAATTAAATGAAATGATACTTAGCACAATGGGTGACTGGTTGGTGACATGGATGGACGCTAGGTATCCATCCCAACTCCCATCTAGTGAACCTGTATATAAATGTTGATAAGGCAAAAACTAGGTCTCCTTTCCCTTATAGCTAAAGTCTAGTTGCGAGTAGATGCACGTAGATCCTATCTGTTTGATGTGCTTGTGCAAGGCTTGGAAGGCAGAAATGAGTGGAGACTCGTCTTATTGGCTTGGCAATAAGCCTGGTAACAGCAAGCATGGCCATGATGCTGTTGACTTTTCCATGTTGAGTTCTAGTGTCTGGCTATAGTTTTGTGGGTATTAAGATTCAATTGTGGCAGTGACAACACTTATATCGCTGGATTGCAGTTGTGGCAAAGCATTTTTTTTTTTAATATATGAAAGATTAAAAGTTCATGGGGGGCAAGGGTAGGGACAGAGGAAGAAGGAGAGAGCCCAGCATGGAGGCTGTCCGGGGCTGGACCACACAACTGAGATCATGCCCTGAGCCAAAATCAAGAGTTGGATGGTCAACCGACTGAGCCACCCAGGCATCCCTATGGCGGTGCATTCTCAAAGTCCTTTCCGATGGCAGCTCTTCAGTTCTCCCTGAACCAACTGGGAGTGAGGCTCTGGGTATAATCCACCCCAAAGCATAATTCCATTTCACCTATGGGTCTGTGAAATTAAAGAAGTTTTCTGCTCTGAAGAGACAAAGGCATAGGATAACAGTTAAAGCAATTTCTGTTCAAAAAGAGAAAAGGAAAAAAGTTACTGGTCCCAAGCAATTTTGAAATCCAGCTGGGCGAACTCCAATTTGGGTTTAAAGCCTCTTCTATGATTCTTGGCTCTGTCCTTTGGGTTCAAGGTTCCACCCTCTGAGTCATGCTTCCTTTTTCATTAAGGGGGTACGGTTTGCTGTGGAGGGCTTTTATCGACCTGCTTCTTGCTGGTAGAATTTTGAAGGTTGTCCAGCTTTCTTTCATTTTTGTCTCCTCTCTGCCCCTTTCAGTACAAACTAGCAGCATTTCTACTGGTATAGCATTCTCAGGATGAGAGATAATCTCCTCTCTCTTTTGGCTTCTGCTGAGATACTGAGGGGACCTATGAGTCACACACTTAATCTTTTCAAAGAGCCTTTTGTGTGACTGAATGCTCTGACCTTTTGATCTTTCTGAGGTACTAAAAAAAGATGCTCCAGCCATGCCTTCATTTCTTTCTTTTTTTTTTTTTTTTTTTTTACTGAAAAACATGCTTTCCTGACAGTGAAGCTTTTAATTGTGTCTTTTGCAGTCTGGATAGGCCGAGAAGTCCCCACATCACCAAACTGGAGTTCCTTCATGTTTAACGGTTCTTCCTTCAGTCTATCACTTTCCTTTTGCCTTTTGCCATAAACGGCAAGAATAAACCTGGCCACACCTTCAATGCTCCTTGGAACACAGGTAAATATCCAAGATCATCACTTGCAAGTTCTGCTTTCCACATAACTGCAGGGCACAATTCCACTAAGTTTTCTGCTGCTCCGTAACAAGGATCCTTTTTCTTCCATTTTCCACTAACATTTCCTCATTTCCTCCTGAGCCTTCACTGCCAGCACCTTGAACATCCATTTTTTTTTGTTTTTTTAAAGATTTTATTTATTTATTTGACAGAGAGAGATCACAAGTAGGCAAAGAGGCAGAGAGAGGGGGGGAAGCAGGCTCCCTGCTGAGCAGGGAGCCTGATGCGGGGCTCGATCCCAGGACCCTGAGACCATGACCTGAGCCAAAGGCAGAAGCTTAACCCACTGAGCGACCCAGGCGCCCCCATCCATTTTTATACCAACAGTCTGTTCACAACAATTTAAGGATTCTTGAAGGTGATTTAGGTTTTCCCTACCGCGTTCCTCACTCCTTCCTCGTCCTTACTCGTTGAGCTGTTAACATCCATATTTCTACTAGTAGTCTGTTCAAGGCTACCTAGGCTTTTTCTAGCATGTTCCTCAGAATTCTCCCAGGCTCTGCCACTGCCCAATTCCATAGTCATTTCCACTTTTTAAAGGTTTTTTTGTTGCCCCCCCCCCCAACTTCTTGTACCAAGGTATTTTAAAATTTATTACAGTAGCCATAGGAAATTATCACGATACAAATTTCTTATTTTATACCTCAGTAGGTTAGAAATCTAGAATGGATCCCAGTGGGCTAAAGTCAGGGCGTCAGTAGGGTTTCATTCCTTTCTGGAGGCTCTAGGGGAAAATGCATTTTCTTGCCTTTTCCAGGTTGGGCACTTCCATCTTCAAAGCCAACAATAGCTGCTTGTGTCTTTCTCACCTAGTATCATTCTGACATGGACTCTTCTTCCTCTATCTGCTAGATTTAAGGGTCCTTAAGAGTTCATTGGGCCCATACAGATAATCCAGGCTAATCTTACTATTTTATTTTTTTTTAAAGATTTTATTTATTTATTTGACAGACAGAAATCACAAATGGGCAGGGAGGCAGGCAGAGAGTGGGGGCGGGGAGCAGGCTCCCTGCTGAGCAGAGAGCCTGATGCAGGGCTCAATCCCAGGACCCTGGGATTATGACCTGAGCCGAAGGCAGAGGCTTTAACCCACTGAGCCACACAGGTGCCCCTAATCTTGCTATTTTAAAGTCATCCAATTTGCAACCTTAAATGCATCTGCTACCATGATTCCCCTATGCCACGAAGTGTAAAATAGTCATTGACAGGTTCTGTGGTAAGACCTGGATATCCTTGGGAGGTCATTGTTCTGCTAGCCACATCTGCCTTCAGATAGGCGGGTAGGCTTTGTGGGGTTCTGGAAGTCATTCTGGAGGTCCCTCTGCAGCTCTTCCCCCCACCTCTTGAATAATTTTGTAAGCAACCAATATCCTAACTCTGAGAAAATTTCTTACCCACTTAGGGTTTCTATTTCTCTATCTGTAGAATGGGGGGGGCAGCATCCAAGTTTTGAGGTGGCAGTGGAGAGCAAAGAGAATGTTGATCCATCCAGCAGCCCTGAGGGAGGCATGCTGTGTGGAGTGGATCAGCTGCTACCCAAGAGGGCTTCAAGGAGGTGGCATAAGCAGTGACAGGTTGTAGGAGTGACTAGATGTTATGGGTAGAATGAAGGGTATTGAATACCATGTACTAGGCACTGTGTTGGGCTCTTTCCTCAACATCAGTTGTGTTAATTAACTTCATCTGTGATGAAAGAAATGTCTATTTTGTGCTGTCCAGTATGGTACTACTAGCTGTGTGCTTTGAAATGTGGCTAGCGTGACCCGGGAGCTAAACATTTTGTTGTATTTAATTTAAATATTCATTATTTTTTACTATTTTATTATTATTTTAAAAAGATTTTATTTATTTATTTGACAGAGAGAGAGACAGTGAGAAAGGGAACACAAGCAGGGGGAGTGGGAGAGGGAGAAGGAGGCTTCCCGCAGAGCAGGGAGCCTGATGCGGGGCTCGATCCCAGAACCCTGGGATCATGACCTGAGTGAGCCTAAGGCAGACGCTTAACCAACTGAGCCACCTGGGCACCCCAAATAACATTCATTTAAATGTAACTTGCTACCTGTGAGTGGCTATTGGATCAGACGGCCCAGCTCCGATAGGGTCAGTTGTTGGAGGTCTGGTGGTGGCAGACCAAGTCCCTAGTCCATGGGGGTGGGGTCTGGAGTTGGGCAGTTCTGTTTCATCTGTCTTTCTGCGACTTGCTTTTTTGCTCCTTGACCCTGGTCCAGCTTTGAGCTTTTCCGCTCCCTCTGCTGTCTGGCCATTGGCTAACACCACTCCTGTAAGCCTTGAACGTAGCTCCTCCTTGGCCACTCCCCCCAGAGTTGGACTCTCCTCTAGTCCCTGATTTTCAGGGAGCCGGGAAGAGGCTGGGGTGTGTATGAGGTGGCGGGAGCCTGCGCTGTCCAGGCTGGCTCCTCTTGGCCACGGCATCTGGATGCTACCTCCTGAGATTCCATTGTAGCGCCTTGGCCCCACGTGAGTTTGGCAGTCCCAGAGCCTTCTGCCCCAGGTGTCACCAAATATCACCTGTCAGTTCAGAGCCACTGGTGTTTGTCCTCTTGGGGTCTCCTTTTCCGCCATGCCTGCATAATCCCCTTTCTTGGCACAGGAAGAGCAGGTGTGTTGTCACAGGGGTGGAGGTTGGCAGGGCTGTGCAGTGGGGACTTGGGGCACTGGGGATGCCAGGGCCCCCTGAAGCAGGCTGCTCATCTCAGAGCCCCCACAACGGCCCCATGGTGGCTTGGCAGAGCTGGGGATCCCTGTGTGATGGGGAACAGCTGTGGTTGGTAAGGGTAGGGATCCCGGTGGAGGCTGGCCAAACATTGGTCCAGGTAGAGGTTTCAAGCGTATGGTTTAGGGGATGTGCCTGAACTAATCCTGTTATTAGCTGGATTATCTGTTCAAACTGAGAACCAGCTTCTGTGGGTCCCCTGTGAAATGCTCAGTCGGGAGCCAGGGTGACAGGCCCCACCCGGGGTGTGTGCCTGGTGTCAGTGCGCTGTGGCTTGCGTGGCAGCCAAGGCCGGCTGCTGCTCCTGTCTCATGTGCTGGTTCATTCATTTGTTCACACATCCATCCGGTAGTCCCTGGGGGCCAGCGGGGCGGCAGGCCTGGAGCGGGGTGCTGGGGACCTGCAGGGGCACTGAGCCAGACAGGGTCTCTCATGGAGATGGACGCAGATGCCCAACAGTAAATTGGAGGTAGGGACCTTCAGGAGGAAAGGTTGAGGTGGGACTGGAGAGGGGGGCGTGTGGAGGGCTTGGAGAGCCTGCAGAGGAGGTCAGTCTCCATCCAGAGGTGAAGCTGGCTCCCGACCAGTGTTAGGAGAGGACTGCGGTGATCAGATCTGGCCCCAAGGAAGGACGGATGAGAGCATGCTGATGGGTGTCTCAGGGAGACCCCCCCCCACCCCCCACCCCGAGGAAGCTGCTGGTTCAATCATTCATTGCTCACCCGGCGGATATGTCATTTCCTGCTACCTGCTGGGCCGAGTGCTAGACGCTAGGGATGTGTGCTTGAACTAGAGACAAGAGCGACAAGAGCCTTGGTCCTCTAGGAGCCTGTGTGCTAAGAAAGAGCGAAGGAAGGGAGTGCGGAAGGGAGGAAGGGGAGGAGAAGGGAGTGAAGAGGAAGGGATGAGAGTACATAACTGTAATAAGTGAATGACATAGCACGTCAGGAGGCAGGAGATGCTACTGAAAGAGAGGGAAGGGAGAAGGGAGGGAGGGGGGAGGAAGGGAGGAAAGGAGGAGGGGAGGGAGAAAATGGAACAGGACTAGAGGTGTGGGAAATGCTGGTGGTGGTCATGGTACCTCCCCTGAGCAGGTAAGATGGGAGCAGAGACCTGAAGGAGGTGAAAACTCGACCAGGCAGATAGGGGCTGACCAGAGGCAAGAAGGGGTATGTTGTGATGAGGAAGAGGAGGAGGCCTGCATGCCTGGAGTGAAACGGTGACATGAGAGGAGTGGGCAGGGTGGAGAGAAGGGGGCCCCGCATCGTGAAGAGCTGGGCTTTCATCCTACTGTCCTTGGACCCCCAAGGGCATCTTTGAGCTTGGGGAAAATTATCTCTGTGTTCTTACTAACCTTTAAACTGAAATTCAGCCCACCTTTTAATTATGATTATACACCAAACCCCCACAGAAGTGAAGAGCTAGAGAGGACTTCATCAACAGTGGGAATTACAGACTTTTAAATTGTGTATTAAAACTATATCAGATACCTTTTTTTCCCCTAAGATTTTGTTTATTTATTTGACAGAGAGAGATCACAAGTAGGCAGAGAGGCAGGCAGAGGGAGAGAGAGGGGGAAGCAGGCTCCCCACCGAGCAGAGAGCCTGATGGGAGGTTTGATCCCAGGACCCCGGGATCATGACCTGAGCCGAAGGCAGAGACACAACCCACTGAGCCACCCAGGCGCCCCAAGACTATATCAGATATCTTGGTCTACTTCTTCTCATCACCAGTGTCAATAGATAGGAGTCACAAGATCTTAGGATTTAATGCACATGTATCACTGTATCACATTTTAAAAAATATTTCGATATAACTGGTTTCATTTGCAATACTACACAATTTTTATGCATGTAAAACATTTCTCTGAGACAAAGTTCTCTGGCTTCTCCAGCCTGCTGGGGGGTTCATGGCACAAAGGTGAGGAAGACGATCTGGTGGGGAGTCTGAGAAGCTGCCCTGAGAACTTGGACTCTGGAAGGGGGAGCCATTGCAGGATGTGGAGTCTAGATGGAGAGATGGGATTTACATTGGAAAAGGGCGATTCTGGCTGCTCTGGAGCCCCTGTAAGACTAGCAGGGATCAGGGCGGTGGCAGTTACAGTGACCCGGGTGGGAGACGGTGAGGACTCAGACCAGTGTGGTGGCGGTGGAGGTCGGGAGAAGGGGGTGACTGTGGATGTACTTTGAAGGAAGAGTCAAGAGGAATTGTGGGGTGGATGTGGGGAGCGAGAAGGAAGCCTCAAGTGCGAATGGTCTCACTGTTCTATGAGATGGTGCAGCGGGTGGAGGGGTGGGTGTGCTCAGAAAGGTTTCCCAGGGGAGGGGGACACCAGAACTGTTCTTAGAAGGTGATTGGTTGACAACGGTGTAGCCCTGGTAGCTGGCCTAGGACCTGCCATGGGTCCTCATGGGACATCCCTGCAAGGCTGGAGGGTGGGCGGAGGGTCCATGGGCTTTGTCGGGCTTGCGGCTTGGGCTCCAGGAGGGATGGCTTTCCCACCACGGAGGGCCTGCAAGACATTTGGTGATGAATGAACTCCCAGGCTAGAAAGGCTTCAGCCTTTTCTGAGTGTGGAAAGGGCGCTTGCTTTAGTCCTCAGCTCTCTGTGTAGCCTGCAGGGGTGGGGGTACTGATTGATGGCCATGGATTTAACAATGGGGTAAACCAGGCCTACTCCATGCAGGATGAATTTGGTTGAGATGTAAATATTTTATATCAGAGTATTAACTGCTTATTAAAAGTGTATTGAGGTTTCTATGTTACGCAGATATAATTATAGACATCACAGAGAGGTCATTGGCTTGCTGGAAGCTTCTCTCGCAGGACTGTTAATCTGAAAATGTGTGTCTTGAAGTCAAATGGCCTTGAGGTAGAGCGTTTTCCGTGTTTTATGAAGCAGCAACTGAGCACAGGTATAAATGCTGCTCCATTTTCTGGACCCGCCACATGCAGATGCTGTGGAATCGCCAACTGCTGACTTGAGTTGAGGGTTGTTTCCATCCTCCCCCTAAGTCCGGAGTCTGACTGCCCAGGTATGGGGGAGGCACGGACCTGCTACTGGGAGCCACGCACCTTGTGCCCCTGGCCCGGGAGTGTTTGCTGTCTTGGCCCCTTCTTGTGGCTTGGAGAGAGGGGGAGGACTCTGGGGACAGTTTGGAACCTGATGCGGGTGAGTGATATTAGTGTGTAGTTTTTTTGAGCCAAACGTCTAGAATGTTCTCTGTATGGAAAATGTGATCAGCACCAAACTTGGGGTGACCCACGGGGAAACATATATTTCTTGAGTGTTCAAAGGGTGTTGAATTTAGGAGGAGGCTTGGAATCCATCCATCCATCCATCCATCCACACAGTGTGCTGAGTGCCAGGTACTGGGAATACAACAGTGAGTAAAATAAACCCTTGCCTGCATGGAGCTTATATTCCCCTGGGGGAGTCACATATCAGACAAACTGTATCCAGAGATCAGGGTGCACACAAGAGTTGTGTTATCAACCAAATTTAAATGACCGCTGTATCCTTTTATGTTGTTTGTTTTAAAACACACGTCGGCGTGTCCCTCACAGCACGAGCTTTGTTTTTCAGAGACCCGGCAGTTTCTGGCTATCCAGATGGTTCACAGCTTCCTTTTTCTGTTCTTCATGGAAATCTTTCATAATGTTTTTCTGTGACTCAGAAGGCCAGAGTGCACGAGATAAATTTGTACAGTAACTCGGGCCATAGTCATGCTGTTCTGGGGTGTGATCTGGGGTGTCTGCAGAGCGTGGGGCCTGCTGTGTGTCCTGGGGGCTCTCCTTTTTGAGTCTTTTGGTCTGCTTTTTTGTAGTATTCTCTCTGTTCCCTGCTGGCAGGCTGGCCCACCTAGCCTGTGCTGGGTGCTCCTCTCTCTCTCTCTCTCTCGACAAAGATACTTCCAGCATGCACATAGAAACAATCAAATGTTGGCTCATGTCTCAAAGAGAAGAATAGTTAGTAAGTTGATAAACATCTTCATCATTTTTGCCTTGATGATCCAAGAATTGTTTGTGAGCCAAGTCTTCGGCTGTGGAGAAAGGCACGTCCATGTAGAGAGTTGACGGACCTCTCCTGGCCAGGGCAGCTGTGAAATTGGCAAGGTGGGTGGCTCAGAGGATTTTTTTCTGGGCCAAAGCTAGGGGAGCAAGAGGTTCCACAGGTGTATATAGTCTACACCAAGCCCTCCAGGGTATCGCCTGTCTTGGGTGCCGTTATCGTCCCAGCCCTGCAGAAGTGTCCCGTTTCTACTGTGATGGGGCTCCTGACCATCTCCTCAGGGTCTCATTTTCCTGGGGTCCCTAAACCTGAGCTGTCCAAGACCATAGCCACTGACTTTGTGAGGCTTTTGAACCCTTAATACGTGACTAGGAGAACTGAGGAGTGGAATTTTCAATACTTAGAAGTTTCAATTAGTTTAAATTTCATTAAACAAGTCCAGCGTGCCAGCAGGAAGGAGAAAGAAAACTATAAAAAGCAGACCCAAGGACTCACAAAGTTACTGGTAAATTCTGAGGTATGTTTGGAACAACTTGGGTATGTTAACTTAATTGTACCACTGTGCGTTTTAGGAGACGTACTTACCGCTCACGTATTTCTGAGAAGAATCTAGAGTCTGAACTGAAGGTCCTGTAGGTATAAGATACATAGTGGAGTTCAAAGACGTAGTGTTTAAAACATAAAATATCCCATTGATAATTTTTTATACTTGCTACATATTAAAGTGATAATATTTGGGGTATATTGGGTTAACAAAAAAGTATTAGGGTTAATCTCACCTGTTGACTGTGTTTGCTTTTTAAAAAGTGGCCTCTGGAAAAATAAAAATACAAGTGAGTTGCAATCTATTTCTATCGAGCAATGCTGATCTAGACCCTTCTGTGACCCTTGTTCAGGTCTGAGGCGGTTACATAATTCGGTGGGGCTGTCGCTTATTGGACACCTACATGTGCGACATTCAGGGCTAAGATCTTTCTGTGTTTCCTGTTCTGCCAAGTGTCCTGTGAGGTAGAGACTATTATTTCATTTAAAATATAAGGAGTTTGGATCTCCAAGTGGTGAAGGAACTTGCTCAAGGTCACACAGCTAAAATGGAGCAGAGACCTGTATCTGGGCAGGTTGGGTTAAAGCCCTCTTTATGACCACTGTCCCACGTTGTCCTACTCCAACCTGAGTTCTACACCCACCTTGGAGCTCGGTATCCCAGAGCCAGGTCAGCCAGTGAGCACAGGGACCATAATAATCCACAGGGGATCATGTCCTTAGGGTTCTGTCTGGGGCATGCCTTGGAGAGCGTGTGAGCCCTGGGTGTATCTGGGGTGTACCACTATCCTGGTCTGAGCGTATGGTGTCCAGTGCCAGCAGGAAGCCTGCATCCCAGCTGCAGCCTTGTCTCATTTGGTGGCAAAGTATTTTAACTAACATCAGGAGTTGGCAGCCCCGACAGGATTGTTCTGTGCCCGAGTGTCATGTGGGCACAATGGCTTCCTGAACTCACAATGAGAGCTGGGACCAGAACTCAGGGTTGTGCTTACAGATTGAGAGTTCTTTCCTCTGACTGAATCTGGCACCACACAAAGTTCAAGGAAAAGTTCTGATAGGGTTTGTAGTTTGGGGGAGAGTCCCAGAATGTCCCCTTCATGGTGCTGAGGCCATTGTCTGGTATGGAACTAGGAATGTTCCTGTTGGGATAGGATTTCTCTGGGTAGCTCAGCCTCCTGGTGAGTGGGTTCTAAGAAGGTCTATTCCTGAAAGGTCAATGAAAGTGGCAGGGTGGGGACCAGAGCAGACTGGCAAGTGGGTGAGATCGGGCTGCTTGGGACAGGAAAGGGGCCCGGTGGCGTGGACCACCTGCAGACCGGTGTTTGCCTTTCACGGTATTGCTCTGAGGTGGGAGATGCTTTTCCTGGCTTTTCTCTAGAAGCTTGAGGACAGATGGCACCAGGTAGGAGTTCCTAAGAGCAAGCAGGACCTGGGCTTACCTGGATCTTGTCTCTTGGCTCACACGGAGCTTTGGGAGCCCTGGGCCATATCCTCAGACTCCCATCTACTACCTGTGTGTTCCGGGGCACACGACCTCACCTCTCCAAAGTTCAGTTTTCTCATCTGTAAAGTGGGGCTTTACCTTGCAGGGTGAGGGGATTAGCACAGAGCAGATGAAACACCTGGCATCTGCTGGGTACTGTGGACGCTGGGGCTCAGCTGCTCTTCGGGACTCTCCTTGTCTCTATGAGGGAAACTCGGAGGACCAAGCAAAAAGCTGCAGCCCAGGGTCCCCCAGCCTGCAGGGTAGGACACAGGACTGCGCTTCTCTCTGGGTGTAGATTGCATGCCCGGTCTGGGTGCTTGAGTTTTCTCACCAGAAAATCGGGTAGCACTGCCCGCATGCTAGGGTGGGGCTGGCAAGGCTGCCAGAATCCCAAGTATTCGGACATTGCTCCTGCTGGGACGGGGAAGAGACCCCCATGAGAAAATATATACTTAATGTCAACTTCATGCAAAATTAGTTTCTCAAGGGACTGGCTTGTGATTTTTTTTTTTTTAATTTTTTTTTTAATTTTAAGTATCAGTCAAAGTCAAGCAGGGACCACAAGGGTGTTGCTCCCCACCCCCCCCAATCCCTAAGACAACCTCATGTCTCAGAAGTGATTGCAAATTCTGGATTGTGTAAACACTCTTTGCCCAGGAAGCATTGTTGGGAGCTCTTATTCCAGCCAAACTGCCTTCCAGGTAGAGACCCTGGCCACCCAGCTGAACAAGGCTCCAGGGCCAGCCCCTGAGGCTCAGAGTGGCCTAAACCTGTGTCCCTGAGCTCAAAGCCAGCCTTGCAGGGAAATCCTGTGCCTGGTTAGTGCTGAACACTGCTTTGTAGATCCCTAGCCCCCTTCCTCCTCCTGGAGAACTAATTGTGCTAGGCTCTTGGCCCTTTAAGACACTGGCCTCCCTGGCTGGTGTGGAGCTGGGGCTGGGGAGCCCAGGCAGCTCTTGACTCTGCTGATGGTCACTGGGTGATAAGCGGTAAAGCCTGGCTCCTTCTTCCTTTGAACTGAGCGCTCAGTCTCTTTCCTGCCTGGGAGCCGTTTTGAACTGTCAGTTCCTGGGGATTAGATGCATGTTTAGGCTGGATGAACTCATGAATGAAAATATTTTGCTTCGTGGTTTCGGCAAAAGTGTCCTGCACAGTGGGCCCCCTTTGCTCTCCTCTCCCTCGCCTCGCACCACCCACCCAGGCCCACCCTAATAGCAGGGGCCCTCGGCCCCAAGAGCAGCACCCAGGGTGCCCCATGATAGTTTGGACAGGGCCTCCCTGCTGTGAGAAAACCAGGCATCCGGCAGCTTTTGGACCAGGTGGGCACTCTCTTGAAATTTTGTTCCCGATCCATGATACTATCTTTAGCCCAGGACGGCAGCTGGGCGGTCCCAGGCTCTTCTGTTTGTGAGCAAGGGTAAGGCTGGGAGAGAGGAATTGGGCCTGGGTTTGTGTACTTCAGTCAGCTTTGATTCCAGTGCCACAGGCTTCTGGAGCTCTGGTGGTGGCGGTCCTGTGGTTAGGGAATGGAAGCCTGTCATCCGGAAGGTGGTAACATGGAAGAGCCTGGAGGATCCGAGTTCAAACTTCAGCTCTGTCTCTTCATTGTGCGATCTTAGGAAGGTCACGTAACTGCTTCCTGTCCCCAGATTACAGATCAGGGTGCTGGGATTCTCGCATCTCCTTGCCCTGGCTGTCGTTGGTGTGTGAGAAATGGAATCACCATTGCATCGCTGTCCGGTCCCTGCCTGTGCTTGGGCTTGGCTGGGCCAGGAGCCAGGGTCAACACCCACTCCGTGCCCCACTGCCCCACACTGCAGGAATGAGGAAGACCCAAGGGAAGTGCTTACTGGGCCACTCAGGGATGGATGAAGTCATTGCCTCCGAAGTGAATTAATGGGACAATTCATAGATGGGTGCCACGACTGTCTGGGTTACACTCATGGCTGGGTCCATTATATCATATTCATGATCATGTGGTTCTGGGGCTTCTTGGACACCTGAAGTCAGCAGCCACTGTCCAGAGGACAGCTGTCTGCTAATACCTTCTACAGGGAGTTGCTGGGGCTTCCTGTAAGGGGCAATGGTTGGTGGCTCTTAGGAATCTGCTCTGAGTTATGTTGGTTGGTGAATAGATACAGGTGAGGTTCAAAAGCAGGCTTGGGCTGCTGGCTGGTAGCTGGTCACCTAGCTTGGCTGGGTGGGGGAGTGCGTGCATACACCTAGGTTGTACTGGATGCCAACTTGTGTGTTGTTGGGGGTGGGGTGGGGATGGGATGGGATGGGGGTGGGGTTGGGAATATTATTGGGCGTCTCCCATCTTGACTCTTGGTCAGTGGCTCTATCAGGGAACCGTTGGTGTATGAGCAATATTCTAGGTAAGTACTATATGGGAGTATATACTAGTCTTTTTGTTTCTATGTATATTTCTTTTTTTTTCTTTTCTTTTCTTAACAATTGTAAATATGTATGCACCCAACATGAGAGCACCCAAACACCTAAAATAGTTAATAACAAACATAAAGGAACTAACTAATCAATTGTAATACGATAATAGTAGGGGACTTTTAAAAAAAAAGTTACCTTTTTATTTTTTTATTATTTTTTATTTCTTTTTCTTATAAAACCATTTGACCCATTTTTATAACTTGATCTCACTTAACAACATATCGTGGTATATATTACTTTGTATATCTCAGTGTGTCATGGTAGCCTATCACATTGTACTCTATCACTGGTAAGGGCTGCATGGTGTTCCCTGGTGTAAATGTCCTCCAGTTTTCAAAACATCGCTTACATTTGGTTATAAAGGTTATTTGTGTGTGTCCTTTCTCATTAGCCACACTGTGGCGAGTATCTTTGTACAAGCATCACTCATAGGATTATTTCTTTCAGAGAAGTGCTTAGAAGTTAAATTTGTGAAAAAGGTGTCTGCGTTTTTCAGGCTTCTGAAGCCCTTTGCTAAGGTGCCTTCCAGAAATTGTGTCCTTACTGACATTTCCACCAGTACTGTTTGAGAGTTCCCGTTGTTTCCCTTTGCTCTCTCCAACATTAGGTAGCAAATGTTTAAAGTTTAAATCTCTCTTTTGTTTTACTAGAGAAAAAAAATGAATATCTTATTGTTGTTTTAATTTGCCTTTTTTTTTAACCTGAGAAGCTAAGTATATTTTTTTATTGTTTTTGGCCACTTAGATTTATTATTGTCTGAATTAGCTGTCCACATAATTTTTTCCTTTCTCATTAAATGTTCTTCCTGTTAATGATTTATATGAGCTCTTTATATGTTAAGGATCATAGATGTTTCATATATTTTATGAATGTTTGAATGTTTAAGTATTTATCACACATCTCCCTCATTCATTTATTTAGAATTTAAAAAAAAAAAATTCTAGATTCTATTAGGAGTGGCTGTGTCCTGGAAAGTTAGCCCTTCTATGTCCCCTACTTCAGAGGAGCTTACAGCTTGTGGGATAATCAAGTATGACCCTAACCAGGTGGGCTAGGAAAGTTGTACCCAGTATTGATTGGAAATGGGGAAGGAAAGGTTAGTGTGGGCAGGCAGAGCATACAAGCATCCTGGATGTGGCAGTGAAAATTGGATCTTGAAAGAGGTATAGTCTACAGATACAGGATGGGGAGGGTGGAGGTGAAAGAGGTGGTGTGGGGGAGGATAGAATGACTGAAACATGAAGACGGGACTGAGCATAGCCTATAAATAGGCTGGGTTGTAAATGACTAAACAGGGCTAGCTGTAGGAGGGGACAGCACCCTGGTGAGGGGGTGTGGTGATGATATGGGGAAGAGAGTGTCCCTTTTTCCCTCTGAGTCCATGTAGGACTTCGTTTCCCAAGTAGAAGGAACCATCCTTACTCCTTCTGCATACATCCCCCAGGGCCTTTGGGGAGATGTTTTTAGAGAAACTTTCCTATGGTGGTGGGGGGCCATGGTGAGGGATGCTGTCCCAGGTCAGAAGCCCCTTCAAATTCCCATGAGGTCTGTAAGGGTATTGAATCCTGTCAACAGAAATGAATTAGGGTCCCAGAAGGCAAAGGGACCACATGTGTGTCAGCCTGAGGCGGGGCCTCAGAAGTATGACCTAGGAGAGCTGAAGTTACCTCAGGGTGTGAGGGAGCCAGCTGCCTGCCTCTGGACCTGTCCCCATGACCTAGGAGACGGAAGAGAGGGCTCTGGGCTGTGACAATAGCCAGGTGACAGCTGCCCATGTAGCCAGGGGATCATCCTGACTGTAAAGTCATGGCAGGATCAGCTCTGGACCTTTGGTCCTGACTGTGCCTTCTCCTCAGAGCAAGGACCCCTCTCTGGGAGTTGGGTCAGATGGAAGTGAGCAGGGACTGTCTGGGGTGGGATGCACATGCAATGTGGGGACTTAAATTAGAGTCTTCAGAGAGCCTCCCGTCTGTGTGAAGCACTGTTGAGGCCCAGGCAGGCACCGGGGGAGCAGGAGATGCTGGGCCTCATGCCTGGGGGCTAGTGGTCTAATTGGGAGATGAGATGGGCCCTTTTCGGTCCCGAGGTCAGGATGTGGGGGCTGTGATCGTTGCTTCAGCTGGTGTTTATCAAGTACTGACTGTGGCCCAGGCAAGAGTTGGGGACGCAGCCTGGGTGAAGAAGCTAAATCAACCTCTGCCTTTGACGTCACAGTCCTGTGACGATGGCCACCTGGAAGCAGGGAGTGGTGGATGGTGGGCCCCTTGGGCCTTGGTGGCATGGAGAGCTGTGCGAGTATGTGGGAGAGCCCTCCAGAAGGAGGGCACATTTGGGTTGAGGCCTGAAGAGAAGTAGTGATTAGGCAGGTGAGGGCAGGGACAGTACATGTAAAGGCCTGGTGGGGTGTCCAAGGCAGATAAGATGGGGTGACCTACTCCTGTCCTGCTAGGATTCCCTGGTAGGGCTCAGGCCTTTGGTGGATTCTGGAGGGTAGAGGGGCACTCCAGTTTGGAGCCTGGCCCAGGGGACCAGGCAAGGCAGCGCTGAGACAGGGGGGTCGCCCCACGCACGGTGCCACTGGTGGTGGTGCCCAGCTACCCTCCATAGGCAGGAGTGGCAGTTGGGAGCGAGGGCAACCTTACGCCCATTCTCTCCACTCTGAAATAGCAGAGAGGAGTCCCTCAGAAGGGTGGAAGGAACATTTCCTTCGATTCAGAAGGTCATGCTGTGCCCCTCACCCTCCCAGGAGGACCCAAGGACTCTAGGTGACATGGAGTCAGAGGTGCCATTGCTGCCTGGGGAGGGAGACTTAAGCTCGGGGAGGAGGCCAGTCCCTGCTCAGCTCTGCTCTGCTTGCTCCCAGGAGCCTGCTTCGTAAAGGCCAACACCCCACCACCTCTGGAAGGACAGCCTGACTTCTGCCCCAGGCCCACAGGCCCTCTGAGTCTCCTCTTGTCAGCTGGGTCCTCCCTCTGTGCCGCTTTCTCACCTCCACACCTTAGCAGGTCGTGCTTCCTTTACCTCATCCCCATCCTGTTTGTCGAAGTCCTCTTCGTCCTTCCAGGGGGATAGAAGTCGCTCCCTCCCAGAAGCCTCCCTGGCTTTGCGAGCCTTCTTGGGCGGGACACAGCCATCCTTGCTTAGGGTCCTTCTGGTGGTCATTACCCCGCTGTAGCCTTTGGGTTTGAACAGGTTCTGTCTGTGCAGAACTAGTAGGCAAGGGGTTCGTCCAGCCAGCCTGCTGTTCCTCCACATATCCTCACAGGGTCTGGCCTCCTTGCACTCTGGGGGCTCAGGTGCCTGTTTGCTGAGGGAAGGAAGGTGGGCTCATGAGGTACATTTTCTAGAGAACTGGTAGGACTTGCTCAGTGGGCACCTCCCTGCCCCCCGCATTGGAGAGTAGAACAATAATAAACGAAGAGCAGGCTGCCATGTTAGATGCTCGGGAGCAGAGACTCAGACAGACGGCTGCTCTGGGGGGAAGGCCCGGCTTCACTCTCACTCCCGGTGTCACCTCAGGCAGATGGTCTAACCTTTCTGAATCTCCATCTTCTCATCATTTTCACAGAGACAAAACTCTGCCTCGAGGCGTCCTCAGGCTGAAAGAGATAATG
Organism: Martes martes; assembly: GCF_963455335.1. Taxonomy (NCBI): domain Eukaryota; kingdom Metazoa; phylum Chordata; class Mammalia; order Carnivora; family Mustelidae; genus Martes; species Martes martes. The sequence continues at coordinate 93,323,140 of NC_137892.1, read as the reverse complement.
GGTGTGTAACCCTCCTTGCCCCAGGGCCCTGCACACTGTTCCCCACATAGTCCTGCAGCCAGAAGTCATGAGAAAGCTGTCCCTTGATTGTCCTTTGAAGAAGGTGGCAGGTGGCGAGTCCCTGCCCTGGGCCCTTGGCAGTTTCCTTCCACATTCACCTTTTCCTTTGCTCTCTACACCCCCATCCCCAGCTCTCAATGATTCGATGGGGGGACACGTGCGTGTGGATGGATGAGCTGTCAGAGATGTCCCGGCCCAACCTCTGTGCTCAGCAGACGTTAGGCTCACCATTCCATCCGGTACGTGTTCCCCGTCTACCCTGTTGCACGCCAGGCACCATGTTGGATTTTGACGGCTGAGGAACTCTGAGGTAGGTGGTGGCAGCCACTTGTCAGCTGAGTGGAGCGATGCTCAGAGCGTACACACTGCCCTGGGTTGCACAGCTCATCAGTGCCCCAGTGTTTGTCACTCCCAGGGCTGGTGGTGAAATGTCAGTGGGGTACCAGTCTCGGTGGGGAGCCCCTTACACTCCTGTCCTTGCTCCTGGGTCTGGCCCACCATTTGGGTGAGTAGAGAACTGGGTGCGGGCAGGTGATGGGCAGGTTCTAAATGCACGGGATTAAATATTTACATTAGGGAAAGATGAGGGTTAAGTGGCTCAGAGGCAGGCGAGGGAGAGGAGGGAATTACTGCTGGGGCGGCTTGGGCTCCGAAGAGCTTCTAGAGAGCTGCAGGACAGGGGACCCTCTTTGGGGGCTCCGTGGAACCGGCGAGAAGCTGGGGCCGGAGCGAGAGTCCGCGGCTGCATCTCCTGGGAGCTGTGTGAGAATGTGTGGTGGCCGAGGAATGTGGGAGCCACATACTTTTGTGTAATTAGTTTGGCTCCTCTGTAGCAGCTGCAATTAGCTGCAGGCGGGTGACAGGACTTCCTGCAGCCAAGGTCACTGCTGCACCTGGGGCGGCTTACCTGGGCTCCTGCTGTCCGGGCCGGGCTGTGCAGTTTCCGGCAGGGGCAGCCAACAGGCAGGTGGGGCTATTGGGACTCCAGGGTGACAGCTCCTACCTCACAGCTCCTACCTCAGCAGGTTGTCCTGACCCTCCTCCTGATGCTCAGCCCTATGTACCCCTTCTCCAGGGCCCAGCGGGATAGGGGTCTGTGGCTCCCTCCTGTCACGCTTAGGTGGCTGTTGCTGAGCTTTTCTCACTCTCTCTGCCTGTAAGAATTACTATCAGCATCCTGGAGGTAATCAGCACCCATGACGGGTCAGTGAATGCCTTGTATGCCTCCTTCCATGGGGAGCTCAGTGGCAGGGATATTCTGAGAATTTGCATTTTCCTTTTGAGGAGTTCAACCTATCCTGCCCTGGTGGGAAAATGTAAAAAAAAAAAGAGAGAGAGAGAGAGAGAGACAGATATGATTAATGCTCTACTTTTTTTCTCTTTAACATCCAGTGAGTATTATTCATTTAATTTCATCAGCGGCAATAAATAACAGTCCCTGTCTTTGTGCTCTTTGCTGGCCCTGCTCGTGTGTCTCCTAAAACTGAGACCGTAAAGGTGAAGAGCTGGAGGCAGGAGAGTGATTATTCCCATTCCGCATTACAGACGGGAAAACCCAGTGTTTAGAGAAGTGGGATGTTCACTTGGGACCCCATGGGGAAGCCAGCAGAGGTCCAGGACCACCAGTGTTTCAAGTGACACCATCCTCAGGCTTTCCCATCTCAACTAGGGTGGGGTGGAGGCTGAAATTTGGCACATAGGCTGGCGTCTGGGCTCTTCTGCCATGCCAAGCTGGGAGGGAGGGGACAGGTGACCTGGTGGCTCTCACATGAGGCAAGCAAGGACAGAGGGGAAGCACTGGCTCATTGGGCGTAGCTTTGGGATATAGCTTGGGGACAGGCTAGCTGCCCTCTCAGGCCACTGTTTCAAGGCTGGGCTGAGTCCCTAGTTCTTCAGTCCTCTGCTCTGCCCTCAGAGTCAGACAATGGTCTAAAAATCCCTGGAGTGATGGCCTTTCTCAGGCATGCCCAGCCGTCTCCTTGAGGAACCCAGGGCGTGAGGGGACACACCACTTTCCGAGAAAGCACACGTTCCCCTGGGCGTGAGGCCCGTAACCTCCCAGGCTTCACGGCACACAAGAAGATTAGAAGATAGCTGTGAAGTCATGAGTATATGCCTGGTCCCCGGCAAGCATTCACTTGGTGTTAGGGGCCATTATTACTATTTTAAACACTACTGTTAAGGAAGACGGGATTCTGTGGGGTGACGGGGGAGCTGACCTGGTCTGGGAAGACAGTCGGCAGGAAGAGTGGCTGACACCTGCTGCTGGCCCCATACCTCCTTTCAGCTTGCCACTGTCAATAGGAATAAACCCCTAGCTGATGCTCTCTATTCATGGCGGTTATGTTCTAGAAAGTCACTGCGACTCTGAAATAGCAAAAGAGGAGCTCCTGCTCCTAGGCGGCATCCAGGGCTCTGTTCCTGGGAGCCTCTGGTCCCAACATTCACCAGCTGATCCGTGTATAACCTCATTTTATGTGGGTTTTTGTTTAAAGACACCCTCTTTAATAAGGGAGTGTGTATGTGTTTGTGTAATGTATATGTGGGGTTGATTAATCTATATTTGACTGACACATATATTTGATTAGTTAACCTTAAACTCATGGTCAGAAGCGGTATAACTCAACCCTGATCACAGCTTCTCTAACATGGGTATGGTCTCCAGAATCCCACCACAGCCTTCTCGCACCTAAGGAAAACTAGACCTTGCTTGAGCACTGTACTTAGGGGCTCTTCGAAACAGCACCATCACCAACAAAAACCGCAAATACGTGGAGAACATGGCACTGTGTAGACGGTGAGCAGGACCTTGGTTTCCTCTATGAAAGCCGAAATAAGAGGCAGAGGGTCGCCTTATTCGTCCTCTACTGGGCCCATGCCTGTCAGGAGACTCACCATTTTCGCTGCTCTGTGCCTGTCCACATCTGATCACGAAGATGCTACAGGCATTGGTTCTTGGAGAAGCACGTTTTAGCTAGTGGGTGATAGGTATGTATGGAATCTGAATAATGAGGATCAGCTGTGTGTGGCAGTGACACCACCACCCCCCACCCCCCCCCACCCCACCCCCAGCAACGTGCCAGCCAGCTCAGCTGTATGGGATTGCTCCAGGTTTGGGAGGTAGAGGTAGAGCCCTGAGCCCAGTGGAAGGAACAGGGAGAGAAGAGGGAGGTCTCAAAAGATAGCAGGGCCCAGGTGTTGGCCCTGCCCGGAAGGCAGGGGGTGGGTGGGCGCCCGGGACAGGGCTGTAGCTGAGCTGGAGGGCTTTGGGCAAGGTGTCCTGATGGGTTCTCACACCTGGTACTTAGGCTGTTTACGGCAATGGATGGGAGGGATCTATTTGTTTTTCCTCTTTGAACATATTTGGAACATATAAACGAGAAGAAGGTTACCGTATGCCACACTCACTGGTTTCACAGAGCCCTGGCAGAGGTGGAAATATCACTGGATGTGTTTGTATGTTCAGTTGGGAGCTTGAGCCTCTGTGCAGATAGAAGAGAGGAAGGCAGTGACTACGATTTCTGTAGTAGAGAGCTCCCCCAAGCTTGGCTTGAGGGGAAAGGTGAGGGAGGGCTGCGCAGCAGCAGGGCAGGTCTCCTCCTACAACTCCCCAGTCTCCTGGGCGGCCCAGCAAACTTACGGGCACTCCACTAATCTTCTAGAGGCTAAGTTTGAGACCATGGAGGGTCCCTGGGTTCCTGTCACCTTTGGGTCTAGGTCGTAGTGAGGCCCAAAGAGAGGAGGTGTGTCACTGATCACCACCGAGCAGAGGTGGGGCTAGAGCCCAGGCTTGTAGACTCCCAGATCAGTGCTCTCTCCACATCAGTGCAGTGCTCCTGCTGTGTCTTTGCATGTGGTGGAAGGGTTTGGTTTGTGAGGGACTTTTTGTGAAGGACTGCCTGCAGTCCTGTGGCGAGGTTAGGAACTTGGGCTTTGGAGTCAGACTGTCAACCTTAGAATCTTGTCTTCATCACTCGCTGTGTGATCTGGGGCAAGTAACCTAACCTCTCTGTGCCTCAGTTCGTTTTCAGTTGAGGATAGTCCCACTGGTGACTGGAGGTTGCACTGAGGAATTAATCAGCTAATATTTCTTAAACATTTGGAACAGCCCCTGGCACAAAATTAGAGCTTTGGAGGTGCTTGTAAAATAGACAAGAATTGTAAAAATGCTGTAATCTGGGGCCACTTACTCTTACTTTGCCTCAGTTTTACCATCTGAAAAATGGGGAGAGTTAACCATACAGAGCATTGTTTGATGACTCAGTGGGATGAATAATGAATTTAAGGCGCTTTGTATGGAATAAGCTTTTACCAGATCTCAGTGGTTGTTATCATTGGTTTTCTTATTGATCAGTAGCCTCGTTCCCATTCAAGTGGCTTTCGTCGGCCCTGCCCACAGATGAGGGGAAGGAAGAGCAAACATACAAGCCAGGCCAGGAGGAAGGGAGGTGACAGGGGCTGCTGAGGTCTGCACGCAGATGAGGCCGGGGGTGGCTCTGGGCCTCCCACTGGTAAAGACCCCGTAACCAGCTGGGTGCACCGTACCCAGAAATGAGTGGGGAGACGTCTGCTGTTCTCCAGGCCACACCCTGCAAGGGGGCTGCCTTCCCAGGGACTCGGGGAACCTGCCCCAGTCAGCTGTGGTTCCTCCCAGAAGCCTCCTGCCCAGGCGTTTGTTTCTTGAGGGGCAGCCCCTCGAGAAACCCAGGCATCTGAGCAGTGAGAACGCGCTGTTCGGAGGAAGCGGGTGCCGTGCAGGCAACTTACACCCCCCGCCCCGTGTTTCTCTGGAAGGCTCAGGATACACTTCACAGGAAGCGTCAGCACAATTTTCTAATCAAGTTGAAGTCCGTGGCCCGTAGTTAGAAACAATAAATGAAATGCAATTTGAGCCGGCACTTTGCCTGAGTCCCCGTTTCTGGAAGTGGGTGTGGGTGAGAAGCTTGTCTTTCTGAGGGAAGAACTTGCCCCTTCCCCACCCCCACCCTGACCATTTAGCCCCCAGCCCTGCCATCCGCTGGCAGGGGTGGGACCCTGAGACTTTTATTTTAGGTAATCATTCCAAATCCTGATTTTGATCTGTCAGGTCAAAGTCCACACTTCTCTGTAAATCAATGCAACTATTTAGCAGGCTTTTTGTTTTTTCTCCTTCCAGCTCCTTCTACCCACCATGCTCAGAGTTTAGTCTTGGAGGTCATTGTTTAATCAATATTAAACCATTCACGTAGTTTAAGTGTTTACTTATGTGCTTTGAATCCTAGCTTGCAGTAAGAACCAGTGATGCCCCGATCTGTCTTCACTGCACTCCCCAATACCCTAATTATGTAATTTAGAAAAGAACATTTCCTGACAGCAGTTTCTCCGTGCGCAGCAACAAACGCCGACTGGGGACGGGCCCAAACAACCCGGTAATAGCTAGCACATGGACACCGCTGCCTCGGTCCAGGCAGCCCGGGCTCAGGGTGGCCGCCCGTCCATTTGGGTTACGGCTTTCAAGTGATGGCGTATTAGTGCCAGGAGAAGTAATTCCACATGAAAAGAGCTGTAACTAATAGCCCATCTCCAGTCTCTCCTAGTTTGTGGAAAAGGTCCTCACTGCAAATTGTTACTGACTCAGACAGTTGGGAACGCATACCTGACCCAGCCTGAGGGACTGACGCGGCCAAAGACGTGTGCAAGAGGCCAAGGTTTAGACCAAGATGTTCTTTGTGTCCTTGCTGACCCCCACATGTATGGTCCAGAGGCTGGGCCTGAGCGTTCCTTCCTCAGGTTTACTTATTGCTTTTGTTGGGGGGAGTGCAGGGACTGCTAGGCCCACTCCGTCTGGCTGAGCAGGCATCTGAGGAGCTGTGGGGGTCAGGTTGTGTGTACCACGGTTTCAGGGTATATCTGCGCTTCAGTACTGTCTGGTCAGTGAGGCTGTTGGGGGCAGAAGGGGCTCTGAATGCCTTTCTCCTCCCCAGTATGCTGGTGTCCGTGATGGAGCATCTCCAGCCCACTGTCCTTTGTGAGCAGAGCCCGGGGTGGCTTCCTCTGGCCGTGGGAGCCTAAGTGCTCAGTGACCAAGCTGTTTCCATAACCGGAATGGAAGACTGTCCTCCTGCTTATCCTCACCCTATGGAGACCTCAGTCCAACAGATACTCTGTGGCTCAAGGAACCCAGCAGCTGCTTTTGGTGGTGGGTGGGGGGGACACCGGTGCATAGTCTGTCCTCTGAGAAATCCAGCAGCTGGGGGCCTGCGTTGCTATGTAGTCATCAGAGATGCCCCAGACCCGAGCTCTTGAAGGTCCCAGAGGAGGGGTAGGGAACGGATGAGGAGCAAACTGAGCTGCGGAAATTTTAATTTGGCTGTGAGTCCCAAACCAATGCATTAGCCTTTCTAGAAGCGCCGGTTGCTATAGTGATGGAAGCATTGCCAATCGCAAGAGTTGTTTTTGTGGTTAGGGTGCCTGTCTTAAACAAAGAGAGTGAGGCCAAGCTGACAGCCTCCGTCCTTCCTGCCTTCCAAGGATTGGATATTGTCAAAACCTGGCCTCAGGAGGAGGGATGACAGCCACCCAGGCTGGTCTTTTTGCTCTCGAATTCTGGTGAGGGTCCAGTGGGTTTTGCCAGAAAGGAGTGATCCCCCCTAGCATTCCAAGAGAGAACCCACAGGTGGGTTTACCAACAGTGGAGAAGGGGCTCTCTGGTTATGGCAGAAACCAGAGTTTAAAGAAATGCCTCTCGGGGCAAATTCATGGCGGAGTGTTTTTTTATGAAATCATCTGCCACTCAGAGCCTGGCGGTGGGCCCGCAGGGGTCTGCTCCTTCAGGCCCCATTTTGGTTTGGGCTTCAAACATGAGCTCTCCTGAAAATTTTCCTAAGTGACAGAATGGAGGCCTTTTCTGTAGCTGGGGTGCTTGGGTAGCTCGTTAACTCTCAAAGTGTCTTACAAATATTTATCCACCTTAGGTCATTTGCAAACCTAACCCCTGTCATCCCACCTCCAGGCTGTCCCTTCTCGCCAGGTTGCCCAACATGAAGTCAGAAGCCTTGGACTGGGAATTCCACGTTGGCGGATTTTGAAAAGCCGGCCCCAAACGGTTTGTTTATTTCTCTAGTCTGCCCTTCTTAGAGTTCCAGAATGTGTCAGGACTCCCCAGTCCAGACATGCAAAGCCCTTTGCCCTCCCTGCCAGAGGTGAGAATATTTTATTTATGAATTCATCTTAAATCACTTTTAAAATCACGTTTAATTAATACTCTCACTCCGAGATTATGTCAGAGCATCAAAATAAAGAGGGCATTAGGGAGGAGTGAGGTATTTTAGGACAGGTAACCAACCAGTTCCCTTTGACTGGCTTTCCCAGCTGGCATGGACACGCAGAGAGCGCCTATTTCGTTTTGTTCTCCGAGATCCCTGAAGTATATCTATTTCCTTGTAAAGAGGAAGGCCCCTGGGATTTGGAGGCCGGGGGCCCTTCCCAGGGGGAAGGGCATGCTGCATGTCAGTGATATTTCCCCTGGGACCCACCCAGATGATTCCTGGGCTCCAGCCCCTCCCTGTCTTCTCAGCAACCCGCTGCCCTTAGTTACAGCAGGGTTGCCGGCCTCAAAGTGGCCAAACCTGAATGTGGCTCTGCCCTGGGTCTCAGAACTTCTGACTAATGAAGGCTGACCCCTGGTGAATTTTCAGAAGCCGGGGCTTGCCTGCACCAAGCCAGTTCTGTTGATAAGATAGGCTTTTGTGTCTAGCAAGCAGGAGGGTAGCAGCCTCAGTAAGGACCGTATCAAGGTGTTACTAATCCTTCTGCTGGCTAATGTTTGCCAAATAAATAGCCTCATTAGGAAGGGCTATAAAAGTCTGATAAGATTCTTCTAATTATCCCCCAAAGCACAAATACTTGGGGTTTCAGTTTAGTAGAACAGGAGACATCAAGAAAAGATGAGAGAATGTGTGAGAGGGAATATATTTTTAACAGTGTTCCCCCCACCCCCCACCCCCAGTCCTAACTCCGGCACATCTAGCATTTCATATTTTGCTTTTGCTAAAAAGCAACAAATTGCTGGAACAGAAAAAAAAAAAGACAATGACCTATTTTAGGTTACTACTTCACCTTTGCAAATCAATATACAAGCCATTAAAACGACATTTTTCCATTAATGATAAGTGTAATTACCTCTCCTTGCCATAAAAACTTGTCCTTATTAAATGTAAATATTTAAAAATGATTGAAATATATTTGAAGGGCACTTTATAGCTTGATTTTATATGCTGACATCTGGGTTGCCTTTCCTAAAACACTCTATTTCTTGGAGAGTTATTAAATTAGTATTTTGAAAGGACTAACACTAGACTTGTTCCTTGTTTCAATTTTAATTTCATACATATTTAGATTTACGGAGAACTCAGAGAGGGTTTACGTTTGGCTAATGCGTCGTTATGTTTGTGGGGCTTGTACACAGAGGAGCTGTGATACTGTTTGCAGAGGGGATCTTGAAACACTTGGAAACTCCCATCTCCATGTTGATTCTGTACCCCTGTAAAGTATGAGGAGGAGAACCGAGATTTCAAGGTTCCTGGCTGTGAATGTTTAATTTTCCAGTTTGTCCTTTGAGCAGGGAGATTGTTTTAAATATTTACTTTTAATTGTGCATCATTTCGGATAGTGAATTCCCAATCTTTTTTTTTTCTTCTTTTTTTTGGGGTTCTGTCAGAGGTTATTTAGTTTCACTCCAAGAAAGAGACAACAGTGTGATATTTTCCTTTTAGCTTCCCTCTTTGGAGGAGATTGCTTTTTCTTTAAAAGTTCTCATTGTTGGTCGTCTCGTTCCCCTTCTATTTTTGGAAAGGTGAGATCGTTCAGCTCTTGTGCTGGAGAGAGTTTCAGAGGATGATAGAAAACCTAATATCTGAAAATCCAGGCTTCAGTAAAATACCTAATTCCAGATGGCAAAAAGACCTTGCCCAAAAATGTGAAAGAATTCAATATTTGGTGGCTCAAAGATTTTTTTCACGATAAACAAATATTTCTGGGATGGATGTATTCCTGAGCTCTGCATCGGAAAGCAGCCATCCATGCAAACCGTGCCGGGCTGCCCTTCAAACCCTCTTTGCTCTTTTCCTTTTCACTGTGTTAAATCCTTGAGATGCGTAAAGATGTTATGATAGGCAGCGGGTCAAGTAATCTGCACATGTAGCTTTTTATAAATTTTTCTTTGCGAAGGAAAATTTTTCTTCAAATAAATCCCCGCAAATAAATGGTTTGTAAAAACAAAAGTCTATTTGTTTTGAAATAGCACACAAGAAACCATGTTATAACAATATCTCTCTTTATTTGAGTTCTGCCTGAGAAGAGCCATGTACCTCTCGTCAGCAATTTCCCTCATGATAAGCCTTTAAAAAATAAAGTTGTCTCTTGGGAGAAAATAAACATCAGGAGCCATAGGTACGGGTAACGAGGTGTCCCGGATTCACTTGTCTGCTGGAAGTGTGTTCTGCCTTTGTTTCCCGTCTCCTCCTCTCTGCGTTCCTCTTCCTTTCCTTAGAGTTCTGCTTGTGCAAATTTCGGAAACGTTAAGCATTTTACAAATTTGTTACTTCTGATCACATAGATACTTCTTGAGTGAGCCAGCTGTGTCCTTCCCCGCCCGCCTCCCCCCGCCCCCCCGCACCCCGCAAAGTGGAAATTTTAGACGAGTTTTGAAATCCATCTTTTGCCAAAACTCCTGGCAGAATGTCTGGGCTTTGGGGGTATTTTCACAGCGCCGCCGAAGGTGAGCAGACAAAGGGGGACACACAGTGCGCACCCGTCGGTGACTTGGGAATTTTTCAGGAGGCATTATTTTCTTACATTAATGCCTTTGTAGATTCCACCGACGTTCAGACATCAAAGAGCGTGCAATTAATAATGGGCATCTGGAGGGCCGATCACACACTTCCGATGTTAAAGTGGTGAAGGAACGGCAGGAAAATCAGCCATGCTCAGGTATTAGCTCTAATTGTAATCATTTCTAAACAGCAGCAAGGAAGGCTTCTCTTTTGTGCCTTTGCTCTCAGAAGCGCAAGGATTCCCATGTATAAAGTTCCCATAGACGCTTTCCCTCTGGTAGGTGAAGGAATAATAAGTGATTTGTAGACCTCCATTGTCAGTATTGATTCAGATCACCTTAATTTTTTCAATAAATGCAAACCCAGTTTTGTGTGAACTTTTCCCTTGAAGCCCAACATGGACGCGGGGCAACAGACAGCGGGTTGGATTATTTGAGTCTTTGGTTAAGCCTCATAGGTTGGCCCCTTTATTTGTTTGCATTTTCCAAAAGAAATGCAGAGTTTCTAGCAGGAGGATAACAGTCCCATTCTGCTTGCTGTGACCCGAAGGCGTCTTTACTGGTTATTTATTTTCTCTCTTTTATGCTAGCCTTTTTACCTTTTCCAAAGCGATATGTTACCCCCCAACCCTGAGTAATAGAGGATAGGCAGGTAAGACTGCATTTAAGTTCAACAAAAATGCTCCAGAGAAATAGGGTGCTTTGGGCTCTAAACCCTCGAGCAGGTATAAAAACCTGCAACTATTTAACAATAATTCTCATTTGAGTAGGTCACAGATAATAAAGGAGCGCTTGTTTCTGGGAAATTAAAAAAATGACATGGGGGGAAAATATTTATTTGCTCTCTACATTGGTCAAATGACTGGTGGATATTAAAACTTGTAAACAGACAGATGCAACCAATTCTCTTTCATTAACGAATTGCAATTTCACAATAAAGTAAACGCATTAAAAAAATGTCTGCACTTCTGAGAAGCTGAAACTGTCAGAGTTGGAGCCTGCCTTAAATGTTATTTAAACATTTAATATTCTAATATTATATATTCTAATCAGCAGAGGGGGGAAAAAAAGTTTACTCGTAAATCTTTAAAGAACCGACTTGAACGTTAACAGGGCTCCTTTGGTTGTTCAGGTAGCAAAAGGACTGGGCGACTTTGTGTACATTTCCATACATTTGCCCCTTGCCTAAATCTACCCTGTTGCCAGCTTTGTCTCCCTTCTAAGGACAAGCCCTATCAGCAGCTTGTTTTAAAATTAATTTGGAGCAGGGTCTCTCTTGCCATCAGCAAATACGTTATAAGCTTATTATTTAATAGTGATTCCCAGGTGAGACCATCATCTTCTTTCTCAACCAAAATATAAAACCAAGAACCGTAGTTGTTCAATCTGTCATTTTGGATTCGTGGCCCCAATTGTTTTCCGGAGCGTGCAGGGCTGGAGGAGGCTCAAAGGCAGCTCCCAGCTGCAGGCACCCCGGGCCCAGCGAAGCTGCTCGTGGCCCGGTTATGGCTGAGACGCTCCAGCCACCCAAACCGCCTGCTTCCCCCAAACAGAGCTCCAGCCCAGCCTGCGCATGGCTTTTCCACATTGTAAAATCATTTGATTTATTTGTTTGGTTTGGTTTGGTTTTTTTTTTTTTGTAGACGCACTGCAGAAATGGTTTCCTACTGGCAGAGAGGGCAGTGGGTGTTACACTACACTAGTTTCACATCATTAGTCGAGGGATCTCAAACTTAAAATTGTAAAGTATATGGGAGGCTTCTAGAGCCCTCCGTTCTGACCAGAGCAGAACCAATTAAACCTGATGGATTCCTTTCACTGTCGGTAACGCGTGAGGCCGTACAGAGCACGGTCTGTGGCACGGCTGCGGGGTTCCCTCTGTCAGCTTTGGAATTTGGTGGTAGGAAATGTTGCAGTTATTTGTAAAGAGGGAAAATTCCTCTCTCACCTTTCCAGTTCTCAAAAAATGTAATTTTATCATCACTGCTGATAGCAAGAAGTAAGAAGGGGTGCCCGTGACAGCCACGACCCCCCCATCTCTGGGCAGTCTCTCTCACCTCCATCAGCTACTTCCCTGCTCCTGGTTCCTGATCTTTACAGGGAATTCTAAACCTGCGTATGGACAGGGGACGAGCCTGGCTCCGACAGGCCCCGGCCCGCGGTCTGTCTGGGGGATCTGCCAGAGTGCAGTGGGGGCTTCAGGCACTGGGGGAAACCTGCACCCTGAGGCGGGGACCCTCTAGGCCCAGACCCCCACGGGGGTTCCGCACCAAGCGAGGTTGGCCCCCAGTGGGGGAGATGCAGGGCTCGAGCCCTAGATCACCTTCTTTGCTGAGGGACCCCCAGGACACACCTGGCTGGGGTGCCCCCCATCCTCCTTCCTCTCTCTGGCTCTTCCTTCCCTGTGTGTTGGAGCTCCAGAAACCTCAGGGCATTTGCCGGTTGCCCCGCGGCGCGGAGACCAGCCCCAGCCCTCAGGTGAGCACTTCCCAAAGCTCTCCTGCCACCTGTTGGCCGCCGGTGGTGGTGACGCTGGGACAGGCCAGGCTTGTGGGACCCGCCAGGCCTGGCTTCCACTCTCTGCGTAGAACTGGGAATCCCTTCCCTGAGACAGCGCTCCCTATTGTGGCCAAGGCTCCTGGGCTCGCAGACTTGCAGCTGTGTCCTGAAGCTTCCTCAGGAGGGCCCCCCGTGTTTCCCGGGCCCCCATCTGGCAGGGGGCCACGACATATGAAGTAACCTGCTCACCAGGAGCGTGAGGTCCCAGGGCCCTGCCAGAATGCTTCCCGTCCTGACCTTGCCCTGCCTCTCAGATGGCCATGGGGCCGGTCAGGGCTTGAGGGTGTTGCTGGGAAGAGAAGCCCACGTGCCCTGAACCCTCACACGCAGTGGCGTCTGGGGAGGCCTTGGTGTGTGCTATGTGAGAGGCACGGTGGGAGACGTGGCTGGGGCCCCCAATGCCATGTTCTTGCGCCGCCATGAGACGTTGGAGTAGAGGGAGTCCAGGTCAGCCTTTCCAGCTTGGGCTTTCTTGCCCCTGGGCAGAGTGGTCTGCCTGGGCCTCCCCCGTTTCTTTTCTCCTAGGGGAGGTCCCAGGAGTGGATGGACTGGCAGTGTGGGGCATTGCAGCCAAAGGTCAGAAGCAGATGCGAGGGAGATTCAGAGTGCTGGAGAGGGCAGTGCCTTCTCATTGGAAGTCCTGAGCTTTATCAGTGCACAACACTGCCCCCTGGCCCCCAGTATGGTAGGTGAGGATTCTGGCCTGATGCTGATCCTAGGCCCTCATGTTGGGAACCATCATAAACAGCCATGCGGTCCCCCTTGCCAAGAGCTCCATGAGGTAGTCTTGAACAAAGCAGGGCTCTGGTTTGGTGGCTGTTTGGGGTATTTTGGGTACAAAGCCGTGTAGCCCTTGCATTTCTGAACCATCTGGGGGCGAAAGTAAACCTCTTTCCGGGTCCCAAAAGGACCGAGTCTTGGGAATGGATTTGGCCTGGCTTTGCAAACATTCCGTTGTGGTTCAGTAGCCCCAAAGGCAGAGGCCGTGTGTGGGGGTGCTGCTTTCATTCCTGGGGACCTGGAGCTGGCTTTCCCCGGAGGCCCTGCCGGGGCAGGGGGTGGGGAGGGGGCAAGAGTCACAGCTGCTGTTGGCCTACGGACGGGCCTGTGGCCCAGCTGCAGATGCAATGTTTCCTTCATTCTGTGGTAGTTTTGTACACAAAGCCTGCGTCACCCCCAACCCCACCCGCCTGCAGCCTGCACGAGCGTTAAGCACGGCATCTGAGGACCAGAAGGACATCCATCTTGACGCTGCCCAGTGGCATGGTGGGACCACTCTGGCCGCCTCATCTGGCTAGCACAGGTCAAGGGTCAAGGTGTTTCCATCTGGCCGACCTCTGTCCTAGCCCCATGCCCTTTCCCCACCCTGTAGAGGGGGTCAGCCTTGAAAGCCAGGGACGCCTGTTTCCAGGTGATGGTCTCCTGGCCCATCTAACGCCAACATGTTCTTACCTCCTGGTCTCTGAAACCGTGGAGCCGGGACTCTGGTGTTTGGCCAAATGGCTGCTGAGAACCCAGCCTCGAAAAGTTCTTTTCTTAGTCAAGGGGCTCATGTGAGCCTTGGACTAGGGGTGATTTAGTTGTGTTTTTTCAGCTCACCTCATAATTTAATGGAGAAGAAATTCTCTGGCGTGTTTCCTCCTGGGTGCCGACTGCCTTTGGAGCAGCTCTGTACAGAGCAATGCCCTATAGTCAGAAATCTTCTCGTTACGCCAGGTCTGGGCTTTCGGTAACTGCTGAGGGGCTCACTGTAATCGCTCAGTTTGGCCAGCTAAGGGAGGGACAGAAATCCTCCTTAGCCGGGACTCACATTTTTATGGAGAAGAAGGAATGCTGGAGAAGTGCATAAACCTCCAGTGTGAACATAAAGAAAAGAAGAAAAAAAATACTAGCCAGCTGGTTATTTACCCCGAGCACAAAAGCAGCCTCCCTCCCATCCACCTCCCTTTTATTTCCAGCCACTCTGACAGAAATACATTACTGGCTGAATACACCTTCCCACAATACTGTCAGGTACACAGGTACTGGGGGACCAAAGGTAAGACAAACTTTAAACACACCTGGCACCGTGGGCTCCTGCCTTTGTCCTGGGAATGGCCACCAGCCAGCTGGCTGCCCTGTCCCCCATTCACAAGCTCTCCAGAGGAATTCTGACAGACTGACTGCTTTCTGTGTCCACATAGTGTTCTAAAATCAGAGCAGACAGCAGCTTTGGGAGATTTGGGGTAACCCGTCTGGTGAGGAGCCTTATGAGAACTTCAAAGCTTGAAGCTGCTCAGCCAAGAGAATTGTTTGGGGGCTGAGCGTGCAGGGGGCCCTGGGATTCTCCACTCTCACCTGCAAGCAGAAATGGTTTTGCAAGGCGCCTAGGTGATGTCCACCGCCCCCCTCTCCAGCCCCCAGCGGTTGCTAACTGTGCTGAAACCATTCCTCTAGCCTCTGCGGGTGTCTCGGGATGGTGGCAGGTGACCAAGCTGCAGGCTGTTTCCCCAGTTTTATGCATCTGGAATTTCCAGGCTTTCTTCAGAGTTGTGGCAAACAGAGAAAGCAGTTTCTCGGCAGGAATTCTGTTCTGTCACCGAACTGGGACGGCGGCTGCTTGCTCTTCATCCCAGGCAGCTTTAAGGGGCAGCTAGCTAGTTTTCAACATTTCCTACATGTGGCTAGGAAATGACCATGTCTGGGGCGAGGTAGAATGACTCCCAAGTCATTCTGTCTTCCTCCCCAGCTGCTATCAGTTCATTGGTTTTAAAACTCTCACTCTCCTGGGATAACGCGTTCCAGAGGGCAGTGAGAAAAATGTGGTGTGTGGAAGGTCTTTTAAGAGGGAACCTTCTGGATTGGGAGTTTGAGCTGTTCAGGAAGACATACACGCTTCCCCGGTTTGCAAAGGCGAGAGGTGATGTGGCTCTCAGGGCACTTGGGATTTGGGGTTGATAAGGCAGTTTCTGGTAGAACGCTAGAATCTCTGTGAGGATCGGTTGGAAAATGCCTCATTGTGTCCATCTGGAAGGGAAGGAGAAGACAGAATGGGCAAGGAGACAGACAGTCGATTGGGTTGCTGGTCGTCAAGCAATCGCTCAGTGTTTGCTCTGGCTGTTGAGTGTCCTTGCTGTTAGCCACTTACTCCCCGGGAGAGGCCGCACATTGTGTCACCCCATCTTAAAGATAAAATTCAGCCTGCCTTGTCTACTCTGTGTGATGTTGGCACAGGCAACCAGCATTTCTTTGACTCCAGTGGGCAGACCTCTGCAACTGTGGCCCTTGTGTCAAGCTCCAGTGAGGTTCAAGAGCCCAGGAACAAACGCTTTTGGAGATTGCAAGAACTCAAGGAGATGACAAAGCTATCATCATACTTCCCAGGCCCTTCTCCCTGAATTTCCATGCTCCATCTTCTCTGTCTCTCCCCCATCCCTGCGTGCCCTGTTAGAGTCACTCGGTATTCACCTGGCTGTGGGAGAGAACGTTGTGAAATTCTGGAATTGCTACAGCAACTCGAAGACATGGAAAATGCACTCTCCTTGCTTGGCCTGTCCTGTTTTCTGCCAACACAATCCGACGGAGCTGTGGGCGTGCTGATGCCAGATCTAATCCAACGGAATAAGTCTCTAAGAACATAAAACAAAAACACTCTCGCATTTTTCTTTTGTTTTCTGCACAAAAAGCCATTCTTGGTATATGACTGGTATCAGACACAATAATCCAGAATGAATCTCCAGGAAGAAGAATGCCGCTCACTGCGAACGATCACTCCCTTCCCGTTTCCCCGCCCTCGCTCCATGTGTGCGCTGGCTGAGTCACTGGGCTGGCTGCTAGCAGCTCCTGTCGGCTGGTCAGGACTGGGAGGATGATCGCAGGGCCTTGCTGAGGCCGGAACTACACAGGTCGTTGAGCTCTAGCTGTGGAGGGTTTGAGTTTTTGCCTTTTGGACGATGTCCAACGAAGAAGAGTCTACCCTTTGAGTCCAGGCACCCCACAATGGCCTAGGCTTCTCCAGGGGGTCCTGTGGGTGTTCTTGCCCTGTAGAACACCAGGCAGGTTTAAGTCCTATGTACTCTCTGGGCAGATGAAAGCTGACGAGTCTGGGGACGGCCTCCCTGGGGACACCTGCTTATTCATTACTGAAGGTGACATGTCAGTGGGGAAGCGCAGGTTGGGGCATCTGCTACATCGAGATTTCAGGAGTCCCCTTGAGAACGGGAAACTCCTGCTGTTGAGTGGTTGAATGTACATTCAACCCCTATGGGGCTTATTCCAGATTTTTCCTTTCAGGGCAGGACGCGGTCCGTAATCACATACTGCATTTAGCCGTCAGGGCTCTCTCTTAATCAGCGTTTAATTTGGAACAGTTCTTCAGGCTTTGTCTTTCCCGGGGCTGACGTTTAGTTGAAGAACAGATTGGAACGCAGGCTGCTCCTCGGGTTGGGGTTGGCCGATGATTTCCCATGACTAGGTTCAGACTGCGCTTCCTGGGTCGGCCCGTTGTGGTCACGGCATCCGGACGCACGCGTGCTCTGTCTACCTCGCACAGGTGGTGGTGGTCCCTGGGATTTCCTGGGCAAGATGTCCGGGTGCTACTCTGTACAGCTGATCTTCCCTTTTGTAACTAATAAGTAATCGGGGGGGGGGGCACTTTGATGGGCAGATATCTTCCTCCTCATCAAAATGAACACTTCGCCCCTTCCAGTTCAGCACCCGTTGATAATTCTTGCCCCAACCAGTCTTCGTGTTGGTCAGAGAGTGGTGATTTCCCAGTTCCGGATGGCATTCTCCTTTGAGGAAGGGCAAGCCCTCCCTTCCTCCCTCCTTCCTGCCTGCCTGTCCTTTCCCTCCTCCTCCTCCCTTTCTCCTGCTTCTCCTCCACTGCTTCTCCTGTTGCTTTGTCAGTATGGTCTCATAGGTTTCTGTTTTACTCAGCAGCTTATAATCTGTTACTACCATTATTTATTTTGGTGTTTAAATTGTCCCACGTGTCACCAGTGAGATACACTTCAAGCTTGGCTCCTGTGTCCTTCTGACATACCACTAGCGTGCCTTTGGAATTTCCTTTCTGATATTAACCAGACATTCCGGCTTACCTCATGTATCTTTCCTGCCCCAGTCTTGCGATTGGCCATTTTGCTAAGGAACCCTGGTTCCTTTTATCAGAGAATGGTATTTAAAACCCACCATCTGGCCCTGGGTATGCCCAATGCTACCAGAGTGCCTTGCTTCTAGACCTCTTCAAGTCTAGGATCTACATATTATATGCACACCCATGCTCATCCATCCTAGGTTTGAATATATAAATAAAAATATATACACATTGGAAATATATAGACATTTGAAAATTTACATATATATGTACTTAAATGTACTTAAAAGACATAAAACACACACACACACACACACACACACACACACGTTTTCCTGATTTCATGCTGTTACCCTCAGCCCAGTTCCATCCCCATATGTTCCTAATTTCCTCTCCTGGTCCTCTAGTCGAGTCTCCCTTCTTCCACAGTGAGAACCCTAGCTCCCAGCAGTCTCCCACCTCTATGCATATCCTCCTGTAGATATGAAAGAATTGCAAATTGCTATGCCCATACATTGAAGGAAAATGAGGCTGATGAAGAGAGTTCGTGATCAGTTTGCAGCCCTTTCCCCCTCTAGATTGAAGGCGTGCGATCAAGGTACTGTGTTAAAAAATTACTTTGATTATTTTCCTCTTCAACCTGGTTCTCAATTAGGGTTTGTCAGATGGTTTCTCATAATTAGATTTATTTGAAATACAGTTTAATTCACTTGCTTCCGTTGTAGTTTCTGTTCCCCTCATCCTTGATGGCTCTAATTTTGATTATGGAGAGTATGAAGATGCTTCCAAAAGTCAAAGCTATAGAAAAGTGTTCTTAAGAGAAATGCCATCCCTTCCTGTACCCCTTTTACTGTCTTGTGCCCCATCTGTCAGAGGGAACTAATGTATTTTTTTCTTCCTGTGTTTCTTCTTTGCAAAAATCAGCAAACAAGGGCGTATTGTCCTATTTTCCCTTCTTCTTTGCACAGAAGGTAGCATACTATATATATTCCTTGGAATATACTATATATATTCATATTTTAGAAGCCACTCCATTCTGCTCATGGAGATTTTTCCCATTCTTTTTTTATAGCAGCATATTACTCCATTGTGTGTATGTACAGTTTTTTTCAACTGGTATCCTCTGAGAATTTAGGTAGTTTCCAGTATGATGCAGCAATGAATATGTTTGGTGTATGTATATTTTTATTGTTGGTGTTACATATTTAGGGTAATTTCTCGGAAGTAGGATTGCTTGAGTCAAGGTAAATAAATACCGCAGTTTTGTTATTATTGCCAAATTCCTTGTTCGAGGGATCCTGTAATGTGCATTCCTACTAGCAGTGTATGAGACAACTTGTTTCCTTACAGCTTTACCAATAGAGTATGTCATCAACATTTTGAATTTTTGCCAATCTGATCAGTGAAGAGCAGTGTGTCAGTGAAGTCTTAATTTGCATTTCCTTGATGATGTGTCAAGTGGAACATTTTTTTGTAGGTTTCAGAAGCATTTTCATGTCTTTTTGGTGAATCGCCATCTTTGGTCCCTTTTTTATAGGACTTTGGGGTCTTTTAAAGGTATATTAGCCCTTTATCTGGGATAGATGTAAATATTTTCTCCCAGTTTGATGTTTGCCTTTTGATTTTGCTTGTGGTGTTTGGTTGGTCGGTTGTATTTTTTTTCTAAAGATTTTGTTTACTTATTTAAGAGAGAGAGAGAGGCAGAGAGTGAGCATGAGTCAAGGGCAGTGGGAGAGGGAGAAGCACACTCTCCGCTGAGCAAAGAGCCCAATGTGGGACTTGATCCCAGGATCCCGGGATCATGACCTGAGCTGAAGGCAGACACTTAACGAACTGAGCCACGCAGGCGCCCCGTGGTTGTTGTTGTTTTTTCTGCCATGCAAAACTTAAAAAAAAATTTTGCAGTCAAAATGAAGAATTTTTTTGGTTTCATCAGAATTTTGACTCATAATTAGAAAACTTTGCTACACCCAAGTTATACAATTTACTCATTTTTTTCTTTTCATACTAGTCTAATTTAGTTTTTCAAACTTAGATCTCTAGTCTATTTGGAATTTATTTTTGTATGTGATGGAAGGAATGGATCTAATTTTTATATTCTTCAAATGTCTATCTAGTGTGTCAGTATTCTTTATTATAACATCTTTGAGTGATTTGCAATGTCACCTTTATGATACACTAAATTTCCACATGTAGTTTGGCTTATTTCTGGACTTTGCAGTTTGTTCCATTAGTCTCTCTGTCTCTTTATGTGCCATTACCACACTGTTCTGATGATCACAGCTTTGTAATATTCACAAATATATGACAGGGCTCATTCCTTTTTTCGCTGATGGCCTACCTATTCATACACTTTAATTTTTCTATAGGGACCTTAGTATCAACTTGTGCAGCTGCAGGAGAGTAACTCTTTAAATCTTTATCAGAAAGGGCACCTGGATGGCTCAGTCAGTTGAACATCCGACTCTTGGTTTCCACTCATGTCATGATCTCAGGGTCGTGAGATTGAGCCTGGTACTGGGCTCCATGCCCAATGAGGGACTGCTTTAGAGTCTCTCTCTCTCCCTCTGTCTACCCCTCCCCTTGCTTGCACTTAGCTTTCTCTCTCTTAAAGAAATAAATCTTTTGGGGCGCCTAGGTGGCTCAGTGGGTTAAAGCCTCTGCCTTCAGCTCAGGTCATGATCTCGGGGTCTTGGGATCGAGCCCCACATCGGGATCTCTGCTCAGGGGGGAGCCTGCTTCCCCATCTCTCTCTCTGCCTGCCTCTCTGCCTACTTGTGATCTTTGCCTGTCAGATGAATAAATAAAATCTTAAAAAAAAAAGAAATCTTTAAAAAAATTTATTAGGACGATACTAAGTTTATAAATGAACTTAGGGAGAGCTGATCTATTAACGATATTGAGACATCCCAACCATGAACAAGGGGTATATTTTCCATTTGTTCTCTTCATATTGGTTTTCAGCATTCCTTTTAGATTTATTGATAAGTATTTTATCTTCCCTACTGCTATTGTAAAAGAGGCACTTCTCTTTTGTCATATCTTATATTTGATTATTATCTGTGTCTATGAAGATTGTTGACTCTTGCCGTTAATTTTACGTCCTGTGACTGTATTGAGTTATTTTATTGTTGGAGTTAGTTCAGTGGCTCTCATTATGTGGTCTAAGTTCCTTTGGGTTGTCTGAGACCCGTTTAGTGGATTCACAAGGTCAAAACAATTTTCGTAATAATACTAAGACATAATTTGCCCTTTTAAATTTCATTCTCTCCTGAGTGTACAGTGGAGCTTTCCAGAATCTACATAATGTGTGATATCATAACAGATTGAATGCAAAAGCAGAATGAAAATCCAGATGTTTTCTGTTAAGCTCAACAACAAAGAGATGGGCAAAAATGTAAAACAATGTCCTCCTTGTCACTGAAAGTTTTTGTTAATGCTAATTTTTCAAAAAATACAGTATCTATGTTAAGATGTTCATTATTGTTACTTATACATAAACTGGTAAACATTTAAATTTTCCTCAGCTTTATTTTCTACTCCAGTAAATATCAATAGGTATAATCCACATGAACACAAGCTCTTTGAGGTCCTTAATAGTTTTAAGAGTGTAGAAGAGTTCTGGTTTATCAAAGATATTGAGAAATTCCAAGTTGGTTTTATTTCATCTCTGGTTCTCTAGGTATATTATCCTTGTCCTCTGAAGTAAACTTGGCTTTACTTATTTTTCAATTCTCAGGCCTCTTACTGTTGTTCTCCTGTCTAATTGCATTAGCTAATATTTGGAGCATAAGGTTAGTAGTGGAAAAGTGGCACCTGGGTCTTGTTCCTTCCTGCAGGGGGATACCTGTGGTGTTTTCCCATTAAAGAATGTGCTAGATTCCTGAAAGCAGGCATAGAACTATGTGTATTATGTTGATAAAGTCTTTTCCTTGAGATTAATGTATTTCCATCATTGTCTAAAAATTCCTTTGGTATTTAGAAAAGTTTGTGTTTTTCACCTGGTGTTTACCTTTGTATTTATACCTTTTCTGCAGCCATTAATCCCTCCTTTTCTTAAACTTGTACTATCTGGATGGCCCATTTTGAATGGTATCATTTGAAACCCACCTATAACCTAAACAGCAATCACTGGTCATAGTTTGCTTTCCCCTTTTTAGCATTTTAAGGTTACAGTCTTGACTCTTTTTCAGAACATGAAATGTTTATCCACTTTTCTGTTACTTTGACCCCACACTTGGTTTTTTTTTTTTCCCTTGGTTCTGTAATTAAATATATTAAATGATCTCCATCAGTCCTTTTGCTGAAGCTCTCCCAGTTTTCTCTTGGTAGGATAAAGCTTGGTTGGATGAAGGCTGGATAAACAATTCTTGGCTTGCACTCTTTCTTCTTATATCTTGAAAATACAGCCCAACTCCTGCCCTGTTCCATATGTTGTTCTTAGGAGGTCTTATGCCAACCTACATTTCTTACCTGAATAAGAATTTGATGATTTTGTCTAGAGATCCTGGGGATTTTGTTCTTTGTCATTAGAGACTAGTAGTCTTACTAAGATACACCTGAGAGCTGATCATTCCAGATCAGTTTTCCAAGGCACGCAGTGGGCCTCTTCAGTGTGCTGATTTAAGATATTATTTCTTTGGATTATATCTCTAAATATTATTTCTATTCCATTGTTTACTGTTTCTGGTTCCATGGACTCCAATTATATATATGTTGGATCTTCCTTGCCTGCCTTCCATTTCACCTACTTTCTCTCTGATCCTTTTCGCTTTTTTAAAACTCATTTTCATCATTTTGTTTTATTATCTTCCCTCCATGTCTTTTATTAGATTTTTGCTTGGACCTATTCTCTCTTGGGCACCTTGTAATTTAGTCTTTATTCCTGAAACAGTTTTGACTTTTCCGTCAAAGTTTGTCCCCTGAATTTGACAAACCCTCATTGAATTTCTTGTTGATTTTCTGTGTCCTCTTCTATTCTTAGATTTTATATGTGAATGTAATTTTTTTCAATCTTCAAATGCTTGTTTTATAATGTTTAATTCAGTTTGAAATGTCACTTTATAGTTTTCTTCTGCCTCATGGTTGATTTTGTTGGGGGTAGAAATTTCATTAGCTGAAATGTTTTGACTTATATTTTATCTTTTCTTCTTGTGGGAGCTTAATATGAAATTAGTCTGATTTTGTTCTCTTGCCCCACCCCTAGGCATGATTGTGGAGAGGGTTTCTGTTTCAAGGGTGCCCTCTTCTGTCGGTATAGTGAATTGCAGTTTACTGAACGAGTAGTTCTGGAAGTGGGGAGAGGGAGGGCTTGGTATGTATTTTTTTTCCTTAGTTTTTTTCTGCAGGATTTTTGGTTTCTCTTTTTTCTTGACTGCCACATGTCTTGTTTGTTTATTTCCTTCTTGTCTCAGAAGCACACTTCTCTGACATTGCCACCTCTGACCCTACCCACTTTCAGGTACCTTAGCTGTAGCCAGTATTTTGAACTATTGAGTTTCAGACCTAAGTTTGTTATTTTGCACGTGGTGGCTTTTTAGCTTTTGGGGGTATATTTGAGAACTGTCTTGTGTTTAGGCTGGACTTTTCCTTTTTGGGATGCATCTGTGTTTCAACTATGTTCTGTACTCCCCTCTCCTTTTTTCCATAAGACTCCATTTTCTGCTGTCTGTATCCACACACTTGCATCAATGGTAGGGGCTCTGTTGGAACTTGATGCTCATCTCTCTGCTTCCATGTTACTTGAAGTTCATATATTACCCATCTAGCAATGCTGAAGGTGTGGATGACATGTAGATGTTTTGTGTCTGTGGCTTGTTTCCCCCCTGCTCCTTCTTGATGGTAAATTTTTCCTCTCCTTTGGTTTTTAAATATGAGGAGTTGTTTGAATTTAGGAGGTCACCATTACCTTACACTCTTATTGCTGACTACAAAGAATTTTTATCATTTCAACAAATGCTTTTAAAATCATTTGGATTAATGTATTTGGTGGTAAGATCACTAAGTTTGCTAGTTGTGTTTACATTTATTATTTTCAGTGGGAGAAAAGCCCCATGGTGGAAGTTTTGGGGGGTCTTTTCATACAGGTTAGAATGCAGACCTGTCCTGGGAGAGAAGAGGTCTCTATAGAAAGAGAATTGCTCTTCTTACCCCTGTTAACTAACTAAAATTTAAATAAAAATTTGAAAAGAAAAACAAAAGCCCACAAAAATCCCCAGAAAAACAAAACCACACACCTATCCTGAAAGTATCTCAATTTTAGTGTTGACCTTTCCCTATTATTCATATGGTTCAAGAACCTCCCCCACCCCCACTTTCACCTTTTTTGGCTAGTCATTGGCATATAATTTAGTTTTCAGTAATTTTTTTAAGCATACAAATACTCTGAACTCTTACATTTTTAAAAAATTTTTTATTTCTTTTCATCGTAACAGTATTCATTGTTTTTGCACCACACCCAGTGTTCCATGCAATCTGTGCCCTCCCTAATACCCACCACCTGGTTCCCCCAACCTCCCACCCCCTGCCCCTTCAAAACCCTCAGGTTGTTTTTCAGAGTCCATAGTCTCTCATGGTTCACCTCCCCTTCCAATTTCCCTCCTCGACTCCCTTCTCCTCTCCATCTACCCTTGTCCTCCATATTATTTGTTATGCTCCACAAATAAGTGAAACCATATGATACTTGACTCTTGATGGGGATGAGTTCAGGCTGACCTTTCTCTCTCTACCTTTACAGGTGAGTTCTTCCAAGTGGTTGCTAACAAGGGCATCACAAAAATCAGGAGATTGTCTTTCTAATGAGGCAACGACATATCGATTGCTTCTTGGAGCTGCTGATTTGGTGTTTCCATTAACGGTTTCCTAGGGGTTTTCTTACTCAATTTCCAATAGGGTTTTTTTTTTTTTTTTCTGAAGGAATGTTCATAAAAAGTGAGAGAAGTGTAGGCAAATATTTTTTGAACAAGGCATAAAAACTGTTAACTGTACAAGAAAATAAGTTGATAAATTAGACCATTTAAACTTAACACTTCATCAGAAGACACCATTAGGAAGGGGAACAGGCAGTATACAGCATGGAAGACAATATTTCAAAACCTATGTCTCACAAATGACTTGCACCTGGAATATATAAATAACTTTTGCAAATTGATAGGGAAAAGGAGACAACCCACTGGAAAAAATGTACAAAAGACTAGAAAAGATGTTTCATGAAAGAGAATATCCAATGGCCAAGAAACATAAGAAATAGTGTTCAGCTTCATTAGTCATCAGGGAAATGCAAGTTAAAACGATGATGAGATAGACTACATCTACCAGAATGACAAAAGTAGAACAAAATAACAAACCTAGAAGATAGCCAGGTGTTGGCAAGGATGTTGATAACCAGAAATGACATATGCTTTGGACAACTGTTGGTAGATACCAAGGTCAAATGTATGCCTTCTTAGGATTCATTCAGCCTTTCCATTCTAGGTATATACCCGACAGAAATGCATGCATGTGAACATCACAAATGGGCTAGATTGCCCGTAACAGTATTTTTAATAGCTCCAAACTGGAAATGATCCAAATTGCCATTGCCAAGAGTAGAATGGATCAATGTATTGCAGTATATATATGTATGTATGTATAACATATGTGTGTTATGTGTGTATCTATCCATCCATCCATCCATGCAGTGGAATACTATGCTGCAATGAAAAAGAATAGTCTACAACTCTACGCGATAATATAGAATGAAACCCACAAACATAAAGTTGTACTTCCGTAAAAAGTTAAAATAGAAGAAAACCCAGAAAACTAGTCTGAGTAGAACTTTAAAGCTGATGGTCAGTGGGAGGTATTGCTGTAGCTCTGTGTAATCATGAATTCCTCCCCATGTAGGACAAGTTGACAGGGATGTCCAGGGCTAGTCAGCCCCCAGCCCACCGAAGGGACCAGCACAGCCACAGGCCAGCCTCCGAGCTATGTTACTAGGACAAATGGGAGGGTGAGGAAAGCCTTGACCTGAGCCCAAACTAAAAACAAGGACAGAGTCTCCTCACCCTCGAAAGTTCTAGCTTTGAGAATTCCTTTGTTTTAAATGACTTTTTAAACATCCAGGCAATACTGAAATCTAGCTTTTCTAAAACTTCACAGGTGATATGATGTCTTGGATTTGCTTTAAAACAGTAAGGGGGTGTGGAGTGGCAGGGGCCATAGATGAAACCACCTTGGTCATGAACTGGCTGTTGAACCTGGGTAATGGATACCTGGGACCTCGTTAGAATATTTTCTCTATTTTTCATGTGCTTGGAACTTTCTGCACCAAGAACTAAGCACAGAGTAAGTAATTATTGAAGAGGTTAAAGTCACGGTAGATCACTAAATCTGAGATGTTGGGGTTCACCCCTTTCTTCCTACTCCCCGTAGTCAACCACTGTCACCAGTTTGGTTTTTATCTTAGGAGAAAACGGATGGCACATTCTAACTAGCATAATATGAGGAGGCTTTAATGGAGGGACACTCTGTAGGTTATGGAGAATCCATGAAGCACAGAGCAACACCCCCGGCCTTCTATAGCAGGAAGTGTTTCTCCCCCTTAGGGCCCAGGAACCGATATCCGGGAGAAGAGGGTGGGGCACCTTGAGAGAAGCTATGACCTTTGGTTGAGGGATGTGGCCAGTTTTTGGAGACCTCCTTGATGGGAACTAGGAGAATTAATAATCCACTGTCCTTCTCTTCCATTGCTTGGGTCTCCTGCTGGTGGCCGCCATTGGCTGAGTGGCCCGGCAAGTCACTGTGGCCCTCCATACAGACCGGCCTCCTGGGGCACAGAGCAGGGGAGAGGGTATCTGCAGGGGCTATACGGACAGTAACTGGTGGAGTGTGGGCCTTGCCAGATGTTTTCCAGTACATTGGCATATGTGTTCATGAATCCAGAGACAATATGTGGTTTTTGTTGTCATTGCTTTTTTTTTTTTTTTTTTTAAACATGCTGGGCTCATCCATCATGCCTCACTCAGCAGCTCGTGGTTCTCACTCATCAGCGTCCTGGTGTTCTTTCCATGCCACTTCCTCAGGAGCAGCCTCCTGGTTTTCTTGTGGCCGATGGTATACCACAGTGTGGACATGTTACGGTTGATCTTGCTGTTCCGTCTTGGCAAGAACTTAAGTTGTTTCCGCCTTAAGAATGTTGTCTTCACCCGGGGAACTCTCTTGCCATCTTGGCAACAGCTGGGAAGTTGCTATCTGCGATATGTCATTGGGTTTCACGGGGATCTCCTGCTTGGTTCAAAGTTTCTCTGGGTTGCAGCAGACATTTTAACTCCCCGAATGTCCTGGTGTTTAGTGGCTATGGGGAGTCACGTGAGGATAGCTGTGAGGATGGGATCAGGCCTTGGAAGATGGGTTTGAGTTCCAGGCTTGCCCCTGCCTTGCTGTGTAATCTTGGAAAATCATTGAGCCTCTCTGATCTTCAGTTTTCCCTTGGCAAACTGCACATGACACTCTTACACTTTGCACCTGCCCCACAGGGTGGCTGTGAGAGTATTCTGAGATGAAGGGTGGGAAAGCCCTTGAGATGGAAGCCAGGGACGGTATCCTGTCAGAGTACAAGGTCTGTGGTCCTCTTCTCCAGGCAGTCCCTGCAGATAGGACAAGGGGATTGCTGCCAACAAGTGGGGTGTCTCCCTGCACCCCTACTCCCTTGTCCTGACCCACGGCTGTGGCTCGCACTCAGTTTCCCTGAGTGACAGGGCTCCCCCAGACCAAGGCCTGTCTGGCCCTGTTCTTTTGGGTAGTCTTCTCCACAGGGCTAATTTGCCAAGTGATTTTGGACTCCTCTATTCTGGAAGACTGAATGGCTCTTAGAAATGGATTTTTCTGTCCATGGTTGGTTGACTGGTAGCTTGTCCTTTCCTATTCTCTGACTCCAGGCCAGAGAGGCCACATATGCCAGCGTCACCACCCCACAAGGGCAGGATGACAAGCTAGGGAATGGATCTGTGTCCCTCTCTCCCTCCAGTAAATCTCCAGGAAACTGCTGCTGATAATTCTCAAGCGCTTACTCTCTGCTAGGCACCGTGCTAAGTGCTTTCCATATACTATTTAATCGTATCCTCCCCAGAACACTATTGTTAACTAGTCCTGTCTCCATTTTACAGATGGGGAAACAGAGGCACAGAGGATTCAAGCCTTTGTCCCAGGGCACAGTTACAAAGAGGCAGAGTTAGGATTCAAAGCCCAGTCTCTCTGACAGCAAGGGCCATGTGCTTGCCCCCCTGCCCTGCCTGAGGGCACTCTCACTTTGGTTTCTTAGGGTTCTTTGTGCTTTGAGCCATAGTCATTCCTCTCCGTGTATGTCTTGGTTCCTTGAAACCGGTGAATGTGTGTTCTTCTTTTTCTCTCCCTGGAGTGACCAGAACGGAGTTGTGCATACAGTAGGAGCTCAGCAAATCCAATTTCTTGTGAAAATCCCCCTGGGGTGCTGTTGGCAGGCCCAGCATACCAAAAAGTCGGGTTAGCCCTTTATGGAAGTTATCAGGAAGATGAATAAGGCTGGAAATGCGAGATCCTGGTGGGGCTGACTCAGACCTCACAGAATGGCTCACCCGGCCTTTGAAGAGCAGAGAGCTATTTACATCCCACTAATGGACCTCGCTGGGACCTCGCTGGCAGCAAGCGGTCAGAGCCTGCTGCATAAATACCGTGGCTTAAGGCCCCAGAGGGAGTGAGGACAGGCAGAGGGACTGGGAGAACCTCTCGTCCTCATCCCCTCTTGTGTATGGCATTCATGGGCATGAGAAGCTCTGGAGGCGAGGGTTCTAGTCTAGTGGGAAGCCGCACGCAGCTGGCTGGTGCGTGGTAGCAGAATGGTTGTCAGTTGGCCGTGTTGTATGTCAAAGACTCCGCCTGCATGGGGTTCTTTGCATAAATAAATGATGACCAGCTGTTAGTCTTCCTATAAGCATGACCATCCATCATGGCTTGTTTCAAATATAAGTCTGGGAAGGAGAAGTTCAGACTCCCATGAAAGGCAAATGTTCCAAGGGTAGTCCAGCCCAGTCTGGCACACATCTGCCTAGAGAAACTCACAGACTGGAAGCACTGGCTGGGGTCTATCCTCGGGGGTGGAGTGGAGGGTCTGATGTTCTCTTTAGGTGCCCTCCTACCCCTAGAGCTCAAGTCTCCCAGGAAGGTGTGTTTTTCCAGTAGGGAGCACAGGAGACCAGGCTCCTGGTAGGGGCCTCTTGGTGGAGCCAGCATGGTGCCCATGGCTCCTTCCTTTCCAGGATGCCCTTCCCCATCCCCTGCCATGGGTCCTCACTTACAGCAGAGAAGGTGTGGGTTGGCTAGGAAGAGGAAGGTCTCCTTCTTTAGGGCTTAGCCCCCAGGCTGCACACGATGGTCATGGCCCACTGGCTGTTTGAGATGGCCTGATTGGGGAGTAGCTGGTGACAAGCAAGGCAGAATGTCACTGTTGGTCTGGAAGACCCTCCAGTGCCACTCTCTGCCTGTTCCAGGGGCAAAGCCTCTGTGGCAGTCTTGACAGCCCTCAGCCAGGCTCCCTGAGGGAGGGAGGGACCTGTCCTGCCTGTACCCCACCCCTCCCACAACTGTGGAATGCTGGCCCTGTCTTCATTCTTTTTGGATTATTATTACTACTGCTTTTAGGTCTTTTTCTCTGTGAACTCATTCACTCAATCATCTACCCATTCTAAAAAGATTTAGTTTGGATTTATAGTGTGCTGTGTCCTAGGAATACAGGGGTAAGCAGGAAAGACATGGTCCTGATTCACTGGAACTGACAGTTTATTGGAAATGGGGAAGCACAGTCAGACAAAACAGAAGAGAGGGAAAGACTAGCATATGCAAAGGTCCTGAGGTGGCGCTGAGCTTGGTTCCCTCGTTGTGCAAAAACCATCAGTGAGGCTGGTAGCATAGTGAAGGCAAGCCAGTAACACTCAAGCCGGATGGCAGGCCCCGTGGCAGGCCAGTGAGGATAGGAGCTTCGCGGGATCAGATGAAGCAAGGAGGTTTAATGGGAGTCGGGGGTGCGGTTTACCAAGAATATGGCTTGATGATCCCCAAGTACATTCCTTAGCAGCATTGATCGGGAGCCTATGCTTGCCAGGCATTGTGCCGAGCACTGAAGCAGTGTGAACTTAGTTAGACCTATCTCTGGGAAGCCAAGAGGAACCCACAGGGCTCTTCAATTTCAGGTAATCTGTTGAGACCCAGAAGCAGAACAGCAGGAATGGCCATGGCTTCCGTGACTTCTCCATGAAACGCTTTCCCAGAAGCAGCACTCCTTTCCCCCTTGTGTTTTGTCTGACTGCGCTTCCCCATTTCCACCTGTCAGCCTGAGCCTTGGGCTCCTCCGGGTTCTGGCTGCAGATGTGGCTGGTGTAGGTGTGTAGTCCAGCCAGACTCTGTGGAGCGGAAGCCCCTCGGGGCCCTCTCCTTGGGAGAAGGGGGAGGTCTTGGTTAAGGCTGGAGGAGTACGGAGGCCTCCGCCCAGCCTGCAGGTGCGGGCGGGAGACAGAGTGGCACTTCTTCAAGCTGTAGCTCATGGACACCTGTCACTTAGCCTCTGTGTAGCTAGAGAAACGGAGTCCTGTCACCAAGTTTCTGACGAGCTGATAATTGTATTTTTGATTTCCTGTTTGAAAAGTGCTTCAAGAAATGGATGCCTTTATGTGCATAGCTCCCATATCGACCTGTGGTGCTGTGAGCGGGGCTGGCTGTTGCCGAGTCATGGGTCATGCTGTGGGGTCCTGGGTCCACACTTGGAGAATGACTCCATGGAACTCATGCAATTTAGTCATCGCAACAACCCCCTAAACTTGGTACAATTGTGATTGTCACTCCGCTGATAAGGAAATTAAGAATGGGAGGATGAGATAACTTGCCCAGGGTCACACAGTCGCTACATGGGGAAGCTGGAATATAGATCCAGGTCTGTGCTTTCCAAAGCCATTGTTCTTCAAAATCTGGGCAAAGACGTGTGTGTGTGTGTGGTGTGTGTGCATGCGTGAGCGTGCCTGAGACAGTGCCTGAGGGACTCACTTAGTGCTGCCTTGGATCCCTGTACCTCTTTAGGACAAAATCAGACCTTTATCCAAGATGATTATTGACATCAAATGGTTTTTGTTACTGTTTTGTGATAAAGCAGAAGCAAACACTACTCAGAAAACTCAGATGAGAAAATCCGGGCTTGAAAGGCTGGGGAGCAGGGCAGGTGGTAACCCATCAGACCCTAGTTGTCCTGCAGGGCCCAGAGGGGCTGCAAACTCATTCGAGAAGCCTCCATCCCATGTCCTGCACTCAGTACAGCAAGGGGGCTCCCAGCCCAGGCCAGATGGCTTCCAGGTCCCGGGAGCTCACTCCCACCTTTGACGTTGGTATAGTGAGAAAGGGCTTCCTTTTTAAAGATTTTAGTTATTTATTTAAGCTGGGGGTGGGGGCATGAGTGAGAAGAGGGAGGGCTAGAGGGAGAGGGAGACGTAGACTCCACACCGAGCAGGGAGCCTGACGTGGGTCTGAGCTTCAGCTCAGGTTATGACCTGAGCTGAAGGCAGATGCTTGGCCAACTGAGCCACCCAGGCGCCCCAAGGGCTTCCTTTTTTTTTTTTTTTTAAGATTTTATTTATTTGCCAGAGAGAGAGAGAAAGAGTACACACAAGCAGGCAGAGAGGCAGACAGAGGCAGCGAGAGAAGCAGGCTCCCTGCAGAGCAAGGAGCCCGATGCAGGACTCGATCCCAGGACCCTGGGATCATGACCTGAGCCGAAGGCAGCGGCTTAACCAACTGAGCCACCCAGGTATCCCCAAGAGCTTCCTTTTTAAGTGGAGGCTGGCCTGATGGAAGCAGCCCAGGCTAGCAGAGTGAGAAGTCATAGCCTTCACATTTCTCTGCCTCTTCTGGTGCCCCTGAGGACAGACTGTCTATGCTGTGAGTCCCACAAGCCTGTACACATGGCATGGGTGCTGTCGTGGGGGACTGAGCCCTGGGGAAGCTGTGGGAACCTTGACGCTGGGCCTTCCAGAGCAGGAGCAGACCGGGGCGAGGAGGCAGGGCAGGCTGGTGGGGGAACTAGTAGGAGCAAAGGTTCAGGGGGTGGAAATGCAAAGGGCATGCTTGAGGCAGAGTGTTAAGCTTCTTCCTATAATCCAGTCCTGTCTTCCCAGCAACATTTTCCCTGTGGAAGCTTATCTTCTCCTCTGGCCAGATGGTAGGCGGCTTGAGTATGGAGCTGAGGCATTAGGATCATCTCCTGTCAGATAAGGGGCCCAGGCTGCAGGGCTCCAGGAAGAGCCATTCCCCTCCCTGGCCTCAGCCCACGCTTGGGGCTTCCGTGGGGCCTGTCCGCTTGCTTTCTCAATTCTTAATCTGAACATTTGTGCCAGCTTTCCATGTGAATTCTCAGGAAGGCCGGCTATCACGGGGACTTCAGCCAGGGAGCCCCTTCTTCACCTGCCCTGTGCCCCGCACCCCCTTTATTTTCTTGCTGGCAAGGAGCACATTTTGGAGAGCGCTTGTCTGCCTTCCAGCTCCCCCGGTCCGGAACAGGCCCTGCTTAAGCGAGTCCCTTCATCTCCGTGAGCTCAACCCTAGACTCTCTGGGTCTTAGCTGGATTAAGGGCCTAGATTGTTGCTGAGGAGGAAGGAGGTCCCGCCGTAATTGCTGATTAAACCTGCTTCACAATAGCCGCGTGGGGAGCCAGATTTGAGGGTTATTAAATACGAGCACCGTTCTTCCCCCCATACATGCTTTGTTGGCATAGTTGGGCAACTTGGGGAGCGGGGGGATAGAAAGGCTGTGGAGTCCAAAGGGGGGTTTCAGAGGCCCTGTTTCCAGGAAGGAATGGATGCCTGGTTCACGGAGAAGGTGGGGTGGCCAATCTCTCCCAGCCCTGGCCTGGGGGAGTCTCTTCCTGGGGGCCCCAGACACATAGCCCACAGACCTCTCTGACGGTGAGGTCTAAAGTCCCTGCACAGACAGCTCCTCCAGCAAAGCCGGTCCCCTGTCGCCCTGTTGCATGAGGGTGACACAGAGGGGAGGATGGGGTGACGTGCAGGGATGGCCCAGAGCTGGCCCCTCTGCCTCTATTCGGGAACAGGGTCACATGCTTCTCTGTTTTTTGTTTTGTTTTGTTTTGTTTTCCGGGTGCCCTTTTCCCACAGTAGAGGGCGAAGGGCACAAAAAACTGTGTTTGAAAGGCAATGCCCTTGACACTGAGCTCTGGCAGGGAGCTCCGGGTGGCTCTGTTCCCCGGCTCCACACTACAGGGCCTATGAGTGAACTTTGGGTGGCAGGGGCTCATTGAGACCAGTTGCTTTTCTGGAGCCTCGAGGTGGGCACCTTTGTGTATCTGTGTGACATGGAACTGGGTCAGGGAAACGTCCGGAATAAGGGTGGAGCTGCCTCTTGAGGGGGCGTGATCCCTAGAAGGGGTGCGGCTGGGTTCCCATGTGGCTCTCTTGTTTGGGTGCCGGGCTGCCCCCTGAGGCTTAGGGCCTCATGAAGCAAAGGGTCGGCGGTGCCTGCTGGCTTGAGGGCCCTGGACGGAAGGCAGCAGGTATTGGCTGAGGCAGAGGCCACAGGAACTCTGACACCCCGGGAGGGCTCACACTCATCAGCTTCCTCTTTGGGTGAGCCCTCGAGCCCGGGGCAGACCTTCTTCCCTTTGGGGGGGAGGGTCCCCCTCCTGCTGCTTGCCAGATGGGGTAACACTGTCAGCCCTAGAGAGTGGAATGTAAAATTGGGCAGCCACTTCCTCGATCCTTTGAGTTTTGCTTTAAATTGTGGATATGAGTGATTCTGGAAACTAGGTTACTAACATTGAATTTCTAGAAAGGAACCTAAAACATAAAGACAAACAGGGAGATTACTTGTGTATCGTATGAGAGACCAAGAACATATGTAAGTTCTTACGAATCAATATAAATTTCTTGCTTTATGAGGTTGGGAGAGCTAACATCCCTCCCGAAATGCTGGGGGCAAATGGTTGCGGCCCTTTGACAAACATTAAAACACGTATCCTTTGAACTAGGTACAGTGCTTAATCTTTTGTCCGTTTCTACATGGCTCTGTTTCTTCCAATGTTCCCCCCCCCCCTTTTTTTTTGCTTCTGGGAAAGAGCAACAGTTTCCTTCTGGGGCTACAGTTGTTTAATATATTAGTTAGAACTTATATATTTATGCTCTAATTGGTACTGAAATGCTGTTCACAAACTCTTTACCCTGCCTGGAATCCATGTCATGAACATTTCCAAGAACACTTTCATACCAGCTGTTCTCAGATAGAATGAAAGGCCCCAAAAAGGGTTGGGGACGGTGGGAGGCAATGGGCAAAATAGGTGAAGGGGACCGAAGGGCACAGACTTACAGTTGTAAGATAAATAAGCCGTGGGGATGTGACTATAGTCAGTAATATTGTATTAATTTTGTGTAGCGATGCATGATAACTGTACTTATGTGCTGAGCACCGAGTAATGTGTATAAATGTCAGATCGCTATGTTGTGATTCATCTGAAACAGATACAGTATTATATGCCCACTGTATTTTGGGAAAGAAAAAGAGGAGGGACAGGGTGGAAGATGAGGGGGAAGGAAATGTGGGCTTTGGTGTCGGTCAGCGTTTCAAATCTCAGCAGAGTATCCCTCTCCCTGTGTGATTTCAGGTAGGTTACCTAACCTCTCTGAGCCTCTCTTTCACTCGGAGCTCCCACGCCCCGAGGGGCGAGGGGCGTTGTTGTGAGAATGAAAGGAAGGGCTGCTGGTGAAGCCCCAGAGCTCGGTGCTGGCACAGGGGGAGGTGTTGGTGAATGGAGCAATTGTTACCGGTTGGGTAGGGTTCCTGTGACTGGGGTTTAGTCACCTGGGCCCAGGGAGCTTCAGCGCTCAATCAGGTCCAATCCCTGCTTCTTGGCAGGCCTGCCTTCCAGGCATCCCCGAAAGACAGCAATCCGCCCCAATCTCAGAGACCTCAGGGGAGGGAGAGCCCAGACTCCGGCTTACTAATGCATTCCAGCATCAAACCCTCAGAGCCAGGAAGTCCTCCTGTGCGTCTACACTTAATCCCCCTCACCAGATTCGAAGCTTATTTTCTCTTGCTGTTTCCTTAGGGGAAAAAGACTGAGCTTTTGCTCATGCAAGATGTCTGACTTCCCTGGCCAGGGGCTCTATGTTGCAATCTCCCTGTGAAATCAGTGTATGAGGAGATCCAGGAGAAGGAAGTGAGGGGGGCTGAGGAGGGAAGCAGAAAGTCTGGGGACTTGTCCTTTCCAGCCCTTGGAAGGGGCCACGCTGCCATGCATGCCGGTCTCCTCCCTTGGGACTGTGTACTCAGCTATGCTCCAGTCTCCACGTGGCCATGTCGGAGGGATCCAAGGTGCCCTCTGACCCTGCTACCCTGCTACCTACCTGCCTCACACTTCCTCCGGGGCCCCGAATCTCGAGGAATGGATCTCTGTCCATCCAGTCCCACAGCCAGCCACCTGGGAGGTGCCTCTGGCACAGCCTTCTCTAGCCCCCCGGGGGGGATCCAGCCCTGAGTCTTGTTGGTTTGATGTCCTGCAGCTGTTGACTCCACGCATCCACTTCTGTCCATCTTCGCAGCTGTTCCCTAGCTCACCTGCCTTTGTCCCTCACCTGCAACATCCTAGTTTCCTGCCCCCTTTGACCTTGCCTCCTGGTCTGTTCTCCAGGCAGCACCTGGAGCCAGCTCTGTGAAATGCAGGCTGACCCTTGCCCTCGCCTCTGTAAGCTTCCAGTGGCATCCCATTGTCCTTTGTAGAACAACTCCTTGGTGTGACCTTGGAGCCCTTCTCTCACGGTCATGCTGCCGTCTGCCCTCAGCTTCCTAGCTACTTCTGCTACCTTGTCCCATTGCCTCAAAGCATACCCCGTTCTTTCCTACCCCAGAGCCCTGACACGCGGTCTCACCTCTTAATGGACTACTTTCTGTTCTCCTTGGGTCTGCCCGGTTTGCGGTCACCTTGGACGTCAGCTCAGTGGTTACAGCTGGCAAAGCCCTCCCTGACCCTCAGGCTAGCTCCCATGCCTTTAAGAAAAGCTCTCCTAGACCAGAGTTGCTTTCCTTCTGAGTCCCTAGCTGAGTTTACAGTTAGGCATTCATGAATATGGCTCTCTGACTGACAGTTGTCTTGATAATGCCCCTCCCCCCACACCAGAAGCTCTGGGAGAGCAGGAAACTTGCTGGTTCTGTTTCCTGTTTCATACTGTGCTTAGCATGATGTCTTGCACACAGTAGGTACTCCATCCTTACCTGTGCAATGAATGTTTATTGCTGAGTTTTGACAAGGACCAGAGCTTTCCCAGTCTCCCCTTTGTGGATCGTCTAAGCACGTGATAGGCCATGCCTAATTTCCTTGGCATCCTTTCTGTGGTCATGGTCCTTTCACCACCCGGGTCATCTTTGGGGTGGGTCTGGGGTTTAGACTGGACACGACCATTCATCTGGTGTTTTACGCAAGGCTGGTGTGCCATCCACGTACCATCTTTGGGAATGGGATTCACATTCTAGTAGAAGGGCTCTGGTTGTTTATAGGAACCCTGTGCTAAAGGAAAAAAAAACAGTCCTTTGGAAAAGCAAACAATTACCAGCTAATTTGTCCCTGCTGTGACTTCTGTTCATTGCACGTACTGAAAAACTTTGTTGGCCACCTGTTAGAGAAATGAGGGGCATCAGCTGGCCAGAAAGTCCTTGTGGGAGTAAGGTTAGGGGGTCCCAGTGGTGATGGTGCCTTCTCTGCCAGCTGCCTCCACTTCCAAGTCTCAGAAGAGATGCAAAGGACATTTGGGGTTTCCCACAAGCAAATTGTCGGGGCTAATTCTCTGTGCATCTTCTCCCATCACCCCCAGACCCCGTGTCAGAACTCCAATGCCCTCTGCAGCTCTGGGCTGTCAGTATGGGTGGGTAAAATGCCAGCTTGATGAGTAGGTGGTTCTATGGGAAGTTTGGCCTGGGTTTTCATCCTGGTTTTGTCACCGGCTCTCTGTGTAAGCTGGAACGTGACTTCACGTTCTGAGCTCCGTCTTCTGCCCAATATGTCCCTTGCAGGTCCGTGGCGCTCTCTCGAAGGTAATATTCAAATCCAGGGTACCTTGAGGATTGAAATATACCATCTTCTAGCATGATGATTTTTAAATGCCTGATCTTCTCTCCTTATGTGTAACCTTCTTACATAGGTTCACCTGATTTCCCTGGGCCTCAGTTGTCACATCTGTGAAACAAGATAGATTGATCTGGCACATAAGAGAACTAAATGCTCGCTCTCTCTCTCTCTCTCTCTCTCTCTGTCCTTCCACAGCAAAGGCAGATGTCACTCATGAACTCCAAGAACGCTGTCTTCCTCAGCATACCCATGGAATAGCTAGCTGGGACTGAGCTCTCCAGGTCTGATTCGGAGGTGAAGCTGTTGGCCAGTCATGGAGACTATCTCCTCACAAATCATCTGGGAGGTGCAGGCGGGAGAAGCAAGGCCCGGGGAAGCTGACTCAACCCAGACTTGGGAGGTAAGTGCGTCTGTGAACCGACAGCTGGCTTTGGGAAGGTTGTTTGGGTGGATTCTCCTGTCAGGAATGCACTGAGCAGGTGTGATTCTGGGCCAGAAGGGACTGCTCGTGTGTTCCACAGGCATCAGCTTTCTTTCCTGTGTACCTCCTAGGGGGTCCTCGACTTTGTCCTCTGATAGAGGTCACTGTGTCTGTATTCCTTTGGCTGTCTGCCTGTCTCCCCTGCTGGGGTGAACACAGCAGACCTCCAGAAGGATCTTCCCAGTCTCCCCAACCCCCCCGCCCAAAGCAGATCCAGGCTGTGTCCCTTCCTGGGGCCTGGGGCTTGAGCACTCTCTCTAGAACAAGTATTTGGGGGCTCTGTGCCTTATGATGTGTCATTTTTTAGAAGCAAGCTGGTTTCCTATCTTTGGAGGAGCTTTTCTACTCAGAAGTGCTCCAGGCAGAGTAGTGGGGACAAAGAGTTATTTGTTGGGAAGGGAAGTGGGAAGAACATGAGGTGTCCCTGTGTGCATCTGGGACTTGAAGCAGCCCTGAGCTCTCCTTCCCTCCCTTCCTCCAGTGTTAGATGGCTCAGGAAGGAAGGGCCTGCCACGTTGGGGCCTGAGCTGAGATCAGGAGCGGGGAGCTAAGTGGGCATCGTGGCTTTTGGTTTGGGCTCCTGAGGCAGTAGGCCCAGCTGAGACACCCAGCTCAGCAGGGCTGGTCTCGGCAGAGGCCTGGGTGCTGGGGGTCTACCTCCCTAATCAGACCCCAAGCGGCGGGGGTCCCATGGGAGAAGCAAAGGTCCTCTCTGGTGTCTGTTGTATTCTTTCCAGTTTGCTTGAGAAATTGATGTAATGAAGGCATTTTGTGGTCAAGGGTGTCAGACCCCAACTGTGACCTTCACACCCCAGATCGCGATTCCCCTCCCCCTCTCCTCAGGCCTGTCCCAGGGGCCACGTGCCCTGCTTGTGAATCTGGGCATCTCAAACAGGCACTTCGCTCTGACCTGGTTATTTAACAAATTCATTTGGGGGCGAGCTCAGAGATGAGGATCGGAGGAGTCTTTTCTTAACTGTCCCCAGGACGCCTTGAGCAGGCTTGGAGGATTCTTGCTAATCTAATCCCTGTCAGAAAAGGAACGATAAAACAATTCAGGCTTTAGAAGCCAAATCCCCTTCCTGCACTCGCACTGTTTCTAGATCTCTCCTTTCCCATCTCCCCCCCGTTTGCGCTGAAGCCGAGGTGCCGTTTCTCGCCGAGGGCTTCAGTGGATAAAGGATTTCATACTTTGCTCTTCCATTTTTCATATTTAAATTTGCTTTACTCTCTGGTTTGACTTTCCACTGACCCTTGAAGAATTGGCGTATTTCAAGGAGGGTGGGGGGGAGAGATCTCATTATAGGATATGAGAAAAATGGAGCAGAGTTTGAAAACTTTTAATGACTAAAACACAGTGTTCCAAGTCAGTATTGCACTGGAGTTGAAGTCACTGTTTGGTTACAAGTGTTTTAGGCCTAAACGGGGTTGATGACATCTGTTTAATTTTAGATGTCTGGAATACATTCTGAAAATAATGAAATCCAAATGTATGACCAAATTAGAGAACAATTTTATCTGCGACAAAGAAGTTTTTAAAATAAGAGCAAACATTTCGACCAAACAAAGCTTTAAAAGACCCATCAAACCTTTGGTCATCGTGCCTTGACTTTTCCCAGTGGGTCTCCACAGTGGAGAGAGCTTTCCTTTCCTTTGTGTGTGAATCAGATGTTATTATGTAATTTTATACCCATTTTCCTCTCCTTTCTCTGGGTGTGTGCGCCGCTCTGTGCTGCCAGCTGTGAAGAGACCGTGTTTAGGGGAGTGAGGAGGACCTTCACGGGAAAGCTCCATTGGTGAAGCAAGGGGCTGATGTCACGGACACTCCAAGGGCCACTTGTCAGCTGTTTCATAATGGGCTGAACAGCTTGGGAGGGGAGCCAGGGAAAACTAAGAAGTGTTGAGGCCTTGCTAATGGGGCAGGGTCTTACCCTGGCCATGCGCGTGTGACCGGGGTAGGCCCCTGACCTCTCTGGGCCTCACTTTTTTCATCCATATGAGCAGCTCATGGATTCTGAGAGGCTTGTTGTGGTGGCCTCTCTACTGGCAGAATCTCTTGTTGTAAGAAACCCCCCTATTGGGGGTTGCACTGGATAGTTCTCCCACTTTCTAGAAGCTCAGCATCTAGGGTGATAGAGAAACTGTCCATGTGGTCTTCTTTACTGTCCTCATCCCAGGAAGTCCTTTGAGGGTGGTGTTGGCAGACAGACATCCCTGTGTCCACTCTGGGATACCAGACCAGATCCAGTGTCCAGCCATGCCCTCCATCCTTGGCTAGACTTTCATATATAGGCAGGAAGTGAATTATGGTCACAGTTGTACCTGATATCCTAAAACACTTGGCTCCTGGCCAAGGTAATCCTTTCCTTCCTGGGTGTTTGTACCTTCCAAACATCTGTGAACTTACCTCCCTGCCTTGTCCCATTCTAAGGTCAGCTCAAGCCCTCCCCTGAGAAGCAGGGGAGGTCTGCTGGGTCCTCCCAGTGCCTGTGCTCAGTGCTGTTGGTCCAGGCTCTGCCAGCCCAGGGTCAGCTTCCTGGACTGTGACCCCATGGACCACTGCTTCCATGTTTCACTCCTGGCCTCGGCCTGTGTGTTGGATATCCCAGAGACAGGAGGTTTCTGGAGTGCTTACCCTTGACCAATACCAATGACCACAGACAAGTCTGGAAACGGGGGTTAGAAGTCTGGGGTGCTTGCGCTGAAATGCGTGGGGTAAACCTTGGGCTTGGTGAAGCCTACAGGCCCACTGGGCTCTGCAGAAGAGCGGGTTGAGATGTTGGCTGCTGGGGACAGCTGGCAGATGGAGGGATAATGTTGAGGTGGGTCCAGGCTTACCTAGAACTTTGGGCTGGGCCTATATATTTTGTCTGTCCGCCCCTCGCTTGTGCCATCTGGCTCCTTTTCAGGACTTTGTGGAGTCGGTGGCCCTGAAAGCCTCAGCTGGGAGGCATCATTGGCTGTGCTCTGGGCAGGTTTGGAGAACGATGTGATGGCCACACTGTTTGGCAGGTATATTTGAGTACTTTTGTGGGAACTTCCAGAAGCCCCAAGGGCAAGGGGCAGGGACTGTGTTACCTTAAGGATAGTGAGCTGAACTCAGCAAGGAATGCAGGGTGGGAGTTTCATTAGTTCTGGGGGCTGGTGGGTGGAGAACGTGGGGCCGCTGGGCTGGGCTTCAAGAGATATGGCCCTCGCTCCATGTGACCTTGAGTGAGTCAGGGACCTTGCTGGGCCTCAGCTCACAATCTGTAAAATGTGCAGGTCAATACCAAACTGACCGGCTTACCAGGAAGCCCGGGTAATGAATTGAAATTGAAAATGATTGTAAAGATGGCACTTTGTGAAGGCCTAAACAAGTCTGGGGAGTTTTCAGTCTTGTTGGTACTAATAGAGATTTATAAGGAGTAGTTATGATAGTAAGTTCATCCTTACTGTTTTCCTTGTTTTTTTGTTTTGTTTTGTTTTGTTTCGTTCTTTAACCAGTCAGGACAGTGGGGTTGAAGGAGCATGGAAATTGGAACAAGGCCTTTGGATTCCCAGGTTTCTTGTACCTAACTCTCTCTGTGGCCTTTGGGGAGTTCTGCCTGTCTTTGGGACTTAGTGTCCCTGCCTGAAGAAAGAGGCCCCACTCTGCATTCTACACCGGGCTGCTCAGAAGGTGGCGGGGTGGTGTGAGCCCACATTTTTGCCCACTGGAAGCACTGGGGATGGGCCACGCTGGCGTTGATGGCGCTGGTTGCTGGAAAGGGCGTTCAGGCCAAGGATCCTGATGCAACTCCGATGGCCAGTGCCCTCCTGGGGGACAGTTCTGAGCTGGACGTTCTCCTGTGTCAGGGGTACCCTGTCACGTCACCAGGCTGGAGGGCTCCATCTGTTAGCCCTCTGGAGTGAGGGGCTGAGTGCCCCCGAGGTTTGTCAGTGTGGCTGTAATGCAGCCCACACTCTGCAGGCACGAAGTGTAGCCGGCTGTTCTAACCATGGTACAGTGAATCTACAGCGGGCAGGGTCGGGACTAACTACCCGGTAGATGCCGGTGTAAAGAGCCAGAGGCACGGTTCGCCAGATGTATATCAGAAAGGAAGCCTGGGGGCCAGGCTTGGCGCTGTTTTGTTGTTATTTTGTTTTAACAGATTTTCGTTTTCCGAGCAGTTTTACTTGTTTATTTTTAAAGATTTTATTTATTTTTTTGACACAGAGAGAGCGAGCGAGAGCACACAAGCATGGGGGAGTGGCAGAGGGAGAGGGAGAAGCAGGCTTCCTGCTAGGCAGGAAGCCCAGTGTGGGACTCGATCCCAGGACCCCAGGATCATTACCTGAGCCAAAGGCAGATGCTTAACCGACTGAGCCACCCAGGCGCCCCTTCTGAGCAGTTTCAGACACATATCAAAATTGAGGGGAAGATACAGAGTTCCCACATACCACCCTGCCCCCCACAGACCTAATGTCCCCTGTTATCAACATCCCCAACCAGAGTGGAATGTTTGTTACAGCTGGTGAACTTACACTGACACGTCATTATCACCCAAAGCCCACAGTTGACATTGGGGTTCACTCTCGGTGTTGTACATCCCATGGATTTGGATGAGTATGTGATGACATGTATCCCCTGTTATCATATAGTATCATAGAGTACTTTCAGAGCCCTAAGAAACCTCTGTGCTATTCATCCCAGCTTCCCCATCCCCCCTTCAACTGATATTTTTTTACTGTCTTCAGAAGCTTTGTCTTCAGAGAGGTGAAGACCCCTTGGCCATAACATGTGGGCCCAGCCCATGTATTACAGCACTGGCATTCCTGAGCCCAGGGCTGCTGGCTCAGCAGGGAGTCCCTAGGCCCAGCACAGGCCCGGCTCGTGGCAGCTTGGGTATCGGGCAGGTGGAGTGGTGGTCCGCCTAGGCTGTGGTCTGTACTCCACTCCTCCACCAGCCCTAAGCTCTGCCATAATTAGGACATCGATCGCCACCATGTGGACGCTGGGCCTCATGGGAAAGGCCAGGGTCTTGGGGGAGGAGGGATGAGACAGGACGAAGCAGTTAATGACATCGTGGTGACTGAGCCTCATGTCTGTGTCAGGCACTGTGCTAAATGCTAGAGATACAGCAGGAAGCATGACAAATGAGGTCTCTGGCTCCTGGGGTTCATATTCTGCTGAGGGACACAGACAGTACACACATAGATGAATAAATATGGAAGTTGTCAGCTGTGACACGTACACTGTAGAGCACTAATTTGGGTGATATGATGGAGAACTCTTTTAAACTGGGTGGTTGGGGACACTTGACATTTTAGCAGAGATCTGCATGACAAGGAGTCAGCTATGATAAAGTCAAGGGGAAAGTATTACAAGCAGCTAAAACCACAGGTGCAAAGACCCTGGGGCAGAACAGTCCTGGTGTGTTGATAGTGTAGAAGGAGCAGCACAGCTGGAATTAGGAATCAAGAAGAGAGTGGTAAATGAGGATGTGAGTGAGGTAGAGGGCAGACCATATGGGACTATACAGGGCAAGGTCTCAGAGTTTGAATATAATTCCAAGTATAATGGGAAGGCGGTGTGGTGATAGTTGAGATATGATGGATTTTGTGTTCTGAAAAGAGTCCTTGGACCACAGAATGGATAGTGGCTGTAGGGAGCAAAGGTAAAGACGGAAGATCAGTTAGGCTAGTACAAGGGTGTAGGTGCAAGATGGTGGTGTAGGCTGGCAGAGTGCAGTGGGGACAGAGAAGTGGGTTGGTCTGGGTGCCTTTTGGAGGTAGTCACTAGGATTTTCTGAAGGGTTTTCTGCAGGCCTGCAGCCCGCAGTTGCCCAAGCCAAGGATTACTCCCAAGGTCCCTTCTTCCCTCAGCCCCACAGCCATTTCTGAGATGGGGTGAAGAGGAAGAGCAGGCCTGGGGGAGAGGCGATCAGGAGTGCATCTTGGGACTTGGAGCGTGAGAGGTCTATCAGACATTCAAGTGATGATGTCAGGGAGGCTATCATGAGCGTGAAGCTGCGAGGAGGGCAGACTGGAGATAGGCACTTGGCGTTACTGGTGTGGTGGTAGAATTTACAGCCACAGAATGGGAGGAGGTGGTGGGCAGAGGAGAGGAAAGAAGAGGGCTCGGAGAGTGAGCTCTTGGACTGTGTGGCCCATACGTACAGGGGGAACCAGCCGGCAGGGGCCTGGGAAGGCACAGCTGGGAGTGTGTGGCATCTTGGAAGGCAAGAGGAAGGAAAGGCTTCAGGGAACAGCCATTTGGGTGGTGAGGTGGTGATGAAGCCTGCCTGGGCAGGGCAGAGAAGACAGGGTACCATGGGCGAAGGTGGGCCACATCTGTCCACACACAGAGCCCATGTAACTCTGGAGGTATTGTGCCAAACCAGGAAGCAGAGAAATGGGGTGGCAGCTGGAGAGGAACGTAGGGGTCCAGGCAGGGTTTTCTGGACGTGGGAGTCATAACAGCAAGTTTGTAGACTGGTGTGAATGATGCAGACGGGAGAAGTTAATGGTCCCTGGGTGGAGGGGACAGCGATAGGAGCCATGTCTCTGCCTGGGTTTGGGAGATGGGACATGGTGTACATAGCCAGAAGTGGCCTTGAATAAGAGCGAGGGTACTTGCTTCAGGCCTGGTCACTGTAGGGAAGGCAGAGACGGTGGGTTGGTGGAAGGATTCCTATGGTTCTCAGACCCCCAGATCAGACCTC
Source organism: Martes martes (assembly GCF_963455335.1). Lineage (NCBI taxonomy): Eukaryota > Metazoa > Chordata > Mammalia > Carnivora > Mustelidae > Martes > Martes martes. The sequence goes on along the minus strand of NC_137892.1, from coordinate 93,279,345 downwards.
TTTCTCCATTCTTCTGATGTCCCATCTGCCTCCTGATATCTCCAGTCCTGTGCCTCTGGGCATACTTGCCTTTTCCCGCTTAAGCACCCCACATTTCCCCCTTGTACAATATTCCGTGTCTCAGCCCATTCTCCCCCAGCCTAACTCTTACAAGACTCCTTCCTTCTGGGAGTCTTTGGGAGTCAGCCCACAGAGATCTCTCCCCAGCTGGGCCGCTGGGGCCTTGAAGATGCAGGACCCAGACAGACCCCTGGTCATGAGGCCTCCAGGGCCAGGGGGAAGGATGCCTCCTTGTCATGTCTTGTATGCCGCTGTTGTGAAGTCCTCTGCAGGTAGAGATCAGGCCTGCAGTTTGTGGAGAGAGAAGAGAGAGAGGGCTTGGGTTCTGGAATCTCACTTGCCGGGGTTCAAGTCAGAGGTCTTCACTAGTTGTATGACCCTTGGCAGCTTTTCAGAAATCTCTCTGATCTCTGATTCCTCATCTTAAATTCAGATTAATAGGATTGTCCTGAGCAGCATTTGGTGAGGGTTAAATGAGCTAATGCGTATAAACTATACCTGGCACATTATTAGCACTCAATAAATAGCATCATCATCATCATCATTAATATGTTGTTGTTATTATTTTTTTTACCTACTGTTTCTTCGGTGGGACCTGAGGGAAATCACTTGACCTTTCCCTGTGTGTTTCCTCTTCTGAAAACTGGGGATAGTCAGTGTCCTCCTTCAGGGACTATTGGCTTTAATGAGCTGAAATGTGCAGGGCTTGAGCCCAACAGCTGGCGCTTAGTAGGTGTTCAGGAAAAGGAGCTTGCTGCTGGTGACAGCGATGATGAGGGTGGCGGTTAACACTCTGCATTTCCGTTCCCCCTGCTGAACCCCGTGGGGGCTGCGGAGGTGCCCGGGGGCCCTAGTCACATCTGCTTTGCTCTGGCAACAGTGTCCCCCCATCCCTGTGCCCGCTTCCCCCGCCCCCTCCCCAGGCTCAGCTCTTCACCCTCGGCTTCTCACCCTTCCCCATGAACCCAGTCATCTCTGGCTGTAAGGTCACCAGGCTTTGAAAATTAATTTTAAAAACCACACTCTTCTGACCCTTTCAACTTCATCCTCAATCCTCTGAGGGCTCTAATGAAGCCCAGGTTGTTTTAGGCATTTTGGAGACGTGTGGCTGACAGTGCCTTTTTAATTTAGGGAGAAACTTGGGGACACACGTGGACCCAAATATGTATCTGTATAATTAAGGATAAAAACCATAATCCCCTAAGCAAGTTGTGCTAGTGAGCATCAGGTTTAATGGGGATTATAAGGAGGAATTAAAGCTGCCCAAGGGGTACATCGAGAGACTTCAAACACCTTTCGGAAAACAAATTAACGTGGCTTTCTGAAATCATTTTCTAAGGGCAGCCGAGGGTTTTCCTCGGGCTTCCTTGCTTTTGAGATGTATTTTTAACACTTGTATAAACAGTTTGGGCCCTCGATATGGGGCTTCCTGTGCTCCTTTCATTAGCTGGTGTCTCAGCGAGAATTTGGCTCATTATCCGGGCATTTGATTTCCCTGGCTGCTGCTGCTGCTGGGCCCGGCCCGGGGCCATCCTGTTTTCTTTACCGTTGCCTAGTGGTGTGGAACCCTTTCGTGTGTGGCTCGGCCCATTTCCGTATCTTCCCACCCAAGCCCAGCTTCCCAGAGATGCTCTCAGTTCCCTGGAGAATGGGACTTCCTAGGTGGGGGTGGGGGGTGGGGGGGTGCAGTGGCTGGGAGGCTGGAGGCTGGACCTACCCCAGGATTATCTGAGAAGTCAGCAGAATCGGCCTTCACCACCTAGGCTCCACTGGCCCCTTTGTTTATGTACCCTGCTCCTCCCTTCAGGAGCACCTGTAGGGGAATGTGTGGTCTCTATGGGTACTGAGTTCTCCATCACTGGAGGTATTCAAGCAGTGTCCTGGCCTAGGGTTTTGAAGGAATCTGTGCCCAGCTGTAGAGCGGACATGGGTGGTCATTAAAATCCCTTGTAAAGCTCAGATTCTGCAATTTATGCTTTACAAGTGGAGCCTGGGCAGGGCCTTGCTGACCTTTACAGTGATAAAGATACCCTTGATGGAAGACATGGCGCCGGGCTCTGAACAGTCACCATTAGTGACCCCTGTTCTGCTGTCATTGCTTGGGGCCAAGGAGATGGTGCTCTCTTCTCTTCTGGAAGTTTTAGGTTTATGCTCAGTTATAGGATTTCCTTTAGATATTTGATCCTGGAGGGACTTAGAACAACAATTCCAAATCATGTCTACCTAGGTTCCCTTTGGAAGCTCCCTTTCTTTGTAAAACAGGAGGCATAAACAATAGCTGACATGTATTAAGCGCTTATTGTGTGCCTCACACTGCCTGAAGTACTTATTGGCTTCTGTTTAAGCAGAGCTCTCTCATGGCCTCCCATTTGACAGTGGAGGAAACTGAGGCCCATGAAGGTTGAGGAATTTAGCCAAGGCCACAGCTAGTCAATGACCAGCTTCTGGGGCTCTACTGAGCCCTTCACAGGAAAGCGGAGGTGTTGCCTTGACCTTCCCTGAGTAGGAAGTCAGGTGGGCAGCCCAGAGCTGTGGGTCTTGACCTCTTGAGAAGGCTCAGTGATGTTAGCGCCTCTCAGCTTGGTCGGCACCTTGGCCGGGCCTGGAAGGGGACAAGTGGGGAGTGTGACATTGCCTTTGCCACAGAGGGCAGAGCTCCTGTGAGCCGGCCAACTGGCAGCATCCAGACTGGGCTGATGGGTGTGTATCTTCTAGAAGTTGTCCTCACCTTGGCAAATGGGGTGACAGTTGGCCATGAGCTCTGTAAGGCTGATTCATCCTGAGTTCACATGAGGACATGTACCCAGAAGTTGTTTCTGCTTCCTGCTCCTGTTGGCCAGGTACCTGTGAGGCAGGAAGGAGGGAGCTTCCTTATCTTGAGGAAGGGGCCCTTAGAAAGGGAGAGAGCATGTATTTGCCTGAGTTGGAGGCGAGGACATGGAGAGGCCCAGGCTGGAGTAGTCTTATAATCCTATTTCCCACTGGAACTGTGTGTAGGTCACACTCCCCCTCTCCCCCAGCCTCCTCAGCTGCCAGCTCTGCCCTCACAGGGGTCATAGGTCAGAGAGCTGTGGTCACCAGGAACAGGCACCTGGAAGGGAACAGGTGAGCGCTACTGGGTTTGCAGGTCTGACCTCACCAAGGAGGTGGGATTTAGGTTGAACTTTAAGGCACCAGTGAATTTCTGTCAGTAAAGAAGGGGGTGGTACTATTCCTGAGCACATCCCCGGAGTAGGCCCTATGCTCTTACTCTGTGCTCGTGACGGCCCAGTGCTACTTTCCACCTTTTGTAGGTGATGGGACAGAGAGGGGAGAGGACTTGCCAAGGTCGCACAGCTGGATCTGAACTCAGGACCGAAACGCGCCCCCACCCATCCCGCTCTCTCCCCTAGCAGCTGGGGGGAAGTGCGAGTAATGGCCAGAAGGCTTGGAAGGACCTGGTGGGTTTGGGGGAACAGCTGGAGGGAGGGGGTGGGAGAGAGGAGGTGGGCAGGGGGTGAGGCTGGGGTTGCTGCTGGTGATGGCAAAGACTTGGTGGTGTCCTGGTAAGCGGTTATCAACCAGCTCTCCCAGGAGAAGGAAGAAAAAAAAAGGGAAAGAAAAGGAAAAAGAAAAATGCAACTCTTGGGGTTGTCTCATGGTGGGAAAAGAAGCTGGAGAAGATGGCCAACTCAGAGGCCAGTGCTGACCCTAGGAGCTGGAGGGGCCAGGGCCGGGGCCTGGGGCAGGCAGGGCGGGGGTGTTTGGAAGGGAAAGGCCAGATCCCAGGCATTTGGTGCAGCAAATGTCTTTTCCTCTGTCAGAAAGCTCATGGGTTTCTTGCTCTGAAAATGCACGTCTCCGTGGGAGGTTTTTGGAGGCGGTGAGACCTCAGCGCCCCATCTCCCTTTTCCCCTCCAAGGTCAGGCTGGGCTGTGAGCAGTTTCACACGGGAGGGGGAGTGCTGGCCCTTCTTCTGCACAGTCTGGTCCAGTGACTTGACAGCACCACCGGCAGCAACAACATAGATTCCCCAAGAAAGGACCTGGGACTTCATTTGGGAAAGAAAGATCATCTTGGAACTCAACCCAGTTGGGGAGCTTGGGGCATAAGGGCCCATCAGAGTTTGTGCTCAGCTGTCACAGAGGCCTGCTGAGCTGCCAGGACATCCTTGGGACTGGGGAGAGTTCCACGAGGGCCTCCTGCCCTGACCCCTTGTGGCCCAGAGGACGGAGGCCAGGGGATTGTGGCCAGATGTAGAGAGTATGGCTGGTCCAGAACTCACAGTCAAGGTTTCCTGAGGGAGGGTGGTTCTAGCTGAACTTTGAAGTGTGGGCAGCATCTGGAAGTAAAGAGGTCCCTTGGCGACGTCTGTGGGTGTGTATGTGACTGGCAGGTGTCAGCCTCGTAGTTGTCAGATCTGTTCCCCACCTGGCTCTGTAGCGCAGGGGCTGGGCCCGCAAACTACAGTTCCCAGGCCTCCCAGGGTTCTGGTTAGGTTTGGTCCATGGGAGGCAGTGACAGGAGGTTGGAGCACAGGATGAGGGGAGAGGGAGGGGTACTTTTTCTCCCGTCTCTGGCTTGGGTCTCCAACAGCAACATCCCCTCTGGCTCTGATGTCACTCATCAGTCTGTCTCCTCACAGGGCTCCCTTGGCCTGAGGAGATTTTACATCCCTCGCCTGACGTGATTTTAGCTTCTACTGGATGGCCTGGCTTCTGGGTTCTAGAAGCACCTCCTCCTGCTTTTCCTCTAGCGCTAGGGTTGGTGTGGCATTCTGTTGTTAAAGCTCATCTTCCTGTTACCTCATTGTGCCCTGCACCGTGATGACTTCCTGGGTCTTGGCTGTGGGCTCTGTTTTCTTGACTGGATCCTGACTGAACTGTGGGAAGGGATGAGGGGTAGGAGGAGTCTCCTGGCTGGTGGGGTGTGCGTCTTCCCCCTCATCCTGCTCTTGGACCAGATGGCCAGATCGGATGCCTCATGACCTTTCAACTTAGCCTCTGCCTGCCTGGACACCACATCCCCTGAGGTTTCTGTGACTTCCAAACCTGATTCCAAGGCCCCTGTCTGGCCCCCCCACCCCCCGAGCTATCTTCTGGGGGCCTGGTACCTGGCGGAAGTAGAGGCCTGTTAGCATGTGGTTCCTTCATTCATGGGGTCAGAGCTGGCCCCTCCAGGCACCTGCGCACTGACTGGCTGACTTTCATTGTTGCCTGACCCCCTTTGCTCACCTTGCCCTGACCTGCTCAGGTTGGCGGGACCACGGACTTCCGGCCCAGGTCTCCCATTCCGTAGCTCCTTTGTAGCCCTTATCTCAGTGGGAAGAAAGGGTGAGACTGGAATTCTGTCTTGTGAAGGGGAAGCCCGTGCCTGGGGCTATACACCAGGGACAGGAAGCTCCGCTGGGGCAGACTTCCAGGTCACAGCATGGCCACAGGGCTTCTGGGAGCCAAGCTGGGGAATCCCAGTGTAGTCCCACATTGCATTTCATGTGAAGACACAGTGGCCTGAGAGGAACAAGGACTTTCCCAGAGTCACTTTGAACTAGCGGTAGAGCAGTTGCTGAGGCTGTGGTATCTCCCAGCGCCTCCCTGGGCCTGTCTGCATCACCTCACTGGCTTCAGAGAGCCCTGTGGGATGGACCAGTCCAGATGAGGGTTTGCTGGGGAGGGTGGCCCTGCTGGAAGTCTGGTCTGCTGCCTGAAGATGCCTCAGCCGGGCCAGGGTGCTTGTTTCCCGAAATCCCTGGAGGTCAGCAGAGTCCCTCTCAGAGCCCAGGGATGCCAGGCCGTCGTTCCATGAGTTCGGAATATGCACATGTGGACGCCTGCCCCGGGTGCAGCCCTGGAGAAATCCCCGAGTACACACGGGAAGGCCAATGCCAAGTTGCGTTAGAGCTGTGTGGCAGCGGTGGTCCTTGTGAGGCTTTGTAGGAGACCGAGAGGGCAGTGTGGTCCTGGGAGAGGGATGATGACTCAGCACTGCCAGGTACCTAAGGATGAGGCCAAGGGAGGCCAACATGATGGGGACACCGTGCCGGGGTGCAGCCAGTCTGTGAAGTCCTTTGGGGTGTGCCCTCTGCTCAGATCATTGACCTGCTATACACATGCCCAGCACGCCCCCCCACCCCAAGCTCTGAGGCTGCCTGACACGGGCACAGACCTCCGCATGCTGGCAAGCTCCCTGAAAGCTTTGGCACACTCAGTGGCTCTGGGCAGCAGATCTGGGTTTACACACACTTGAATTTGTGGGCACCTAGAGACAGGCCAAGTGAGAAATTCAGTGGCTAAGTCCCATCTGAGTGGGGGATAGTATATGTGTATGAGAGATGTATAGGGAGGTTGCCTCCTAATCACAGAAGGCCTTTAATGACTGGCCTGCCTGGACTCTAGTCTGTGATAATAGGGAGCCGTGGAAGGTTTTGGAGCAGTGAGTGATGATGCCAGAGATGTGTGTCAGGGAGGTGGGGAGGGAACGGGAGGAAAGTGTGCATGAACCTCCACCAGGGTGGGGCAGGCCAGGTTGAGGCCACATAGTCCCTTTTCTTCCTTTTTAAAAAAATTAACATATAATATATTTTTTGCCCCAGGGTACAGGTCTGTGAATCATCAGTCTTACAGGATTCGCAGCACTCAGCACAACACAGACCCTCCCCAGTGTCCATCACTCAGTCACCCCCTCCCTCCCACCCCCCCTCCCCTCCAGCAACCCTCAGTTTGTTTCCTGAGATCAAGAGTCTCTTATGGTTTGTCTCCTTCTCTGGTTTTACCTTGTTTCATTTTCCCCTCCATTCCCTATGATCCACTGTCTTGTTTCTCAAATTCCTCATATCAGGGAAATCATATTATCATTGTCTTTCTCTGATTAACTTATTTTGCTTAGCATAATACCCTCTAGATCCATCCATGTTGTTGGAAATGGCAAGATCTTCTTTTTGAAGGAATATTCCAGTGCGTGTGTGTGTGTGTGTGACATCTTCTTTATCCATTCGTCTGTTGATGGACATCTGGGCTCTTTCCATAGTTTGGCTATTGTGGACATTGTTGCTATAAACATTGGGGTGCCCGTGCCCCTTCAGATCACTACATTTGTATCTTTGGGGTAAATACCCAGTAGTGTGATTGCTGGGTCATAGGACAGCTCTATTTTCAACTTTCTGAGGAACCCCCATGCTGTTTTCCAGAGTGGCTGCACCAGCTTGCATTCCCACCAAGAGTGTAGGAGGGTTCCCCTTTCGCCGAATCCTCACCAACATCTGCCATTTCCTGACTGGTTAAGTTTAGTCATTCTGACTAGTGTGAGGTGGTATCTCATTGTGGTTTTGATTTGTATTTCCATGACGCCAAGCGATGCAGAGCACTTTTTTATGTGTCTGTTGGCCACGGCCACATGGTTTCTAATACAGACATGGGAGAGGGCTGGTTCAGGGCGGTGGCCATGGAGCAGGGGGCTAGTAGCCTCAGTGCATCTCCCTCAGCTGGTCAAGGTCTGCGGAAGAGCTGCTTTCCCCACTGCAGACATGGCTGGACTCAGGATCATGGAGCCTCTTGAGAGTAGCCTGCCCCATGCTAACTGGCTCCTTGTGCCAGTGACTTAATAAGCTGTTGAGTTATTACATTATTAAGTAAACTGGGACCCAGCTCTGAGCCTCAGTTAGCCCATCTGCTAACTGGGAGTGATCTGTCCTTTCTAGCATTGCTGTGAGGACTTGTAATGGTTGTAACTGTTAAGCAGGTATCTCAGAGAAAGCCTTTTCAGTCACGAGATGGGGGGGAAATGGAGCCAATTAATAGGACTATGTTTCTGGGAAGGCCCTGGGTTCTCCATCAAGAAAGGGGCTAGGTTGGCAGGGGACAGGGAAGAGCCCCTTTTCCTCTAGGGACTCCTGCCTCCTTTCTGGGGCACTCAAGTTGAAGGTCAGGGCTTGCTTGTGGGCATGCTAGGGGTCCCAGGAACATGAATGAGGACAGAAGCCTTTCCAAAGTCAGATGAGGTGTAGACTTGGCTTGGAGCCAAGTCTTGGGGGTCCCTGGAAAGGGTGCTGCCTCCCTGGAGGTGGGTGGTCCTACCACTGGCTGATGAATGGTTCCTAGGCCTGTGTTTTTCCCTGGTACTATATGCTGGGCTGACCTGTGTGCTGCCCTCCGCCTGGTGGGGCTGCCCGACCTTTGTCTCCGTGGGATCCTGGCTTCGGCCTCACGCCTGAGTGGTGAGCAGAAGTGACTGATACAGAGCAATGCTTTCTCAGCAAACAGGGCGCTCCCTCCTTCTAGAGACTGTCCGGGCAGGAGGTGGAGGTGATACGTGCGTGCGTGTGTGTGTGTGTGTGTGCGCACACGCACAGGGAGTGTGAGGGAGAGAGGGGCCTCCAGGAGGGTAAGGGGTTGGCTGTTGGGTCCTGTGAACAGCAGCCTGAGCTGCGCTTGTCTGGCTGGTGCCTTGGAGAGATTCTGGGAGAGCTGCTTCCTCCAGCATGTCGGGGGACAGGCTGAGGAGAGAGATTCCTCCCTGGACAGTGTCTGCACCAAAGACATCTGCAGCATCTGAAGAGACCATGGGGTGATGGAAGGCCTGCATGAGAAGGAGGCTTAGTTTTACTTGAGGCTGATGCCCAAGGGAAGTTCAGTCTTAGGAGAACCCTCCATGTCCTGTGGTTGTGCTGGAGTCTTCATGCAAGCAGAGTGGACCAGCTGACCCACTGGCCAGCTGACTCTGGTCTCTGACCTCAGGGGTGGCTGGTCTTGGTACCCACCCGAGGGAGAGATGTCTGTTCAGGAGGGGTATTCGGGCAGGGTGCCAGGGTCTGGCCCCATTGCAGAAAGCCTCCCCCTGCAGGCAGCCACTCACCTGTGCCGCCCAGGACTTCCAAAGTCCCCGTAAAACAGAGTTCAGGGGTACTGGTTGTATTGCCAGGGGAGACAAAACCCAAACTGGAGAAAGTGAATATAATGTTCTCAAGGGTAAGTGTTTGTCTCATGAATTTTTAACTAAAACTTTGGCAGCTCTGATGTCTTCATTCCTGGCAAGCGCTTGCGGATGCCGAAGTTACGGAACTATTTTGAAATGGGCAAACCCAGTGTGCGAAGATCCACAGGGCGCTGCTGAGATGGTAACCTTAATGGTTCTCTGGTGACCCCATAGTTACCTTTTCAGTGGGGAAGTTCGCGGGTGGTCTGCGGGCTGGGGGTTGGGGGAGGGCGACGGAGGGCTTGGTGATGTGTCCCCAGGCCCTTGAGTAGGCCATGTGTTCAGGGCCCTGTGTCTTAATTCTCAAACCTGTGCATTCCTATTTGGATGAAAATCCTTTGGAATTCCTATGACCTCTTATCTATATCATCTCCGTATCCACCTTGTAGCCAGGATTGCGAGATCATTTAAAAAGAGCTTTGCGTGTCTTCATGAGGGCGTTGGTGTATTTGATGGTTTGCTCTAAGAGAAGGCCAAATACAGCCATGGTCCACCTTACAAAGGAAGTTTAGTTGGGTTGCATCTCTTCAGTTGGAAGGGAGGGCAGGACAAAGCACACACCAGTGGGCCATGCCCAGAGTTCACGGCCCCCAGGGCCCTGTGTCACATTCACGTGGCCAAAAAAAAAAGAAAAACTTGTCATGTGGCAACTTGTTAGAGATCGTTGACACTAACTGTACCGGGAAATAAATGAGGAAGAAATTGCTGGAATAAGGATGAGGGGGCTAAGAGTTTATTAGGGCAGATTTTAGTACTAACATGAGGCTAAGGTGGCTTCAAGTGCACAGGACAGCAGGATGACCACGTGATCCCTCGTTAACATGGGTGCTGCAGGCTTGTGGGCAACACCGTGGCTCGTGTGAAGCTGGCTAGCCTTGCAAACATGGCCGGGAGTTTTCAGTGCCACTTTGCACACGGCCGTTCTTAGGCATTCACTGTCTGCATCAGCATTAATGTAATCAAAAGACAGAAACAGAATGGGCCCAAGCTAACCTCTTTCTGTCATTAAACCCACTCTTTGTAATTTAACTTTAGCAATTTACACATCATCTGATTTCATCTGTAGTTTTGTTTGTATTTAATTTGCTTTGTATCCGAATTTGTATCCAAATTTGCTGGGACATTTTATGTATTCAGGAGTGATCTGTAGGTCCTTCTTGTAGGTCAGGGGCCTGACCGGCGTCAGGCAGGGTCCCTTGCTGAATGTGGGGGTGTGTGTGACAGACTTGGCCCGTGTCTCTGCGAGTTCATGCCAGCTGCTGTGGTCACCATGGTCGGGAGCCTCGTGGGTCCGGGCCTGCAGCTGAGATGGGTGATGGAGGGACACATCCCTGGCCAAGGCCCTGGGCAGTGGGCCCTCAGGAAATAGGGGTGACCCGGAGGAGCAGTCACACCGTGGTTCCCACTGAGAGGTTCTCACTCCTGTCCTGTGATTCCAGGATCCAGCAGCAGTCCTGCCCTCTCTTCCGCTCCCCATGTGGGGATGTGTGAGGGTGTCCTGCACGGGGCTTGGGGTCCCAGGAATGTGAGCTACTGCTGTTGGAGATGGACCCCTGGTGCCCGGGCTGGGTTTTCCTGCGTGAGGCCTTCTGTTCTCACAGGTAGAGCTCTGGCCGTGGGTTTCAGCATCTGGGGAGAAGGGAGGCAGCCGGCTCTGCTTGGTGGCCTGGAAGCCTGGAGGGAGCTGATGGGAAACACCTGAGCCAGTGGCTCTGTGCACTCAGAAAATAAATCCTGGCTTCCGAAGAAGCTGCAGAAAATTGATTTTTCGCAGCTTCAGTGGTCACCCTGAAGGATTTGGTGGGCGGAAACCGAGCCCATTTCTCATCCCTGAGCTCAGTACTGCTGGCTCCTGTGTTGGGCAGGCTTCTCTGGGTGGCAGAGAGGCCTGGGTCAGTCCCATCACCTCTTCCTGGACCTCGCGCCACCCTGTGCCCGGGGGGAGGGGTGGAGGGCCCATCCTCCTCAGCTTGTCCTCCGAGTCCAGCTGCTGCTTGCCTGTTGCTAAACTTTTGGGCCTGCTGCTGAGGACGTGACGGGTCGTGTGTTCATGCAGCTGAGCTGGAATTAAGGCCTTTGCATACGGTTGCAGCTGTGGGTCTTTGGTGTCTGCGGCAGGGTGGGACAGTGACGGGTGGGTGCCTTGGGGAGCTCAGGCTCTGTGTCTGTTTCATCTCTCAGTGAGTGCTGCTTGTGGCTGCTGGGGTCTGATCTGGCCATCTCCACGAGCACCAGGCCGGGCCGGCTGGGGGCAGGCCTTGTCTGGAGAGAAGGATCCCCTTTTGGTACATTTCCCCTGCCTGCGTGGAGCAAACACTTAGCCCAGGCCCAAGGCGCTGAAGATTCCCACAGCTGGGGAGGGAGCTGCAGGCATGGCCTGATGCTTCCTGAAGCTCCTGTTGGCTTTGGACAGTTTTGTGGAAAACTTGGCTAGGGTGTTGTGAGGCATAGCTATGACCTCTTGGCCCAGCAGCCAGCACTAGGAGTAGCTTAGCCTTCTAGAGGCAGGCAATGTGGGCTACTACATCCGTCCCCTGGCCAAGAGTCTGGGGCGTGGAGGCCTTGGCTCTGGTCCTGGCTCTGCCCCTAGCAGAGCATATCTCCGCATCTCTCTGGCCCCTGGCCTGCTCCTCAGCTTTCGGGAGGGACTAACCGCCACCTTGCTGGGGTGCTGGGAATATCCCCCGAGACCGGATTGGACCTAAAATGCCCACCTTTGCCCGTGTGTGGAGGGGGAAAGTCACAGAAGGAGTCCGGCCCTCCACTGAGGTCTCTGCTTGCTGCGTTGTTGAGGTCTGGGATCTGGGAACGGATCGTCTCTCCTGGCAGTCTCTGCTGGTGTGGCGTAGCAGGCCCTCCCCCACGGAGCAGCAGTGGCTCACATCCCTTGTATGTTTCCATCTTTCCAGATTTACTGGAAGGAGCCCTAAGTGAAGGTGCTGCCAACAAATATCAAGTTCATCGGGGGGTGTTGATGCTGAAACATTTGAAAAGTGGCGAGCGTTTCTGCGTTCCTCCATCCTTGTTTGTAGTGGCATGCGTGAGTTGCCCACACCTGGTGGCCCCGGGTGCTTGTGCTCGGGGTTATGGTGGGAATAGGGGTGGGGAGGAGGAGGGAGAAAGAGGGGAGCACTGGGCAAGATAAAAAAGAAAGCTACTTTCTTTAGGTAAAAAGTGCAGTGGAGGCATGTGGCAGTGTGATGGAGACCCTCCTTTCCCCCCCAACTTTGGCCTGGTCAGGGCTCCTCTGCACCAGCCGCTCATGTATATAACCTGTTAAGATCACCGTGTTGTTAATCATCGTAGTTCTTAAAAAGTAGCTATTTTTTTTTTATCAGCCCTTTATTTACAGACCCCGAAAAGTGCTAAGCCCTTTATCTATTATTGTGAGTAATTATGTCAAGAACCCTATGGTTTCCGTGTCAGAGTGAGGGAGAATGAACCTGAGAGGTTGACCATCTTGTCTGAGATGCACCAAGGCGGGGCAGGGGAGCTGGAATCCAGACAGACCTGGGGTTTACCCAAGGGGTCCCACTCGGTTGTGCCTGGGTGCTCGGTTGTGCCTGGGTGTGCTAGATGAACAGGAGCATGGATGCTTGCATTGGAATTATGGAACAGTGGGGAGGACAGTGATCCAGGAGGTGGGCAAGGCGGGGCTCTGGAGCTAGACTGCCTGCGTATGAACACCCATACTACCGCCTACCAGCTGGAGGGGGGATCCCGTGCCTCAGTTTCCTCAGCTGTACCTACCTCGTGGGTTGTTAGGAGTTCAAACAGGGTCCTAGACGGGTGCTGCTAATATGTGCTGATGGTCGCTCTGTCCCTTTGGCCTGGCACATTCTCCCAGGTCCACCCCTGGGATGTGTTCCATGGGTTTGAATGGTGAGACCGACAGGGTTGGATGCCTAATAAATAGTCACTGTATGAAGGAATGGAATTTACTGAGTGGCTAGGAGGTTTCCTGTACTCATTTGTCTTCTCTTAAAAGGGTCCTCTCCAACGTCTCCCCTTGCCTGAGACCAACCCACAAGTGGGGCTGAACTTGCCTCTCTTCCACATGGGCCAGCACGAGCTCCCTAGTTGGCTTCGTGGGGTGGTCCTGGTCCTGGTGGACCCAGGGCCTGAGGGGGAGGCACAGGCTTCTTGGAGGGGCAAGCGAGGGCAGACAGCAGTTCTCTCGCCGGTGGGGTTGCACATCAGGGAGGCTGGCCGTTCTCTGAAGAGAGGGGCTTCTCTGTGTGGGTGCATGAGCTCCAGAGGCCAAGCCCTCCCCCAAGCCTCATGGGGCTGCTGGCAGAGAGCTGGGCTGTCCAGTGCGGGAGGTTGCTGAACCTGTCAAGGCTAACAGATAGGCCTTGGCCCTCCCCTAGGAAGCCATTCAACTTCTCCCCTGACTCAGGCCCCATTGTTTCAAAGCATGTGGTATAAACTACTAACCACTGGGGAATTGCTTGAATTAACAAACTCGTTTTTCCCGAGACCTGAGTTTGAACTTGAGTGAGGAGTTCAGGGCTTTTTCCAGAAATCCAATAGATCACGAGAACTCATGTTACACCATGTTTTCGACCTTGATCAAATGCACATTTTGCATGGTGGGGCCCTCTCCATGCCTGTACACTTCCAGCTGCACCCGACCTCCCAGAACCGTGGCGGCGCAGGGTAGTAGCTGACTCTGGGACTGGGCCCTGGGGGGAGCCAGCCGCTTGCCTGGGTTGGAAGGCGCTTCCGGATGGCTCCTCTCTTCTCCTTCCTTCTTCCCGAAACTCATGCCTCTCTCGCCCACACCCATAAGGGTACCCTTCTGAATACCCTTACTAAGACGAGGTATAAAGGTTTTGCCAGAACGATCCTGGGCTCTGGGCTGACTCACGGGCCCAAGCTTAGTTCTCTCATGTGTCTTGTAGCTGCCTGTGGAGACGTGCTGGGCCTGCCTTCCTCCACCACAGTGCCTAGCCCAGGGGTCACAGCAGGTCCAAAAGGTCAAGAGGAGTTGATCTCTCTCCCCCTATGAGGCCCCACCCACACAGCCTCATTGGGCCTGAGCCTCCATCAGGAGCTCAGCAGAGGTCCAGAGGTGGCTCTGTGTCTTGGAGGACACAGGTGTGTTCCCTAGGCTGGGAGCTCCCCAGGGACAAGGGTTTCCTGTGTGGTGTAGGCTGCACAGCACATGAAACACTGGATGTCAGGGTGTGGGGAAGGTGGGGCCCGAGGAACGTTCCTACAAGAAGGACTGGCCTCCTGGAAGAGGAGGGGTTGCCTTTGTAGGCCTGAGAGAGGAGAACAGGTTTTGCCAGAATGAGCTGGATCTTCCCAAAAAACAACATTGCTCCCCAAACCCTGTCCTCTGCCATCTGGATGCTGGGATTTCAGTTTTCTTGAGGCAAGGGGTGTGTGACCCAAACTAGTGGTTCTTAAACCCGGCCCAGCATCCTGACACGGGAGAGTTTTGTGACACTATAGCTGTGCAGTGTCACTCCAGACAAACTGGGCCAGGAGCCTTGGGTGGGGTCTAGATGTCTGAATTTCCAAAGCGCCCTAGGAGCACCGTTCCAGAGACGGTGCTATGGTCAGCTCAATTCATTCCCTGCTGGTGGCTGTTTGGGGTTCAAGGACATCAGTGGAGAGACCTTTGATGGAATCTCCATGAGTTTTAGTGGATCTGTGGCCCAAGAGCAAACCCCCAAATCAGCCCAGGCCATAGGAGGCAGGCTCTGGATCAGGCTCTGGACCCCAGGGATAGGAGATGGTGGCTCAGCATCTCTGCCCCCCTCCGCCCCCCCGCTGGCCTCTCTTGACATGACTGGGAAGGGCTTTCACCCTCGCCTCTGCCCCTCTGCCTTCTGTCTCCTCAGCCTAGGGAGAGCCACAGGCTTCCATTTTGGGAAAATGTTAAGATTTTTCAGCTCTATGTCCTGCTGCGTGCTGTAGCCCTTCCAGGATTTCCTACTCTTGAGTTTCAGGGCAGGGAATCAGATGGGCCCAGCTCCTAGGTCAGAGGTTGCCCTGTGGATTGTTGCTCAGCGGCAGGTGGGAGGGCAGACAGTACAAAATGTGGCTGTTGTGGGGACATGGGTGGGGCAGGCAGGTCACGGCCCTGACCAGCACAGCGGGTCTGTCTGTGTGTTGTGGGCAAATCTTTGGGGAAATAGACATTTGGCAGAAGCATCTCCAACCAGGCAGAGCTGGGTAGAGAGTCCTGGTCTCCCCGTGCAGGCAGGACCGCTGAAGGTTAGAAAGGGTAACCCACTGAGACATTGACAAGCTATGGTCTTCTTCATTTCCACTGTCAAGAAGTCAGTCTCCGGAGGGGCACAGAGAGGGTCCCGGGCCTTCTCATGGACACAGGCATGGCTCCTTCCATGTGCTTTCCAGAGCATGGGTGTTGGAGAGTGATGGCAGGTGGGGATAGGGGGGCGGTCACTTGGCTGTCTTGGTCATCTTCCTGTGCTGGGAAACCCAGGACAGAATTTATTCACGCGAGTTCCCCTGTAACATCGGATGCAAAGCGTTGTGCAAACTTCTCTGGGGGAAAGGTCCATACATCTCCTAGGCTCTCTTGGGGATCTCTGGACCCAGTCATGTGAAAACTCAGTGTTGTCCTCAGCATCTTTGTCTTCTCTAGTTACTCTCCCAGTGGCTATTACCACAGGCACGCTCCTGGAAGCTTGTCACCCCAGGAGAGGGTGTGCAGGCTGAGTGCACAGGGGCTTTGGGGTGTGTGTGTGTGTGTGTGTGTGTGTGTGTGTGTGTGTGTGTGTGTTTCCTTCTGCTGAGTTGGCACCTGGGCTGGAAGTGCACTTAGATTTGGGCTTAGGGCCATTTTTTTTTTTTTTTAAACTTTTCCCCCTCATTTTTCCAAAAGAGCTGCCCAGGCCCCAGGGAGCTCTGGGCACTTCCTGGAATGCGTGCCCATAGGAATAAAGAAATTCTTTCAGTTCTGTGCTGCAGGCAGCGTAGGTCCATGATGACTGGAGTGTTCCCCACTTAGCTTCCTGTCCAGGTCAGGGCCTCATCTCCTGGCTTGAGGGGATTTTCTTAGAAGATCGGAGCCCAAGTCAGGACTGCTGCAGCCTCTTCTGAGCACATGGGGTGAGTCACGTGCCAGAAAGGTTCTGACAGAGACGCGCCAGTGTCCCTGGTGGGAACGCGGGAGAACATTCGTCCGACAAGGGTGTGGATGCTGTCGTCCTCCTGCAGACTGTGCTTCACGTGGACACATATGGACTGTTGATAGGGCTAAGAGGCTTCCGTACTGAGGGCGACGTTTCCATGCTATCCAAATTCCATTAGCTAAGATTCTCTAGAGACTGTGGGATCTAATCGGCTGGTGTCCCGGAGGGAGCTGGAGATGCACAGGACCTTTGGAGACACAAGTCTCACTGAATGAGAGGGTAGCTGAATGAACGCGTGAGGTGTGTGAGAGTGACAGCCTGCTGCCGCTGGGCTGAGCATTTGTCTTGTAAGGCTTGTGAACAACAGTTAGGCTATTTTTAGAGGAGTCTTCAGTAAACAGCCTTTTATTTTGACTGCCAAGTGGCATAGTCAAAATTCTCTATGGTAACAAGACGGCTTTGTTAGTTTTGAAGATCAAAGTGTTTTAAAATACCATTCCCTATTTTTAAATCAACTCTTCAGACAGCATTTTTGTTTTTGCTCTTTGGCTAAAGACTTCACCAGGCTAACACTCAGTAAGAGGCTGACCTTTTCCTGGTGCTGCGTTCTAAGCCCAAGCTTAACCTTGTGTCTGCAGTCAGGCAGGGCCCTTGGGCCCATCTGCAAATGGGCCAGCTCCACTGGGTCCCTCTCCAGCCATGCAGAGGTCACCCAAGTCCCCGAGCCAGAAACAGGCACCAGGTTTGTCTGAGGCAGGGTCTCTCTGCTGCTCCTCCTGGGCCATGGTGATGCTTGGGTGACTCAAAGACCTCCTGCTCCAGAAGCTTTCCCTGGTCACCTCATGCTCCCAGACCTCCTGGACATCATCTGGCCTATACTTCTTGGGGTTCACACTGGCGAATAATCCAACTGTGAGTTCCTAGGAGCCAGCCATGGACCTCTCTTTCTGGGGGCATTTTTCCGACCCATTGCTGCACAGAGAAAAATACTTACTGATTGACTATCTGATGGCATTGACCCAAACAGCCCCGTGTGACACAGTGGGAAGCCATAAAAGGACACCTTCGATCCTGGGAGGCAGGTGCCATGGGAAAAACGGAAGCTTCAGAACAAGAGGATCCTGACTGTGAATCCTGGCTTTTCCACCCACTAACTGTATGAGCTTGGTCAAGGGACCCCAACAGGCTTCTTCTGAGCCCCAGTTTGCTTACTTACAAAATGAGGACAATGATAAGCCTATCTTAGGATTGTTTTGAGGGCTTTGTGAAAATAATGATCATTAAGTTGTCCTGTTCAGCGTAGGTCTATGAGAGCAAACTTAGGATAGCTGGATTTGAATCCTGGCAGTCCCTGCTACTCAGCTCTGAGAGACAAAGTGGCTTGTAGGTTTCCTCCTTAAATGGTTTGCCTTCACCCCCGCCCTAGTGATGTCCCATATCCCATGCCCTGGGCTGAGCTTGTCGATGGTGATGGTCATGTGATCCATCCTCTCTGCCTGCCAGTTGGGCCAACCAGCCGAGGGTAGACCACCCCATGGGTTGTCGGTGCTGCCTGGCTCTTGTTGCTACATTGGGGCTGTAACAACTTCATAATCAACCTCCCAGTCAGAATTTGGGGAATTGGGAGTAGCAGGGCTGGAGCAAGCTCCCCCTTTCCCAGGCAGGCCCAGGAGCCCACCCTGCCTCTTGATTGCTAGCAGGCCTCAGGACTGGCCAGGCTATGGTGCCCTGACCAGCCCTGACCCCGGGGTTGGGGGAAGTGGTGGTCTCCGAGCCACCATGGTGCCCTACTTGTCATCCACAGCCCGGTCAGGGCCGGCTCGTCGCACCCCGGGGCTGCCCCACGTTCCTCGGAGTCCCCAGCCGAGCACACCGAGTTATGTAATGCGGCTGAACCAACATTGAGGAGTCGCAGCCAATTTGCTGGCCTCGAGTTACACTGTGCAGATGCTCTGCGTTACGGTTGGCTTTTGTCTCGGAGGCCGTAAGCAGATAGCATAACTCCGTTTACCATTAGACGTTCCGCAAATCATCTGGGCTCGAGCGTGCCGCAGCCAGACAGTTCATTTATGCCGCGAACGGTATGATTTGTAAAGTAATAAATTTCCCGTCTCTCTGCCAGCAATAAAGTACAGCACGCAGACGAAGCCAAAGCCCTCCAAAAATACACGAGCTCCCAGTGAGACCTGGAAGAGAGTTCTGTCAGATTCTGTCTCTCTCTGTTCCTGCCTTCACTGGATTCTGGGAAATCAGGTTTGGGCCATAAATCCCCTCTACCATCTGGGTGACTCTGGGCCCCGGCACGGACTTGTTATTAGCATGTGTAATTGGCCACTACCATGACACATTTGTCACTTCCGGGGCCGCTCAAGGAGCCTGGAGGGCTAGAGAGCGCCCCCCTCCCCCTGCCTCGGAGCGCCCAGGGCAGGGGCAAGGCTGTTAGGCCTGGACAGTTAGTGGGGGACAGTTGTGGTGGTGGGTGGGTGGGTACTGGCAGGAGCTCCATGGAGCCTCCTGGGAGAGCGTGCAAGGGCATGGTGTCACCCAGTGTGCAGGGGTCGCATTGTGAAGGTGGCTTCTCTGAGTAGAAGGTCAGGGACAAAACTGTCATGAGTCTTAGGATGTCTGGATGTCCCTTTCCTCCCCAGGGACTGTTTAGCTGTATTGCTTTCAGGCTGAGGTTTCCATGCTGACCTTGGCCCTGGGAGGGACTGTCTCCTTTAGTTGGGACAGCTCTGCTGCTGCCTGCAGACACCCTGGGCATTCATGGAGTTCTTGGTTTTGTTCTGGGGGGGTTGTGGGTTGGCCCCTCCTGGGGGTGCATGCGAAGGGTCTGAGTGAGGAGAATTTGCTGTTGATAAAGTTGCTTCCTAAAGTCAGAGGCCAGTCTTGGAAGTGGGTAGTGGACATGCGGGAAGGAGGCACGGCTGAGCCTGAGGGATGCCACTGCCTTGAGGTTAGCCAGCAAGGCCTTTCTGTGTTCTGTTGTCTACACCGCAGCCCTTCCACCAATGGGCCTACTACTCCTTTATCTCCTTCCAGCCTGACTTACATGTAACAGTCCTCACACCCTGCATTGCCTGTTGACCTCCGGCCCTTTGCATCTCTGAGGCTGTTTGCCCTGAAGTGGGGGTTGTCATGAGGGTTCAGGAGATGATCCTGCATATGCAGGTTTCAGCACATGCTGACCAGCCATGCAGATTCCACACCTACATTGGGTTCCTCCGTCCCACCTTCCAGTGTGTGAATGGCTCCCTTCCCTGCCCCAGCGGGGCATTCAGGGCACAGCCTCTGCCCTGGGCAGCAGCTTGGAAGGTGGTGTTTCTAGCCTGAGGCTGAAAACGGAGAGTTGGAGAGAGAGGTTTGTTGGGCGTGGGGGCGTCCAGCTTAAGCATCAAGGGCAAGACTCGAGTTCTTGCACCTTGCTCTGGGGGAGAGAGGACAAGTGTTGTTGGGAATACTCGGGCCATGTGGAGGAAACTGCTCTAGGTAGTCTTTGTCCCTTTGGAGAGAGGTGAGAGCTGTAGGCAGAGAATGTGGTCAGGTCCTACTGGCCAGAAGACAGAGAAGAAAGCCTGCCGAGGAAGGAATGCTGCTACATTTGCCAGGAAGGTGGACCTGAAGCTCTGGGCGAGGGTGGGAGGAGGTGTGGGGGAGTGGTGAGGAGGGGGAGGGGGAGGAGTCCCAGGCCTGAGACCCAGGACCGGGCTGCTCTCCAGCCAGAGCTGCAGGGTTGCCGACGCCCTGCCCCAGAGGACCAAGCCTGATGCCCAGATTCCAGGTTGTGTGGACACAGCCAGAAAGGTCAGCGGGGATCAGGAGAGGGCCCCGTGGGTCAGTAGGAAGTTACAGATCGCTCTTTTCCTTCCAGAGAAACGGCAGATGGCTTGCTGCGCAGGTATGGCGTGCCAGGCGCGGTGTGAGGGACTTGATGTAGTAGTCCACACGCGCATTAGTGTGTGCACCTTATTCTGTGTCCTTATAGCAGCTCTGGGGGTAGGCATTAGTGTAGGGAAACCAACTTTGCCTACATTTTCCCAGTGAGGAGAGGACTAGAAACAGAGCTCTGGTCACTTCAGAAACTTGCATTAGACCGTAAGCTTTCTGAGGGCAGAGCCCGGGCCGGCCCTGCTCCCTGTGGGCAGCCCAGTGTAGAGCTGGGTGCCTGGTACGGAGCACGACTGGGTGAGTGAGCCCGGGGGCACACCCGTGGGCCGGGTCTGCGTGGTTCTGGGGCCGGGGGTCCCTGCGGCTCCACCTGGCGGCTCTCTCTGCCCCATGGTGGCCCTGGAGCCCCACTTGGGGAGTTCTGCATGCCAGTGGGGAGAACTCAGGTTGCCAACGCTTTCTCCCAGCTCTTCAGACCCTTTATGTCCCGAAGAAACTTCGGAGTCACGTGTTTTCCTTGGGTTTCGATGATTTGTGATTCATGTTTGTGAGGAAGGCAAGAGAGTGACTCATGCTGATTTAATAAGCCTACGAATACTTTCAAGAAGCGGCCGAGAAATTGCCGGCTGGCAGCCCGCTCCTGCACGGCTGCCAGCACTGAGTGCTTAGAAATCAGCAAGTTAAACAAGTCTGCAGAAAATTCAATCTCCCAGCATTATTTTCCTTATTTGAGCTAATAGCACGAGGCGCCTTTCTTTTGGCACTGCGAGGTGCACCGGGGGGCCTGTGGAGAAGGAAAGCAAATGCTTGACGTTCAGCAAGTTCCGGAACGTTTGATGGTGATAAGAGGTGCTGGGACCTCCTAGGGTTTAGCTCGCGTCCTAGAAACCAGCTGGCGGAGCCTCCTGGGGAGCTGGGCCCATGCCCCAGCACCTAAATGATGCAGTAACATGAGTGAGGCCCCTTCTCTGCAGAGTAATGAGAACAAGGCTGACGGCAGCCGGGCTGGCCTCTCTGGGCCGTGGCAGGACTAACACACCACGGTCAGGCCCGCTGAGCTCAGGTTACTTGTGACAATCAAGTGAAAGTGAAATGTGGTGGCCCAGAGGAGCAGGCCACGGTGACAGGGCGTGTGGTGTATCACGCAGCTCTCAGGTGACTGAGAGGATCTCCGACATCCAGTAGATTTTGACTTAGGTTAATCCTGATGCTCGTACATCTGCTTCGCAAAGCCCAGGCGTGCAGGCTGGGGAGAACTTCCCGAGATGCAACAGGCCAGCCTCTGTGCAGGGGTCTGGCTACCACTGGCGGTCTGTCCTTTGGGAGCTCTGACTACTCTCTGAGGCTCCTGCAGTCCAAGGGAGGGCGTGGGCTGGACGGGCTGTGGGAGTGGAGACCGCATCCAGATGGAAGAGACTTCCTAGATTTTCTCTGCTTTCCGTAAGGTCTTTAGTGTTCCCTCCCCATCTGACTGAGCCCCTAGTGGGTAGTTATGCTCAGCGCGAGTCTGGCCAGAGGGACAAGGGCTCTGCCTTCCTGAGTTTGGTACTTTGTTGAGTGCAGCCTCTCCTTCCCTCCTGTCCTCCTTGCATCCATCCATCCAGCCATCCATCCACAAAGTATTGATTGAGTGTGATGAGGTATATAAAGAATTTAGCATTGCGCATGGCTCAATGAATGTTAGTTTTAGCTGGGCAGAACAGGTGAGTGATGGTTCCAGCTGGTGGAGGGATGGTGTGGGAGCTGGAATCGTCAAGCAGTCTAGCCTCACCCCTCGCTGCAGGTGGGCATCCTGAGGCCCAGGGAGATACAGAGACAGACTAAGCGGGGTAGTGGGGGAGCTCTTACAGTGAGCCTGTGGCTAAGCCAAACCTAGGACCCAGGGCTCCTTTTGCTGCGGCATGTGGCTGTCAGGCTGAGATGACTGGTCTGAGAACACTTCCTGGAACGGGTGGGTTGGAGTGAGCCTCGGAATGGGACCAGCAGCAGGAAGAGGGGTGAGGGCATGATGTCCTGGAGGGAGCTACCAGAGAGAAGGGCTTCAGAAGTGGGAGGGGGAGCGCAGCCAACTTGGTGGCATCATTTGAGGAGTCCTTAGAGGGTCTCATTTTCCCCAGCTCATTCTCTCTGTCACCAGCAGCAGGTGCTTCTTTCTGGCACATGCAAACCAGGCATAGATAGCAGCCCTGGCGCTCAAAGCTTGGTCTGCTTGCCTGACTCTCTGCTCCTGCTCTGTGGGGACCCATGGGTCCAAGCTGGATGCCACAGGCCAGGTGTGGATGTTAATGGCATCTGCTTGGGGAGAGGAACCCCCTTGAGTTGTCCTTTGCTATTAACCCCTTGCATTTGTGTCCTAGGGCTGCTCTAACAAAGAACTACAAACCTGGTGGCTTAAAACAACAGAAATTTATTCTTTTGTAGTCATGGGGGCCAGAAGTTCAAAATCCAGGGGTTGGCAGTGTTGGTTCCTTCCAGAGCTGAGGGAGTATCTGTTCCACACCTCCCTTGTAGCTTTTGGTGGCTGCTGGAGCCCTGGGCTCTCCCTGGCTTGGAGCTCCCATTCCTGACTCCCCCTCCACGCCGCCTTCCTTATTCTGTCTGTATCTCCTCTTCTTATAACAAAGACACTTGTCATTGGATTTAGGGTCTTCCAATTAATCCAGGATTTTTAAAAAAGAATTTATTTATGTATTTTAGAGAGAGACAGCATGAGCGGGAAGGGCAGAGGGAAAGGGAGAGAGAATCTCAAGCAGACTCTGCACAGAGCCCCATGTGGGGCTTGATCTCACGACCCTGAGATCATGACCTGGGCTGAAAGCAAGGTCATGATGCTTAACCCACTGAGCCACCGAGGCACCTCCAGGACATTTTTTCTTAATTCCATCCGCAAAGACCCTTTTTTTCCCAAAGTGGTCCATGTTCACAGATTTTGGGTGGACATGCTGAGGAAGGCCACCGTTCCATCCAGTGTGCCCCTAGAGTGGTATGAAAGAGAGGTCTCAGAGTAACTTGTGACGGGCTAAGGAGATAAGTCTGGTTGAGATACAGCACTAGGGGCAGTAGGAAAATTCTCGGAAGTACTGGGGCCTTGGATATAGATCCCGCCCCCCCCCCCCCCCCCCCGCCGAGACTGAAGATGCAGGGTCCAGCTTAGAAGTGACTGACAGTTGGGGGCGTATGGGCATTCAGTGGGCCTAGAGGCAGAGCCCACCATGTTGGGGGTGGACCACTGTGACCACAGCCTGCTTCTGGAATGGCCTGGAGCAGTGCTGTCCGGTAGAATTTTCTGCGATGGTAGAAATGTTCTTCAGTATCTGAGCTGTTCGGCACAGTGCCTCTTTGTATCTGCTGAGATTTTGAAAAGAGCTCATGCAACTGAACACCTCAGTTTTTACTTCTATTTAATTCTATTTAATTTTAATTAATTTAAACTTAAGTGGGTCTCTGTGGCTGGTGGCTGCTGTATTTGCCAGTGTAGCTCCAAAGTGCCTCGATCCGACCCTTCCCCCGGGTCTGTTCTTCATTTCACTATCAAAAATAAATTTCATCATAAAGAGCTTAAATCGCTTTTTTGCTTTTTTATGTGTGTAATGCTTAAAGTTTTAACTTTTGGCTGGGAGGCAGGGGCCAGATGGAGTTGACTTGTTTTAGACCTAATACAAGAAAGTGTGGCTTAATCTCTGAGTGAAGTGGAAAGGGGGAATGTTTTCCCGTGGACACTCTCGAGGCCGACAGTTGCCTGGTAGTGAAGCTGGAGAAGCAAGGGGAGAGGCCACAGTGAAATCTGTCCTCACTGGCAGCAAGGAGGTTGTCTGGCAAGGTTTCTCCGAGCCAAAAGGAAGGGGTGAGAGCTCATGTTTGGGAGTCTGTGAGTTAGAGGCTCTTTGCCCTTTGCCATGGCTTCTGGAGAGCCACAGATAAAGTTTAGATCTCCTAGAGCTCTTTCCCCCAAATCCCTCCTTGTTTTCCTCCTTCCCCAGATGGATACTGTATACTGTCTTGCTTTAGAGTAAGGATATTTATTTTTGCACACTGTTTAGACATGGTCTTAAGCAACACTTCATTTATTTACACTTTTGCATGTTTTTGACCCTTCTGGATGAAAAAATCAAGTGTTTTCCTGCAAGCAGAAAATCTCTAAGGAGGAGCTTAGGCTTAGGGTGATGGGGTCCGCATCAGCTAGACATCCGAGGGGCTCTCAGCTCATCTTCCCCCTTTCTCCTTGCTTCTCGGTGGTGCGTGCTAGTCCGACGCAGTGGCTCAGTCCATCTGCCTGCCCCTGCACTCCTGCTCCACGGGCGCCCGTGAGTCGAGGCTAGAAGTCCCAGGCCAGCGCAGCCGAAGGCTCAGTAAGGCAGACAGATGAGCCCATTTTGGGTGGGGCGCTGCAGCAGGGGGATGGCACTCGGGGTCATGCTCACACCATGCCGCGGACACGGAAGACACAAATGCGGGATTTAGAGGCGAGGAGGCTGATGAGTTGCTAGGCAACCTTGCCTCTTGGTCTGGAGGTAACCTAATCTCTGGGAGCAGCCTGGTAGGAGGGCCTCCCCAGGACAGAGCTGAACTTCTGCTCCTTTCCCTCGCCTGGCCTGCCTCTGGGAGGTGGCGGGAAAGGTCGGCAGAGCCCCATCCGTGTAGAAGCTGCCTGGACAAAGGATGCTTCCGTGGGTTCTGTATGTGTTCTGTGTTCTTTCTTTTACATTTACATCTACCTTGCCTTATACAAAAGAGGATTGGAGGTGCTTTCAGAAGGACAGATGTGACAGAAGGATGAACATGAAATTAGGGGAGAAGCTGAGCAAAGGGAGAAGGGTGAGGACAGGGTGTGGCTGGTCAGGCAGCAAGTACTTCATAAGTGTTGACCAGACGCCTGGCTCTGTGGATAGAGCAGTGAGCACAAAAGCCGTGGGGGCTCCTGCTCTCTTGGAGCTGACAGTGTTACAGAGAGGTGTTTGTGTTTTTTAAAAAGCTGCAGGTCCAGTGGCTCTTACAAGCTGTAGGCTACCAGTTAGACTCTGAGCCTCCTTACTGTCCCAAACAAGAGAGGATCACAGTGACGAGTGGCTGGGTGTATGCTCAGTGTTGCTTTGGTCACAGTAGAGAAACAGTAATGAGTTTCATCCACCTGTTTTGGACATGCACCCCTGGCAAGGGCCCCCTCCAGCCCTATGCAGAGGTCCCCCTGGTCTCCCAGTCACTGCTGCCTCATCTCAGGTGCCAGCCTCCCAGCTGGATCCAGAGTCACCCCAGATGTCCTGGCCAGCTGCCCACAGTGAAGGGCTTGAGCACCTGGGGCCCAGTGACTTCTTGAGCTCTCCCTACGTCCTCCTCTGCCATGTCTTAGGCTAAACTGTCCCCTTCCTCTAGAATGCCTTCATCTCTGTTATTGTGGCTCACCTGTTTAGGGCTCTCTGCAGTTTTTACTGTCCCCACTACTGGCAGAAGGTCATTTGGTGCTCACAGCAACACCTGTGAGCCAGCCGTGGTTTTAGTCGGCTTAGGAGGAACGGGAGCAGAAGCTGAGAGGGCTAGGCCGTTGAGGACCCACAGCTTTGTGACTCTGGACCCTGTCTTTGGCTTTCTCCACTTTGGTGCTCATTCTCATGCTTTCTATAGCAGGAACTGGCTTGCTGCTAGACCCTGCAGGAGCCTAATCCGTTGGTCCCTGGTCTCTCTTTGGGAGGCATACAGCAAGCGCTTCATCACCTCCTTGCATTGGCAGGATGGGCTCTCCCTTCATTCCATGGAGGGGTGTGTTGGGCAGATATTGGCACCTTCCAAGGCATCCTCCCAAGGCAGCCATTTTGTTTGCCTTTTTGTTCATTCCTTCCTTCCTTCCTTCCTTCCTTCCTTCATTCATTCAGAAAATATTTCTTAAGCATGCCAAGTACTGTTAGTCACCCAGCATCCTTGCCCAAAAGGAGCTCAAAGTTCATTTGAGGGAGAAGTATCAGTACCTGTGAGGTTAGGGGCAGAGTGAGAAAGGTAGGAGTATGACCTAGTATAAGTGCCAATCATCAAGCTACATTTGTCCTGACTGTACAACCAGGTCAAATGTTGTGGTCCCAGAGCTCCTCTCATCCTCTGTACCTTTCACATGGCTCTTTCTGTTTGGGCAAAGTTCGCTGTAATGTGCAAGAGTTCAGAATGCAACACACTCTGTAGAGGTTAGCCATACAGAAGCAAAAAGGCCTCACCTCCCTTATTCTTGGATACACACTTCTATTAATGCAACCTTTGTTTGTAGCAGCCTAGTGTTATAAGACAGAGCCCAAGACAGGTAAGCCTGCAATACCAACCAACTTGTACAGGTAGTAACTTCCGAAGTGCTTAGAGCTATGGGGCCCACTTCTTCCTGAGGAATGCCAAGAGAATCTTTCTTATTGATGAGAGGGCAAGTTCCTTGTGTGTGCCCCATTAATCAGTGTGACTCACTCTCAGCGTACACAGCAGTGCTCTAGGGTGGATTTCAGTGTTTTGATCCCTCTTTAAAGAAAGCAACCACAGCTCTTCCACTTATGAATTCTGAAACACCCTTTTGCAGCCTTCGGGCTGAGGGATGGTTGTTATTGTTCCATGCATCTTCTTGAGATAGCGACCTGCATAAGTAAAACCATACTTCTGTTTTCCAAGATCCAAGGTACCAGTCCCAGGGACTGTCAGGAGGGATCAGGGGGCAGCACTTGGGTAACATTCTCAGACTTGGTAAGTGGCCGGCCTGCTGATAGAGGAGATTAACGTGCTTTTGATCTCCTTGCCCCTGATGGCAATATCTCTAGTTTTTAAAGTGACTCGGGGAAGACTTCCTTTGAACAGCCAAGAGATTGCTTCAGGAAGAGCAAGCCCTATTCTAAACAGCCTGTCTGGGGAGGGAGGCTGCTGAATTGTAAATGTAGTTACATGAATTTTTCCTTCCATTTGCTTAAGATTGAGGGTTTGGCCCATAGATCCACTAGTTGATGACTCACAATGTCCTGGGGCTCCTCACCCTCTCCCCAAGTCAGACCGGATGTGGAGCTTCCCAGTACATGAGGGGCTATCTCCGGACAGTCAGATCTTGTCTCTGCATTTGTCCAGGGACCCATCCTCAGGCAGGTCCTGCTAGGGACTCTGTTCTACTGCCATAGTCTGAAGCTAGCCTTAGTCCTCAGCCGGTTCTGTTGGAGGGTGGGTGGGAAGGATGTGAGGAAGGCACCCTTGAAGGCAGTAGGGTTATATAAAGGATCCTGATGAGATGAAGCATGGGAGTAGCACTTCCTTTGTGTGTGTGTGTGTGTGTGTACGCACGTGTGCGTGTGCGTTGTGTTTCTCTGGCCCTAGGTGTATGGAGAGCTGCAAAAATTAGAACTCAGATGTCGGACCATCAATATAAGAAAGTTTAAGTTGACATTTAACCCCTTACTCACTCCTTTATGAAATGGTGGTAACAAGTGTAGACTCCAGAATCTAGAGTGCTTGGCTTCAGGTTCTGGTTCCCTAGTTATTAGCTCTGTGGTCTTGGCTGAGTCATTATGTGTCTCTGAGCATGAATTTCCTCAACTGCCAAATGGTATGTCTAGTTCATGGAGTCATGAGAAATTAATTAACACATAGAAAAAACACTGCCTATTTTACCTGTTGTGCATCCAACAGTGGTGGTGGTTATGGTTAATCTAATATTATTCATTCTTCTGTTGATGGTGGACAAATTCTTTACCTTATTACCATTCATTAGCTGTATGTACGAGGAGCTACGGGACTGAGGGAGAAAAGTCAGATTTCATTTTAATTTCATTACAAAAGAACAAATGCACGAAAAGTAAACTTGTGTCCAGAAGCTTATAAATACATGCCAAAAGGGAGAGTTTATTAGTTGTTAAAACTTACATTTAATGAGAGCTTCCACCTAGGATATGAATAGCTGTGAGATTAAATTGCTTCCACCCTAACAACAAGAGCAAGCCAGACACTTCTTAAGATCATATATTTTAACACCTGTCAGAGAGCTGAAGGACACAAGGTGACCTAATAAAAATCCAAAGGGTGACAGCTGCTCCAAGGCGATGGAACACATGATCGTTCCACCTTGGGCAGAGCAACTCAAGGAGAAGGTAGCCACCATAGAAGCGAGCAAGAAGGAAACAGCTGGGATTGTAATGAATTTTTAAGAGCCCAGTGTGGACTAATACAACAGTTTAGAATTCTTGGAAGCCCCAAACCCAAGAGGTGTCTTCTTGCTCACTATTACCCATGTGCCTCCACTGAGAGCTGACAAGGAAGACTGGGGGTGGGACAGAAGAATAGAGAGAGAATTCTCTGTGGTGCAGGTAGGCAGGACATGCCTGAGTCTGTAGTTAAAGCAAGAGGAACAATAAAAACCCTTCCATGCTCCTCACCTTGCCAGGGTAAGAGGTAGAGGTTATCTGCTAGGGAAGGAACGGAATACTGACCCCTCTCTACACCTCTCCCCACGGGCAGAGGTACACAAACCTGTCTAACACTGAGGCTAGAGCAGGAGAACCAAGAGAAACCCTTTTGTGCTGAGAAACCCTCTTGGACCCTGAATGGGAAGGAGTCAGTGGTTGTGTGCTGCTGGCAAAGGGCCAGAAACCTGCCTGTCCAAGCTCTGGATTCTGCACTGAGTATGAGATCATGGTCATCTCAGTGTGGGGGAAAGGCAGGGAGCTGAGAGTGATCCTCTCTGAGCACAGGTAGGGAGAGCTGCCCAAATAAGTTCTCCTGAGTGATGGGCCATGCGCTGAGTCCCAGCAGCAGTGTAGCACTAGGAAAGGAGCAGGACTTCTGAGAGAGACCTCTTCTGTTGTGTAGAGCCTGCTGAGAGCATAGGCGCTATAGGGTCATTTAGAAAAATTCTGTTATCTTAGCTTCACCCTAAGCATGAGGTACACTAACCATGGGCAGGCTCATTATGGGATATGATAGTGCACTCCTAAGAAAATTTGAAGCCAGTGGTACACAGGTTATTACTAAGACAGTAACAACATCCAAATCCAGCTCAGCTACAGACTTGATACTAACTCGGCTTCTCACATTAACAGCCTGATAGAAAAAAGTAATTTTCCATTTCGGGGAATAGTTACCTCAGTCTGTACTATATTTTGCACGCAGTGTGTGACATTCATTATAAAGTTGTGACGCACACCTCCCCCAAACAATGATATAACTGCTTGTCAAGAGATAAAATAATCAATAGAACAAGATTAGAGTTGGCCCAAATGTTGGAATTATCAGATAGCTTTCATAACTATCTATATCATAACTATCTATGATAGTTATGATATAGTTACTATGATAGTAACTATGATAAATATGCTAAAGGATCTAGTGAAAAAGGTGAGCAACATGTATGAACACATGGAGAATTACAGCAGAGGTAAGGATGCTATAAAGAAAAATCTTAATGGAAATGCTAGAAATGAAAAATAGGTTTCAGGCATGCAAAAGTCTGTGGATGGACTTGTTAGGAGATTGGACACAACAGATGGAAGAATCAATAAACTCAAAGGCATGCCACCAGAAATGATCTACCCTGAAACAAGAGGAGAAATAAGAGTGAAAACATGCAGTGGAGCTCCCGAGGTCTATGGGGCTATGTGCAGAGGTCTAACCTGCGTGGAATTGAAGTCCTAGTGGAAGATGAGAGAGAAAGGGCAGAAAAAAATTTGAACAGATAATCACTTTCCAAAACTAATGAAAAAAGAAAATCACAGGTCCAAGAATCCTGGAGAACCCCAACACAATCATAGTCACATTACAGAAAGCAAAGGACAAAGAAAAAAAATCTTGAAAGCAGTCTGAGAGGGGGGAGAAAAAAACAATCCCACGTAGAAGAGCAATGTTAGGCATGATAGCCAATTTCTCATCGGGTAGACTAGAGATCAGAAGACAATCATGTCATCTCCACGGTGCTGCAAGGAAAACAAATGAAAACTGCTAACTAAAACTCTATAAGCAATGAAAATAGACTTCACCAGTGAAGATGAAATATGGACATTTTCATGATTGAAAGGACCAATCTCCAGGAAAGCAGAAAATGCTTAATGGTATTCTCTGGGTAGAGGGAGAATGATTTCAGTTGGAGACCTGATCCTACAGGAAGGACTTGTATGAATGAAGAATGCCAGAAGAAGTCAGCAGGTCTGTAAATAAAAAGGACTTTTAAGACTCTAAAGATAATTGGTCATTTATAGTAAAAATAGTAACAGAGGAACATGGGGGCTTATAGTCTTTTAGAACTAAAACCTTTGGCAGCAAGAACACAAACAGTGGGAAGGTTGCGAGTGGAAATATATTGCCACTGAGTTCTTGCATTTTTGATGAAGTAACATCTTTTGAAAGTTAACTGTGATGAAGTAAAGATAAGCATGTAATCCCTAGAAAGCTCTTTGAAATAAAATATAAGTAGGCATGCCTAAAATGTTAATAGAGAGAAGATGAAATGAAATGCAAAAATGCTTATTTCATCCCAAAAATCCAGGATGGGAGTAACAGAAAAACAAAGGTCATAAAGGACAAATAACAAACCCAAATTTCGTCTATTCAAAAAAAAAAAAAATACACACACACACACACATAATGGAACTAAAGGTAAATGGATTTACCTTCCAATTAAAGAAACCCAGAAATGGTCATACCAGATAAAAATGTAAGAATATACGTGGTTTATAGGAAGTGCAACATAAACATAAAGTCAAGAACAGGTTGAAAATAACAGTTTGGGAAAAGGTACTATGCAAACACTATGCATAGGAAAATAGGTGATGCTATACTAATTTCAGAATAGGTAGACTTCAAGATGATCAAAAGATGAAAGGGGAGTTTTATAAGACTGCTAATTAATCAAGAGGATATAAAAAGGATATAAAAACTGTATTTATACCTAATAACAAAACTCCAAAATACATGAGGCAAAGGTGAATCCTAGCTGAAGAATTTAAGACCCTTCTCTCAGCAATCAATAGGTTGAAAGATCAATGAATGTTTGGAAGATCTGAGCAACACTGCCAATGACCTAATGGAATTGACTTTTACAGAACCCTCCACCCAACAAAAGCCAAATGCACATGCTTCCCAAGTGGACCCGGAACATTCCCCAGCATAGATCACAAACTAGACCATAAAAAAAAGTCTAAATAAATTTCTGAAGTTTTCTAAAGGCTGAATTTCTAAGTATGTTCTCTGAACAAAATGGAATTAAAATAGAAATCAATGACAACAAGTTATCTACAAAATTCCTCACATATTTGGAAATTAACACACAATGAAATAACCTATGAGTCAAAGAAGAAAAGAAGAAATCATAAGGACAATTAGAAAATAAGTTTAAAGATAGTGAAAAGACAACATCAGAATTTTTGAGTGCACATATTTTAAAGGGAAATGTAAAGCTTTATATGCTTATATTAGAAAATAAGAAAGGGGGGCACCTGGGTGGCTCAGTGGGTTGAGGCCTCTGCCTTCGGCTCAGGTCATGATCTCAGGGTTCTGGGATCAAGCCCTGCATCGGGCTCTCTGCTCGGCGGGGAGCCTGCTTCCCCCTCTCTCTCTACCTGCCTCTCTGCCTACTTGTGATCTCTGTCAAATAAATAAAAAAAAATCTTAAAATAAGAAAGGCACACAATGCACCTTAAAAAAATAAAAGAGATTAGTTAATTAAATCATAATAAGAGTGGAAATCAATGAAATAGAAAACTAATAAAGCAAATAGCAAAGACTGAAGCTGGTTTTTGAAGTTGAAAAGATTAATAAAGTTGATAAATGCTTAAGAAAATTTGTTTCATAGATAGAGAGTTTGAGCTTTGTAAGATAACAAGTTCTATATATGGGCTACACAACAATGTGAATATATTTAACAGTATTGAACTATAGACTTAGAAATGGTTATGAGGATAAATTGTATGTTTTCCAACCACAGTAAACAATAATAAAAAGGAAAAAGGAGATACAAATTACAAATATCAGAAATAAGAGAGAGGACATCACTAAAGATATTTGAAGGATAATGAAGTGATATTATGAGCAACTTTATGCCAGTAATTTAAGATAAAAGGGACAAATGACTTGAAAAACCAACAAGAAGAAACAGAAGAATTTAAGCCTTACATTCATGAAATAGAGGTTTTTAAAAAAGATTTTATTTACTTATTTGATAGAGAGGAGAGCACAAGTAGAGGGAGGGGCAGAGGGAGAGGGAGAAGGAGATTCCCTGCTGAGCAGGGAGCCCCATGTGGGGTTCCATCTCAGGACCCTGAGATCGTGACCTGAAACAAAGGCAGACGCTTAAGTGGTTGAGCCACCGAAGTGCCCAAGAAATTGAGTTTGTGACTAAATAGCTTCCCATAAACAAAAGTCCAAGTCCAGAGAATTTTTCTCATGATTTCTTTCATATGTTTAAGGAAAATAATACCAATTCTACAATACTTTTTCAGAAAACATAGTATTAAGGAATACTTCCCCAGTTTTTGTGAGTCTGGCATTACTTTGATATCAAAACCAGATGAGGATAGTATAACAGAAGAAAATTACAGATCAAAATTCCTCATTAACATGGGTATAAAAATCCTTAAGAAAATATTAGCAAATAAAATCAATAATGTATAGGAAAGGGTAAAGTAGAGTTTATTCTAGGAATGAAAAGTTGATATAATATTTAAAAACCAACCAATACACTTTGTCAATATGTATTCATTAATGTAATTAAACTAAGGTAATAACTAGATTTCTGTAGATGAAGAAAAAGCAATGGACACATTTCAACATTTATTCATGGTAAAAACTCAGCCAACTAGGAACAGAAGGGAGCTTTCTCAACCTCACAGATAGAATCTTACCAAAAAACCCTACAGCTAACATACTTATTGATGACTGAATGCTTTCTTCCAGAGACTGGAGACAAAGTGAAGATGTTGCTCTCAAAACTTTCACTGAGCACTTTACTGGCAGTCTTATGAGGCAGTAAGATATAAGAAAAAGAGTATATAGATTGGAAAGGGAAAAGCAAAATTGTCTTCACTGTGTGACATAATTTTGTGCAAAAAACCTCTTAAAATATTTTAAAAATGAGTAGAATTAATAATTTTTTGTGCAATACCAGAGGATATAACCAAGTGAAGATTCCATATCCTAGCAATGAATAATTAACAATGAAAATGTAAAAATATTTGTTATAGCATAAACAATCAAATACTTAGGGATAAATTTGATGAAAGATGCTCAAGACTTAAACTGTAAAATGTTGCTGAAGAAATTTAAGAATGTCTAAATGAAGAGATATACCATGTTTATGGATTGGAAGCCTCAATATTACTACAGCGTCAATTTTCACTAATTGATCAATCCCAATAGAAAGCCTAGAAAACTTTTTTTCTTCAACAAAATGATTTTAAATTTTTTATGGAAAGGTAAGGGGGCCTAGAATAACCAAAACAATATTGAAAAAATTGAACAAATTTAGAATACTTATCCTCCCTTAGGACAAGACTAACTCCATAGCCGCCATAATCAAGATGGTGGTATTGATGAAAGGATGGATAAATAGAAAAATGGAGCAGAATAGAATCTGTATGTATATCCACAGATATGTGGTGCAGTGAATTTTGGTCCAAGAACGTCAAGGAAATTCAATTGTGAAAGAAAATCTTTTTAACAAATGGTATGGAAACATTTGGATAATCATTAGAAAAAAAAGTATTTTGGCTTCTACTTCTAAGTTATATAAAAATTGATTCAATATGGGTCATTGACCGAAGCATAAAAGCTAAAGCAATAGAATTACTAGAAAAGACATAGCAGAATATTTTTGCTACCTTGGGCTACACAGGGAAACATTCCTTAGAGAGCTCATAGGAACCATAGGCCATAAAAACAAAACTTGATAAATTGGATTATATCAAAATTAAAAATCCGTGCTTATCAAAAAAACACCGTTAATGTAATGAAGAGGTTAGCACATATACTAACCTATTGCTAACCCATAAGTTTGACAGAAGTATTGAATCCAGGATATATAAAAACTTCTACAGCTCAGGGACCCCTGGGTGGCTCAGTTGGTTAAGCGGCTGCCTTTGGCTCAGGTCATGATTCCAGGGTCCTGGGATCGAGCCCCGCATGGGACTCTCTGCTCAGCAGAGAGCCTGCTTCTCTCTCTCTCCCTCTGCCTGCCGCTCTGTTTACTTGTGCTCTCTCTCTGTCAAATAAGTAAATAAAATCTTTTAAAACACACACACACACACACACACACACACACACGAAACTCCGACAGCTCAGTAATAAAGAACAAACAATTCAATTAAAAATGGTCAAGATTATCTGAATACCAATTTCCCTGAAGAAGATAGACAAATGGGCAGTAACACATGGAAAAGTGTTCAACATCAGTAGGCATCAGGGAAATGCAAATTAAAATTATGGTGAGTTATTCATGAGAGTTAACCACCAGAAGGGCTGAAGTGAAAACGATTGACAAAGTGAATTGTGGGAGGGGATGTGGAGGAACTGGAACTCTCGTGAATTGTTGGTGGGAGTGTGAAATGGTATAACCACTTTGGAAAACTGGTACTTACTTAAAAAGCTTAAAGAACATTGACCCTATGACCCCACAATACTACTCTCGGATATTTTCCTTGGAGAAATGAAAATGTATTTTTTTCAAAAGTTCTTGCATAAGAATGTTCGTTGCAGCCTTATTCATGAAATTCGGAAACTAAAATAGCCTACCTGTCCATCAGTGAAGAATGAATGGATAACACACGGAGCTTTGGTCACACAATACCTACTGAGCCACAGAAAGGAACGAACTACTGACACACGCAATATCATGGGTGAATGTCAAAAATGTGATGAGTGGGGCGCCTGGGTGGCTCAGTGGGTTAAAGCCTCTGCCTTCTGCTCAGGTCATGATCTCAGGGTCCTGGGGTCGAGCCCCACATCGGGCTCTCTGCTCCGCAGGGAGCCTGCTTCCTCCTCTCTCTCTGCCTGCCTCTCTGCCTACTTGTGATCTCTGTCTGTCAAATAAATAAATAAAATCTTTAAAAAAAATGTGATGAGTGAGTGAAGATGCAAAAATGTGGATATTATGTGGTCCATTTATGAGCAATCTAGAATAGGAAAAGCTAACCTAGGCTGATAAAAGTCAAATTAGAAGTTGGTTCTGGGGGTAGAAAATTGAGAAGGCGTGTGGGGAAATTTTTAGGTGAGAGAAATATCCTGTCTTCATATATATTCATCAAAACTGACTGAACAGAACACTTAAGACCTAAGCATTTCGCTTTATGTAAATTAAACCCAATTTTTTAAATGTGGGATGAAAAAAAAACCATTTTTTTACGCTGAAATTGCAGTTAACAGATTTGAAGGTACTATATTAAAAACCACCCATTGATATAACCATTATATTATGATGGGAAAAATGCTATGGTTGAACTATTGGAAACCTAATTTAAAATATTTAATGAGAGATGCATATTTTCATTCTGAAACCCGAATCTGCCCACTCAGCGCAAACTTCAGGGAAAGCAAGGAGGCAGGGAAGAGGCAGCTCCTGCCTGCCTCCTGGTGAATGCAGTGTTCACGGATAGGAGCTTCACTGGGATCTGATAATTACCTGTTTCCGAATCTGGGGTTTAAGAAATGCTCTGCACCGGATTTCAAAAGCTGGACAGTCATCTTGGTTATCTCTTTGAGGAACCCTGTTTATCCCTCCCTCCCGGTCCATGACATCAAAGACTTGGTTTCATTGCAAAATTGTCTGGCACAATGGCGTCAGGCTGGCTCTCGCTGGGGAGAGTTTCGAAAACAGGGATGACTCAGAGCTCCTCTGAGGAGCTTCTCAGCCACCTCTCTCCTCCACATGCCGTAGACCAGGGTGGCTGGGGAGACCTGGTTCCCATGGGAATGAGGACCAGCAGCCTCGTTGATATGGAGGTGGGGCTCTGCCAAGATCTGGGGCTAAGCCCTCCAGCCTGCCTATGGGGAAAAAAAAGCCCTTGCAACCTACGCTGGGGAAGGGAGGATTTTTTTGTTTGCTTGCCTTTTTCCCCCCCTGGTTGTTGTTGCCGGTCATAGTTTTCATTGCCTGGGGAGTCAAACTGTACTCCTTTCTTGAACTGACAGAGCATGACTGGTAAGGGTCAGCTTTGAGTCTGGTCTTTGCCTTTTTTCATCCTCTCATTTGAGTGTGAGGAGGACATGACTGACATCCCTATCTGGTTCTTTGGAGAGAGGCTATTTCTGTTTGTTCTGCTTCCCTTCTTTTCCTGGCTCAAATCAATTTGGTTTCTCTAAAATAATATAAATATTAATTTGTATACCTGTTTTTAAGATGAAGGACCTCCATTGAATTTATTTGTGGATGCAGATGGAATGAAAGGTGGTTTCCCCACCAGTTTCTCGGCTCCCTAACATTAATCGTTGCTTCCTGTGGTAACATTTCCCATCTCACTCAATCATGCCACAGATGCAAAGTTTCAGTTTAATTTGGATTCTGGTATTATGCTTCCAGAGGTAAATGAAGACCCTGGCTTCGTAAATCTTTCTTGTTTTCCCACTTTTATTTTTAAATGTAGTTAGACCCAAAGTTTATGTCCTTGTAGCTGACCTTTTCAATAGTGAGAGCTGTTTTATAAGGCAGCAGAAGTGAAAGTTATCAGCAAGGCTGGGTAATGTAAAGTATTTATGAATGAACGTGCAAAAATCAGTCTGGGGGTGTAAAATGAGGGGTTGTAGTCAGGCAGGACCGCTTGTGACTTGAGCCTTCTTTGCAGTAAAGCATAATTCATGCTGCTGTTAGCCCTTAAAACAGGAAATAATATACCCATTTAACTTAATCACAATTTATATTACATGTGCATATTTCTAAACAAATGTTGTAGATGGAGAGTTTGGTAGCAATAATATTTATGAATTACACTTTTAGTTAGCAAAGGAAATGTGTGACCTCTTACATTTGGTTTGACATTTGAATTTGGTGTTCAGTATATTTGACAGGGGTGATGGATTCTCATTAGCTCAATGTATAAACAGGAAATGCTTCCTCGGTGAACAGTTATTAATGTGGGACATCCCTGAATTTGAATGTTTAGTTGCTTTTTCTGCTCCAGACTGTGAATCTTACTCAAGGTTTCTCTTTAAGGAAAAAAAAAAAAAAAAGTAAAAAGCAAGGTTTTAATTTTGTGTCTTGAAAACCTGAACAGGGTATGGATGCCAAGCTTGAGAAGCAGGAGTTGTTGACAAACTGGTGGCCAGGAGGAGCCCTGGTGGCAGACGCCCCTCCCGCCCCCAGCCCTCGTGGATTTTGCTTGCCTTAATTTCTAAATACGATAACCTATAGGAATTAGAACACGACGTGGGGGCAGATTTGAGTAAGCTCATACTTAACCTTGACCCACACCAGGATTACAGCAGTTCGTGCAAAACAGGAATCAGAACAAATTTGCGATGTGGCTTAAGGCAGCAATTTCATGGTGAGTTTTTAGCACTAGCTTGGTATTCTGCCGTGATACCACGAAGTGGAAGCCGGAGGGAAGGGTGCGGGAGAGCGAGGAGGGACATTGGACTTCTGAGGGGAGCGAGCAGAAGCCAAGGCAGTGGGCTCGTGTCCGCGGTGGGGCGGGGTGGGGGTGAGGGGCGCTGTGCGCAGCCCCTTCTGAGGAATGCTTAGAATCTAATTAGAAGTCAGTGAGAAATCCGGAAAGTGAAGCTGGCAGGCCCTTAATCTGAATTTCAGGTCTTCAGAGGGAGAAAGTAGCGTTTTTATTGTTGGAGGTCAAAGTTTAAATTTAGTTTATATCAGATTACCAAAATATGCTTTCGGTAAGGTTAGATTCTCATGCTCGGAGAGTCGGACTGTAATGAAAGCAAACAGGGCCAGAGATAATCCCATTACAGATGAACTCTTCACTCGAAGCTCAGCCATTTGGGAACCGTAATAACACCATCTCAGCAAGCAGGGCCGAGAAGGAGCCCCGCTCACCACCCTGTTTCACATAGCCCCTTCCCCTCCCGGCACGTCCTGCCCTTGCTTTGGTTTACCACGTGTCCCTGAATGACCCCATTTTTCTTCTGCTTCCTCTACTAAAATGTAAGCCCCCCGAGGGTAGAAGGTAGAACATAGCTGTCTGCTATGTTCACTGCTCTGTACTCACCACGTGGGTCACAGCCAGGCTTCTAAAAAGCACTCCCTAAATACTTGTCGAGTGAGCGTGAAGAAACCTTGTTTCCTTTGAGCAGAAAGCAAAGATGTTTGAAGTCAAAGATTTTGAAACTAAGGTAGGGGGCCAACACTTTTGGATTTTAGGAGCAGCAGTGATTGCGCTGGAAGGAGGAAGGTGGGTTCTGGAAGGGAAGCTCCAAGACCCAGACTGGGGGGCCTCCAGCATGGTCCATGAGGGCAAGGGCCATGTCTGCCCTGATGCCCAAAGTCTTGCAGCTAGCTGTGGATATGCAATAGTCAGGTATCGAGCGGGACAGGATCAGTGAGGAGTTGTGTTGGAAGAACCATCACTTGTCTGTCTGGAAGGTAGTGTCTATCCTTCACCTACACCCTCAGGACCGTGGATCAGTATAGGCTGAGCCCAACCAAGCAAGTATCTCCAGTGGCTGACTGGAAATGGGTGGGGTCACGATTCTCCCGAGCATTCACAGGAGCTGCCCCAAGTGGGTCCCTGTCATCCTGATTGGGGTTGGCCCATCTGAGGGCTGGCAGAAGGGACGGGGAGGAAGGGACACATATGTCCTCAAGAGCCGGCTTTGGTATTCCTGAGCAATTTAGGAGCAGAAGCCTCACCAAGACATTCCTGGGTTTGAAATAAATAAAGTGTCACCGTTTTTGACTAAGAATGTGTGTGTGGGAAAACCACCCTCCTTCCTTCTTCCTTTATAAATCATGGGAAATAGACCAACTGCTTATGCCTCTAATGAAAATAACTTGGAGACTATCCTGTTTCCTCCTTCCCCCACAGAAAATCCACAAACTGTCCTCTTCTGTTCAAATACTCCCTTAAGAATATTGATCTGGGTCACTATTTTCTTTTGGTCTCTTGAAACTTCATACTATGGATTGGTCTCATAAGCCCCAGATCCCAATTCAACCAGATCCCAGCTCCCAGGCCCTGGTGGTATTATCGCTCTGCCAGACACCAAGGTGGATGGCAGAGGCTTCTGCAGCAAAGACCAGCTCTGTGAACCAAGAATGGTGTGTCATTCTCTCACTGAGCTCCTCTGTGGCCTGTCACAGGACAGAGAAGTGGGATCCAGTCAGGTCCGGTTGCTGCCCTCAGCAAATTAGATCCCAGCTCGGCAAGATGGCGGCTGTCTGGCTGCTTCTGGGTGGGGATGGCTGCGCCTGACTAAGGTGGGTGGCTGTGGGAGTGACCTGGGGTGGACTGGGCTGGGCGTGAATACAGCTCTGGGACATCAGAAGCCTGTTCTTCCTGGAAGGGGGGGCTCCCAGACTTTGGAGGGCCCTCCTTTGGCTCAGCACTGGGACAGAGAACAGTCTGGCTGTGAATCATTCCCCAGAGAGCCAGTGCCATGAAGGAAAACCGAAACTGGTCCTTTGCCGAGGCGGTGTGCAGACTGCTGTGCACACTCTCTCTTACCCTTGCCACCTTCTGAGGCATGGCGGGTGTGGCCGATGGGGCTCAGGAAGGGTCGCTGGGCAGCACGGTGTGCCAGGCCCTTTCCGGGGCCCGGGCCTGTCATGACCAGGCTCGTTCACAGCCACAGGCCTGTAGTTGAGACGGCTGCTGTCTTGCGTTCCCCTAATCCTCCCTTCATCCAGGTCCTTCTGTTCTCAGTTCTCAGAGCTTGGGGAGTCTCCACTGTGAAGCCCTCGCCCAACATCCAGATCCTGCCTGCCTCTGAGTCCCTGTGGATTTTTAAATCGGTTTCTCAGGTCTTTGTGTATGTGGTCCCCCGACCCCGCCTTGTCTGTGAGCTCCCTGAGCGCAGGGCCAGTGCGCCGTCTCTGCCGTGCCGTGCCGTGGTATGAACTAGCACACTCCGGAGAGTTTATGAAGCATGCGGAGGTTCGGCCACTAACTACCTCTCTGTGACCAGCGAATTTTGTTTTTTGGAATGATTAAAACTTCCCTGCTTAAAATTTTTATGAAACTAATATATTGGTGGGGCGCCTGGATGGCTCCATCCATAAAACATCTGCCTTCGGCTCAGGTCATGATGCCAGATTCCTGGGATCGAGCCCTGTGTCAGGCTCCCCAGTCAGCAGGAAGCTGCTTCTCCCTCTCTCTTTGCCTTCCGCTCCCCTTGCTTGTGCTCTCTTGCTTTCTCTCTCTCTCTGTGTCAAATAAATAAATAAAATCTTTAAAAAAAAAAAAACCCTAATCTATTTGTCCTAAAAACCCAAACAATATAGAGGTATATAAAGAAAAAATTACTAGGTTGAGGGTCTTCCTTTCAGTCTCATTCCCCTAAAGCTATCAGTGTTACAATACAGGGTAATTTCATGTACATCTGTTTCCATGTACAGACAAGCTTAAATTATAATGTATATGACATATATTGAGATTTTACTTTGTCCTCCTTATTTATTTGTAAAATGAAATGTGGCCCATGCCAGACACATACTCTACATCTTCACATAAGCACCACATCATGGTATCACATTAGCTAGTAAATTTGCTAAAGGGAAAAGTCTCTCCT
Organism: Martes martes; assembly: GCF_963455335.1. Classification (NCBI taxonomy): domain Eukaryota; kingdom Metazoa; phylum Chordata; class Mammalia; order Carnivora; family Mustelidae; genus Martes; species Martes martes. The sequence goes on along the minus strand of NC_137892.1, from coordinate 93,238,675 downwards.
ATCAGTAAGGGGCATGGGCAAATTCAATGTTCTGACGTGCGTGAGCAGCTTTTTAAAAATACTAAGTAATATTAAAAAAAGAGGTAGTCTCATCAACAAAACAAACTTTGTTAAAGGAGAATGCATGATAATATGTGAGTAATTAAATATAAAAGAAATCCATCATGTCTTATTTCCTGCTGATAAAAGTAAGCTGTTATTTATTCTCTTTTTCTCTAATAACCTGCATAATTTATTTATTCTCAGCAGTAAACACATAATGGAGCGAATATTTCAACAGATGGACCTTTGTTTTGATTTTAATTTTTTGGCCCTAAGAAACAATGCTGCAGTAAACATTCTTGTAGGTATGGCCTGATGGACATACTCCTAAAAGTGAGGCTGGGGGCATTTTAAATGTTCAGAGAGGCTGCTAGGTAGCTTTGCCAAGGATGGGAGCAGTTCCTCGTGCCCTGGCCATGATGGAGTGTTCCTGCTTGCCCACACCCTCCTCAGCACTGACTGGGACTAGCTGGCTTTCATTTTGTCAATCTGATGGGTCACATTTGTTATTTTAATTTGCATTTTCCCAACTATGGTGAAGTTGCCTATCCTTTCATTGTTTGCTGGCAACTTCTTCATTTCTTCTTTAAATACATTTTCATAAGCTTTGCCTCTTTCTCTGCCATGTTTTCTTTTTCTAATTAATTTATAAGAGTCTTCTGTTAAGACATCTAAACCTTTTGCCATATGGATTGCATCTATTTTAATTTTGTCTGGGACAAAACTGGCTACCTAAAATTCAAATCTTTGTGTTGCCATATATCAAAACCTTCTCTTTCTTAAGGCTTCTGTTTTGTTTTTTTTCAAGACTTTATTTATTTATTGGAGAGAGAGAGAGCGAGAGCGAGCATGAGCAGTGGGAGCAGCAGAGAGAGACTGAGAAGCCAACTCCCTGCTGAGCAAGAACCTGGATGTGGGACTTGATCCCAGGACCCCAGGATCATCCCCTGAGCTGAAGGCAGACACTTGATCCACTGAGCCACCCAGACACCCCTGTTATTTTTGTAAATATTATTTATTTATTGAAGAGAATGAGCATGAGCACAGAGGGGGCAGAGGCAGAGGGAGAAGCGGCCTCCCCGCTGAGCAGGGAGCCCAATGAGGGACTCGATCCCAGGAACCTGGGATCACCCTGAGGTGCCACCCAGGCACCTCAAGGGCTTTTGGTTTCTAAAACTACTTAAGAAGACCTCCCCATTCTCAATTTACGTATACATTCTCTTAGAGTTTCTTCTCCTAATTTTTCTAATTAAAAAAAAATTAGATCATGTGTCTGCCAGGAAGCCTTTTATGTATATGATGTGCAGAGTCATCTAGCTTTATTTAATAGTCAGTGTTGGGCTCTCCACAGGGGGAACCAACCAAAAGAAAACATCCTTTTGCCGCTGACTACACCTGTGCCCTACGTGGAGCTGTGTTACCCTTTTGATAGAGCAGATTCCCAGGCCTTCCTTTTAAAACCTGTGCTTTGGTGTAGGAGACAGCATGCACTAGTGCCTACACTGTGTAAGGAACCCACGTGAACCCTGCTGCCCCGCGTGGGGAAATCTCTCTGTGCTTGACATTGAGCTGTCAGTGGAGGAAAGGGAGGGTTTGGATCACACACTCTCAAATTCAGGCCTATGCAAAGCTCTCCAAGCAGCAAATATCTCTTCTCTTGGCTTGCAAAAAAAACCACCAAAAAAAAACCCCACCCCCAAACCCCAAATTTTGAATTATGGCAACCCCAAGTGGTGCCCTAAATCACCAAGCTTCTTACGCGCTGACGACAACAGAGCTCTGGTGTAAGAGGACCGGCTCAGAGGCACCCTTGTCCTTGGGAGGCTTAGGGGCGGTGTCTGGCTGGCTTTCTTTTCAGTATCTACTCCTGGACTCAGATTTTCTTTAGGCCAAGTTTCAGCCTGGAGCAAATTTTTTATGGCTGCGAGCTAATCCCCCAGCAAACCCTGGTTTATATAGAAATGCTGACACAGTGCTTGTCCTGGTGATTCAGCTGGGGAGGCTCGGCTATTTATGGTTCCCCGATGCCAATCGGGGATAATTCTCATTTAATAGAATCAGTTTCTGTAGGGACAGGGATCCCACTTTTTCTCCCCAGTGGGGTGGTGGAACGCCTTGCCCCGAGACCCAGTGAGCGGGCGGCTGCCCGTGGGGAGGCCTGCCTGGGAAGCAGCTTGAGCTGCAGTAAGTTACAACTGAGGTGGGCTTTTCATCCTGGGATTGCAAGAGCCTTAGAAACAAATAAATATTTTCATCTCCTATTTTGTCTCTGGGCAGTGGGCCTAAAAAGCGTCTTGATTCTTCTCACTGCAGCTTGGGGGAGAAGGTGAGGATGGCTTAATTCCCTTTCCCCTTTCCCTTGCGGCACTTCTCTCTCTGTTTTGAGGATTTGGAACTAGGGTCCTGAGCGGCCACTGTTCGTGGGCATGAGCCAGCAGAGCTGGACCCTGAGGTCTCTGGGAGCGTGAGGCTGACCCCTCCTGGATGCCTCCGGCCTGTGCCCAGCATGGGCAGCCTCCAGGTGGGGCTGATGGGCCTTAGGGGTGGATTTGGGACTGGCAGGAGGGGCCAGGTCTTGGGCTGGGCTTCATGTCCGCTATCACTAGATGAGAATCTTGGGTTTTAAGTTTGAACTCTTGGAAGAGCCAGGGAGCACTTTGTTCCCATTTCGTGATTGTCTTCTTTACCAGAGGGCCACAATTAAGGAATTGTGCTTAAGCACTCAGAACATAAAATTTAACCTTTTTGAGATACACAGTTCAGTGGCATTAAGTTCAGTGACACTTTTGTGTACCCGTAACTACCATCCATCTCTGGAGCCTGGCCTCTGCCCGAGTTGACACTTGGTTCCCATTAAACACTAACCCCTCACTGCCTGGGGGACAGGCTTGAGCCACTATGGGATGAGGGCATCTGGGGCCCTGAGCTCCGATGGGTCTGGGTTATGTAGAGGTGGGAATTGAGCCTGCACATGCCACGTGGCCTGGGTCCTTTCTGTATTCCTTTTTCCCCCACGGTCCCCTGCTGAATTCAGTTGTCACTGCTACCCAGGGCCCTCTTAGGATCACTCTCAGGGGCCCCAAGAAGCAGCCATCTCCCCACAGAAGGGAACTTTCTTCCCCATGTCAAGACTGTCCTAGGAAGGCTTGTAGGACTAGACAGGCAGGCAGATTTTGTTATCCCCTTTTGTCAGAGGAGATGCTGAGAACAACAAGGCAAGCAGCCTACCCAGTTAGCAAGTGGCCAGACTGGGACTTGAACTGGGGATGCTTGCCCCCAGACCCTGTGCCCTAACCACTTCTGTGTATTTATGGACAGGCTCTGGGCTCTCGGAATGATCCCCTGACCAACTGGGTCATCCCAGGAGCGTTGAGCTTTGCCCTTAACTCAGTAAGGCATGCAGAGCGGCCCCACCTAATTCGTAGCCTTTGAAGTCACCCATGTCAGAAGTGGGGCAGCCTTGTCTTTCACCAGCTTTTATGGGGCCTGTCAGGGGGATGGAAGCACTTAGAGATGGCAGGCAGATAAAGGATGGGCCGGGCCTGCCCTGATAAGGTGACCCAAGATGGGATGGGGTGTGTGTGTGTGTGTTGGGGTGGGGGGTGGGAGGGTTGGACATTGAAGCCGCCAGGCCTGTGGTTTCTGCTTGGGAGTGTGATTTCTGCCAGAGCCGGAGAAGCTGTGAAGACAGGCTGGCGGCCACGGGATTTAGTGGTTTATCTTTGTTGAAATCCTTGACTTCAAGGACTTCCCCTGGTGACTGAGTTTTGTTAGGCTAATTAAGACCAAGCCCTGTGGTGTGACTGGCTAGCTGAGGAGGAGGGAGAGAAAGGGTGGGTGAGGGATGCCCGGATGGCCAGGGAGGAAGGAGCTGGTATCACTCCTGTTGAGAGAGGACCCGTCCATGACCAGCAAGACAGATGGTGAGAAAGATTCTGGGGGGAGGGCCTGTTCCACTTTTCATAGCTCCTCTTCCAAGGACTTCCCTTCTCAAAGGCCCTGCCAGGCCAGGGAACCCCCTTGAGGCTGGGAGCAGTGGGGGCCTCAAGCCTGGGGGTGCTTGGACATCCTTGGACTCAAGGTCAGATGAGCTTGCTGGAGATGAGAACTCAGGACAGGTCTCATGAGGGATCATGGGCTTGAAATGAGGGGAGGAGGCTGAGCATGGGGGAGGTAGGCAGCGGTGGGGGGGCGGTGTGTGTGCAGAGGGCCCTCCTGGAGGAAGGGCTCCTCAGGGCTTTCGGGCCCCACATTCATAGTGACAGCCCCTGCCCAGTGCTGAGTACAGTGCTGGTTTGGAAAGTAGGAGGGGTCTTATAAACTAGTTTCATCTTTCCCCAAACCCCTGTGATGTGAAATGGGTACTATTATCTTCCCTGTTTTATGGCCGAGGAAACCTAGTCTCAGAGAGTTTGAATAAGTCATCCAGAGTCACACAGAGGACATTTGAACCCCTGTCTGACTCCTGAGCCTTTTAGGTGCTGGTTATAGAAATGGCAGAAGTACCTGTCCTGGCCATTTGCCCTCAGACAGATGGGAGTCGGGTCTGGCTCACCTGTGGCCTGACTGCACTTCCCTCAGCTTAGGAGACTGCCTGGGTGCATGCTGCGTCTGTCAGCCGGCCTTGTGACAGGGAAGGATGGACACAGAGGTGCCCACTGGGCCCTCTGGGAGATGGTTCTCTCCTCGGCTGGAGGGGAGACTGGGGAGAAGGCGTCGCCTGCTGCCCAGTTGCTGGGAACAGAATGGAGGAAGCCTTGGAAGGCAGGGCCATGGGGAATTCAGGGTCACACCCCAAGAGGACTAGCAAGCCAGGCACGTCCTACCATGGCTAAAGGAGTAGGAGCAAAGGCAGAGCCAGCTGAGGGACAAGAGGTAAGGGAGGGGAAACTGGGAGCTGGGAATCTGGGTCTGGGAGGATGAGTAGGAGCCGGAGGGTGGCCCCAAGTAAGGGAGAGCACTGCTGCTGGGCAGAAGGGCCCAGTGGTCTTTGGGAGTTAAAGTCTTGGCTCTGTTCTTTGTGGCCTTGAGTAACTTAACCTCTCAGGGCCTTCCCTCATCTCTGGGGGAATAGCACATGTGGCATGTGGTTGTCTTGAAGACCAGATAAATTAATGCACATAGAAAGCTAGGTCTGTAGTCAGTGAGCTGCGGGGTGACTGTTTGGGCTGTGGGCTGCTATTATCTCCCAGCTAAGAAACACTAGTAGCCACATCGTTGGGGTGAGGGTGCAGGAAGGAAGCCAGCTTCTCGGCCCGGGAATGGGTAGGCCACCCTTGTCTTCCTGGCCTGGCTCCCTGGCTTTGTCCTCTCTTGCCTGGGTCTTCCCACGTGACATGTCAAATGCTATCAGAGAACATTTCCCGGGATTGGTAGTGTTGTTCCAACCTGACTAGGAGTTGAAGCTTGTAGTGGGAACGCCATCCCAAATAGTAGAGACGCTTGTACACATTTTTAAAATTGGTCTTCATCTTCCCCATGAAAGGCACTGAGCCAGGCCCCTGGAGGACAAGCCGGCCAGTTTTTGCCCTCAAGGAGCTCAGAGTCAAGGGAGACGACATTTGTTCGTTCATGCACTCACTCGGCCACCATTTCCTAAGCACCTGCTCTGTGCCGGGGACCTTTCTAGACACTGAGAACCCAGTATGGAAAGAACAGGACATTGAGCTCCTGTGCACATGCTAGACTGGCGGTTTGCATTTCCACAGAAGCATCGAGATGCATATGGTCTAGAGTCACCAACCCGATTTTTAGTCCCCACTCACTGCCAGGCCCTGCGGATCGAAGAGTAGATGGTGTGGTGGAGTGGTTAGTGGCTGGGTCTCTGAGGTCATACAGTGGTGTCTGTCATTTCCTGGCTCTGAGAGCCTAGGCAAGGGACTTGACCTCTCTGCACCTGTTCTCTGTCTGTAAAATGGGGATACTAGTGGACTTTCCTTGAAAGATCATGGTAAGGACAAAACGAGATGATGTATGAAGAGTGCTCAGCGTTGGGCTCCTTGGCCATACTCACAGAGTGCCCACCCATTAGGACCACTGTTCCTGTTCTCTCCCTGCCTGTAGGAGCTCACAGCGCACCCTGGAAGGACCTTCCTCTCCTTCTGGTTGATTATAGGATTTAACATCAAGTATTGTCAGAAAAACCAGGTGCATAGGGGTGCCTGGGTGGCTCAGTGGGTAAGTCTCTGCCTTCGGCTCAGGTCATGATCTCAGGGTCCTGGGATCAAGCCCCGCGTTGGGCTGTCTGCTCAGCGGGGAGCCTGCTTCCTCCTCTCTCTCTGCCTGCCTCTCTGCCTACTTGTAATCTCTGTCTGTCAAATAAATAAATAAAATCTTAAAAAAAAAAAACAAAACTGGGTGCATAGTTGTGGTTCAAAGTTAACTGATTTCCTTCGTTTGTAAGTGACCTTGAACCATCAATCAGAAAAAAAGCAGATAACCCAATGGAAAGACAAAGACTTAAGCAGGCAGTCCACGAGAAAGGAGATACATAAAGCAAATGGAAAGAAGCCCCACCTTACTTACTGTATTTTTAAAAATGTGCATTAACAAAACAAGATACAATTTTTGCCTCAGAGGCTTGTGAAGGCTTACACATTTGCTGATGCCTTTTATTGGGCAGTGTGTGGGGAAGAGGCCCAGTCCCACATGGTAGGCGGAGAGTGGGAACTGGGGTAAGACCTGCAGACAGAAGTTTGGCAGATGTGTAAAAACGCACCCTCCTTTCGATCTAGCAGTCCTACATACAGGAATTTATCTTACTGGTAAGTGTATAAATGAATGCAGTGATATGCATTTGGGGACATTTGTTACATCCTTGTTTATTATAGAGAAAAAAACCAAAGAACTGTAAACATGTCCGGATAGAGGACTGGTTAGGGTACATCTGTGTAATGGAATCCCCCGCAGCTGTTAGAGCACGCGGGTCTGTACCGTATTTTGGAGATCTTCATATATCACCCCAGACACGTTAAGTAAGTACAGAACAAGGAAAATGCCGAGCGGTAGGCCCAGACTACTCTCCTTTGGATAAAATAAATACAAGCTGGAGATATATATATATATATGCCTCTGTGTATAGACGTATAGCCCAAGGAAAGCATAAGAAACTTCTCACAGTGATTTGATTTTTGATTTTCTTTAGACAAATGTCCTGGGAGCTTGAGAAGGGAGGGAGACTGACTGTTCATCCTACCTTTTCATTTTATCAAGATTTTTAATTATTGGCATGAATATTATAATTTTAAAGAAGAAAAGAAGAAGATCAATTGAAGCTACTCATTTGTATTTAAAACATTTCTAGTTAAAAGATTTCCAAGGGGTGTGTGTGTGTGTGTGTGTTTGGACTGTTAAAATATCTTTCCTCTGAAATCCTACTAACTGTCCAAGAAGTGGCTCTCCAGCATGGTCACTCATGTGAATAGTTCAAGCCTAAACCAGGGTCCTGTTTTGTTTTGGAGTGAAGCAAAAGCTTAGGGGTGGGGTCAGCTTTAGCCAGTGGGCTGGGGACCCCTGTCCTGCCCAAGAGCTTGAAAGAGTCTGGTCTTCTTGTCTTCGGTCCCACTGGGCAAGGCCTGGGGTTCTCAGTGCACCCCTGGAACCAGCCTTGCCCCTGGGCTGGTTAGCGGGTATTCTCCAGGAAAGTACCAGGCAGATGGTCCTGAGTGGGTATGACCCCCATGAGCCCTCCAGGGGGTTAGTAAATCTGCGTATTTTCTGTGAAGGCCATCCGGACAGCCTTTGTGTTAAGGAATTTGGGGTGCAATCTATGTTCTGTCTGTTCCCGGATCCTTGGTAGCTGGAAGGGGCTCCTGCCAGGAAGGAGTCAGAAAGGCCGGGGCTTTTGGAAGAAGCAGCAGGCACAGCTGACCTGTGGTATCTGTAATGACCCCTAACGAGTCAGAACACCCCATCTTCTTTTTCCTCTTTCTCTCCTATTCCTTCCTCCTCACTGTTTTTTCCATTTAGAGAATTTTATTCATTCTTGTTTTAAATTTTATTGTAAAATAAAAGTTAAATTTGCCTGTCATTTAGGGTTTCAAATAGTTCTAGAAGGCTTGTTGCAAACACAGGCATGTGTGCGTGCACACACACACACAGACATACACACATCCTACTACTACTATTACTATTACCACCGCTTGTAGTAATTTAGCTGATTCTTCTGATACCTCTGTATCTGTAAATAATGTGCTTTATTTACTTTCCTCAGGATTTTCATTTTTGACATTGTCCTTGGGCTTCTTGCTGTGGAAGATGAGGATTCAACTCTTTTTCATCACTACCCACATGTCTCATCTCCCGTCTTTCCAAAATAGAGCATAATTTTATTACATCAGTAATCAGGGATTAAATTATTTTGACCCTGGAAATATAATTCCTGGCTGAGCTGTCATGACTTGTACTTTTCCTCTCTGATCAACATTTCCTCTCTGGAGTTAATTATCTTATTTTTTTTCTCTTCCCACTGTTTTATTTTACGTCACTATTCAATACCACGTTATCCCCCAGTTGAATAAAATTAGTCTCAAACTTGTTTTCACAATCACTATTCTATTAATTTCTTCTTCTTGAGAAAAACCTTCGTGGAACCTTCTGAACTAGATTGGCTGCTTTCTAGATATGCTCTATAGTATTTATTTGGGGTTTCTTCACTCAGACCTTGGTGATCTCCTTGGTGTTCTTTTCTGCTGGATCTTCTATTTCCTGGACCCTGGATCCTCCTCTTCCTTGGGTTACTTCCTCATTTTGGTGGAGCACATTTTCCTCCCATTAATTTACAAAGAAATGAGCAGTTATTTTTGTGGGAACTTAAATCCCTGAAAATGCCTTTATTCTGTCCTCATGTTTAGTTGATGGTTTGGCTATGTATAAAAGTCTAGGTTGGAAATAATTTTCTCTCAGAACATTTATGGCCTTGTGCTCCTGTCTGCAAGCTTCCACTGTTGCTAAGAAGACCATTTTATAAAGAAATCAGTCACCCACCCTTCCTCCCTTCCTCCCTCCTTTCCCCTCTATAGGCATTTTTCTTTGTTCCTGTTGTTTAGAAATTTCGTGATACAGTTCCTTGGTGTGGATATATTCTCATTATGAAGGTCACTGAGTGAACTTTCTGTCTTTTGAAACTCCTATCCTTCAATTCTGGCGATGACTTGTGAAAGTTGTTTCCTTCCTTACTTCCTTTGTAATTCCCCCCCTTTTATGCTCTCCCTTCCCACCCCCTCCTTAGAACTCCTGTTGTTTAGATATGAGACCCCCTCAACTGTTTCCCCAGTATTCTTATTTTTCTATCTTTTTGTCTTCTCTGGCATTTCCTTACCTTGTCTTTGAAGTTTTTATGCATTTTGTTTTCTGCCATCATTTAAAAAAAATTTCTAAAACCTCTTTTCTTGTTGTTTTCTGAACATTCCATTTTCAGAAAGCATCTTACTTCACAGATGTAATATCTTCTCTGAGAATATTATAGTTACATGCAGGTTTTCTCCTCCTTTCCTGTGTGTTTTGGTCTCTATTTCATACCAGATAATTCTTACACATTCCCGGTGATTCTTGATTGTCTGCTTACATTTACGAATAGCAGTGACTAAAATGCTGATTTGAAAGCTCTAGATGCTTAGGTGGGGTTGTTTAAACCATAAGCTATGAATTTCATGTTGTGTAAATCTAGTTGTGCTATTTTCATAGGGAATTCTCATGGTTGGTGTCTTTTGGACTTTTTTCCTGGACTAACCTGATTGCTTAGAGAAATTGTCTTCAGTCTCCTGCCTGGAGGATATTTCCCTAGCTGCCAGCATTCTGGGATCTTGGGAGGGGAAGACGGTTAACTCTCTCCTCATTGAGTGTATGTATCATCAGTCTGCTCAGGCTAGCATCACAAACTGGGTGGTTTAAGCAGCAGAAATTAATTTGCCTATAGTTGTGGAAGCTGGAGATCCAAGATCAAGGTAGCAGCAGGGTTGGTTTATGGTGAGGCTTCTCTTTTTGGCTTTCAGAAGACCACCTTCTTCCTGTGTCCTCACACAGTCTTCCTTCCATGTATATGGAGAAAGCAAATGGTCTGTGGTGTTTTCTCTTCCTCTCTTTTGGACACCAGTCCTATTGGATTAGGGCCCCCACCTAATGACCTCATTAGCCTTCATTACCTCCTTAAAGGCCCTGTCTCCAAATACAGTCACATTGGGGGTTGGAGCTTCAACATGTGAAAATTTGAAGGGACACAGTTCACTTCACAGCATTTTGTAGAATTTCATTTAATATTTCTGTTTTCATTCTGACACTGTAGCCTTTAGCTATGCTTGGTGATCTCCAGACTGTTTCATCCTTTCCTGACAGATCTTTTCTTTTAAGTCTTCTGCCAGAGCAGTGATAAGGTTGTCACCAGGCTACCTTGAATGAAGATGGACAGCTGAAGGCTTGGGCATTTCTCAAATAGATTATAAACCAATCCTCCTTTTAAAAAATGTACACTCATCCCCATTTCCAGAGGTAATGTTACTGCCAGTTCCTGAGTGTTTGACTTTTGGTTTTCATTACTGTTGACTTACGACTATATTTTTCAGATCTCTTAAATTGGCTACCACTTATCTAGCTTCCAAAATGTTCTCTCCTGTTTTCTTTGTTCTGCTTTCTTTGTTATACCATAAAAGTACTGTTTTGTTGTCACTTAATGGCGTTTCTGGACAGAGTAGAGGTAAGTATGTGTTTGTTTAATTCTCTGTCTTTAACAGGACACCAGATGTCTCTTTCCCTTGAAAGTCAGTGGAAGCCCATCTGATGAGTTAGCTTAGATTCCCATTCCATTTCTCCCTCAGATCTAGTGTTTCCACAAAATGTCTCCATGGACTATCCAAATATGTTTGATTTTGATGCATTGATTGATTTTTGAGGACTGATAGTCTGACATCACTTGACCAGAACATATGAAATGCTTTCTGAGCTCATCCCAAATACACAAATCTTCTTAATAAAATCAGAAAACAATTTGTGTTTTGAGTTGAACAAAGCCTCCACATTTTCCCGAGCATCATTTCCTTACATTTTAAAACTAGATCTATTTTCAAAGGAAGCTAACCTATATGTGGTTGGTTTTTTGGCTTTGTTTTGAGATGTTTTGGTTTGTTTGCTTTTAATACATCACAATATTTCTTCATAAAGCACTAGTGAAGTCAACATTCTTTATTAACTTTTTCTTAAGTGAGCCTTTTTCATTAGTTTTTATTTAGAACCTTTTTTCCCCCCTAAAATTTCCCAGCCACAGCTAAGCTCCCAAAGATCTGAGTTTCTTTTGAAGTTTTGACTTTTGTTGTGTTCTAATTAGGGCAAACCAAAGCCTTCTAAAATCTTGTGGGGTTTGTCAGTGTTGCCCAGGTGAGCAAATCTGCACCCAGAACCCACTCCAGAAAGCATCTTATTCTCTGGTGCCTTGGGCCAGGAAGAAAGCACATACCTGCAGCACCCTCTTGTTCTAGTCATCTACTATGACTTTGCGTAGATAAGAGTAGGAGATATGAAGGAGAGCTCACAGTAGGAGATATGCCTTGGAGAGCTCACATCTAGTTAGAAAGTCTAGGAAAGAGGGAGAGATTCTATCATTTCTTCACTACCTACTGTGGGCCAGGTAATGGGGTGAGTGCTTTGCCTTTATTGTCCAATTTAAACCTAAGGATAAACATGTATTTCATCTAAAATTGATACCCATAATAAGCCTTCCAGATAGATATGGTTGTACCCCATTTACAGAATAAGGGTACCGAAACTCAAATGGTTACTTACCTTGCCCAAGTTTGCACAACTAGCTCATGAAAGGGACTGGTTTCCAAAGGAGGTGGGATTCTAACCCATGAACATCTGGGAAATGGTTAGGTACGTGGCATGGAGTGAATATTCAGTAATGATGTGGCATCAATGTCCCGGAGCCCAGGGTGCATTGTGTGAGATTGAGAGGAGACGGATGAAGGCTGCCACCATGAGGGAGGTCGTGCTTGAGGTGACTGTTATCCCATATCTGTCTCTGTCTGTGCTGCAGCCGTGTGTCCACCCACATCACTGATGTCTGTTTCCAGGATCCCGCTAGAGCCTGCCTGCTGCCCTCGCTGCTTTCCTTCCTGCTCTCTTAACTGTCCATTCACCCCACGGCAGCCAGAATGATCTTTTATTTTTTTTTTAATTTTTTTTAAAATTCAAGGTGGAATTTACCTACAGTGAAATGCACATAACTCAAACGTGTAAACTGATGAAATTTCGACAAATGTATACTCTTGCGTAACCAACACCGGAGTCAAAACATTGAATATTTTCATCACCCCAGAAAGTTCCCTTATGTCCCCTTGGGGTCATTCCTCCCTCTGATAGGCAACTATTCTTATTACTACAACCATAGATTAGTGTTGCATGTTCTTGAGTTTCATATAAATGAAATCACACAGTGTATACTCATTTGTGTCTGGTTTCTTTCACTCAGAGTAATGTTTTATGATTTACCCGAGCTGCTGTGTGCATTAGTAGTTCGCTTTTTAAATTGTCGAATAGCATTCCCGTTGTATAAAAATACCACCGTTTATTTATTAATTTTCTTGTTGAGGGAGCTGTGGGTTGTTAAAGTTTGGAGCCATCATAAATGAAGATATTACAGACATTCTGGTATGAGAGATTTTTGTGGACATACATTTTATTCTTTTGGGTGAGGAAGAATGGAGCTACTGGTTATAAATAAATCTCTCTTTAACAGTTTAAGAAAAGGTCAAAAAATTTTCAAGTTGTTTGCCATTTAGTACTGCTACAAACAACATATGTGGGGTCTGTTTTTTTCTCTTCCCCACTAGACACTAGAATAGGTAAAAATGAAAAAGACTAATAACACCCAGCATTGGAGAGGCAGGGGAGCTGTGATAATTAGATATTGATATGGGGGAATATAAAGCTGGACCCTGTTATCTGTTTCAAATGAATATTTGGAAATACAGGATGATGTAGGAGTCAAGGTTCATTTCCCTCCTATTATTATCTAGTTCTAGCATCATCATCATTATCATCATCATCATCTGGTACTGCTCTGAAAAAAGACTTTCCTTTTTCTTTTTTTTTTAAGATTTTCATTTATTTATTTGACAGACAGAGATCACAAGTAGGCAGAGAGGCAGGCAGAGAGAGAGGAGGAAGCAGGCTCCCTGCTGAGCGGGGATCCCGATGCGGGGCTCCATCTCAGGACCCTGAGATCATGACTTGAGCCGAAGGCAGAGGCCTTAACCCACTGAGCCACCCAGGCGCCCCTCTTTTTTCATTTGAACTGCTTTGGGTCTTATGTCAAAAATCATGTATGTGAGAGTCTTTCTGGGTTATCCATTCTATTCCTTTGATATGTTTGATGATCTTTATGTTTTTGCTATGCTATCTTAATTAAAAAATTGTTTTTATAGAGGTCTAATTGACATACCATTATATCAGTTTCAACATAATGCTCTGACATTTGTATATATTCTAAAATCATAAATCCAGTTACATTAATTCATTATCATACATAATTATAGTTTTTTCTCATGATGGGAAATTTCAAGGTCTGCTCTCTTAGCTACTTCCAAATATGCGATAGAGTACTCTGAATTCTAGTTACCATGCTGTACGTGACATCCCCAGGACTTCGTCATTTTCTAAGTGGAAATTTCTACCTTCTGGCTACCTTGACCCATTTCACCCTCCCCACTCCCCATCCTCAGGCAACCACCATTCTGTTCTCTATATCCATGAGCTCAGATTTTTGTTTTTAGCTTCCACATAAAATTGAGATCATAGGGTGTTTGTCTTTCTTGGTCAAACTTACTTTTTATTTAAGCCTTCTTTAATATCTCTTCTATCTTACAGTCTTTGGTATAGAGATCTTACATAGCTTTTTAAAAAAATGTATTTTTGGTCTTCTATATCTTATATTAAATTTATTTCTAAGTATTTTGTGTTTTATGATCCAACTGTAAATGATGTTGTGTTTTAAATACCATTTTTCTTTGTTGGGAACCGGTACATGCAATGCAATTAATTTTTGCGTTTTGACTTTTATTCTGTGACCTTGCAAAACGCCCCCGTTAGTTCTAGTGGTGTGGTTTTGAGGGGTATGTATTCCTTATGTATTCCTTAAAATTCGCCACATAAATAACCATGTCATCAGAAGAGAGCGACTGTTCTATCTCTTTCTGACTGATCTTCATGGCCTAGATCTCTAGTACAGTGCTGAATGGAACTAGTGAAAGTATCTGTCCTCTACTTGTTCTCTGTCTTAGGGAAGAAAGCTTTCAACATTTCACCATTAAATATAATATTAATGCTGTTAGCTGTCACTTTTCTGTAGGTACCATGTCGTAGGCGGTCTCTATGATGGTCTCCAAAGATCCCTACCTAATTTTTTTCACTTCCCTGTGCACTCTCCTTTCTTGAGTATGAGCTGGCCTTATTGACATGCTTCTCAATAGAAGCAAGATTAGAAGATCATGCAGAAGTGTTGAGATGTCACTCTCAAGTTTAGGTCATACAAAGACTGTCTTTCATCTCGGGGTTCATTCTCTCTTGCTCCTTTGCCCTAGGGGAAGCCACATGCCATGCCGTGGGCTGCCCAGTAGAGGCCCATATGGGAAAGGACTGTGGGTGACCTCTAGCCAACAGTTAATCAGGAACTGAGGTCCCCTTTCCAATAGCCCGTGAGGAACTGAACCCTGTCAACAGCCACGTGAGTGACCTTGAAAGTGTCTCCTCTTCCAGTAGCCACTTCAGAGCAGTCGGCAGCCCCAGCCACAGTCGGATGGAATTCTTAAAAGAGCTGCTCTTGAGTCCCAGGCTCTCAGTAAAGCCACCCCAGATTCCTGAGCCCAGGAACTATGAGATAATAAATGTTTATTGTCCCTCGCGTTCCTGGTTTACTAAGAATCTGCTTCATGACTGGGCAATGAATATTATTAAATGCTTTTTTGCACCAGTTGAGATCATTAGATGGTTCTTACCCTTTCTTCTGTTAATATGATGAATTATATGGCTTTTCAATTAAGCCCCACATGGTCCTAATACATTATCCTAATTATATATTGTTGGGTTCAGTTGACTAATATTTCCTTCAGGTTTTGCCTCTGTTTGTGGGAGGTACTCTTCTGTGCTTTTCTTTTTCCTACTAAAATATAATTTATGTTCCATAAAATTCAGTATTTTAAAATTACTGTACAATTCAGTGGGTTTTAGTATATTCACAAGGTGTATAAACATCACTATGTGTAATCCCGTAACATTTTTATCACCCCAAAAAGAAATCCTGAACTCCTCCTTCAGCCCTTATCCAAGCCACAGTCATCAAGTTCTATCTCTGTGGATTTGCCTATTCTGGACATTTCATATAAATGAAATCATACAGTCTGTGGCCTCTTGTGTCTGGCTCTTTCATTTCGCATGCCATTTTTAAGATTCATTCACGTCGTATCACTACTTCATTCCTTTCCATGGCTGACTAACATTCCATGGTATGGATCGCCCACATTTTGTTTATCCTTGGTCACTTGTCGACATTTGGATTATCGTTGCTGTTCGGAATATTGCTGTGAACACATGAGCAAGTTTTGATGGAGACGTATATTTTCAGGGCTTCTGGACATATGCTAGAGAGTGAAATTTCTGGGTCACCTGGGTAAATCTATGTTTAAATTTTGAAGAAGTACTACCAAACGCTTTCCCACAGTTCCCCACCATTTTAAATTCCCATCAGCAATGTGTGAGGGTTCCAGTTTTTCCATATCTTCCCCAACATTTGTTAGTACTACCTTCTTGATTATAGCCATCTTTGTGGGCATATAGTGCTACCTTCCTGTATGTTTTTTTAAAAAGATTTTTTTATTTAGAGAGGTAGGGGGAGGGGCAGAAGGAGAGGAGAATCTTAAGAAGACTCCCCACTGAGGGCAGAGCCTGACGTGGGGCTCAATCTCACGACCCTGAGATCACAACCTGGGCCCAAACCAAGAGTCAGGCACCTGGGTAGTGCCTCCTCATTGTGGTTTTGATTTGCATTTCACCAATGGATAATAGTGTTGGGGATCTTTTTACGTACTTATTGCTGTTTGAATATCTTTTGTGGAGAACTGTCTGCTCAGCTCCTTTGTTCATTTTTTGAAAAATTAAGTTATCTTTTCATTATTGTGGTATAATAGTTCTCTGTAGATTCTAGATACAAGTCCCTTATCAGATATGTTATTTGCAAAAATTTCCTCACATTCTGTGGGTTGTCTTCTCACTTTCTCTGTTTTTTTTTTTTTTTCAAAGATTGCATTTATTTATTTGATAGAGACCGAGTGAGAGAGGGCACACAAGCAGGGGGGGCAGAGGGAGAGGAAGAACAGGTTTCCCATTGAGCAGGGAGCCCGATGCGGGGCTTGATCCCAGGACCCTGGGATCATGACCTGAGCCAAAGGCAGATGCTTAACAACTGAGCCACCCAGGCACCCTTACTTTCTTTTTGATGTCCACTGAAGAATAGTGATGCCTAGTTTACTTTTTAAATTTTGTTTCTGTTAGTCATATCTAAGAAACCATTGCCTTATGCAAAGTTTTCTTCTAAGGACTTTACACTTTTTTTTTTTAAAGATTTTATTTATTAATTTGACAGACAGAGATCACAAGTAGGCAGAGAGGCAGGCAGAGAGAGAGGAGGAAGCAGGCTCCCCGCGGAGCAGAAATCCTGATGCGGGGCTTGATCCCAGGACCCTGGGATCATGACCTGAGCCGAAGGCAGAGGCTTTAACCCACTGAGCCACCCAGGCACCCCGACTTTACAGTTTTTGCTCTTACATTTAGGTATTTGATCTACCTGAAGTTAATTTTTATTTAGCGTGTAAAATAAAAGTCCATAGTCATTCTTGCACCTGTAGATATCCTGTTTTACCAGCACCATTTGTTGAAAAGACTACTCTTCCTTCCATTGACTTGTCTTGACACCTCTTGTCAAAAGTCAGTTCGCCAGAAACCTTTGGGTGGCTCAGTCTGTTGAGTGTCCAACTCTTGATTTCAGCTCAGGTCATGATCTCATGGTCGTGAGATGGAGCAGTGCATAGAGCACTGTGCTCAGTGGGGAGTCTGCTTGAGAGTCTCTCTCTACATCTTCCTCTTGCCCTCCCTTACCCTCCCACATGTGCTCGCTCGTGCGCTCTCTCTCTCTCAAATTTAAGGAAATCCTTTGGCCATGCATAGATGGGTTTTGTTTTTATGGAATCTCAGTTCTATGGCATTTGTGTATATGTCTCTCTTTTTGCCAGTGCCATAGTTTCTTGATTACTGTAGCTTTGTAGTTTTAAAATTGGGAAGTGGGAATCTTCCACCTTTGTTGTTTTTGTTCAAGATTGGTTTGCCTGTTTTCAGTTTCCTTAATTTTTATATGAATTTTAAGATTAGCTTGTCAATTCCTGCAAAAAGGCAGCTGGAATTTTTATAGGGATGTGTTCAGTCTGTAGATTAATTTAGGGAGTATTTCCATTTTAACAATATTAAGTCTTCTGACTCATAAATGTTGGATGACTTTCAATTTACTTAGCTCTTAATTTCTTTCAACAGTGTTTTGTAGTTTGTGGTTTTCTTGTATTGACTTTGTTTTTTGTGTGAGGGCAATGCTGGCTTTACAGTATTAGTTGGAAACTGTTCCCTCTTTTTCTAGTTTCTGAAAGACTAGTATAGAGTTGGTATTCTTTTCCTTATGTGTTGGTTTTAACTCACTTTTAAGGCCATCCAGTCCTGAGACTTTGGGAATATTTTAAAAAATGAATTCAGTATTTTTAAAGGACAAAAGGAACTGTATACCAAAATAGTCAGCTTTACATTATGTTAATTTAGAAAATAAAACAATACAGAGCTTTTCAGATTTTTAAATTTCTTTTTGGAGTCAGTTCTGGCAATTAGCATCTTTCAAGAAACTCCACTTCTTTTTAATTGGCAAACTTATTGGCCAATAGTTATTTATAAAATTCTCTTATTATCATTTTGATGTCACTAGGACCTGTAGTGATGTCTCTGTTTTTATTCTCAGAATGAGTAATATGTCGCTTTCCTCCTTTTCTTTAAAAGTCTGACTAGATTAACTTCATTATTTTTTAGATATCTGCTTTTGGTTTCATTGATTTTCCTCTCTTTTGTTTTCTATTTCATTAATCTTTGTTCTTACATTTATTATCTTGTTCTTTTAAATTATTTTGGGTTTATTTTGCTCTTCTTTTTTTTTTTTTTTTTTTTAGCTCCTAAAGGGAGAAGCTCCAGTCTTTTAGACGATTCCCCTTTTCTAGTATAAGCATTTGAAGCTACGAGTTACCCTTTAAAGCATGCAACAGATATGTTGATTTTAGATATGATTTTTTACTTAGATATGATGTTATATTTTGATTATTTCAAAATATTTTCTAGTTTCATGTATTTTAATTTATGTTATTTGGTGCATCCATATTTAGGATTGTGTCTTTCTATAAATTGACCCCTTTATGGGCACCTGGGTGGCTTAGTTGGTTGAGTATTTGACTCTTGGTTTTGGCTTGTGATCTCAGGGTCGTGGGATTGAGGCCTACAACAGGCTCCACAGTCAGTGGGGAATCTGCTTATCCCATTCTCTCTGCTCTTCCTCATGCTCACTTGTGCACTCTCTCTCTAATAAATAAATAAAGTCTTTAAAAAGTAATACATTGACCCCTTTATCATTATGAAATATCTGTTTTTACATGGTGTTATTCCTCAAGTTTGTTTCTTATTAATAAAGTCACTTAAGCTTTCTCATGATTAGAGTTTGTCTGATAGATATTCCTATGTATTTTACTTGTAATATATCTGTCTTATTTTAAAGTGGCTCATAGAGAATATATAATTGTGCTTTATATTTGTTATTCTATCTAGATTGAGACTCTCTGCCCTGCCCTTTATTGTACTATTTAGAATTAAGTTTTTATTTTGTAATTAAATGTAAGTATAGATGTGGTTGGATTGGGTTTAACTGTAGCATGCTGCTATTTATTTTTCTGTTTGTTTCTGCTGTTTTCATACATTTTAAAAAGGATTTTCCCCTGCCTTTTAGAGGAACTGGTTGGGTTTTTTTTTTTTTTTTAATGATTCCATGTTAATGCCACTCATGGCTTATTAGGTTCACCTTCATTTTACTGTTGTTGTTTTTTTTTAATTTTTATATTTAGTGGTTGCTTCAAGTTTTAAAATGTGCATCTTTAACTTGTTGCAGTCTATCTTTAATATTATGCCACTTTATTTATAACAGGAGAACTTCACGATAGTACAGTTTTACATCCCCCTTCTTGCCCCTTGTGCTATTTTAAAATTTAATTTTACTTCTATGTAGGTTGTAATACCATATATGTATATATGCATATATATTTGTATTAAACAGTCAAATATGCTTAAATTTTGAAAATTTCTATTTTGTCACATCTTAAAACTTACAGAAAAGTTGTAAAATTCCTAGAGTTCCTATATATCCTTTACCCGGGTTCCCCTAATGTGAACTAGCATCTTGCATAACCATAGTACAATTATTAAAAGTAAGAAACTAATATTGATACAAACTGTTAACTACACTTTATTCAGAATTCACCAGGATTCCTACAGATGTTAATTTTCTGTTCTAGAAGCCCATCCACCTTCTTTCATTCCAGTTAACACTCACCCTCTCCTTAATGGCTAGCAATCTGTGACAGGTCCTCATCTTTATTTACCTTTGATATTCTTGATACTTTTGAAGTAATTTTATGGAATGTCCCTCAGTCTAATGTTTTCTCATGATTAGGTTGAGATGGTGCATTTTTGGCAAAGATAGCCTGGAAGTGATGTGCCCTTCTCAGGGATCTTCTCAGGGAGCATATGATGGTACGTCTTCTTATTATCGGTGGGGTTTACCATTGATCGCATAGTTCAGGCCGTGTCTGCTGGGACTCTCTACTGAAAGTTACTATTTTTTCTTAATAAATCTCTTGGAAGAAATACTTTGAGATCACACAAATAGTCCATTTCTCCTCAAACTTCCTCTCACTAATTGTAGCATTGCAGATCTTGTCTGCAGCAATTGCTGTGATGTTCTAATGGTGATTTTCTATTTCCCTTATTCTTTCTGCCTGTATTAATTAGAATTCTTCTGTAAGGAAGAGCTGTCCTTTCCCTCTCCCCATCCTCTTTCTCTCAATATTGACCCAAGTCTATTTATCTTATGCTATAGTTTACTCTCTCATGCAACTTTTCACCCCACTTTGGCCACTGGGAACTCTTTGAGGTTCCTGAACTTTTCATATATCCTCGTTCTTTTTTGAGCATGTCTGTACCTTCTAGCACCCGTGGTGCTCCCGGGTCTCCTTGCATTTTATCTGCCCCAGCTTTGGCTTTAACCAGCTTATCCAGAGAGCCCTGGTTATGGTGATGCTGGTTTTTGTTTTCTAATTGAGGAATGATATTTAGAAGCTAAGATCTAGGCAGTAAATATACTCATTGCTATGGGGATGTCATTGTTTCTAGGTTCTACTGGTGCACTACTTGGTGATACAGATAAAGGTGTGTGTGTGTGTGCACATGTGTGTGTGTATATATGTATGTACTAATATATATACACATATGTATGTACTAATCTATGTATACACTCATTTACATTTACTTTTGTAACTGTCTCAGTGTATTTTAAAAACTATTAGTTCACATGGATACTTCTAGTATTGATACTAGTATCCAACCCATTACCAGTGTTCATTCTAACCTTTCTCATTTGCTTTTTTTTTTTTCTATAAACATATAATGTATTTTTATCCCCAGGGGTACAGGTCTGTGAATCGCCAGGTTTACACACTTCACAACACTCACCATAGCACATACCCTCCCCAATGTCCATAACCCCACCCCCCTCTCCCGACCCCCCTCCCCCCAGCAACCCTCAGTTTGTTTTGTGAGATTAAGAGTCACTTATGGGGGACGCCTGGGTGGCTCAGTTGGTTAAGCAGCTGCCTTCGGCTCAGGTCATGATCCCAGGGTCCTGGGATCGAGTCCCACATCGGGCTCCTTGCTCGGCAGGGAGCCTGCTTCTCCCTCTGCCTCTGCCTGCCTCTCTGTCTGCCTGTGCTCACTCTCTCTGACAAATAAATAAAATAAAATCTTAAAAAAAAAAAAGAGTCACTTATGGTTTGTCTCCCTCCCCATCCCATCTTGTTTCATTTATTCTTCTCCTACCCCCTAACCCCCCATGTTGCATCTCCACTTCCTCATATCAGGGAGATCATATGATAGTTGTCTTTCTCCAATTGACTTATTTCACTAAGCATGATACCCTCTAGTTCCATCCATGTCGTTGCAAATGGCAAGATTTCATTTCTTTTGATGGCTGCATAGTGTATATATACCACATCTTCTTTGTGTATATATACCACATCTTCTTTATCTATTCATCTGTTGATGGACATCTAGGTTCTTTCCATAGTTTGGCTGTTGTAGACATTGCTGCTATAAACATTCGGGTGCACGTGCCCCTTTGGATCACTACGTTTGTATCTTTAGGGTAAATACCCAGTAGTGTAATTGCTGGGTCATAGGGTAGTTCTATTTTCAACTTTTTGAGGAACCTCCATGCTGTTTTCCAGAGTGGTTGCACCAGCTTGCATTCCCACCAACAGTGTAGGAGGGTTTCCCTTTCTCCGCATCCTCGCCAGCATCTGTCATTTCCCGACTTGTTAATTTTAGCCATTCTGACTGGTGTGAGGTGATATCTCATTGTGGTTTTGGTTTGTATTTCCCTGATGCCAAGTGATGTGGAGCATTTTTTCATGTGTCTGTTGGCCATCTGGATGTCTTCTTTGCAGAAATGTCTGTTCGTGTCCTCTGCCCATTTCTTGATTGGATTATTCTTTGGGTGTTGAGTTTGCTAAGTTCTTTATAGATTTTGGATACTAGCCCTTTATCTGATATGTCGTTTGCAAATATCTTCTCCAATTCTGTCAGTTGTCTTTTGGTTTTGTCAACTATTTCCTTTGCTGTGCAGAAGCTTTTGATCTTGATGAAATCCCAATAGTTCATTTTTGCCCTTGCTTCCCTTGCCTTTGGTGATGTTCCTAGGAAGATGTTGCTGTGGCTGAGGTCGAAGAGGTTGCTGCCTGTGTTCTTCTCAAGGGTTTTGATGTATTCCTTTCTCACATTGAGGTCCTTCATCCAGTTTGAGTATTTTCGTGTGTGGTGTAAGGAAATGGTCCAATTTCATTTTTCTGCATGTGGCCATCCAATTTTCCCAACACCATTTATTGAAGAGGCTGTCTTTTTTCCACTGGACATTCTTTCCTGCTTTGTCGAAGATTAGTTGACCATAGAGTTGAGGGTCTAATTCTGGGCTCTCTATTCTGTTCCATTGATCTATGTGTCTGTTTTTGTGCCAGTACCGTGCTGTCTTGATTATGACAGGTTTGTAATAGAGCTTGAAGTCCAGAATTGTGATGCCCCCAACTTTGGCTTTCTTTTTCAATATTCCTTTGGCTATTCGAGGTCTTTTCTGGTTCCATATAAATTTTAGGATTATTTGTTCCATTTCTTTGAAAAAAAATGGGTGGGATTTTGATAGGGATTGCATTAAATGTGTAGATTGCTTTAGGTAACATAGACATTTTCACAATATTTGTTCTTCCAATCCAGGAGCATGGAACATTTTTCCATTTCATTGTGTCTTCCTCAATTTCTTTCATGAGTACTTTATAGTTTTCTGAGTATAGATTCTTAGCCTCTTTGGTTAGGTTTATTCCTAGGTATCTTATAGTATTGGGTGCAATTGTAAATGGGATTGACTCCTTAATTTCTCTTTCT
Organism: Martes martes; assembly: GCF_963455335.1. Classification (NCBI taxonomy): domain Eukaryota; kingdom Metazoa; phylum Chordata; class Mammalia; order Carnivora; family Mustelidae; genus Martes; species Martes martes. Next base: position 93,215,812 of record NC_137892.1, on the reverse strand, counting down.
TCTGTCTTGTTGTTGGTGTAGAGAAATGCAACTGATTTCTGTGCATTGATTTTATATCCTGACACTTAACTGAATTCCTGTGTGAGTTCTAGCAGTTTTGGAGTAGAGTCTTTTGGGTTTTCCACATAAACTATCATATCATCTGCAAAGAGTGAGGGTTTGACTTCTTCTTTGCTGATTTGGATGCCTTTAATTTCTTTTTGTTGTCTGATTGCTGACGTTAGGACTTCTAGTACTATGTTGAATAGCAGTGGTGATAATGGGCATCTCTGCCGTGTTCCTGACCTTAGCAGAAAAGCTTTCAGTTTTTCTCCATTGAGAATGATATTTGCGGTGGGTTTTTCATAGATGGCTTTGATAATATTGAGGTATGTGCCCTCTATCCCTACACTTTGAAGAGTTTTGATCAGGAAGAGATGCTGCACTTTGTCAAATGCTTTTTCAGCATGTATTGAGAGTATCATATGGTTCTTGTTCTTTCTTTTATTAATGTGTTGTATCACATTGATTGATTTGCAGATGTTGAACCAACCTTGTAGCCCTGGAATAAATCCCACTTGGTCATGGTGAATAATCCTTTTAATGTACTGTTGAATCCTATTGGCTAGTATTTTGGTGAGAATTTTCGCATCTGTGTTCATCAAGGATATGGGTCTGTAATTCTCTTTTTTGATGGGATCCTTCTCTGGTTTTGGGATCAAGGTGATGCTGGCCTCATAAAATGAATTTTGAAGTTTTCCTTCCATTTCTATTTTTTGGAACAGTTTCAGGAGAATAGGAATTAGTTCTTCTTTAAATGTTTGGTAGAATTCCCCTGGGAAGCCGTCTGGCCCTGGGCTTTTGTTTGGAGATTTTTGATGACTGTTTCAATCTCCTTACTGGTTATGGGTCTGTTCAGGTTTTCTATTTCTTTCTGGTTCAGTTGTGGTAGTTTATATGTCTCTAGGAATGCATCCATTTCTTCCAGATTGTCAAATTTGTTGGCATAGAGTTGCTCAAAGTATGTTCTTATAATCGTTTGTATTTCTTTGGTGTTAGTTGTGATCTCCCCTCTTTCATTCATGATTTTATTTATTTGCATCCTTTCTCTTTTCTTTTTGATAAGTCTGGCCAGGGGGTTATCCATCTTATTAATTCTTTCAAAGAACCAGCTCCTAGTTTCATTGATTTATTCTGTTGTTTTTTTGGTTTCTATTTCATTGATTTCTGCTCTGATCTTTATGATTTCTCTTCTCCTGCTGGGTTTAGGCTTTCTTTGTTGTTCTCTCTCCAGCTCCTTTAGGTGTAGGGTTAGATTGTGTATTTGGGACCTTTCTTGTTTCTTGAGAAAGGCTTGTACTGCTATATATTTTCCTCTCAGGACTGCCTTTGCTGTGTCCCATAGATTTTGAACTGTTGCATTTTCATTATCATTTGTTTCCATGAATTTTTTCAATTCTTCTTTAATTTCCTGGTTGACCCATTCATTCTTTAGAAGGATGCTGTTTAGTCTCCATGGATTTGTGTTCTTTCCAAATTTCCTCTTGTGATTGGGTTCTAGCTTCAGAGCATTGTGGTCTGAAAATATGCAGGGAATGATCCCAGTCTTTTGATACTGGTTGAGACCTGATTTATGACCCAGGATGTGATCTATTCTGGAGAATGTTCCATGTGCACTAGAGAAGAATGTGTATTCTGTTGCTTTGGGATGAAATATTCTGAATATATCTGTGATGTCCATCTGGTCCAGTGTGTCATTTAAGGCCTTTATTTCCTTATTGATCTTTTGCTTGGATGATCTGTCTATTTCAGTGAGGGGAGTGTTAAAGTCCCCTACTATTATTGTATTATTGGTGATGTGTTTCTTTGATTTTGTTATTAATTGGTTTATATAATTGGCTGCTCCCACGTTAGGGGCATAGATATTTAAAATTGTTAGATCTTCTTGTTGGACAGACCCTTTGAGTATGATATAGTGTCCTTCCTCATCTCTTATTATAGTCTTTGGCTTAACATCTAATTGATCTGATATAAGGATTGCCACCCCAGCTTTCTTCTGATGTCCATTGGCATGGTAAATTGTTTTCCACCCCCTCACTTTAAATCTGGAGGTGTCTTCAGGTCTAAAATGAGTTTCTTGTAGGCAACATATAGATGGGTTTTGTTTTTTTATCCATTCTGATACCCTGTGTCTTTTGATTGGGGCATTTAGCCCATTAATATTCAGGGTAACTATTGAGAGATATGAATTTAGTGCCATTGTATTGCCTGTAAGGTGACTGTTACTGTATATTGTCTCTGTTCCTTTCTGATCTACTACTTTTAGGCTCTCTCTCTCTCTTTGCTTAGAGGACCCCTTTCAGTATTTCCTGTAGAGCTGGTTTGGTGTTTGCAAATTCTTTCAGTTTTTGTTTGTCCTGGAAGCTTTTTATCGCTCCTTCTATTTTCAATGATAGTCTAGCTGGATATAGTATTCTTGGCGGCATGTTTTTCTCGTTTAGTGCTCTGCATATATCATGCCAGTTCTTTCTGGCCTGCCAGGTCTCTGTGGATAAGTCCACTGCCAATCTAATATTTTTACCATTGTATGTTACAGACTTCTTTTCCCGGGCTGCTTTCAGGATTTTCTCTTTGTCGCTAAGACTTGTAAATTTTACTATTAGGTGATGGGGTGTGGACCTATTCTTGTTGATTTTGAGGGGGGTTCTCTGCACCTCCTGGATTTTGATGCTTGGTCCCTTTGCCATATTAGGGAAATTCTCTCCAATAATTCTCTCCAATATACCTTCTGCTCCCCTCTCTCTTTCTTCTTCTTCTGGAATCCCAATTATCCTAATGTTGTTTCGTCTTATGTTGTCACTTATTTCTTGAATTCTCCCCTTGTGGTCCAGTAGCTATTTGTCCCTCTTTTGCTCAGCTTCTGTATTCTCTGTCATTTGGTCTTCTATATCACTAATTCTTTCTTCTGCCTCATTTATCCTAGCAGTAAGAGCCTCTATTTTTGATTGCACCTCATTAATAGCTTTTTTGATTTCAACTTGGTTAGATTTTAGTTCTTTTATTTCTCCAGAAAGGGCTTTTATCTCTCCAGAGAGGGTTTCTCTAATATCTTCCATGCCTTTTTCGAGCCTGGCTAGAAACTTGAGAATCGTCATTCTGAACTCTAGATCTGACATATTACCAATGTCTGTATTGATGAGGTCCCTAGCCTTCAGTACTGCCTCCTGTTCTTTTTTTTGTGGTGAGTTTTTCCGCCTTGTCATTTTGTCCAGATAAGAGTATATGAAGGAGTAAATAAAATACTGAAAAGGTGCAAAGACCCCAGGAAAATGCGCTTTAACCAATTCAGAAGAGACCTCAAATCATGGGGGGGGGGGAGAAAGGGGATAAAAAGAAGTTCAGAAAAAAAAATTAATAAGAGAAAACAAATAAAGAAAAAATATAAAAAAGAAATATATATATATATATATGATAAACTAGTTTAAAAACGTTAAAAAAGAAAAGGGTAAAAGTTAAAAAATTTTAGAAGAAAAAAAATTAAATTAACCGCAAGACTAAAGAATCATGGGGAGAAAGCCATGATTTCCCTGCTTTGCTTTCTCCTCCTCTGGAATTCTGCTGCTCTCCTTGGTAGGTGAACTTGGTCTTGGCTGGATTTCTTGTTGATCTCCTGGGGAGGGGGGGCCTGTTGTAGTGATTCTCAAGTGTCTTTGCCCGAGGTGGAATTGCACCGCCCTTACCAGGGGCCGGGCTAAGTAATCTGCTCGGTTCGCTTTTGGGAGCTTTTGTCCCCTGAGCGCTTTCCACTTTCCGTAGAGTTCCGGAGGACAGGAATGAAAATGGCGGCCTCCCAGTCTCCGGCCTGGAGGAGCCGAGAGCTTGGGGTCCCAGTCCTCAGTGCACCCTCAGAGAAAAGAGCCCAATCACTCCTGTCTCCCTGGACTCTGGCCGCGCTCCGAGCTCACCCAGCCTGTGACTGGTTCAAGGTAACCCCGAGCTGAGAGCTCACTCCTCGGCTCTCTGTAGCCGGCTTCCCCAGTCTAATATCTGCGAGCTCTGTGACAATCAGACACCCCCGATCCTTCTGTGACCCTGCGGGACCTGGGGCCATGCTGACCCCACGTGGGCTTCACCCTGGTTTAGCCTCTGGAGTGATGTCCCTCAGTGGAGCAGACTTTTAAAAGTCCTGATTTAGTGTTCCGTTGCTCTGCTGCTTGCTGGGAGCCGGCCCCTCTCCCCGCGGTCTATCTTCCCGTCACTTTGGATTCACTTCTCCGCAGGTCCTACCTTTCAGAAATTGGTCGATTTTCTGTTTCTAGAATTGTAGCTCTTCTTCTCTTCGATCTCCCGTTGGATTTGTAGGTGTTTGCAATGGTTTGATAAGCTATCTAGCCTATCTCCTGCTACCTGATGTAGTCTCAGCCTGCTACTTTTCCGCCATCTTGACTCCTCCCTCCTCATTTGCTTACTTTTAACTGCCTCTTTGGATCATTAGAAACCTAGTTATTATTTGCAAGGTGTGTATTTGTTTGTTTAACTCTAATGTCCATATAAAGCTGCTTCAAAATTCCCAATTCATATCTCTTTGAGAAACAAATTTAGTAACTACACCATACTGTTTGGGTACAGTTCTTTTTCTCTTTAGCTTTACAATATCTCAGCAAAATATAGCTTCTGAAAGTTAATTGGGGGCGCCTGGGTGGCTCCGTCGGTTAAGCAGCTACCTTAGGCTCAGGTCATAATCTCTGGGTCCTGGGATTGAGTCCCACATCAGGCTCCCTGTGCCACAGAAAATCTGCTTCTCCCTTTGCCCTTCCCCCCACTCATTCTCTAGTATCTCTCTCTCTCTCTCTCTCTTACACTGTCTCTCAAATAAATAAATAAAATCTTGAAAAAAATGAAAGTTGCTTGGGTTAGTTCTTTTCTTCCCTACCCTCTCCAGTGTGTTTACACTATTCATTTGTGATACTCTTAGTTTACAATTTATGGTCCTTCTTGGGTGCTTACCACATCCTGGTTGATTTTATTTTATATAAATCTATGTGCAGTAAAATTTGCTCTTGGAAGTGTATGATTGTAAGATTTTAACAAATGTATAGGGTCTTGTCTGCGTCAGCAGTCATGATGCAAAATGGTTCTGTCACCTCCCCCCCAAGTGATGTCCCTTTTAAAAAAGATTTATTCATTTGAGAGAAAGAGAGTGAGCCTGAGCTGGGGGAGGGGCAGAAGGAGAAAGAGGCTCCCTGCTGAGCTGGGAGCCCAACGTGGGACTCAGTCCCAGGCCCAGAGATCATGACTTATGCCAAAGGCAGACGCTTAACTTCCTGAGCCACCCAAGCGCCCCCGTGCTGTCCCTTTTTATCAGCCTCTTCCCCACCATCTTGTCCCTGGCAACCACTGATTTCTCACTTGTTTGCCTTTTACAAAATGTCATAAAAAAGGAACCAATGTGTAGCTTTTTTAGGTCTGACTTTTTTCCTTTAACCAAATGCAGTTAAGATTCATCCAAATTGTATAAATCAATGGTTCATTCCTTTTTTATTACTGAAGAGTATTCCATTATACCCTTGTGCCATTGGAATGGTGTTTATCCATTGACCGGTTGAAAAGCATTGGCGTTTTTAGCTTTGGGTGATTAGGAGTAAAGATGTTAGATAAATGTACAGGTTTTTTGTGTGAGCATAAATTTTTATTTCTCATGCGTAAATACCGAGAACTGAGAATTTTTGGTCATATAGTATCTCTGCGTTTAAATCTATAGAAACCTGATAAATTGTTTTCGGCAACAGTTCTGTCACTTTGCATTTCCACCAGCAGTGTATATGAGTCCCAGTTTTTTGAACCCTTATCAGCAGCTAGAATTGTCATTTTGAAAAATTTACACATCGCAGCAAGTATGTAGTGATTTCGTTGTGGTTTTAATTTGTCTTTTGCCTAATGACTAATAACATGGAACATCTTTTCATATGCTTATTTACCCTCTGTGTATCTTTAATGAAGTGTCTGTTTAGATTTTTTGCCCATTTCTAAGTGATTGCTTATTTCTTATTGTTGAGTTTTGAGGTACTTTATATATTCTGGAAACAAGTCCCTTATTAGATACATAATTTGTGAATATTTTCTCCTGTCCCATGGCTTGTCTTTTCATTCTCTTAATAGTGTATTCCATTTCATGTTTTTACCTTTGATAAAATTGAATTAATCAATTTTTCTTTTATAGATTATACTTCTGGTGTAGCCAGAACATTTTGGGGGAGAATTAGCCTTTGAATGATACTGAGTCTTCCAATCCATAAACATGGATTTCTCCATTTACATTGCTTTGATTTCCTTCATCATGACTTAAAGTTTTCATCTGTAGATCCTGCACATTCATAGATTTATACCTAATTACTTCAGTTTTTGGTGATATTTTAGATAGAAATGCTTTATTAATGTTGAATTGCAGTTGTTCATTGCTAATATAGAGTAATACAATTGATTTTTGTTTGCTGGCCATATATCTTATAACCTTCTTAAACTTACTTAGTTGTGGGAGCCATCTTAAAGGTGGCCATCTGCTAATAGAGACAGTTTCATTTCTTTCTTTCCAATCTGTATGCCTTTTATCTTTTTCCTGCCATATTGCACTGGCTAGGACTTCTAGTATGACCTGAGTAGAAGTGGTAAGAGAGGACATCTTTGCCTTGTTCCCAACGTTAAAGAGGAAAGTGCTCCTCATTTTTCAGTCTTAAGTATTTTAACGTGATTTGTTTTTGTAGATGGCCTTTATAAGGTTAAGGAAATTTGCTGCTATTACTAGTTAGATGAGTTTTTATTCTGAGTGGATTTTGCAGTTTGCTATGTCTTGGTTTTTCTTCTTTAGTCGGCTAACATGGTGCATTATGTTGATTGACTTTGAGATGTTGATCCAGCCTTGAATTCCATGGATAATGTCACTTCATTGTGATATCTTATTCTATTTTTGTAGTGCTGGGTGTGGCTCAATCATATTTTGTTGAGGATTTTTGCATTTGTAGTCATCAGAGATATTGCTCTATAGTTTCTTTCCTTATATATTTATCTGGTTTGGTATTAGGGCTGTGCTAGCTGCATAAAATAAGTTGATAGTCTATCCTTTCTCTTGTCTGTCAGAAAATAACTTGGTTTAATTAATGTAGTTTAGTTTAATTCTGTTTTAGTCAGAAAACAAATTTTGTTTGATTTCAATTTTAAAAAACATATTAAATCTTATTCATGGCCCATTATATGATCCATCTTGATAAAATATCCATGTGTACTTGAAAAGAATGTTTAGAGGGTGCCCAGGTGGCTCAGTTAGTTAAGCATCTGCCTTTGGCTCAGGTCATAATCCCAGGGTCCTAGGACTGAGCCCCGCTTCGGGCTCTCTGCTCAACAGGAAGCCTGCTTCCTCCTCTCCCATTCCCTGCTTGTGTTCCCTCTCTCACTGTGTTTCTTTCTGTCAAATAAATAAAATCTTAAAAGAAAGAAATAAAACAATTTTTATTGTAATAGTTATGGAATGGTATGCTCTATAAATGCCAATCTGGAGCTCTGTTGTTAGTGATCCCAACTACGTATGTGCCTATGTTTTCCTGAGGTATTGAGCCTTTTATCATTATATACTATCCCTCTTTATCCTTGGTAAGCTTCTTTGTTCTAGAGTCTATTTTGTCTGATATTAATACAGCCACTTCAGTTCTCTGATTGGTGTTGATATGGTAAGTCTTTTTTCATCTTTTTAATTTTAACCTATGCGTCTTTTTGTATTTAAAGTAGAGTTCTTTGGGGGGTAAATACCCACTAGTGCAGCTGCTGGGTATTAGGGTAGCTCTTTCTTTAACATCTTGAGGAAACCCCATACTGTTCTCCAGAGTGGCTGCACCATTCCCACTAATAGTGCAAGGGGGTTCCCCTTTCTCCACATCCTTGTCAACACTTGTTGTTTTCTGTCTTGTTAATTTTGGCCATTCTAGCTGGCGTAAGGTGGTATTTCATTGTGGTTTTGATTTTGGGGAAGAAGTCAGGGAGGGAGACAAATCACGAGAGACTCTGGTCTGCGGGAAACAAACCAAGGGTTACAGAAGGGATGGGGAGGTGAAGGGATGGGATGACCAGATGATGGGTATGAAGGAGGGCATGTGTTGGGATGAGAACTGGGTGTTTTTTGCAATTAGTGAATCATCGAGCACTATAGGAACTTAATGATGTACTATATGTTGGCTAACTGAATATAATGAAAAATAAAAAGAAAAATACAAAATCTTTAAAAATACTGGGGAAAAAAGTAGATTTCTTGAATACAGCATAACAGTGGGACTATTTCTAAACAATTCTCATAATCTCTTTTAATTGCTGTATTTAGACCATTATGTTCAAAGAAATTATCAATATTTACATTCAGGTCAATCATTTTATTGTTGTTCTATTTGCCTCCTCTCTTTTGTTTCCCCCATGTCTCATTTCATGCCTTTTTTTGATTAACTGAATCTTTTTTTGTATCCCATTTTCATTTATCTGTTGGCTTTTTGACCATATCTTTTTAGATATATTTTTTAGTCGTTGCTCTAGAGATTTTACAACAAAATCCCAACTTTTCAGTCTATTTAGAGTTCATGTTTTACTGTTGCAGGTAAAATGGAAAAGATACTCTTAACTGCCCCTCAATTTATGTTAAAGTTGTTTTGGGTATTATATAAACATTCATTAGGTCCTTCAAAGCTTCAGGGTCCTGCCAATTATTTTTCTTCCAACAATCTTTAAAAAAAAATATATATATATATATTAATTTTATTTATTTGAGAGACAGAATATGAGAGGGAGAGAGAGCATGAGAAGGGGGAGGTCAGAGGGGAAAGAAGACTCCCTGCTGAGCCGGGAGCCTGATGTGAGGCTCTATCCCAGGACTCCAGGATCGTGACCTGAGCCGAAGGCAGTTGCATAACCAACTGAGCCACCCAGGTACACTTCCAACAATCTTGTGTTTTTAAAAACTTCAAAGGAAAAAAAAATTCTCTTCTATTTACCCTTCCTGCTTCTCTTTCTTCATTCCTGAAGATCCAGGTTTCCTTCTGGGATCATTGTCCTTTAGCCTGGAAAACTTCCTTTAGCATTTATTTTAACACTATTCCGCTGGTGACACATTCTCTCAGGTTCCTTCTTTGGAGAATGTCATTCTTTCGCTTTCATGAAGGAGATTTTCACCGAATGCAGAGTTCTAGGTTTTTCTTTCAGCATTTGAGTGATGTTGTTTCACTGCCTTCTAGCCCCCAGGGTTCTGATATGAAGTCCGTAGTATTTCAAATAGTTGCTCCCCCTGTACAATGTGTTGTTTTCCCTAGCTGCTTTCCAGATTTTTGCTTTATCTTTGGTGTTTTTGCAGTTTGCTTTTGATGTATCTGGGTGTTCTGTTCTTTGCTTTCACTGTGGTTAAAACTACCAGCATACCTCGTTTTATCGTGCTTCACTAAATTACATTTTGCAGACATTGCAAAATTTTTACAGATCAGAGGTTTGCGGCAACTTTGCACCAAGAAAGCCTGTTGGTGCCTCTGGTGCCATTTTTGCAATCGCATTTGCTCACCTTGGGGCTCTGTGTCGCATTTTGGTAATTCTCACAGTGTTTCAAACTTCCTCATTATTTTATTTGCTGTGGTGACCTGTGATCGTTGATCTTTGGTGTCACCTTTGTCATTGTGTGTGGGTGTCCCACACTGAGCCTATATAGGACAGCGAGCTTAATTGATAAATGGGCGTGTTCTGATGGCTCCAGCGACTGGCCAGTCTTCTCTCTCTGTCCTTGGGAGCATGGGCTATGGATGAGAGTGTCCATCCTACTAGCTGGTAACACCCGCGGAGGGTTATGCTGGGCATTTTGACATGGCTGACTCAGTGATGTATGTCATCAGAATCATGACATCCTCACTTGGCTGTTTGATCACGGAGACACTTAGACATGGTCTAAGGAAAAACATTTTAAAATAAAATTAGAGCTTACAGGGTTGATTTTATTACCTATTGAGGCGAGTAATAGATATCCCTGACTTTAATCCTATCGCTAAAATGGAGGGTCTGGAATCACGGAGCCTCTGGGAGGTAGGGGTGAGAAAGATGTGATTGAATCTTTTACAACTTGTATTTCTTGGTGATAAGGCAGCCGTTAAGACTTGGCTGGTTTCTTTTTGGATGATGGACGAAAATACCCTGTGTCTTTATGAAAGGCCACTCTTCATTGGGCATCCAATGAAGGCCACTCTTCATTGGGCATCCAGGCATGAGGGGAAACCAAGACCAGGGTGGCCTCATTCTGCCAGAATGGAGGGCTCTGGACCCTCACAACACTTGCCTTAAACCTCCTGCCCCAGGACATTTTTATTCCCTCCCCACTCCCACCCCTACCCCATGCCACACTCTCGGCTGCCTCTCCCCTTGTAGGCTTGCCCAGGAGAGCACTGGGATGTGGTGAGTGGACACAGACACCGTGCTTTTTCTTCAGACTGCTTTTTTGATGTCTCAAGGTTTTGATGGGTCATTTTTGCCTTTCCTGGAGGCATGTGCTGCACTGGCAGAAGCAGGAGCTCTGATCAGAAGGCTGTCTTAAATCCCAGCTTTATTGGCGGGCGATGTTGTCTATAGGAAATGTCCACTTTTGAATCAGGTGGACAGGGGTTTAGTGTGGCTCTTGCCACTTAATCGAGCAGGTGAACTCTGAATCTTGGTGCTATGGGCTCAATTGTGTCCCAAATTCATATGTTGTAATTATACTTGCCCTAACTCCCAGTGTAATTATACTCATGCCGGCGGGGGGGTGGGCTAAGGAAGGAATTAGGTTTAGATGAGGGCATGAGCAGGGGAGGGGGCTCATGATAGGATCAGTGCCCTTGGAAAAGACACCGGAGAGGTTGGTCATGGGCTCACCCAGCATCCCCTGCCCTCCACCCTGCTGTCTGAGAATGCAATGATAGGCAGTTTGCAAGCCAGGGAGAGAGCTCTCCCCAGGGTCTGACCATGCCAGCACCCTGATCTTGGACCTGCCAGCCTCTAGACCTATGGGAAATTAAACTGGCTGTTGAATACCACCAGGATGCCGCATTTTGTTATCCTGAGCAGACTAAGATGCTTGCTTTTCCTCTCCTGTAAAACACAGGTTATGATACTTACAGACTGTAAAGCATTTGTACTAACTGTATATTTGTGTTTCATTCATATCACCATGATAATTATACATAACAAGAATTTCATTTGGGGAAAGGAGAGGTCCCCCTAAAATGAATTAGAAAGAAAGTTTCCTTTCTTCAGCAACAAATTCGAAAACAAACTGTGTTTCTGAACTAAACCACTTATATCACATGCTTTTCTGCCTTCTTACACAGTAGTGTAAAGATAACACCTCACGGTGTGTAACGTGGGTAAGGGTATGGTTTCGTGAACCTGTCTCATGAATTTGTACTTGGGATGTTGAGCATTTCTCATGTGTTATTTGCCGTCTGTGTATCTTCTTTGGTGAGGTGGCCAGGTCTTTGACACATTTTTATTGGGTTGTTTTCTTTTAAGAGTTATCCTAGTCTGTGGGCTTTCTTTTTATTCTCTTAACTGTGTCTTTGAAAAAGCAGAAGTTTTAAATTTTACTAAAGTTGAACCCATCAAATTTTCCTTTCATGGATGTGTTTTTTGGTGTTGCTTCTGGGGTTTCAGTGCCGACCCAGAACAGCTCTATACCTGTAAAGGTAATCGATTTTGTTTTTAAAAACCTGCAACTCAAGAACTTGAGGCCCAGGTGATTCCACTGGTGAATTCTATCAGATAGTTAAGGAATATATAATAGCAATTTTATACTAACTCCTTCAGAAAATACAGGAAGAAGAAATACTTGCCAGTTTATGAGCACAGCATGACCTGCTAACAAAACCTGATGAAGAAGTACGTAAACTCTCAGATCAATATTTTTCCTGAACAGAACATAGGAGGTACATTGTGGAGACAAAAATCCTTCATGTAACTGCATCAAAACAAATCCAGCAGTATGAAAAAGGTACTCATCATGACTAAACAGTGTTTATTCTAGGAATGCAAAGTTGATTTAATATTTGAAAATCAATCATTTTAAGCCACCTTAACAGAGTAAAGAAGAAAACTGTGCAATCATCTTAAAGACTAGGAAAAACATTTGAGAAAAATCAACATCATTATAATAAAAATGTAGCAAATTAGAGAAGGGATTTCTTCAATCCAATAAAAGACATTTACCACAAACCTATAATTTATCTCAAGTCTAATGCTAAAATGTGAAGCACTTTCTTCCTAAGATTAAAAATAAGATAATGTTGTCCACTCTGGTCACTTCCGTTCAGCACTGGGAAATCCTAGCCACTGCCAAAAGTCAAGTAAAAAAAAAAAAAAAATGAGGCCTACATATAGGGATGGGAGAATTAAAATTGTTTTCATTTTGGGGTAATATGATCATGTATGCAGAAAAATCCTAAGGAACCTATGAAAAAACAACTAGAACTGAAACATGAATTGAGCAAATTCAGAGGATAGTTTCATTTTTATAAATGGATTGTCATCCATTTTTTTTTTTCCATACACCAGGAGCAAACAATCAGAAAATGAACTTCAAGGAAGAATTCCACTTGTGTTAGTTAAAAAAACCCGGGGAGCCTGGGTGGCTCAGTTGTTAAGCGTCTGCCTTTGCCTCAGGTAATGATCCCAGGGTCCTGGGATCAAGCCCTGCATCAGGCTCCCTGCTCAATGGGAAGCCTGCTTCTCCTTCTCCCACTCCCCCTGCTTGTGTTCCCTCTTTCGCCGTGTCTCTCTCTGTCAAATAAATAAATTAAAAAAAAATCTTAAAGAAATTTTAAAAACCCATAAAATATGTAAGGGGAAATTTAATGGAATATGTGTGAGACCTCTACACTGAAAACCACAGAACATTACTGAGGATATTTAAAGAGACTTAAATAAATTGAGAGAGGTGTCATGTTCATGGACTAGAACACTCAATATAGTTAAGATGTCAGTGCTCCCCAGTTAATGTAATTCCAATCTGTCATGGTGAATTTTTCTGTAGAAATTAACAACTTGATTCTAAAATTCCTATGGAAACACACAGGTCCTAGAATATCCAAAGTAATCTTGAACAAGAAAAACAAATTTGGAGAATTTAAACTACCTGATTTCAAAACTTACTATCGAAGTACAGCAATTTCTGGTATGAAAGTTAAAACAGAAGTAGCAAAATTGATTATATCTGTAAAAATTTTACATTTTTAAATTCTGAAGCAATATACAGAATTAAAAAATGTAAAATAGAATGTTAATTATCTAAAACATGAAGGATGAAGTAAAAATGTTGTGCTTTTAGAATGTGTTTGAACTTAAGCAACCATTAATGTCATATGGACTGCTATTTACATAAGAAGTTATGTATGAACTTCACGGTAACCACAACCCAAAAACCTAATAGTTACATAAAAAAAATAATAATAAAGAGAAAGGAACCCATGCATAATACTAAAGAAAGTTGTTAATTCATGAGAGAATAAGAGAAGAAGAAAGGAACAGAGAACTACGAAAACAACCAGAAAACCAGGAGCAAATGGCAATAAGTAAATACTTATCAATATTTACTTTAAATGCAAATGGACTAAATGTGCCAATCAGAAGAGAGGGTGACTGAACGAATGAAAAACAGAACAAAACCCATCTTTGTACTGCCTACAAGAGACTCATTTCAGACCTAGTGATACATACAGACTGAGAATGAAGCAATGGAAAAAGATACTCCAGGCAAATGGAAGCAAAAGAAAACCCGGGATAGCAGTACTTACATCAGAAAAAAAAAAAAAAGTTTATTTTATTTTTTTAAGTAGGCTCCATGCCCAGTGCAGAGCCCAGCGTGGGGCTTGAACTCAAGACCCTGAGATCAAGACCTGAGCTGAGATGGAGAGTCTGATGTGTAACTGACTGAGCCACCCAGCCACCCCTAAAAAAATAGACTTTAAAACAAAGACTAAATCAAGAGACAAGGAAGGACATTACATAACGATGAAGGAGTCAATCCAACAAGAGGATACAATAATTACAAATATCTGTATACCCAGCATAGGAGTACCTAAATATATAAAGCAGATATTAACAGATGTAAAGGGAGAAATGGACAGGAACACAATAATAGTAGGAGACTTTAACACCCCACTTACATCAATGGATAGATCATTCAGGCAGAAAACCAAAAAGGAAACATTGTCTTTGAATGACACATTAGACCAGATGGATTTAGCAAACATATACAGAACATTCCATTCCAATAGAGCAGAAATCACATTCTTTCCAAGAACACATGCAACATCTCCAGGATAGATCACATGATAGGGCACAAAATAAGTCTCAGTAAATTTAAGAAGATTGAAATCATATCAAACATCTTTTCCCACCATGGCAGTATAAAACTACAGCTCACTTACAAGGAAAATTTTGGAAAAAACACAGACACATGAGGCTAAACATGCCAGTAAACAACTAATGGGTTATCAAGGAGGTAAAAAAAAAAAATACCTGGAGACCAATGAAAATGGAAACACGACGGTTCAAAATCTTTGAGATGCAGCAAAAGCAATTCTAAGAGGGAAGTTTATAGTGATACGTGCCTGTCTCAAGAAACAAAAAAAAATCTTGAGCAATCTAATCCGACACTCTTTACATCTAGAAAAAGGAGAACAGGGTCCAGGAGAACAGAAGGCAGAAAATAAATTAGAGACTTAAAAAAATAATAAATTAGAGGAAATAAATTAGAGACTTAAAAAAATAATAGAAAAGACCAGTGAAATTAAGAGCTGGTCTTAGGCTTATCCTGGTGAGCACTGAGTAACGTATAGAATTGTTGAATTGCTGTTTTGTACCCCTGAAACTAATACAACATTGCATGTCAACTGTACTTCAGTTTTTTTTTAAAAGATGCTACAGTTTAAGAATTCCTGAAATAGCACTTTCTTGTCCCTGAGGACTCTAGTGGCATATATTCCTGCATTCAAGTCAGTATGCAATACCCAGTAAAGATTATCATAGATTTTGCAGTCATTCACACTAAAATGTCCCAAGCATTACATTAATCTTCTGAGGAGACACAAGATGAATCATTAAAACAAAACAAAGATCTGGTTCTTCGCAAATATAAACAACCTTGATAAAGCTTTAGCCAGACTCACCAAGAAAAAAAGAGCGGACTCAAATAAAACCAGAAATGAAGGAGGGTATGTTAAACCAACACTACAGAAATACTAAGGATTGTAAGTGACTGCTACAAAAAAAGGATATGCCAACACATTGGACAACATGGAGGAAATGGATCAATTTCTGGAACCATACAATCTTGCAAGACTGAATCAGGAAGAAATAGAAGATCTCAACAGACCAATTATGAGTGATGAAATTGACTCGCAGATCAAAAACCTCCTGGCGAACAAAAGTCTGGGACCAAATGGCATCACAGGTGAATTCTATCAAACGTTTAAAGAAGAGCTAATACCGATCTTTCTCAAACTATTGCAAATAAGAGAAGAGGGAGGAATGCAGATCAGTAGTGGCTGAGTATTCCTGTTCATGGATAGGGGACCCAACTGCCCATCCCCAGGGGGATAGAATTTTGAGGGAGAGATATGTTATGCATCTCAATTGTTGATTGTGGTTGTATGATTATATATAATCATCAAAGTTAATCAAACTGTATCTGAGTGTTTTTGACAAACTGAGTGTTATTGACTACGATTTATACCTCAGTAAATCTGCAGAATAAGAAAATATTTCAAACACACACAAAAGTTGACCTTTCCAAGTGCTCTCGAGGATATGGATTAACTGTAAACCTCACACACAGTCGAAGTGTAGAATTGTGCAGCCTTTCTGGGAAGTGGGTTGGCAGCTTGTTTTAAACTCACATTCCCGCTTGACTGTCTTCCATTCCTAGGTATTTATTCAACAGAAATGGAAACATATGTCCACCATCAGCTTTTAATACGCATATTAAGAGCAGTTTCATTCATAAGAGCCCCAAACTAGAATGAACCCGAATGCTCATCAGCCCCACAGTAACATACAGGCTATTGAGGAAGAGTTGCAAACACAGTGTGCTGAGACAGAGACACACATCTTAGTGATTCCATCTCCATAAAGTTTTGCAAGAAGCAAAACTGAAGGCCTCGGGTATCCTTGGCTGGCAGGGAGGGGAACTGAATGCAGAAGAGTACAGGGGAGTTTTGAGGGTGCTTGAAATAGTTGAGATATTGACTACAGTGCTGGCTACCTGTGTGTGCCAAAATGCAACAAAGTATACAAAGTGGATACAGTTACTTCACCTAAATTTTGTTTCAACAAAGTTAGAAAAAAAAAAAAAAAGATGCCAACCAAGACCTTGAGCCCATGGGAAGTTTCACCAGGTTCCTCAAATTGTAGCCTGATACAGATATTCTGTTTAAGATCCTGCAGCCCGATTTGAGACATTCCTGGTTAAAAACAGGAAAAATGTAGAAGCTTCTTTTATAGAGAGGGGAAATTGGCAAATCAAGTCGTACTCCTTAGGACTTTGCTTGCTACCATTTAACGGGAACTTTGTATCTCTCTAGAGTCTCTTTGCCTTGGCTCCCAGCACACAGCAATTGGTGGAAGACGGGGAATTGCATTTTTGGTTCTAAGGACTTATCATGCTTTCTGCAAAGGCGAGGTTGTCCTTATAATTTCTGGAAATGTGACCCAGGGGCTGGCTCTTTCAAGAGGGCCACTAAGTCCCTTGTTTCTCCATTCATATCTATTGTACACATAAGAAACTTGATGCTATTGAGATAATTTCCATGGGGGGAAAAGCCTTGTTATTTCAATTACCTAGTGACCATCATTTAAAGTATTTATTTTATCTAGATAATTGATCCACCAGCCCGCTCTGGGGGTGGTGTAGATCTGCCGCCTTTGGAAGTGGACCCTGTTACTGAGGACAGGGACGGGCCTGGCCTAGGCCAGTGTTTCACAAGTGTCCTGTTCAAGTTCACCCTCACGCTGGGCACCTGGGGGAGCTGCCATTGTGTCCTTCTGTCACTTGTGTGTGTCACCATGTGTACGTGGCATGGCTTGTAAATGGGGAAATAGGATTCGAGCTTGGAGCTTGCGACACCTTGCTATGGAAAATAAGTGATAGGGGGGTGCCTGGGTGGCTCAGTGGGTTAAAGCCTCTGCCTTCAGCTCAGGTCATGGTCCCAGGGTCCTGGGATCGAGCCCCACATCGGGCTCTCTGCTTGGCAGGGAGCCTGCTTCCTCCTCTCACTCTGCCTGCCTCTCTGCCTACTTGTGATCTTTGTCTGTCAAATAAATAAATAAAATCTTAAAAAAAAAAAAAGGAAAAAAAAGTGATGATCCAAAGACAGCCGGGGAAACTGTCCCGCTTTTCTTGTGCCTCATTTGCCAACTTGCTTCATCTGCCCACCATGAATTGCTGGCCTGCCCCACGTGTCTGCGTCTGAGGATCACGGCCAGGGACAGGCCACATCACCCTCCCACAGCAGCCAGCACAACCTGTCTCTGAAGTCCTTGAGAGTCTGGCCCAGTCTGTCTCCCCGCCAGTTTTGTAGAAATTGTGCCTCCCAACCTCTTGGCCCACCTGGAAGATCCCTCAATTTTCTTGTGAAAAGACCAACCAAAAGTTCTCAGGGTTTCGGGAGCTTGTGTTACCCCCTCCTCTACCAAGCGCATTTTACACTGGATTGAATTTCCCCTCTTTATGCAGGAATTCAGCCCTGTGTACAAGAATACCACCAGGGTCATAAATATTAAGAACAAATTTTTCTTTCCTTTTTTCTCCTGCTTTGCCCCAGCCGTGGTGCAGGCAGCAGAACAAGGCAGGTGTGTAGTTCTGCGTGGCTCTCGTGGGTTCTGTGGGCTCCCCGTGGGCAGGGGGTGCTGGACCGGGTGGTACTTGCATTGCTGAGGCAGGAGAAAGGCTTTTGTGCGTGTTCAGAGGCTGGGGTAAGGTTCACGGTCAGGTCATGGCGCCAACATTCTTTTCTCGGCCACAGCAGCCGCGATGGGCCCCAACGGGAGAAGCCCAGGCAGGGGGGCACGGGTCTCGGGAAGCAGAGCTCCAGCTGCTGTGTTTGGTTTCCCTTTGGTCCCAGGGATTTAGATAAAAGGGCTGCTTTTATTGATTGGGG
The DNA here is from genome assembly GCF_963455335.1 of Martes martes. NCBI lineage: Eukaryota > Metazoa > Chordata > Mammalia > Carnivora > Mustelidae > Martes > Martes martes. Next base: position 93,197,639 of record NC_137892.1, on the reverse strand, counting down.
AGCTTGGGGGAGGGAGGAGGCTCTCGATGTCAGCCTTTGCCTTTTTGCTTTTCTAAGCAAACATTTATTGAGCATTTACTGTGTGCCAGGCATCCTGCTAAATGCTTTTCAGGTGTTATCAGTTTGAATCCACAAGACACCCCGTTGTTGGAGTCTCTTTTTGACAGAGGGAGTGAGTACAACTCAGAAAGGTTAAGTAACCTGCCCAAGGTCACACAGCTTATTAATGGGAGACACTGTGGGCCCTGGAGCCTCTGTCACTGGGACTATTACACTTGTCCCCTCTCTGTTCTTCTCGCCCTCCCTCCCCCCATGCCTGCCCCGTGCACCTGCTGCTGTGCCACCAGAGTGGTCTTTTCAGAACTCAGCCCTGCTCTGCAGTCCTCAGTGGCTTCCCTTTTCCCACGGTGCAAATTCACACTGTGATATGAGCTCCACTTACCTCTCCTAGGAGACCCACTGAGCTGGGCCCTTTCCACCCTGGGCTGTTGTCCCTCATACCAAGTTGTCCCCCAAGAATACCTGAGCCCAGGCCTCCTGCCTGGGTCTCCAAAGCCCCTCCTGGAAGGGCACTCCCTCCCTGCCAGTCACAGCTCCTCTGTCAACCCCCTGGGGTCCCTGGCATGTGTGACCTTGGTAAGATGGGGTTCTGGGGGGTAGGCGGTGTATATTGTTTCTTTCCACCCCATTCCCTGCACAGAGACTGGCCTATAGGGGTGTTCTGCTAATGCTGCTTGTGCTAATTTGGGTGGGAAAACTTGATTTTAGCCTCTTTGTCATTGGCATGCAAGGTGCTTCATGGTCTTAGGACTCCTGCAAACCCCTTCCCTGACTGGCATGGGCCCCATGCCTGCCTAGTAATAAAGGTAGAGGAAGAAACTGACCAGTGATGGGAGAGGAAGGTGCTGCTTCTCCATGGGCGGGTGGGCTGAGGAGGACGAAAAAGATGATGACCTAAGGGCCCACCATCCAGAGAGTAGAATGGGGCCCAGGCCTGGGCTGAGGGGTCTGGCTGGCTCTGGACTGACATGGGAAATGCTAGGGTAAGATACGGGGATGGCCAGGGCTTGACATCAGTCCCATGCAGGGGCCCAGCGGGAGGGCAGGTGAGGGGCTTCTGGAAGCACAGGTGTTACCTGGCTCACAGGAAACCAGAGGGGCAGGGATTATCCCATTTAAGATTGCAGAGACAGATGCCATTTGCTGAAATGAATTAGGACCCCAGCAGGGTATGTGAGTTGCAAAAAAAAAAAAATCCTCAAAGAGGTATTACTGGGGGATCAGTGTTACCCACTCTTGTTAATGAGCTGATCATGCTTTCACGGGAACATTCTCACTGGGTCCTAAGGGGAAGTCTCCTGGACCTCAGTTTTCCTCCTCTGTGGCATGAAGTCCCAGCACAGCGACTGCCTGGCCATGCAGAGGGTGGTGTCCCAGAGAGAGACTCACCCAGCCTGTGCTGTGGTCAGTGATGAGGGGGCTGCCCCAGGACACAGTATTCCCGAACCTCCTAACTTCTGCACTCACTCTGCAGGATGGGATAGAACTTGACCCTCCTGGCTCATTGTTTTCACATGGTAGTAGTTCATTCCCAGTTATACCAATTCTGAGTCTTTTTTTTTTTAAGATTTTATTTATTTATTTGTCAGAGAGGGGTGGGGGAGAGAGAGAGCGAGCACAAGCAGAGGCAGAGGGAGAAGCAGGCTCCCCGCCAAGCAAGGAGCCCGATGTGGGACTCGATCCCAGGACGCTGGGATCATGACCTGAGCCGAAGGCAGCTGCTTAACCAACTGAGCCACCCAGGCGTCCCAGGCGTCCAAACTCTTAATAAGAGTTTCTTGGTTGGGGGGCAAGTCTCTTGCCATGCCTAACCCACCATGTAGGGTACTGATGGGTTCATTTTGCTCCTGACAACCGTTAGAGCTGCGCAGGGTTTGGGGGGGGGGGCGTTGAAATTGTAATTTGTGAAATGGAGCAGCTGGGGCTCGTCCTAAGGTCACATAGGTGAGTGGTGGAGGTAGGGGGCAAGTCAGATTTGGCTTACTTTGAGCACTGTTATCCCGGGCTACCCTGCCAGCCTTGATCTGACCAGCTCAGCCATCCATCCTCCTTCCCTGGCTCTCCAAACATGCTGACCACAAGGTGTGCCAACCAGGTATTTCTGCAGCCCGCCCTCGGTGAGGACCGGTAGACTGTGGCTGGGACAGCCCGTCCCTTGCTGAGCTGAGGCCTGTGTGCGGCTGAGGGCACCCTCACTCCGGAAGGCTCTTGGTAGAGGCAGTTTGGGGCAGCCTTGCTTTGTTTATAGTGAGCTCCCAAGCTTGATGGTTCAGAGAAAAACAACAGAGAATGACCATCTGGGTGACGACACCAGCTCGCAGGTGTCTGTTGTTGCTGACACACCCTGGGTTACGTTAGAGGGGCCCACAGGCTGGCTTCTCCACTGAAGGACATCCGAAGGTCATCTGGAGCGCCCGTGGCTTGCTGGCCACTGCGGTGTGAGGGCCAAGGGGCAGGACTGGAGTGCAGGTAGGAGCTTCCACATCTGTGTCCGAAGGCCCATTCCGGCTTCTGATTCTGCTCCTCTCCAGCGTGGGAGCCTGAGGGTGCCGCTTAGCTCCGAGCACTGACTGTGAGGTTGGCAATGACCGTGAGGACCCGCATGGTGACGATGCTGGGTGCTCCCAGGATGGGGCCCGTGGGTCACGGAAAGCAGCCCCTCAGTGCTACAAGGGTTTGTGGTTTGCTGGCTTAGGGGTTGCTGGTGCAACCTGGTGGAAGGGAGTCCTCTCAGGCCCCTCCGGCAGGGGCCGGGGTGTGGGGGGGACAGAGGCCAACTGGCCTGCTGACCCCGCAGGACAGGTTCCTCTGCAAAGTGGACCCCGCGCCTGGCCTGAGCCCCTTCTGCACGGGAGACACAGGGAGATCCTGTTAAGACCCTGGCGTCCACTGTTCAATCAATCAGACTAATCTGCCTGGCCCTCGATAAGGGCAGGGATCAGGTTTCAGGGAGATTTTCCCAGGATTACTTCTAGTAGCCGCTCAGTCTAGACGGGCCTCTCAGTTACAGGCGCACAGACAAAGGCGAGGACCGGGAGTGCCCGGCCACAAGGCTGCCCGGAGCCCTGCCATGGGCCGCTCCCTCCCTCCCAGCCCCTGCTGTCTTCCTGGGCAGCTGGGGCAGGGGAGAAGCCAGCTCACTGACTAGGGTCCTCGTGGGTGCAAGGAGGGTCCTGAGCCCCTGCAGTTTGCCCAGCAGGGCCCCAAGGCACCACAGTAATACGAGTAGTTGGTGTTCGTGGTGTCCTCACTCTGTCCCAGGTGCTGTGAAGGGCACAGCTCCCCTTTATCTCCTTAAAGACCTTATCTCCTTAAGACCTTAAAATGTTCTTATGACAGAGTTACTCTTGTGCCCATTTTAAAGACGAGGGTAGTCAGGCAAGGAAGGTGGAGGTAGACAGTGGTGGAGCTGGGATGTGAACGGAGACCTGTAGTTGGGCTTTTTCTGGGAACTTGGGCAGGGATTGGTGGGTGAGAGAAGGCTGCCCAGTGCTGAGGGCATGGGCATGAGGGCATACCCACCTGCCTCACTTCTGGGTTCTTGACCTGATTTCGCTGCTTGCTCTGGGACTGGGGCAGGTCGCTTTGGGATGTCATTTGCTTGCCTATAAAATGGGCATGGCAGACAGGGACAGTGCAAGTCAGTCAAGAAGAGCGTGTGGGAAGTGGTTTTGGGAACGGTGAGGGTTCTGCTGCTGCCAGCCCCTGGTTCCTGACTTGCTGTCTGGCCATGAGCAAATGAATGGATGAATCTGAACAGCCTTCCTTGTGAGGGAGAATCCGCGAATCCTGTAGTTCCCTCCTCTCCCTCCCCAACTCCCACTGATCCTTGGAAATGTGGGGAGCAGCTCAAGGCTACAAGGGACAGGGAGCTGTGGGTACGATCCCCCTCTCCAGTTTTCCTGGAAGATGAGCAGGAGGCATGTCCCCCCCGATTGCCCTTCTGGGACACGCAGGTGTGACCCCTCCCACTCAGATCCTGCTGTGTCCAGATGGGGTGTGAGTGTGTGCCCTTCTCGGGCTTTTGGAACAGAGCCTAGAAAGGGAGCTTAAGAAAATGTTATTTGGGGGCTGGAATAGAAGCTTCGGTCATGTCTGTGGATAATCAAGGGAGAAGGAGACAGACACAGGGTAGGCTTAATGGCTCTCCATTTTATGACTTACCTGCCTTGGGTTTGAAAGTCTGTCCGTTACTTTCTGGTTCTCTGCATCCGCCCCCATGCCCTCCCACAAAGTTGAAGATCTGCCTCAGCAGAACAAAACATCACTCATTTAATGGGTTAGCTTTCCCCAGAGCAACAGAACCAAAAATTAATACCTAATAAAGAATAAAAACAGGGGCGCCTGGGTGGCTCAGTGGGTTAAAGCCTCTGCCTTCGGCTCAGGTCATGATCCCAGGGTCCTGGGATCGAGCCCTGCATCGGGCTCTCTGCTCAGCAGGCAGCCTGCTTTCCCCTCTCTCTCTGCCTGCCTCTCTGCCTACTTGTGATCTCTGTCTGTCAAATAAATAAAATCTTAAGAAAAAAATAACAAAATTTGTAAGTTTGACGAGACCCTCAGGCATTGCTCCTCTGTACAAATGGCTTCTATCTCCAAGCGTTTCTTGTTTTAAAAGGCCTCAAGTCAAAAATTGACCTTGTATATGAACCTTGGTGGGAGGAGGTTAAACAGAGATAGCCTTGGGTGGACTGACATGTGCACCCCTTCCCCCAGTATGGTACAGTTGTCTAACACGTACACTGTGTTCTTCAGAGGCAAGTACACATTGGCTGAAAGAGCCTAGCGAAGAGGGAAGAGGAGGTCTTCCCTCTTCCCTCGAAGCATGAGAAGCTCATGGAACTTGGAGTTTCAGTGACCTGAGTCTGAGACGTGGATCCACCGTTTCACCAGCTGCGTGAGTTAGGCAGGTCATTTGGACCTTCTGAGCTGAGCCTCTGCTTTCCCATCTGTGAAATGAGGAGAATGGTAGGACTGAGGTTGTCAGGCCATTGTGAAGATTGGTCTGAGACGGCCAGGCATGAAAGGGCTGTGTGAGGAGAATAGTCTTTCAGAAGGCCTTGCCCTTGGGAGGATGAGCATGGAGAGCCATTGGCAGAGCCATCGATCTAGTGGCTGGGCCTTTGTTGTGGGCTCTGGGGTTGTTTAATTTGCCCTGCATAATCAGCCTTGGGTGCCTCGACTCATTTCCATTTTCACAAATGCATTTCAAATGCCACTGGGCTCAGAACAAATGCCAATTTAACTCTGTAATGGAGTCTTGAGTTTTCGCTGAGCCATGCATGGCTGCTTCCAGCATGATGAGCAGAATTACAGTGAAATCAGCGTGTGTTCATGGACGTTGACTGTGTGATTAGCATCTCTGGAATGGACGAACCCTCATCTTTTCCTCGGTCCATGAGGGAGTGAGGTCAGGGAAAGAGAGGTGGGAAAGGAGTCTCTGGTGGAAACCGGAGACATGTGCTACAGAAAAGGGAAAATGGCGGCCTTTCTGCCACCCTTTCTCTGTAGACTCTTGAGTGAATCACTTGGCAGTTCTGGTCTTCAGTTTCCTTAATTGGTTAGATGTGACCCTTCCTGTGTTGTCTGCCCACTGGGGTTTTTGGAAGAACACATGAACATATGTACTGAAAAGACGTTTAAAAACATAGAATCTTGTCCAGATGTATAGAGTTGTTATGGACGGAAGAATAGGGTGTGTGGGTAAACGTTGGCAACACATGACTTGTCAGGTTTTGTAGTTCCATTTTCGGCTTCTGAGATCTACGAGTGACTTGGAAAATAGGCCAACCAGGCAAATGCTTATATTTCTAGGAGCCCACACTGTGGGTTTTTTATGATTGATTGTACATTAGTCCATTTTCACAAATAGAGCAGTGCGGACAAAATGGTGGCTCTTAGAAGTTTAGCACTGCATGTAAGCCTTATCCATGTCACCTCAGGCTCAGGCAAGGGTGACCATGTGCCCAAATCAGGCAGTTAATAAGAAGTGGGGTAGCATGTGAGCCCCTGAAATCTGTGGCCCTCTAGTATCGCCAGTAAGTCATTTACAAATATTTGATCTTTTCTCCCTTCCCTCTTCCTCCCCTCCTTCCTCCCTTCTTCAATAATTGTGTCAAAAAGTCCTTGGGTGTTGGCTGGTCTGGTGGAGTGAGAAGCTTGGCAAATCTTCACCCCCCAGAATAGTGATAAAACTGGACAAAAGTGTCAAAAACCACCATTTAAGTGTCCTAGAAGCTCACCAAAATCACGCTTTTCTGGCCAGAACATAAAATGATACAGCCAGCTTGAAAACCAATATAGATTTGGCAGTTATTTACACTAAAATATCCAACCAGAAGTTAAACATAAACTTACTTTCCAACCCAATATCTGCTCTTAGGTATCTGCCTGTATAGATCTCCTTCAACTCACAGTGGGTTGGGTATCCCAAGGATCTCATCCTAAGTTGTCAATAATGTACGTGGCAAGTGTGCTTAATACACCTAACCTACCAGACCTCCTAGCTTAGCTGAGGAGACCGTACATGTGCTCTGACCACTAATATTAGCTTCCAGCTGAGCACGATCATGTAACACAAAAGGTCGAACCCTCATGGCATGTTTGGATACTGCACTGAAAGTGAAAAACAGAACCGTTCTACGGGGACAGGGTGGATGTAAATTACTGGTGGTTTATCCTTAAGATGGCATGGTGACCCGGAGCTATGGACCCTCCCCCGGCCAGCACTGAGAGAGAGTATCGTACAGCATATCAATAGCCCAGGAAAAGACTGAAATACAGAATTTGAAGTCCACTTTCTGATGACTGTATTGCTTTTGGACCATCACAAAGTCGAAAGATTGTAATGTGAACCATCTTAGGTTGGGGACCATCTGTGTTGGTTTTCCATTATTGCTATAACCGATCACTACAAAGCGGCTGAAAACAACACAAATGTATTATCTTATGGCTTTGGAGGTTAGAGGTCCAAAAGGGGTCTCACTGGCTAATATCAGGGTGTCACCAGGGGTGCGTTTCTTCTGGGAGCCTCTTGAGGAGTAACTTGCCAGCTTCTGGAGGCTGCCAACAGTCCCTTGATTCATGACCTCCTTCTTGCATCTTCAAAGCTGACAACAGTGGGCTGTATCCTTCTCACGGAGTATCTCTCTGACTTCTTCTGCCTCTTCTCCTTTGAAAGGACACTTGTGAGTACAGTGGGCTTGCCCAGGCAATCCAGGGTGATCTTGCTTTCTTCACACCAGCCGATTAGCAGCCTTAGTTCCGTCTGCAGCCTTAATTTCCCTTTGCTGTGTAACATAACATATTCACAGGTTCTGGGGATTAGGACATGGGCTTTGTATAAAATAATCCAGGATGACCTTGTTTTCTGAGGGTTGGCTGATGAGCACATTGGTCATCTTTGGAAGCCATTGTTCTGCCCTACCACACTACCCACAGTAAAAGAAAATATGTGTCCACACAAAAAGCTGCATATGAGTATTTTCAGCAGCCTTGTACATGATAGCCCCAAACTGGTAGCAGTCACAATGTCCATCACCTGGCTGATGGATAACAAAGTGTGACATATCTAGAAAATGGGGGTATGATGCATCAGTGAAAAGAGAGTAATGATACACATTCAGTCCCAGATGAGCTTCAAAAACATGATACTAAGTGAAAGAAACCAGTTGCAACAGATACATAATTCCCTGTATATCTGCCTCTGAAAGAGGCAAATCCATGGAGACAGAAAGAAGACTGGGCGGGGCGGGGGGGGGGGGACGGGGGGCAGGTACCTGGGCTGGGGAATGGGGCCTGGCTGAAATGGACAATGGGAAGTTCATTGGAATGATGGAAGTGTGCTAAAACCAAATTGTGGCGATGGTTACACAGTTGTATGAATTTACTAAAAAATCACTGACTGGTATTCTTTAGGCTGGGTTGATTTTATGGTCATTCACAATTCACTAAAGATCTTTGAAAAAAGAAAGCACTGGGGCGCCTGGGTGGCTCAGTGGGTTAAGCCTCTGCCTTCGGCTCAGGTCATGATCTCAGGGTCTTGGGATCGAGCCCCACATCAGGCTCTCTGCTCAGCAGGGAGCCTGATTCCCCCTCCCTCTCTGCCTACTTGTGATCCCTCTCTGTCAAATAAATAAATAAAATCTTAAAAAAGAAAAAAGAAAGCACTCATGCAGGGCCAACAGGGAAGCTGGCAGAGGTTAAAGGCCACATGAAGAAGGCGGCTCACTGTGGTGGCAGCCTCGTGGTTTGGAGAACTTGGTTATACACTCTGAGATTGAGCAGATAAGTGAATACATTGAGAGTAAAGGGGGCTAGTTTTCCCACTGTTAGAGGAGGGAGTTACAGATAAGGAAAGGGGAAAGTGAGAATGAACACAGTTATCTTGGACTGTAATTGGAGGTATTTGTGTAAACTTGCGGCTTCTGATATTGATAAATGTAGAAATTAGTGTGTATGTAAATATTATCCATACATATGGATGTATATCTACATATACAAATATTGATGAGCTCTTTCCACTAGGAAGGCCTAGCAACCAGGACAAATAGCATACCTGGTTTGCCCAGATAATGGTTTCTAACACCAGGTTCCACTAACGGGGACTAGGAATCCTTGGAGAAATGGCTGATTCCAGGGGCAGGGCAGGAAAAGCACGCAACGTGCTAGAAATATTTTCTACCAGAAAGTCAGGACATGGTTGAAGGGGCTCCCACTGGCGCAGTCTGGGACATTGGAGCATCAGAATATATCATGATAGTAGTGATGGTTTAAAACCCACGAGAAGGCCATCCATGAGTCCACTCTGGTGTAAACGATGATGTGTGGGAGAAGAGGAAGCTCACATCATAGTAGAATGTCAGCGGACCAATATAGAAGCAGTAATGAGGTTAGGAAAATCTCGCTGCAGCAGTCATTATAATGATAATTATTATAACAGTCATTATATAACAGTCATTATATAACAGTCATTATAATAATAATAATTATCCAGGCAAAACTAAATAATTAAAGTAGTTTCGAATTAAAAATTTTAAACTTTCATCTCTATGTGAGGGCGTGCCAGGCCTTGTTCTTTGCTCTAATTCAGAACTGACTCAGATGGGACGCACTGTTTGATTCTGCCCTGAATGGTCCCAGGCCACTTTTCTCCAAATTTCTTTTCATCTGTGTGGTGCTGCATTCCTTCTGTCTTCGTGTTCGGTGGGTAACTGTCCCCTTTCTGCTCTTGCCACTGTGTCACCTGCAGGTCTCCTACCTGTCCTAGGCAGTCTGCTCCGGCTGGGACACCACAGGAACAAGCTTGTCAGGGCTGTGTCCCCTCTTCTTCTGGGACTTGCCATGTGGGGACAGGGCCTGGGCTGTCGTGCACGGAGGCTGTGGTGTCTCTTTTGTCTGCTCAGATTCCTTGTGGCCTCTTGCCGGCTCCAAAAGTATTCTGAAGAGCTGAGAGTGCCCGGGAGTTGGGCCTCAGTTGCCATCACCTTCGGTTTGGGGAGATACCTGGTCTCTTTGCTTCCAGCAGCGTCGCTTGACAGGTGAGTGTGGGAATGAACACGCTCCGCTCGACACCGCAGCCAACGGTAGACTGGCCAGCACCACCTGTGGAGTGAGGTGTCCATTGACAGCCGCTTGTGGGTGAACAGTGACCTCAGGAGTGCCTTCCAAGAAAACACTACCCAGTGATTCTTCGTTGTTACGAGCTGAGTAGTGGCCTGTCACACCTCTAGGCCCAGACCATTTTGCTGTTTCTTCACTTGCCAGTCCACACATTCCACAAGACTCTTCGTTTGCATGGTGGCTGGGCCCCTTTGAGCCCCAGAGCTGTCTCTCTGCTTCCTTCTTGGGGCCTGGGAGAGAGGGCGTTGGGAGAGCAGATCCCCAAGACAGCTGTCACTCTCTGGAGACCACATTGCCAGGGGCACCTTTGGGCGTGGGGATTTGGGCAGGACAGATGGCCCTGGGTGCTGGGAAGCTGTCCCAGGAAGTCTGGTTTACCACACACAAATAGATGTTCATCATCCTGGAGCTGGAAATTAGGTTTCTGGACTCATTTTTATGTGCTGTTTATGTTGGCCACTGTCCTTGGAACAACCTTGGCCAGCTGAGGGTTGAGGGAAATCATGCCTTGTCCACTTGGAAAGGGTCATTCAAAAAGGGATGGGCTGGCTGGCCAGGGACTTTTCTGATAGGGTCTGATAGGGTCTGGCATGCCCTGCTTGGCAGGACTCGGTTCTGATTTGAGCTGAGTGCTCCCTTGGGAGTGGTAGCAGGGGTATTCCCAGCCAGGAGAGGCCCCGAGAGCCTGCTTATATCGTGTAGAAGGCACTTTTTTTCCAAGGAACAACCCTCATGAGCCAAGGAGGGTCTGCCTCTGTGGCCTATGCATCAGAGCCTTTGCGGGGCTCTCCTTGCTTCTTGCGGGTCCTGTCACGTGGACTTGAGAAGCACCCGCTTTCTGTGTACACCCTAGTACCAGGCCCTGGCACATTCAGCCCTGTGTGAGAGAAAACACAGGCTGGGAGCTAGCGCTCTGGTCTTGAGTCCCGTGTCTGCCAAGAGAATGAGACCGTGTGTGCAAGCATTTCCCCTTTCCCTTTTGGAGCCCAGTGTCCTCATTGTCATCGAGGGGGCCAGAGCAGAGGCCTTCTAGGTTTTCTTCCGGATGTCATAATACCTGCAGAGACACGTGCCTGACAATTCTCCACGGTGAAGGGTATAAGTATTTGTCGCCACAGGGAGACCCCTTGGCCTGGAGCTGATCCCAGTAGGGGCTGCATTGCCTCTTTGTAGGCAACATGTAAGATCTTTCCTTTGTCTTTGGGGTTGTGCAGTTTCCCTGTAATACACCTATGTATAATTTTTGTTTTTTTTAAATCCTACTTGGGATGCCCTGGGCTGCCTAAGACTGAGGCTTAACACCTTTTACCAATTCTGGAAAAGCATCTGTCAGGATTTATCTCTTCTCTCCTACTCTATTTAGGAAATCTATTGAGATATTTCATAAATGAATTTTCTCTTTCTTCCATTCAATTTTTCAGGGAAATACTGAAACCAGCACCATTTACATTTTGCTCATAGATTTGTGTGTTGGCTCTGGTGGTTCCACTCCATGCTAAGGGTCAGGTTCAACTCTGGTCCACAGGGCACTCATCTCAGGACCCAAGCAGAAGGGGCAGAAAGTACCTGGGCGGCTTCTCAGGCACACGAGAGGCCAAGACAGACCGTGGGAGTGCATTTTACCTTGGCCTATGTCGTGTCTACTCAGATTCCATCGGCCAAAGTACCTTATGTGGTTCAGCCCAAATGAGCGTGTGGAAAATCTACTTGACTCAAGGAGGGGGTTGAGGAGAAGTGGCTGTTGGCTGAACACTAACGCACTCTACCCCAGCCTGTCCTCTCAGGCACAAAGACTCACTTGAAGACAAACAGAAATGTGCTTCCTCCTTCCCCAAGACAGGATGGAAGTTTCATCCGGTCAGTCCAGCAGCCTTAGGATCGTGGGACTGACATCATTTCTCTTGGTCCAGAGACCTGTGAACCGAAGGGACGAATATTTGCCTCCCTCACCCCTCAAAAAAATCCCCTACACAATATGCAGTTGAAGAGCAGGGACAAAGTGACCACAATTATCCTTCACTTATCCCCGAAAAGAAGAGAAATGAGAGGCACCAAGCAGTGGTCCAGGGTAGTCTTCCTCCTGGGAAAATGCTGTGGGATCCTCTTATCGTGGGCTTAGACAGTGTTCCTGGATGAGGTCCTGGTTCTGCTCTCTTTGTGTACCACCTGGGTCCACAGCAAAAATACTTCCTGATTGGGGGTCTGGGTGGCTCAGTGGGTTAAAGCCTCTGCCTTCAGCTCAGGTCATGATCCCGGGGTCCTGGGATCAAGCCCCGCATCGGACTCTCTGCTCAGCAGGGAGCCTGCTTCCTCCTCTCTCTCTGCTTGCCTCTGCCTACTTGTGATCTCTCTCTCTCTCTCTCTGTCAAATAAATAAATAAAATCTTTAAAAACAACAACAACAACAACAACAAAAAACCTCCTGATAAAATAAAATCTTAAAAAACAAAAACAAAATAAAAAACCTCCTGATGCCTCCAGTGGCTCACAACAAAAATATTTTTTACTCAGGGGTCTACAGGTCTTGTGTTCTGCTCCAGGCTGTGGGTCAGGTTCACGTGGTTGTACATGTGGGACCCAAGGTTGAAGAGTGACTGCTCTCTAGGGCACGCTTCTCTCACGCTGTGTCCCAGAGTGTGAGCCCAGCTTATAATTCTTCAAGCATTTCTCTCATGTATCTGCCCCCTGTCCCATCCTATCTCTGGACCACTTTGTGAGTTCTTTCTTTACATCTTTTCCACTTCAGTAATTCTTGTGCCAGCTGTAGTATTTACTGGGTTTCTGATTTTGATTTTCATTTCTAGAAACTCTAGTTGATCGTTTCTCAAGAATGCCTGGTCAGTTTGGAAATTTTCTTTTTCCATTGGGTTTAAGCTTACAGGCCTTATTTCATGTTTCATTTGTGTAATCTGGCTTTTGGGGGTCAATTTTGCTGCCCTTCCTGCTGACTCTCTCTCATAGTGGCTTCTTTCCTTGGATATTTGGTCATTTTTCATGGTGAGCTCATATTTAGCTGATGGTCGTCTGCAAGATTCCCGAGGGCCTGGGCTGAACGTGCGTGCTCTCTGAGAGATCATGTGAATGCTGCTTCTCGGTGTCCAGCAATGTCACCTGCCTGAAGTCACTTGAAATCTACATGTTTCCTTGGAGTTCCCCAGACAGAGGAGGTGTTGTAAGTTCACCCGAGTGAAGGCAGGCTTGAGTCATGCCCTGCCATGGGACACTCCCTGGGTCTATCTCCCTCAGGGTCAAGGCTGCACATGGCCACCTTTCCTGGTGGTCTCCTTTTCCAGTGAGTGGACAGGAGAGGGTGTAACTTCCAAAGATCTAGGTCCAGACAGAGGTTCCAGTTTAGACCTCCCCTGTTTTGTGGGCCAGAGGGTTTTTTCTGCTTCTGGGATCAGCTGATGCCCCAGGGTAGCTGTGGTTTCAGTACTCACCAGGCTTGGGCTTCTTCAGTTTGAGCTCTTAGCCCTGTAGGTTCCCTCCTCCCTCCCTCCTTCTTCCCTTTCCTTCCTCCCTTTCTCCATCCTTCCCAATGTTTCTTCTGTCCTTCCTCTTTCCACCTTTGATTAGTCTTTGCATTTAAATTTCTATTTATTATGTCTGACCCAGCATTTCTGGATGTTTATGGTGGGAGGGTGGCCTGGTGCATTGCTGGGAGCTGGAGGCCTCTCTCTAAAGTACATTCATCTCAGTCCTCCCTGGGCACACTGCATGCCCTGTTTTTGTTTTTGTTTTGAGGCCTTAGAGGGCTCAGACTTGAACTCAGCCCAGTGTACCTCCAGGAGAAGGAAAAGACCCAGTTTCTCTGTATGAGGTTCTTGTCAGAGAGAGGACAGGGCACACAGACACAAAGAGGTAAAGAGGAAATGACCACCATGCATTTATTGAGTACCAGCTGTGTGCCAGATCCTGCATCAATGCCATGTCTGCCTCCTTATAGCATCTTACTTGGTCAGCACAGCAACATTTTGAAAGACTTGGAAATGTCAAGCAAGATACACACGGTGTCGTATCAAGCCGGTAGCCCAGACTGAGAAGCCGGGTGTACCCCCTTCTCCCTGTGCTGTGCTTCTTCAGAGCACAAAGTACAGGTGGGTCTGACTGTCTACGGCAGGTGCGTGGGAAGCTCCAGGGCCCTTACAGAACCACTCTGCACGCCTGTGCCTCTGAGTGTGTGTGTTGAACATGGTGGTGGGCATCAGCGAGTAGGGGCTTAGGGAGGATTCCCCTTCCCTTTTCATGGTAGTTGTAGACATTCCAAAGGAATAGATCTTAAATGGAATGCAGGGTTACTGTACTATATGTGAGGTCAGGGGACTGTGGTATGATTGGGGCTGGAGGGGCTGTCAAGGTGCAGTCTTTGAAGCCCGCATTAGGAGCCTCTGGTGACCCAAGCACACACGCTTGGGTTGAGAGACAGGCATGTAGGTGTCAGTGGGGACTTGGCCATGAGGCCATGCTCCAGACTCTTCACAAGTCTAGCGGCTATGTTGCTGGGTCACTCCTAAACACTTATCCACCAGGACTCGCTGGACCCAGGAGCCCTGGTTGGTTGTGTTTTTAATGCGAAGTCAGTCCCAAGGATGGCAACTTCACCATCCTAGTCCGAACTTCAGTCTTCTCTCCCAATCCAGGGGTGATTGCTTGCACCTTTTCCAACAAGAAAGTCCCGTTTTGTGTCTTCTCCCTGGCACTGCCTGTGGCATCTATGCAGCCACGGAGCAGTAAGACTCTAGCAGATGCTGGGGGCAGAACAGGAAGAAGCTCCTCCTCAGGGCACTCAGGGGCCCGGTGCCATGTTCCTGCCACTGTCCCAGTCCACAGGGGCAGGAGGCTGTCGTGCAGGGGTGGACTCTGGGACAACTCAGATGCCTCATGCGGAACCTGGAGCTGACCATCAGTTCCAAAGGACTTCCTGGCAGCTGCGTGCAAGCTGGGACCTCTGGGTGGGTTTCTGGAATGGGAGGGAACCCCCAGGGGAAGGTTGGCAGCTGAGCAATCCAGAAAGTGGCCACTGGAGTCAGGCAGACCTGAATTCAGGTTCTGGCTCTGTCACTTGGTTGTGACCTCGGGCAAGTTCCTTGACTTCTCAAAGCCTCAGTTTCCCCAGCTGTGAGAACAGGAGTAACAACAGTGCATGCCTCTGTGTTGCTGCTGAGGGCCTTGCGGACAGGGCCCGACGCATGGTGAGCAGACAGAAGAGGCTACCTGTGGTTGCCATTGCTGTTCGTGTTGAAGGTACCCTGGAGTCCCAGGCACTGGGTGGTGGTGGCTCTGGTCTGAGTGACAAGAGGAAAGTCCGGATGAAAGAGCCCAGGCATTTTGAGTTTTGGTGTAGAAACTGAGCAGCTGGTATTGGTGTGGTTGTGGCCCTCCAGCATCTGGGAGGAGGCCATCTGTAGGCTTAGGGGGGTGACCCGGCAGCTGAAGGGGAATGTTCCCTCCCCCACAGCTCTCTCTCTGGAAACCTGGCAAGTGAAACCCATGCTCCCCACTCTGATCGGTCGGTGTGCCCTGTCCTGCCCTGTGAGTCCTCCTGAGGGGCCAGGGAGGCTGCCGCCAGGCACCCATGCCTCCGTGTGACTTGGCTTTGCGGTCTGCTGCTCTTCAGCCAAGTTTCTCCAGGGGCTTCCTGCCTGTTCCCTTGCTACCGGCTGGCGCTTGAGGTGGTCATCTTCACGAGCATGCCTTTCCTTCAGGATTATGTCTCGAAGCACATCAGGAGCAAAAAGAAGGGAGGGTTATCGTGACCAACAGGGAACGGGGCCTCTTTTTCCTATGGAGTCACGACCGTGAGCTTTGTGGCCACACTTTCTCTCCCTTCGGTTGCTTGCTTCAGTAAGTTCTGGCTCCGAGTCCATGCTCCAGAGAGCAGAAGCTTTCCAGAAAGGTAAGAGCCAGCCGAGAGATGGGTACCGCGTGCCGTTGGGGAACCTCGGAGAGAGCTCACTCCACGTTCGTGACTGTATAGAAAGCCATACTGGCCACAGGATCTGTGAATTTTTCTCAGAAATTCCTTTGGCTTTGGGGTCCTCAGGGAGCAAACACTAAACCACCACCTTCCCTGTGGCTTATGGAAGTGAGCCTACGACCGGCAACGGGCTTTGTTGAGTGGAACTATCTGGTTGTGGGGATGCACAAGGGGGGTGGTGAGGGCAGAAGTGGATAGTTTTGGGGGTTTTGCTTTATTTAAGGCCTTAGGAACCTTCCATGAACAGGCCAGCCTTTGCCCATAGAGGGTTTCCTCCCAGGGATCCACACATCCCTGGACCTTATAACAACCTAAGAAAGCTAATCAGCTCTGTATCCAAAGAGGAACTGAGCACAGACAATTACCATGGCATTGAAGCATTTCAAGGCTGTTATAAAGAAGGCCAAGGCAATGACAAGAAGGCAGATGGACTGAGACATTGCTGCCTAATCCCCAGCACGGACACAGGACTGGTCACTGCTCTGGAGCAGACCCTCTGTCCCCAGGCCTCAGTTTCTCTCTCTGCTACCTAGACATTGCCCATGACTCCATCCACTCCAGACTTGTAGCATTCATTGACTCCAGACTTGAACATGGCTCTAGGCCCATGCTTTGCCTGGCTTCCCACGGAGGAGTCCTTGATCCATTCAGAAGCAAAGAGAAACTATTTTGTGAATGATTGAAAAAAAAATTCTCTTAGAAAGTAAGAATTCTACAGGGTGGTTAGCAGGCAGTCCTCGGGATTTGCAGAGAGATACCAAGCGTCCAGATAATTCCAGACCAGGATGTGGCAGAGGGATGCCAGCTCTTTGAAGGGGCTGCCAGGCAGCCTCGGCTCCTGCCTGCAATCCCTCCCCACCCCACCCCTTCCGGAGTGCACAGCCAGAGGGCTCCCGTCCGCCTGGCCTCCGCGGCTGGGATGCTGCAGGGACTGGCTTCTCGGGAGCCATAGTTAAAAACTACCCCTGCACTTGAGGGTTTGATCTCCCGCAGCAGATGACAAATTGGCCCCAGGCACTGAACCAATTCCCCAAAGCGCTGGAAACATTGTAGCCCACCCTCTGTCTGCCATCCCTAACTCAAAGGAAGAAACAACACTCAGCCACAACGCTGAAATAAAAATAATTCTTTCGTAGGTTTGCTGAGCACCAAATTCTAGGTAGGTTTCTGGACCCCAAGTTTTTCTCACTATTTAGGAGCCTGCTTGCCTCCCAGGCCTGGGATGCTTTGCATGCCAGCGTTGATGGTTGTGGCCTGGAGTCTAAAAGAGCTGGGACTAAACCCAGCTCTGTGACTGTCTCCTGTGTAACCTTGGGTAAGTCATTGAACGTTCTCGGTTCCCTTGTTATCAGAAAGAGGAGAACCGGATCTTCTGTGCAGAGCTGTTAGGGCACTAAGCTGCCATTTATGGAGTGCTTGCTGTGTGCAGGGGACATGTACCATGTCGTTTAATATTTGCAGTAACCTCATGGTGGGGGGGGGCGGTGGAAGGGTAGTAGTATTCCTATTTTATAGATAAGTTGTAGACTCTGAGAGACCAGGTGATGCACCCAAGACCACAGCTGGTACACAGCATAGCTGGGACTGGAATCTACAAGTTGACGTGAATTCCTGCCCTTTGAAGGGCTTGCACACCTTAGGGGCTCAGTAGGCACAAATGAGTGAACAAAGAGAAGAGAGCTGTGTGCGTTGTCTCTAAACCTGACTCTGAGGACCGTGTCGGGCCTCAGGCATGAACCCAGGATTCCCATGACCGGGATGCGATGGCAGGCAGACAGCCACTTGGGGATTGCTTCAGGGCAAGCCAGGGCAGGAGAAGGCCCTCGGGGGTGCCCGAGCAGACTCTTCCTCTTCCTCCTGGGGCAGGCAGGCCTCTCTGGAGGCTGAGTCCAGATCCTGGATCCTGGAGGCCGGCACAGGGTTGCTGAGATTTAAGGAGTAAGTTCAAAGCAGAAAGGAAGCTCTCTTAAAAATGAAGGGCAGTGTGAGTGTCGGGGGCCAAAGGAGGATGGTTGAGAATTCCTAGTAAAACTTTACGGCTTCCGCATCTCTCCTCCTCTAAATTTTCCCATGAAAACTGCGCATCTGGGGGGCCGTCGCGGCTGAGTGAGGGCAGGAGCCACCCGTTAGCTGGGCCAGGCAGGGCTTTCCGGCTTCATTAGTGGCCGCACACGGCCCTGGTGGACGGAGGCCTGCTAATTGAGGGCCACACCACAGGCCCTGGTGGGAAGACACGGCTGGCCATGCCCTTGGGGGCCGGGATGGCCTTGCCATGGCCCGCCCGCCCTGCCGGCCGGCATCTGCTCAGAGGAAGCTCCGCTCTTGTCCCGTTTATGCATATTGACTTAGTGGAGTGCAAACACGTTAAAAGTTCACTTTCTCCTTTATAGGAGTCTATAAAAAGGCTCTTAAACTGGAGTCCCAGGGCTTGAGCGAGACAAACGTAGGATCGGGCCTTGGGGAGGGTGCCGTCCGTCCCCCAGCCTTCAGCACAGAGGTGTGAGCCCATTTCGGCCGTTGCTTCAGCTTGGAGTCTGGAAGCCCCGGCTTGGCTGGCCTGGCCGCAGAGGACTCGTGCCCGCAGGCGCAGGGCTCCAGATGTTTGGCTTCTGGTGAGTCCCTGCGGAAGGCTGGCTGCCCTCGTGGCCCACTGGAGTGTAAGAGCGAGAGAGGTGGCCTTGCCTGGGGCCTGTGGGGCTTCCATGAGATCCTGGGTTCTCTAAGCAAGCACAGGAGAGGAAATGTCCCAGGTCCCCCATGACTGGCTAAGTGAGCTTCGTGATAATTGTCCCTGATGACTTGGATCCCAGGGACGGCCTGCTGGGGTGAGGGAGAGGGTAGAGGCCCAGGATGGAGTTGTGCCTCTGGAACCACAGAGCCCACGGCAACCCCCGTCCATGTAAAATGTTCCCTCTATAGAGTGACTTGGTATCCAGGTCATAAGCACTGGGGGGGGCAATTTGCAAGCTTTGGGAAATGACTTTTGCTTCCTCAGTCCTCAGTTTCTCCATCTGTCAAGTTGGGAGCCTGTCCTTGCCCCACCTGCCTGCCTCTCGGGGTGGCCGTGGGGCTACAGTGGGAGAGGAGTGTTTGGGAATGGTGGGAGAGATGCTTTGGGGGGCCCACGGGGGCCTGATCTGTAGAAGGCGGCCCTGGCTTGGGGTTCAGCACCTGGCGCTCCTTTGTTCGGTGAATAGCTGACGGGTGGTCAGTGAATGAATGTACTGGTGCTCACCCCAAGGGCCTAGCTGGTCACCCTGTCCGGCTCACTGTGTCTCATGTTTTCCATAGCTGCGGCTTTGGGCAGGAACTCAGGAGCTGGTCCTGCTCACAGGCACACACCCTGGGGTATCCCCCTGACAGCTGCCGTCCCTTTGGTTCTTGCTGACCTGATCCCTGCCTAGGGCTGTGTTCACTGAAGGCGTTTGGCAGCACAGCTGAGGTGTCTATCCGTTGTCTCCCTACCCGGTGCCTAGGCCTGGTGAGCAGGTCTCTCTGGGCACTGAGGGTGGCGAGGGTGGAGTGAGGGCAGCCCCAGCGGCCAGCAGCAGCCTTCACAGGCCTGTCCCATGCCAGGAATTCCATGCAACAACCAAGGGCGAGAATGAGCCTCAACCCAGGCTCAGATAGGTCGGAGCTTTCCTGAGAGCAGAAAGTGTTCAAAGCCAAGGGAAAGGCAGAAGGGAGATAGAAACCTTCTGGAAAGAATAGCCAAACCTCTGGGTGCAAATCTCATCAAGGCATTGGAGGTTAGTGTGGGTTCGGTCCCTGAGGGGCAGGCTGGCTTTGAAGTCCGAGCTGGTCTTGTCTCTCTACCTTGCGTCAGTTCCTTAGTCTCCCTGAGTCCATTTTGTCATGAGTAAGTTGGGGATATGTCACTAACTGTAGAATATTTGGGGGGCGTCAATGCAAGAATGTGAGGCAGCCAGCACGGGGCCTAAAACAGAACTATCTAATACATGGATATTACTGTTTCTACCACCATGATTAGCAATCACTGTCTTTATCACTTTTGGTAGCCTAGAACCATTTGCTGGTGGCCATGCCCTGGCCATGCTTTTTGCTCCATACACTAAATTAAATGGTATGAAACGCTTGGGGTGTCTTTCTGGAGAGCTTCACAGACAGGTTCTAGAATGCTGTTACCCAGTACACGAGCCACCTGCCATGCTGAGTACTTAAAATGTGACAAGTGAAAATGAGGAACTGAATTTTATATTTTACTTCATTTTAATTTAAATAGCCTTATGTGGTTAGTAGCTCTCATATTGGACAGCACAGTTCTAGAAGGTTCCCTGCGAACTTGCCTAGCTCTTCTCTGAGCCATGTTAGTAGCAGATGGAGAGGCATTTGTCAATAATTCTGGCACCTTCCGCTACATACAGTAAAGGCTGGGTTAGAATTGTACATGGTATTGATAACCACCTGGCCAGGGTCCCTTGAACTTGGCCCACATAGAGATAAGCTGGCTAACTCTCAAACGCGGACCATAGCCCGAGTTTGGGTGTTAGAGGTTGGACCTGCCATGGCTTCTAATTTATGAGAATCCAAGCGTTAGAAAGAAGTAGTTCACATTTCTTCATGTTTTTGTCCCTGACACTATGCTGCCAGCTCTCTTTTACAGACAAGGAGACCACATCCCCAGAAGGTGGGGTGACTCACCTAGCCCCTGATCACCTCCGTGTTCCTCAACCCACAGAAACAGAGGACCAGCCAGTTTTCACACTGATGGAATGCCATAGTACAGCTCAAGGTCATGGGCTGTGGAGCTGTTCTCCCAGGCAGAACGGGGAGTAGCTTCCCATTTTATAGCTGTGAGAATGGAGGCGCAGAGGGGCCAGAGGACCTGCCCAGAGTCCCCAGGGCCTTGGTCCGTCCACCAGGGGCAGGGATAGTGCTCAGGGCCTGCCGGTCTCCGAGCCGGCTTCTCCCGTCACCCGAATCCTTGCCGCCGTGTTCCGACTTCCTGCGGCTGCAGCCAGAGTGGACAGGCCACACCGCAGGGCAAGTCTGCACCAATGGGAGCCCGGGCTGGGCCCTGAGTGGGGTGGTCCTGCCTCAGCAGGGCGGGTGTATTGGTGGTGGGGGGGGGCTGACAGCTGACAGCCTTAATAGGCACATTGTCCCCTTGCTGCCGAGAGTGCCGCCCGGCCACTTCCTCACACGCGGCGCGCTGATGAGCTCATGTCTGAGGCTGCGGGCGGCACAGGGCAGCCGGGCTTGGCTGCAAGGAGGCCCGGGGCTGGCGAAGCCCGCGCGGGCTGGGGCCGGCAGGGTCGTGAAGCAGAACGTTGTAATGAGCGACGCCGGCTGGATTTATGGGGCTGCGCACGTGCGCCTGGCCTTCCTGCGAGGGCCTCCACACGGGAACAAAAACAAGTCCTGGCTCGAGCTTGGCGCGACTGGGTCTTAACAAGAGCCCACTAATTACTGGAAGGCCCCGGCCGGGTCCCCAGCCTGTGGTGGAGCAGAGCTCGGGGCTGGTTCCTGTGTCAGCGGTGGCTGTGCCGGGGTCCTGGGTCTCTACTAGGGAGGCCCAGCCGGAAGCCCAAGGCCTGCCACTTACTGACAATGGCATTGCATAAGCCGCAGGCCTCCTCCTCGCTTCTCTTCATCTACAGAATGGGGAGTGTCCCCCGGAGGCCACTGGGAGACAGCACTAGAGGACAAGCGAGAGCTGACTTCACAGTTTTCCATTCCTAGTTCCGAATCCTGGGTCTGCTGGCTTCTGCTGTGCAGCCTGGCCAAGTAACTTGACCTCTCCGAGCCTCGCTCCCTCACCTAGAAAACCGGGATCAGAATGCTCATTTTGTGGGGTCGTGAGGAGGATTTGACCAGTGAATGCACATCGACTCCTTAGTGAAACGGGCGCTCACGCAGCTGCAGCTTCTCCGTACACGGTCCCATCTAGCTGTGTTGTGTCTGTTGTTTTCTGCCCCAATCGTGGAAGCGCAGATGGGTTCTTGAAGGCCCTTTGTTGTTGTGACTCTGCTCCTGTCCCATGATGTCTGAGCAACAGAGGGTCAGACCCATTCTGTCAGGGACCTGTGTGTCCCTGGTGCTCTTTCTGGTGGTACAAGGGCCCGATAATGCTTGAATCCAGGCCTTGGGCATCGCAGGCAGCAAGACTTGGCTCTCCTGTCCTGGGGCTGGGGCTGTGAGAAGAGGATTCCTGACTTGGGCTTGTGTGCTGGGCCATCAGGAAATGCCGCTAGGGGCCCACTAAGGACACCTGTCCTGGGGCCAGTACCCTTGCCTGGAAATTCTGTGTGTCCGTGCTCGCTGGCATGCAGGCAAGGAGCCCTTGGCTGCAGAAACTCAGAGGTCTCTCCTGAAAGCATTTTCTACCATTTTCCCTGTTTATTGATATCGTGGATTTAGCATCTAGCCAGAATGTTCCCGTGACCACTCCCTTTTTGAATCAAGAGCCAAAGAAAGCAGAAACACCAGATGCCATGAGATCCGGGCTGTGGTTAGCAGTGTGGCAAGAGTGTGCTGAGCTGGGGCCTGGTGCCAACATCAGACTCCACTCTGAAGCCACCGTGTGCCCACATGAAGTCAGAGAGCCAGTGGGGTGGTACCCCTGGCTGACTTGTATAGGGCTGGAGTGTCAGCAGTGATCATGTTCTCCCCAGTCTCCTCATTGCCTTCTCTGGGTCAGGCACTCTGCCTGGTGACTGGTCTTTGCGGTCCTGCATGGTCCTTCATGGACTCTGCCGGAGCAGTGATTCATGTAACCACTGAGAGCATGCCCCTTCCCGCCCTAGGCCCTCGGGGCAAGGCGCTGAGGGTGCCATAGAGGGCAAAGGTCCTGATCCCTGGCCTCGTGGAGGGCAGGGTTTCCTTCACTTACTGCTGCGTGCCCAGGACCTTGTATAGTGTTGGGCCCAGAGGGCTCAAGGGATCTGTGCAGATGAGTGATACTCCCTGTGTGTTGGGGGGACAGGCTTGTTAGCACAGGACAGCTGTCCAGGAGGCACAGGGCTGTGGCTGGGGAGTATGCGGAGCACACCGAGAGAGGGCATCTAGCCCAGAGTGCAACGGGGATCAGGGAAAGCTCCCTGGAGGAGGTGGCAGGGAGGTCTAAGTGCAAAGACATGAAGGGTTGAGCAGGATTACAGATAAAGGGTGGCAGGGGTGTTTCCAGCCTGAGGAACTGGCATACACAGAGTCCTGAAAGGAAGATGAGAGTGGCCCAAAACAGAATCCGTATCGGTGGAAAGAGAGGCCGAGGTGGGCAGGTGAGGTGCGCGAGGCTCAGCTGCCTTCCTCGGAGCCTAAGCCCGCAGCAACTTCAGAAGGCAGCTTCTGAACTTGCATGGGTCCCTCTTTTCTTATCCATTCTGCAGATGGAGACGCTGCACTATCCCCGCAGGGGATGGTGAGGACTGAGCCAGCCGCGTGCATGCACGTGTCTTGCAGGCTGCAAAGGGCTGAGCAGGTGAAGGCTTTAGGTGCTGGGGTGACTGGGGCCCCTTGAGGCCGGGGAGGGTTCAGGTGAGGGCCCCCTGCCAAGCGATGTCCCTCAGGTGTCACGTCACCTCAAGATAAGCTGTGAGCATCGCCACAGTTGTTTGGATTTGCCCGTAATTACATTCTAGATGCGCTGTCTGTGGCTGTGGACAAGTGTATCCTACGCACTTTGGCCAAGGGAAAGTTCCCCACCATTGGCCCACCCCCTGCCCACGGTGGCATTGACCCTCTCCAGGATGGGCCCGAGGGCCTGGTGAGAGCTCTCTCTGGGGCTTGGGAGGTTGCATCAAGATGGGCACCAGAGGCAGGACCTCCGTGGGACGTAACGAGGAGCTGCTGGGGTTCAATTATGCGCCAGCCCCGGCGCTGGGCCCTGTGACTGACAGCTCATTACCCCGCTGCCATTTTGGGCAGTGGAATTTAATCTCCCAGATGGGAAGCAAATCAATTTGTCCATCCACTGCAGCTGAGCCTGCTCGAAGTCTACCCTAATTTATTCTCTTAAGCTTCAGAAGCCTGGCCGTGTTAAGGCAGAGAAATAGCGGCTTTCCCGGCCAGCCCAGGCATGGAGTGCACAGGCGGGCATGGTGAGGTGCCGGAGCCTGGGGCCTGACCGGACAGCCGTGGTGGTCGGTGGGGGCCGTGCCGTCAGCCAGGGTCCCGGTGCGGGCAGCTGGGCTCATCACTGGAAGAGGCGTATGTGGGGATGGGACTGGCATTGACAGCCAAGTCATCAAGACCAAAGTCGCCTGCCCCCTGGGCTCAGGGCCAGAAGGGACTCCCACCAGCAAGGCACGTATGATGCGCTTTCGTGTGCTCAAGGGCTGGGTTACCCTACGCTGTGGTCATGGGTCTCATTCTAAGGCTTTGGACACAAGATTTGGCAGGTGTCATTCTGGGACTCTGAGCTTTCTGCCCTCAGTCAAGTGTGGCCAGATGCTCGCAGCCACGGTGGTGACCTTCACCTTGTGATGCTGGGACAGTTTTCAGGGCAATCGGAGGCCTCTTCGCCTGTGATTACATTACCTGTGGCATGTGCTCCAGGACCTGTCAAGGCTCCCCCTCCACTTTGTTTGGGTGCAGGGCCCCAGCAGACCTTGGAGGGCAGTCCGGTGGTCCCTCTGGAAGGTACTCAAGAGGACTGTTAGCAGAGGTCTGCATTTACACGGCAAAACTGGCCTCTCTGCGGAGAAACTTCGGCAGCTTTGTGGGAGACAGGTTTCAGGGTGCTCCCGTTCAAGGTGGATGTTTCTCTGCACGTCCTTCAGTGCTGCATTCTGCTGACACAGGGCTCCGGAATCTTCTAGATGTGTGTGAGTGTGTGAGAGAGAGCATGGGTGTCAGGGGTGTGGGAGGGGTGAGCCTCCCTTTGGTGGGAGTAGGGTGTGAGGAGGATGGTGGCTTCCACGGAGAGAGCACTTTCTTTCTGGAGTTGGACAAAGCAGCCCGGCTGAGTTGATTTTTAGAGGTCAGAGAAAGGCCAATCTATTTACACACCTTTGCTGAGGAGCATGGCGGGGCAGTGATGGGGGCCGGGATTAATGAGCAGGTTTATTACCTCCCTGTCAGGAGGGTCATGGGATATTATTTTGATATCAGGGGGTCCCCAGAAGCAAACACAACAGGTTAGATTCTCAACAGAAGAAATGCCAGAGAAAAAGGGGGCCTCGCCCCTGGCCATTGAGCGTTTCCCTTTCTTCTCAGCCAGGGCTGGGCCCAGGACCCTCCTCCCACCCCAGTGCTTTCAGGGGGATCCCTCCGGGGCCGCACCAAGGCCAGCTCCCAAGATAACATTGGATGGTGGCGCCAGGCCTGGAAAATTAAACATCGCGGTTGCTAGTGAAGGAAGCAGCCACGCCAACCCCCAGCCACTACGGCCTCTGATGGGGGAGCCGGCCTGCCCAGGGGCACTGACAACACAGCCTAAGTGCCAAGTGAGGAAACTGCCTGAGGACTGCCTGCCCCCCCCCCCCCCCCCCCCCCACCGACTGGTCCAGGCAGGTCTTCCAGCCTCAGGCCCCGGGACTGGACCGGGATTGGCGAGACTGCACGACAGACCGAAATGACTGTGCCTCTCTTGTTTTTCCATCTTCGCTTCCCGCCTTTTCTCTGTCAGGGCAGACTGTGTCTGTGACCAAAGGTAGCCGGCTGACCCCTGAATAGGAAGGAAGAATTCTGCCAGATGGACAGAGGCACGAACAGAAAGCCCCACATGCCAGGGATAGGGCCAGGGAACAGAGGCTGCACGTGGGGTTCGGGTCTGGGCTTCTCAGTCCCCAGCAGACCCCGTGGCTCCCCCAGCTGGGCCTGCAGGCCTATGTGCCATCTGGCTACTTACCACCCATCCCCTCGTTCCCGCGGCCTAGGAGACCACGGCGCATCCTAGGAAGCCCTGGCGTCTAGGTCATCTGCTGCACAGAACCTTCCCTGCACGCTGGGCCAGTGAGCACAGCTCCCTCCTGAGTCCCTGCCTGTCCAACAAGCATGGCTCCAGGTCTCCCACTCTGCTGGACAGAGGCACTGTCTAATCTGCCTTTGCAAGAGGCCTCAATTTGAGGGCTCTTTTATAGTAGGTACCCAACAAATCTCGCTGGCCCCTAGATTGCTTTAATTACATATTTCTCTTCATTTGTCCTCAAACACATCTGTTTATGCTGCCAGGGCTGGCCACAAAGGACCTGTCAGTGTATAGGCAAGAAGGCCTGCCTAACCCGGGTGAAACTTCGTGGTGCATATCGAAGGAGAGGCCACCTTTGGGGGTTCAGATAACATAGAGTGGGGAGAGCTTTGTAAAGTCTGACAGCTGGGTTCGAATTCCAGCTCCAGCCCTGAGGGTTGTGTGGCTTTGGGGGAATATGCCTCGCCTGGAGTGAGGTGTGTTGTATTTCTCTCATCTGTAAAGTAGGGATAGTGTTACACCATTGCGGGGTTGCGGTGGGAAGTAGCAGATATGGGTGTAGAGGACCGGTGTGCATGGGGTACACACACAGGAGTTATTATTATGGGTCACCTGGGTCCCAGTTGGAGCCATGGAGCTGTGTGAGATCTCAGATGCAGGAGGCTGAGGGAATTGTCTGGGTTATGCAGGGCAGAGCTCAGCTGCCGAGGGCTGGGACTGCTCCTCAGAAACAAATTGGGGGGTGTTGTCTGGCTGGTGCCACCACCAGATCGCAGGGCTGCATGGCCCCCAGGTTGCAGGATAATTTCATTTTTGGTAAATTTCATAATTGCCAACCGGTCTTGTGAATAGAGGCGCGTGCACATTTCAAGTTTCCCTCCCAGTTACACCAACCTCTTTTTAAAGTAATGAGCTGTTTTCTTTTTTCCCTGTAAACATGAGACTGACATCAGAGAACAATTTTTGATCCTGGTTTTAAAAGCTAACTGGGTGGTTTGGACATGATGGGAATCCCAGGCAGTTGGCTGGCCTCTTTCCTCCGTTTCACTGAAAATAATTTCTTCAATGAGCCTACATCTCAGGGGCGAGATGCACTTTGGATTAGTGAAAGTTTAGAAACATTTAGGTGATTATGGTAAATAATTCACGCAAATCCTGACAAATGCAACCTACTCTTTTGTGCATGTAGCAGGACGAGCAGAAACCAGCCCCCTTCCTCTATTTGCTTCCCAGTCCTTTTAGCGCCATCTAGTGGAGAATCCCCACTAAACACAGGATTTGCTTCTGTGGTGCGTCCTTCAAAGTTGAGGAAATGCAGTTCACATCTAGAAGATTTTTAACCCTGAGTTCGTTCTGTGTTTCAGTCTCTGAGTTAGAAATACCACCTAAATTGCCAAGGAAATGTAGAAAAAGAAAAACAAAGCTGGGGGCATCACGTTGCCTGATTTCAAGCTCTATTACAAGGCTGTGATTACCAAGACAGCATGGTACTGGCACAAAAACAGGCACATAGATCAATGGAACAGAGTAGAGAGCCCAGATATGGACCCTCAACTCTATGGTCAACTAACCTTCGACAAAGCAGGAAAGAATGTCCAATGGGGGAAAAAAAAATCTCTTCAATATATGGTGCTTGGAAAATTGGACAGCCACATACAGAAGAATGAAACTCGACCACTCTCTTACACCACACACAAAGATAAACTCTAAATGGATGAAAGATCTCAGTGTGAGACAGGAATCCATCAGTGTCCTACAGAACATAGGCAGTAACCTCTTCAACATCGGCCACAGCAACTTTTTTCAAGACGTGTCTCCAAAGGCAAGTGAAACAAAAGCAAAATGAACTTTTGGGACTTCATCAAGATAAAAAGCTTTTGCACAGCAAAGGAGACAGTCAACAAAACAAAAAGGCAACCCACAGAATGGGAGAAGATATTCGCAAATGACACTATGGATAAAGGGCTGGTATCTAAGATCCATAAAGAACTCCTCAAACTCAACACTCAAAACACAAATAATCCAAAGAATGGGCAGAAGACACGAGCAGATACTTCTCCAAAGACACACGAATGGCTAACAGACACATGAAAAAATGTTCAGCATCACTAGCCATCAGGGCAATTCAAATCAAAACCACACTGAGATACCACATTACAGCAGTTAGAATGGCCAAAATTGACAAGGCAGGAAACGACAAGTGTTGGAGAGGATGTGGAGAAAGGGAAACCCTCTTACACTGTTGGTGGGAATGCGAGCTGGTACAGGCCCTCTGGAAAACAGCACAGAGGTTCCTCAGGAAGTTAAAAATAGAGCTACCCGGGGCACCTGGGTGCCTCAGTGGGTTAAAGCCTCTGCCTTTGGCTCAGGTCATGATCCCAGGGTCCTGGGATCGAGCCCCACATCGGGCTCTCTACTAGGCAGGAAGCCTGCTTCCCTTCCTCTCTCTGCCTCCTTGTGATCTTTCTGTCAAATAAATAAATTTAAAAAAAAATAGAGCTACCCTATGACCCAGCAATTGCATTGCTGGGTATTTACCCCAAAGGTACAGATGTAGTAAAAGGAAGGGGCACATGCACCCCAATATTCATAGCAACAATGTCCATAATAGTCAAACTGTGGAAGGAGCTGAGATGTCCTTCAACAGATGAATGGATAAAGAAGATGTGGTCCATATATACAATGGAGTATTATGCCTCCAAAGGATGAATACCCAACTTTTATATCAACATGGACAGGACCGGAGAACATTATGCTGAGTGAAATAAATCAAGCAGAGAAAGTCAATTATCATATGGTTTCACTTACCTGTGGAACACAAGGAATAGCATGGAGGACATTAGGAGAAGGGAGGGGAAAATGAAGGAGGGGAAATCAGAGGGGGAGACGAACCATGAGAGACTATGGACTCCGGGAATCAAACTGAGGGTTTGGGGGGAGGGGATGGGTATTAGGGAAGGTGCATATTGCGTGGAACACTGGGTGTTGTCTGCAAACAATGAATCAGGAAACATGACATCAAAAACTAATGATGTATGGTGACTAACATAACATAATAAAAGAAGGAAGAGAAGGGGGAGGGAGGAAGGAAGGAAATACCATCATAGCAACCCGGATTCTCTCTAGTTGCTGATTACAGTGAGTCCTGGATGGCAGTGGTCGGCATCTTTGCATTTGAATCTGGTTGTGCCTTACAAGCAGTGTGATCATTGGCAGTTTCCGTAACTCCTCCCAGCCTCAGTGTTCTTAGCTGTAAAATGGCTCTGATAAGAGACACTGCCCACAGAACTATCCCTAGTACAGAAAGAAATGATGCCCACATGGGGCTCAAGATGGTGCGCGGCACACAGTGAAGGATCACTCTTTCCAGCTCCCGTTAGCCCTGCTTATTTCTTGTGGCGCTGCAGGCTCTCCCTGCAGCAGTGACACTCTTGGGTGAATGGCTGCAGTCAGGCTTGTCCATGCATTCTCATCAAGAAGTAGGAAATCTAGACTCGGTAGACACTTGGGGAAGATAGGTAAAGGTTTTAATAATGCCTTACTTTTAGGAGAAACTTGGGAAAAATCATCTTTCAGGTTTTCATTAGCGGTAGTGGCTTTTTCACTGAAAAGCGTGGTTGTGTGATGGCTCAGAAGGTCTATTTTGATTTCATTAGGCACAGTTTGGAAAGGAAAAATGGTCCTTTACCTCCATCCATTATATGCGGTGTGCTGCATATTTTCTCTTGGTTAAAGTCTGTTTTAGAAGCAGGCACGTCTTTTTAAAGAGAGACAAACAGTCTTCTGCATTGTAGGCAAATTTAGATAAAGGCAAACGTACCTTTAGAAGCAAATAGTGTCTGTGTTTTGCTGACCGAATTTAGGTAACAAAAAGTGTAGCTACTCTGGTCCAGCTGGGATCTAACTACAGCCAACCCTTGAACAAGATGGGCTTGAAGTGTGTGGGTCCAACTTAGGCAAGATTTTTT
Organism: Martes martes; assembly: GCF_963455335.1. NCBI lineage: Eukaryota > Metazoa > Chordata > Mammalia > Carnivora > Mustelidae > Martes > Martes martes. The sequence continues at coordinate 93,168,145 of NC_137892.1, read as the reverse complement.
TTTTTTTTTAATAAATGCAGTGCAGTACTGTAAATGTGGTTTCTCTCCCTTCTGTTTTTCTTACTAACATTTTTTTCTCCTGCTTTCTGTATTGTAGCAATACAGTATATACTACATGTATAGAATATGCTCATCGGCTCTGTTATCAGCAAGGCTTCTAGTCTACAGGAGGCTACTGGTAGGTAAGTCTGGCGGAACTCATTAAGTATGTGGATTTTCGACTGTATGGGGGTTGGTGCCCCTGACCCCCATGTCGTTCAAGGATCAGCTCTCACCTGTATCACTAAACGATACCCATGGCCTCGAGAAAGCATTACAAGGTGGCAGCACATCTTGGGGATCTTGGTGGTGGCACCTTACCCTTAGAAGGTCCTCGGCAGCAGGAACCCTATCCTATAGGAACAGAAGGTCCAACAGAGCCCTAGCAGAAGGCTCGAGGCTTCAGCAGCTCTGTTTGGCAAGTGGCCATCCATGAGCCGGGGAGACCATCCATGGGGGGTGGGGGGGCAGATGGCAGGAGAGAGCCGGGCTTAGAATTTAAAGACCTGGACTTGAACACTAGTGCCATTGCTGCCCGCATGGCATTCAGTATATCTGTTTCCTTATCCATGAACTGGGGAGAATACCCCTCCCCAGGTGTCACAAGGCTAGAAGGAGAGACTTCACAGGAGCTCCCCCTCCCAGCCATCAGGGACTGAAGATGCCCCTGTGTCTGGGCAGTAGTGGCCCTGTGGTGCCTCAGTGGAGGTGGGGGTGGGGGGGGAGGATTAGGGAGGTGGGAGGGGGGAGCAGCTGCCTCACCCTAGCCCCCCCATCCTATGATGAGAGGAGCCCACCTAGGGCTCAAGGGCACAGTAACTTGAAACAAGCCAGTCAAAACAGCAGTTTAACATTTTACTAAATCAATTCACACAAATTCCAAATTGCAAATATAATTAAGGACAACAGATTCTGTTCTGCCTTTTTAAATCTTTCATTTTCAAATCCATCATTAAGACAAAAAGTAAACAAAAATTAAGTCAGCTGCAAATTCATGATTTTTCTTCTTGAGGAAAAAAAAAAGAACATTATTGTAAAAAGAACGCCACTGGGTGTACAATAAAGCACCACGACACACGGTTACAAAACAGGCTTCCTGGATTCGGCCACAGATAGAAGACACTGCTCTCCCCGCTGTTCTGCGTCAAGCAGGATTTCATTAAAATAAAACTATAAAATCTCCTAGGTTACACTAAAGTCAGACACGGTCTGGAACACAGTGCTTAACAACAGTAATGCCAACTATCAGTGCTAACGTAAAAACATTTTAGAAGGTCAAAAACAATTAAACTGGAAACCAAAACCTTATTTTCCCTAGATGAGCAAAATTGGAAATGAAAGGGTCCCGCCTCCCAACAGGAGTGAAGGGGGATTTTCGTTCTTTCTTTCAGATTGGAGGCGGGGGTACGGCATGGGCTGGCTCTGTCGTTCCTCAGCCTAGTTGGCGTCCAGCTTGGCCATTTCCTGTACGTAGATGCCTATACTCTCGCTGTCAAAAAGCACGAAATACACCGTCTTGATGGAAGAGGACATTGTTGACACGAAGTAGCTGGAGATGGCCTTCAGGATCAGCTGAGCTGCTGTCTGCTTTGGAAAACCATTCCTGCAGGAGAGAAAAGCGCTCAGCAACCAGAGAGATGATGACCGCCACGGCCCTGCCTCCCTGCTCCCTCCCTCCCAGAGGCCCCCGAGGCTGAGGCCATGTGCCCTGGTTTACCTCCTGTTGCCTCAATGCCCCTGGCGGAGGCGGAGGGCTGTGGGGTCCTGTGGCTGCTCATACACAGGCCCGAGAAAGGCCCGTGCCTGCCACACCCCAGAATGACAAGTGTGCAGAGAACTGTGACCTGCAGAAGGATGTCCCATGTGCCCTCCCAAGGGACACGCCAGGCTTTCTGAAAGCAACTGGCAGACAGGCAGGATCTGCGTGTGAGGCATTAAGTCTCCCAAGAGTAGATCGAGCTCCTGTTTCTCCTCGCAGCATCACTGTGACTAGCATGGGGCCTGGCACATAGCTGTGGGTCACGGTCCGTGGGACAGTGGGACGCTGGAGCTTCTCCGGGGGTGAGGGTGGTGGTGGGAACTGTTCTTCAAGCACACAGGCAGAAGGGCTCCACCCCTCACATGGGCCTGAGACCTCACAGTGCTGGGGCTGCTGGCCCGGAATGTCTCCCAGGACACACCAGCTCACACCACCCAAAGGCCAGGGCCCAGGGGAACTGCGGGTGCAGGGAACAACTCCTGGCCCAGGAGGCCTCTGCATCTTGAGGGGCAGCATCCGAGTCTCCAGGCCAAATGGCTGTGAATTCACACCTATTTCCGCTTGTGACGAATGCCCAGTGGCAACTGCAGAGGTAGGTGTGCAGAATTCTCAAGAATTGCAAATGAGGTCTAAAAAGACTGACACCACTTGCTCCAAGGGTGCCTTAGGCTGTTCCTGGTCAACCCTGCAGGCACAGGACCCAGGTGACCCGGGACAGCAGCAGGAACGGAGCAGCTTGCCAAGTCTGGCAGAAATCATGTGGGCTTTGGAGTGGGGGCCCTGGACCCAGATCCTCAGCAAACAGTACTTGGGGTGAGTCTGGGGCCCGTTTTCATGGGATTTCTTTGTTCTTTGGCAGGTCTACAACCTTCCAACGCCCCTGAACGCCCCTGAACATGGGCACTATTGGTAGCCCGAGTGCTGGGCCGGCCTGCCAGCTCTGGCTGCACTTCTCCTTCAGATGGGGAACCTGCTGCCAGGTAAGAGGTTCTCTACTGCGTAAGGTGCGTGGTCTCTTGTAGCGCTCTGAGCCTTCCTCACTCAGTATCTGGGAGTTCTGAACCACCTTTGGACTCCGAGCAGCTCAGAGCCACTGGTGAAAATCACTCTGGTGACCCACTTTGCATCAAACAGGGCTTTGCCCAGCTTTGAAGATGGATCCCCAGTAACTTCGAGATGCTTCACAATGAAGCTTGTTTTTAGCAGACAAAGGCTGTCACCCAGGGCACGTTCCCAGCCTGTGCAGAGTGGCCTTTCCGTGGTAGTGGGGTGTGAGCGATCCCTCACAGCAGGGGAGAACCCACACAAGCCACCCCGCCTGCAAGGCTGAGGGAAGAGCGGCACAGGCGTGCCAGCCAGGGCGGTGCTGTGAGGCCCAGGTTGCTCTGGAGCCGACCCCGGGTGCTCGGTCTACCACCAGAGGAGGAAGGGCGACCAGCAGGTAGGAGGGGATGAAGGGTGGTAGGGACCATGCGGAAGGAAGGGTTTTGCTGGGAGTGGGGACAACTGGGACCCACACGGCAGGTCATTCCTCCCACCCGTCATCCCCTCTCAAACTCATCTGGGACAGCAGCTGTTCTCGCACCTGACAGTTGACAGTTTTCGCAGCATAGGTTGTCCCCAACAAGGCACATGTTGGCAAGTGCTTGAGGACCTAAACTTAAGCTTTCATTTTGGGGGGGTGCTGGGGGCAGGCATCTGCAGTGAGGACATTCCCAGGGTCCTGTGTCGACATGAGTGTTGGGGCAAGTCCACCTCGCACCTGCTGGGGGTGCATGACTGCGTATGGGCTGCCCTTCACCCGGTCCTGCCAGCTTTTGTGCAGATGCAGGGTCATGCGGTCACTGGAATAAGGGGTCACTCTTCTGAGTGTCTCCCAAAGAGCAAATATTTATTTTCCTGTTGTAAATTCAGCTGCTGCCCAAAGGGGTTGCCAAATGACAGCCCCTCCGTTCATCCCAGGTAAGAAGAGCCTGAGGCAGCGGCAGCCTGCGGCCGGTTCTGCAGAAGCGGGGAGCTCATGGAAGCTGCGGCAGCACAGGGAGGAGCCGGGCTCCAGCCAGGGGAACGCTGAGGGCTGCTGGACCACGCAGAGCTTTGTGTGGACGTGGCTGGTGGGGGTGAGCAGGGCCATGAGGAGTTGATCTCAGCCCTGGAAGTGCGGCTCCCCACAGCGAGGGCTCCCTTCTGTCTGTCTCTACGTCACAGCCACAGGGGATGCTGGGCTCTGGTAAGGACCTGTAGAATTTCCCTGCAGTCTGCTGAGGGGCTGGATGGCTGCAGCCGCCCTCCTCTTGCACTGGCCCAGCCTGCTGGCCTGGGGGCACGGTTCTGTCGGCTGCCCTCACGCACGCTGTGGCTGCTGTGTCCGAGCTGGGTGACAGATGGGGCCGTGCAGATACTCTGGCTCCTCGGCTCTTGCTGACCAAAAGCACGTCTGTCACTCCTGCCGGACTCCTGCCCTTTCAGACAGAGGTCTTCTCCTCTAGCTTTTCGTCCCCTTCTGCTCTAGACGCCTGAGAAGGGCTGTGTGACGGTCAGTGAGGGAACGAACATTCTTTTCCATCCCCCTGTATCAACCATTCTCCGTTTTTGCCAGTCTCAGCATCGCAATTGGCTTGTCCACATGCAGGGTGCTGGGCTCCCCCTGGCGGGTCCGACTCAGCAGGTCCAGGGAACGCACTCTTCTCCTGCAGCCTACATGGGCTTTTTAATCTGAGCTCACACGGTGGGCCCCACGGTGAAGATCCTCTAAGTGGGGGGAGAGGCGGGGGTCCGAGCTGTCAGGCCTGGCAGGCCCTACAGCTAACAGAACAGGGACTGCTGTCCGCTCTGAAGCTCATTGCTGGGTCTGGAGGAATCGCAGTTGTTTCCAGAAACACCTCCCGTTGACAAGCCCGTTTCTGTGTCGTAGGCAGCCACAGCCTCTAGAAGGACACTAGCCACGGGACTGCTGCTGCTCCAGACTGCACAGGCCACCGGTAAGAGCTTTCCTTATGTTCTCAGGGTTGCGCGGTGGCTTCACAGAGCCACAAAGTATGTGTGGCAAAACAAAATGTCAAAGCAGCTGCTCCCACAGGACCACGATAGGCACCAGGTCCTGTGCCCACACGTTGGGGGCAGCTGTGGCACACGCAGTGGCCCCACTCTCAGGGGCTAAGCAGCTGCTCAGGGTGTGAGTCCAGGCCCTGCCCCTGGAGCTCGCTGCCCATCCAGGGCAGTGGGCTGGTGCATCCACGCACCTGCTGGCCCAGGGTCTGGGAGTGGTGAGCAAGAACCACGCAGGAGGTCCTCTTTTAGTCCCGGTATGTAACCAGCGGGAAGTCTTGCAGGGGCTTCAGGAAGGCTCACAGTGTGGGAAGTTGCCTTCCCCCCAGGCCCCACAACAGTGCTGGCCTCTGCACCTTCCTGGGCTGATGGGGCGGCCTTAGGCCCTCAGAAAGCTGCTGGCAGGTCTGCGATGCCTAGTCATTCTAGAGAGAGGAGGGGCCGCTGGCGCGCACAGTGTGGCAGGGGCCAGCTTCAGGAGACCAACAGCCTGCGGGGTCTTGCTCCTCGCCTGGCTTCCTGGCTGCTTGTGTTCCCTGCTGGTTGTTTCTCTGTAACGGCCCTCCCAGCTTGGCCAAACCTTTGGCCTCCTCCCCCAGCTCTGGCCTGTTGCCCCTGTTGACAGTCACTTTATCTGTCTTCTGGAAAAGACCAGAGACCATCCCCCTCGCCCCAAGATACAGCAGAGCAAGAGGGGGTTGGGGCTTCTGTTCTGGTGTCAGATTGGGGTATGAATCCCAGCTGCCCTGGGGCAGGGGCATTAACCTCTCCAAGCATTGTGGGTACTTGGGTGCACAGCTGGTGATGCCTGGGGTGCTGCTGCTCCCCACAGGCAGGTGTAGCCTCCTGGCCCCACTCGAGCCCTATGGGGCCTGTTAGGGGCTGCGAGTCCAGCGAGGTCCTTAAGTTACTCTGCAGTCAGTGCTTTCGACCTGGAGCAGACTAAGGAGACAGCTGAGCTTCTCCTGAAGTCATTCCGATTATCTCGGACAGCCCTTCCCAGTGTCCTGGGCGTCAGCTCCCCTAGACTGGGGCAGATGGACCACAGGGGCTGCTGTGATCTGGCACCCTTTGAGCCAGCCTGGTCAGGGATGGCGGGGGCTCCGTATTGGTTGTCTTTCCATCCCACCTGGATGGCAGGGGTTCTGGGCTCACCAGGGCCACATCAGAGAAGAGGGTTTCGTTCCTCCAGCCCTGCTGAGCCCCCACCTTTGATGGGGCATCGCCAAGCATCCCTGTTATTGGGGAGCTCCCCTGTGGGGCTGGCAGGCACACAGGAAGGATCTAGGCTAGGAGCAGTGTTGAGCAGGTTGATCAGGGACACTGGAGACTCTTGTGCAGAGAAGCTGTGTCCTGGGAGATGGAAAAGTCCAGGCCAACTTTCTGGAAGAGACCGTCTGGGAGCTTGCCTTGGAAGGCAGGGTAGGATTAAAGGTGGAGTCTAGATGGATTCCGTGCTGGACTGGTCCACCGGTCTGTCTTGGCGGCCTAGAAGAGGGTAGGGCTGGATGGCATGTACGGTTTGGTGATGCTGGGAAAGTGTGCGTGCCCACACGTGGTCACTCTACTGCCAGGATTAGGTCTCCCACACCCTGTGCTACTGGGCCTTTCCAGGCATGGAGACAGGCCAGGGAGCACAGCCAGCCCGCTGTGGCCTGCTACTTCTCTCTCTCCAGGGTATTCTTGTTTGAGGCTACTAAATAATTCTCCCCATTTGGTTTGGTTCTGTCCTATTTCTCTTCTAAGGCTGGTTCCTAGGGTGGAAGGAGGCTGATATCTAGGCCCAGGCAGGTCAGGGAATTCCAAGGTGGGGTTTCCAAAGTTCCCTAAAATCCACTCCTATAGAGAGTGCTCAAGCACTCTCAAGCACAGGACAATCGTCTGCTGACCAACTGGGACAGAAGGGGTTCCATGTGCCTCATTTCAGCAGCACTGACGCAAAGGACTTCCCCTCAAATTCTGGCTCTACCCAGTCCAAGCTGTGGCACCTCAGGTATGTGTGTTAACCCCTCTCAGCTTCCGTTTTTCTCGTTTGGTTTTGTTTGTCTGGACTTAATGCCAGTGCTCACCTGGTCGGGTTATGGGGAGATAATGTAGATCAGGAGTTTTGCACAGTGCCTGGGACTCAAGCAATGCCCATAAGTGGGAGCTTGAAAAAAACAAACTGGCGGTTCTTTTAAGCTCATAAACCTAAGCAGAGTTTAATCAAGGCCCCAAAGTACCTCTTCTCTTTATACTACGTCCTCCAGAGATGGGTCACCCTCAAATGTCCAACAGAGTGGGGGTATCCGTAAATACTGTGACCACAGTGCCCATGGACAGGATGTCCAGAGGCCAGAGGTGGTGACCCTGAGGCCTGCCGTGGCCTCCAGTGGCCTCAACTGCTTGGCAGTGGGGCCAGAGGGCTGAGGGTGGGCATGCACGGCTTCAGTCATCCTGCCCAGGCTGGGCCGTGGGTGAGGGAAAGGGTTCCTGCTGCTCTTTACCAACGTATTTGCATTTCTATACTGTTTTAATTCCACCGTGACTTTTCTACCAGAGACCGTGGGTGCCACAAACTGTTTTACTTCCCCTCCTGAAACCCACTGTGATTTATGGGCGGCTATGGTGTAATCCCAGTCTCTGCTCAGGAAAGACAGGGCAGCTGTCTACGTGGCTCCGTAGGGCCAGGGGCTGCGTACACGTGCTCACCTTGGGCATTCTGCCCTCTTGAAAGCTTTCAACTGATTGTTTTTATAAACTTTTTACTCTGTGAAAATTGTGGAGAATTGTTTTAGGCTTCAATTAAAAGTTCCCAATACCCACATGAAAGAACATGAAATCACTGCCTCCAATAAAGGCTCCCACTGCTGCTTTCTTCGGAAGCACCTCTCTTCAGTGGAGATCCAAGTGCATCTGAAGCACTAATTGAGCCTCGGAGCCGTCTGTGAGGAAAGGCTGTCCCCAGAGCCCCCTCCCTGATAAGGCAGGCCAGAGAGACTAACTCATTCAGCAAAGGTCCCACAGCGGCGCGGTGCCCAAGAACAGACCATTTGTCGGAGGGAGACACAGGGGGTCCCAGTCTGAGGACACAGGAAGCCTGCCCCGGGCTAGCAAGCTCTGTCACTGGAGGTGTGGGACCCCGGTGAGGAGAGTGCCATTACAAAGCCTGCCCAAGGTGGAAAGAGCAAACTGCTCTCTCTGTCTTCCTCGTGGGTTGGGAAGAGGAGTGCTCTGAAAAGAGGAGCCTTCTAGAAAATCGAGGAAGGAGTCTGAGGAGCAATATTCAGGCTCTCCCGGCACAGCCTGTGGGGCCCAGGCAAGTCAGCGTGGTGTCGTCACACAGTCCTGCCTTCCTGGGGCACTGGGAGGAGCTGACGGCAGACACCCAGGGAGCTGCACAGTCTGGATGGGATGCCCTAGGTGCAGCCGTGGCCAAGACAGAGCCCGGGGTTGGGGCCTCTATTGGGCCCAAGATGTCCACACTTCAGCCTCTGCAGGCCCGTTTCCCTTGGCCTCAGTGCCCAGTCCAGACTGTGAGCCTTCTGGGACGGCCCCGTGACAGGATGGGCGGCAGGGCATGATCTCTGCAGCCTGCTATTACGTTCCCAAAGCCCTCTCCCTTCTCAGAGTGCCTCTGATGCTACTAATGCACACCCAGCATCTTCGGGGCTTGCTCAGGGCTGGGAGGTCAGCTGGACACAGCCTTGTTTCATGGTTACTTAAGTGCCCACTCAAGTGCACCCCTCTTGAGCTCGACATCAGGACAGGGAGACAGAGGCAGAGTGCACAGGTCTGGGGGAGGGGAAGGACGCTTGGGAAAAATGGTGAGAGGCCAAGAATGGTGCAGTGGTGGGAGGGCGCTCTCCACACAAGCATCCCAGCATTCATACCTGCCCTGTCCTCCCCACTCACTCCACACCTGGGCCTCTGTCCTGCATGGTTCACTGTCTCAGCACACCCTGAGCTCGCTTTCCATGCATCTACTGTGATACTGAAAATTTTCTGTTGGCCTCAGGCTTTCTGTCTCACTGCGTCTCTTCAGTTGCTGTTCACCGTTGCTTCATGTTCGTGTTATTCCCTTCAGCTCTACTCGACACATCAGGTGGCCCGAGGTCAGCCTCAGCGGACCTTGTGCAAGCCAGAGCCCCATGAGGATGGGCCACATATGCAAATCAGCACACCCACTAACGACATCACAAGCCAAGTGTCCTTACCTGCCACTGCCAATAGATGGGAACGCGATGGACTTGAGCTTCTTATCATCGGCCAGGGCCAAGCAGTTCTTCACTGTCTTTTCCAGAAGTTCCTCACACTTGTCTGCACCCCAGACTGGACTGTTACAGTGGATCACAAACTTGGCCGGCAGGCCATGGCCCGCGCTGACAGCAGCTGGAGAGAACGAGACAGAAACAGTGAGCTCCATCCCTCTGCAAGGCTCACGGCACCTGATGCCCAACCCAGAGCCCTCCGGAGGCTGCTCCCCAACTAGTCGTTTTAGGGGAGACACTGGGCCATGGCCTACCCTTAGAAAGTTGGCGTCAGGATCCATCACCACCAGAAATTTTAGCCAAGATGACAGCGAGCTCTCTCTGTACCCTCCCAGAGGCAGAGCCTGGAGTACCTCTCTCGACCGAGTATGTCCGCAGCCTCAAATGTGCCTTTTGGGGTCTCCAAGCCCCATTCCTCCAGTGGACTCATGTACAGATAATGACAACGTAGCTAGATTGCCCCGGCACAGTTCAGGAAAACAGCAACAGGAAAGCAACTCCAGTCCACGAACCGCTAAGCACCATGATGGACAGCTCCAGAGCTGCCACTTTTCCCTCACCGACCCCCTCAGTGTGGACAGAACTCAGCTCTTCTTCCACGATGCTATTTTCCAGTCCTGCAAAAGCCACTTTGTCCACCTCTCCATGTCCACGCCACAGCCAGCTCTTGCCCTCAGGCTCTCCCCCTTGTCAGATCCAGAGAGCCTGGCCTCCAGTATGTTCCCCACCCCTGGCCAGGGTGGCACCTCAGCGCGGGGTCTCCCAGAGCAGGTTCCGCAACTCCTGTCCCCCAAGACACACGCAGAGCAGGTGGTTCTGGGTCCATGGGTGCGGTGAGTGCTGCCTGCTCTGTTTCCGCACAGGAGCGAAGGGAGGTCTCCACACGCCGAGGGACAACCGTCCTCATGGCTGACACAACCTGTCACAGTAGGTTGTGACACTACTAGAGACCAGGAGAGCATGATGTGTGGGTGGCGTCTCACAGGGCAGTAGCAACAGCCCAGCCAAGTCACAGGTCTGCATCTGAGTCTTGGCTCTGCTCCCTGACTGACTGGAGAACTCTGGGAGGAAGTGCTGACCTCTGGCAATGAGACTGGGTCTGTCCCTGGGAGAAGTCACAGCCACATGACGTGTGGGAAAATACTGAAGAAAACATCCTGACAGGGATCACCTTTGGGAAGGGCTGTGTTTTATACTACCTTTCTATGTTTCAAAGTGCCTTAAAACATCTTGTAAAATAGATGCTAATACAAAAGGAGTTATTAAGACAGACATGTCGTTAGCCTCGCTCAATGTAATGGGTTTGCCTCAGGTGTGTGTCAGGTGTCACTAGCTGAGCTGGGTGAGTGGTAGCACCAGGACTGCCCCTTGTCACAGCTCTACCCAAGGGTCACCCAAGGGAAGGACCTCCAGGCTGGTGCAGAGAAGGGCCAGGAAGGGACTCCTCAGTCTGAGGAGAGGCCTCTCCTCAGTCTGAGGAGAGGCCAGGAGCCCCTGGATGGGTAGTTAATAATGCAAGCTCCTCCCTTGTCCCATATGGCATTTTGGTGGCAATACCTAGAAGGGCTTGGAAACTCCCTGTACCCTGATGCCATCCCCCTTTGACCACCTCACGCGCCAGAATCCAGGCCAGCAGCAAGAAGGACCTGGTTCTCGCTCTTAGCAATCCTTCTCCCTACACCAGATTCCAAGTCATTTTCTTACCCCCCTGGTATCAGGAGAGATGGGACTGGCAAATGGAGAATGTCTCTATCCTTCCCATCAGAAACACAGATGGCTGAATGGAAAGGACTCATTTGCATGTCTCCCTAGCACTTCTGCAGATGGCTCAGTATCACTGTCGACAAGTCTCGACTCTTAGCTTTGCCAAACTCGGCTGCTCTAATTCCTTAAAATGTGAGGTCTAGGCATCAAACATTCAAAAGCTATTTTGAGCAATAAGGAAAAAAGTGGGAGGGCACACTGTACAACCCTTAAGCTCCCCCTGACAGTTTGCATGTGCTAAGCCCACGTCGTAAAGCTGACAGGTGTCCCTGTGGCTCCGGCTCAGAGACAGGTGCCTGTGGTCACGCACATCTCAATTCCAAGATGCCTCACGACCCTGTTCTCCTGAGGTGGCATGAACCACACCCAGATAAGTAGGGCGCTTCCCCAGCTCACCTCCAGCGACTTCCAAAGGCCCGTTCTTTTTTCGGAGCTCCAGAACCGCTTCCACAAACTCCTTGCCGCCTTTCTTCTCCAGCGTGTTTCCTAGACAACGACAGGGCGAGGTCAGACGATCATCCTTGCATCTCGGGGCACAGACAGACACTCAGCATGTCAGGTGATTACAGACTTCAAATGATCTGACCAGCTAAATTTCCATACGGCTGCAAAACACGAACTAAGCCTTGGTGAGGTTATCAAAGTGACACTTGGAAAGGAGCTACCACTGGCCAATTGCCCGAGTGGTCATTGCTGTCCCACATTTGGGGGTGACTTGGAGTCATCGGAGATGGGCTGGAGATGGGAGGGACATGGGACAAGCCTGTTGCTTGCAAGCGTGCCTGTCCTGCATGCTTTTCCTTGCTGTGAGAAACCAGATGGTGCTGGCTTTGGAGGCTCAGGCCTCCACTAGATTTTCCTGTCCCTGGGGAGAACCCCCAAATAGGGAGGCTGTAGGGAAGGCATACCATGCTCCTATGAGGGAGCCAGGTCTGCCCTCGGCAGCAGGCCCAGAAGAAAGTATTCAGATTTGGTCACCTCTGGACCGGCATTATTACCATGCTTCGTTCCTATTTTGCAGCTTTGGCTTCATATGTGAATCAAAAAAAAAGAAAAGAAAAAAGAAAAAACATGGCCTCAGACAGTATTTCCTTCATCACACTCATGACTCAGAATCACTTTAGGTAAAGGAAGGCAACATCAGAAGCAGAGCTTAAAGGCGAGCTTGTACCCCATGGAAGGAAGGTGACTGCCTGTTCGGGACCAGATTGCCAGGATTAAATCCAGTGGAGGTAGGCAGCCCTTTTTCTTGAGCTGGGGGTCCTGCTGGGCGTTCAGTTCCTGCTGTGAAGGTGGGTGCCCACACAAGACGGCCAGCATCTACGCGGCCTGCTGCTTACAGGCCCACAGCGTTCTGAACGAGTGACCACATCCTCCTCTCAGGTTTGGCCAGAATGGGGTCTCAGTCTTCCTTAAGCTCTGATTCGTCAGTTTTGCACATTTTAAAGTACTTTTCCTCACAAGAGGATGAAATACTCCCCTTAAGATTCACCGTTTATCTTGGAAAATTCTCAGTTGCACTTGGCACGCTGTGATACGTGTCACTCCGCACATCAGAGCGCACCAGCCCAAATTCTCTTTGGATTCTTCACCCTCTAGTGACTAGGTCTGTTTATCTGAGACGAACCTGCCTCCCAGGCAGACTGGCCGTGGAGGAGTGAACTAACCCCGGGAAGTATTAGGAAGGGAGAGCACACAGCCCGGGCACCGTCCCCCATCAGCACCGGGGCCAATGGCAGGCACTGACCGCTGGCAGCAGGTCTGGGGGGTGTGAATGCATATGACCAGCAGGCCATCACCACCACCCCACCCCCCAGGGCACTCTCAGATGTCCAGGAGAAGGGAGAGATTAGCAGGTGGGATGCTGGGGAGGGAGCCACCATCCCTCATTAGCTAAGATGATAGCCTCACGCCTGCGCCGGTCTTGGAAAGCAGTCACGGATGCTTTAAATGTCAGAGGAATCAGGAAGGAAAATACATCCACTCCAAAGGCTTCCATCCACTGGCTGCTGGCTGTGACAGCTGCTGCGCATTTCTGACCAAGACCAGCATCACAGAAGGTGGAGGAACAGGCATGAGGGAGCAGGGTCGGGCCTCACAGTCCCTTCTACCCAGCAGGAAGTGCAGGCTCTGAGAATACCCCCTGGGGAGTGAGGCCGAATTAGGGGATCACTCAGAAGATCATGCACCGGAGAAAAAGGAATCTTTAAGTCTGAATCTGCTGGGTCCCCAACACTGCTGCCCACTGCACCTGGTCTGGCCTTCCCTGTTGACCTGTTCTCCAGCTCCAGGGAGGGAAAACAAAGCTGCTCCTTGCTATGTTAGGTCTGCATTCTCTATCAGACATACTCTTTGGGGGAAAACTGAGAAATTTGGAAGGTAAAATAAAATCCGTACTATATTCAAACTAACAACTCCTTTCTAAAGCATATGGTATTAAGAAAATGGGCTGATGTATTATTAAAGGTGCTTTATCTTAGGAAGAGCGTTTACTTTAAAATTTTTACTTGTAATTAAATCTGGCTTTAATTAGAAGTGAAACTTGCAAGTTAAAAATACACTCAATGCAATTCCCAAACTTAAAGATTGAAAACCCTAGGTTGCAGGCAATCACCGCGGTCAGGACCGGACCCCTACACACACATAGGTATGCACATGTTCATGTAGACACACGTGTACTTTTTAACAAGAAACAGGCCCATTTCAAGTGTATTGTCAACACTCATCATGGAAGACTCTTGCTTTTTAGGCTCCACTTCAGGGTTAATCGTAGTAAAGCAATTGGCTTCTTTGCCCCCAAGCATAAACATGTGTTACTCCCATGAGAACAAGAACATTATTTCATGCTCAGAAAGCAGGCATAAGTATCAGTGTTCAAAACAGCCTAAGCAAAAATTTAGGCTTGGACAAATGTCAGGCTAAGCCTGTGGTCTATTTCACTGTTAGAAAGAACTGTGATGGGTAAGAGTTAATCACGGGGCTAAGCATTCCTGCACTGGCATTCCTTCTTCCAGCAGTCTCGGGTCTCAGGAATTCACACCCAGGGGGAGAAATGGAGCGACCATGTCCTAGCTTCTGCTTTTCCCCTCTCACACATCAAAGTGGGAGCTGGCACCAATTGAGACCATGGATGAATCTGGTTTGTCATTATTTTTGGAAATGTCAAAGGTAGACGGGTTCAGTACTAGTCTGGACTGGTTCACTAGAAATAGCACAGAGGTGGGCTTTGGAAGACCTGGGTTCTGGCACAGTCATTTGGGGTCCTCCTCAGCCAGTAAAGCTGTCTGGACCTGGTGAGGTGCCTGCCAGCTGTGACAGCATTCACGAGCGATGTGCCACATGACCTTGGCTGAGCTCTGGGGGCCAGGTGACGGACAGGTCACCGAGGCTAATAGTGCCTCCCCTGCCCATCTCAGTGGGCTGAGGGGCAAGTACCTCACAGGGCAAAGTATTAGCACGGTCACGGTTCTAAGGAGACCAGTTGTGATCACGGTTCTAGAAGGACTAGGTTCCTTGCCTGTTACCCCAGAACTGGCTCCTGCCCCCCATCTCAAAGCCTCCAGCTGTACCTCTGGGCATTGTGAATCCTGCTGACCACACACTTTCCACAGCAAAGAAAGTCCCTTTTCCTTCTCCTTGGGACTGGGAGAAATACTTTTGCACTGGAAGCTTGCTCATTTCCATCTCACCCCAAGTCCTGGACGGCAGGGTGAACCCAGGTCTCAGTCACTCCTGGCAGAAAGATAAGCTCTTCTCTTTACTGTTTATTTTCCTCCAAATAAGTACTTCCCTCCCATCAAGTTTTCATTTGGTTTAGAAAAGGAGTATCTCTCTCTTAAGCTGCCTGACTTAGGAGCTCTTAAACTCCTCCAACATCTTGTGAAAGTGGAGTTTATTTTAATTGCCTGCAGCCTGATTTCATTTTGGCCTGGAGGCCTTGGTGAATCCCGACTTCCCGGCCAGTGTGTCTTTTCCATCCATGTCCCAGATCCAAAATGCCCAGGAGAGTAATCAGCCCAAATCACAGTGGCTAGGGCACACCGGGAACGGCAGGCTTTGCTCGTGACGCTAAACAGAGCTGGACAGCCTCAGACTGCTAACACTGTTTGCACTTCAGTGTCTGGGACGCTCAGGAAAACCCCCGGAGCCTCGGCCTGCAGGCTGACTGCACTTTTGCCCTGTATTAGAAAGGGCACTGCTTTAGGAAGTGGTGTTCAAATCTACTGCCAGCATGCTGTGCTCTGCTCGGGACAGGCACAGCTAGCTACTGGCCAAATCCTAGGTGCATGTGAGGGTGAGACCAGACAGGAAGCACCCATCATAGGGCAGGCACAGACCCAGGTGCCTCTCATCGTGATCACTCTTTCATCAGTAGGGAAACTGAGGCACTGAGGACTTAAGTTCCTTGCCCAGCCCTCCTAACCAGGAAATGGCAAGGCTGGGATTTAAGCCCCTTCCACCTAGCTCTAACCCTGTGCCTTCCTGCCAAAACACCCAGATGCCCGGACCTCACCGAAGTAGACTTGGCAGCCGCTTGGCCCATACCCCTGGCAGCTGAAATCCAGGGTGAACCCAGTCTCCAACAAAGCTGCGCCTCGTGAAGCAAATGCGGAAAGGACGCTGCTGAACCAGTTTCCAAACCAGAAGTGTGCCCATCTGTCTGGGAGCTGCGGGAGGCACCCTGGCGGATAGCTAGCTGTCGATTTCTCGTGGTCTCAGCCCAGGGACAGGAGACCTCGGGAAGGTCAGGACGGCTGGAAGTGTGAAATGAATGCAGCCCTGCATAGCTGTCAAAGGATCAAGCTGTCTGCGGCGGCCGACTGACCATGCACACACACACTCGGCAGCACCCGGCTAGGCATTACCTACTTCACCACCGGTGTAGAAGTCAGTGTTTGTCGGGTGAACGACAGCATCACTGTCGATCGAGGCAATGTCAGCCTGTACAACTTGCAACTATAACAGGTAAACAAATGTATATCAACTGTGTTGGACCGAGACCCACGCACAGGCACATTTACTAAGGCCCAATGGCAGGGCTGGCCTACCTGGTCGATTCCAACATATGAGCCCAAGGGGCAATCAGTCCACGAAGTGTGCGCACATGTGGATGGGGGTGAGGAAGAGGAGGAGGAGGAGGAGGAATATCAAATGTGACATGTTTAAATTAAACATTTGAATGACATGTCCAAAAAAAGAGAAACACACACATGAGATCATTTCCAAAGATTAAAAGAAAGAACAAAACAACGAATGCCCCATTTCACTTCGCAAAAGCCTCTAAAACTGGCACCCCATTGAGAAGACTACTAAAAACATGGCATCTGTTTTTAAAAAAATGTGGACTATCAGGCCAACCACAATGACAAGTTTCTCCATTTTGTTGGCAGCAACATTCAGCGCTGGGGTTTTAGTCTTAGGGCATGCATCGTTCTGTCTGCCTTCGAGGGCCATCTCTTGAAAACCAAGAAAACAGTATGTGTGCATAGAAAATTGCCTTTATCTTCCCCCTCAATGGGTAAAAATATTTTTTCAGGTCTGCCATTTATTCTAGCCAATCTTATTTTCATGTATTTTACATATAAAAGCATACTTTAGGGGGCGCCTGGGTGGCTCAGTGGGTTAAGCCTCTGCCTTCGGCTCAGGTCATGATCCCAGGGTCCTGGGATCGAGCCCCACATCGGGCTCTCTGCTTGGCAGGGAGCCTGCTTCCCCCTCTCTCTGCCTGCCTCTCTGTCTACTTGTGATCTGTTTCTCCCTGTCAAATAAACAAAATCTTAAAAAAAAAACAAAACATACTTTAGGTGTGATCCCTGCCTTTTCTAGTTTATGGCCCCCCCTTTTTTTTTTTCAAAGAAAATATCTGCATGAAGAAAGTATATGGGTGGAAAATGAGATTGGGCAGGACATTCTTGTGTCCCTGTTCTCATGTTTCCAGCCCACAATTATATCTGGTTTGTGAGGATTGGGCCCAGGCTCTAGAATGAGCATCTCTGCCAGTAAGAGATGCTGCTACCTGATACAGGTGGCCAAAGGTGGAAACGAAAGGCTTCGAAGACATACCTAGGTCAGCATCAGGCAAGAGGCTGCCTCAGTGGGCATTAGCTCATCTGCTGCGCCTGGCAAGGCTCACAGCTAGGAGGACAGGAGCCTTCACTGAGCTCCTGAGCAGACAGTTCCTCTGTACAAACATCAAGCCACAGACTGGGACACCTGAGCAGTACCTCTTCCCTTGCCCTGAGCTGGGCAGACACCATGGCTCTGGGGTCCTCTGTAGGAACTCCCTCAGAGTGTTCAATATTATCCTCTAATCAAATAATTCACAAAGTTGGCATGCAGTCATATACTGTTTTCGGTCATAGGAAACGCTGAATAGGTGGTAAATTTGGGGGAAACCAATTTGCTGGTGGATTAAAGCCAATGATGAACCGATGTAGTTTAATTGGCTCTTCAAGTACGTCTAAGCTTTGTCATTTCTAATTAAGGCTTAAATGGAGAAACTATCATTTTGTAGCAACCTGAGATTTTTCAGTTCTAAAAAAAAAACAAACACATTTTTAAAAAATCCCTCCCAGGTAACCAGCAGTCAGTATGATCATTATGGAAGAGAATTTAGATAGCAGTATATTGACCAACCAGGGGAAAGTAGCCAATTGCACTTAATGAAACACCATCAGATCATTTCCATTTGAAATGGCTTGGCGTGAGTAAACATTCAGGGTTTACCCTCAAATGTCCCTCTTGGATTTGGGAATTTGGCTTGCCCCCCTGAAGTTTGAGAAGATAAAAAGCCTAAATTCTGGGCTCCATAACTTTTCATCTGACAGCTGGCGGTGCCAAACCCCATCCCCAATTACCTAGGTCATCTTTAAGGTCAATGTCAGCATTGGTAGGATTGATTATGGCCTCCACCTCAAAGCCGGCTAAATTACTGATTTCACTGTGAATAAGGTTCAGCTGAAAAGAAAAGCATGAGGTGGGAAATAACAGGACAGCCGGGAAGTCACAGAGAAGTGAGCCTTGGGATACAGATGGAGGGCAGGGGACACTCCAGCTGCCTTGGGTGCAGAGGGGAATGGGGAGTCGCTGGCTAAAACGAATCCGTTTCAGACAAGACTCGAGTGCTGCTCAGGATGCTGGAAGGAAGCAAGCTAGGCTGAGGGTCCAGGACCTGCTGGGTGAGGCTTGGGGCAAAAGGGAGGCATAAGCCATGTGGACTGGTAGATCCACTTCCCTTTGAAGAAACAAAGTAACAGCAGCTATCAGGACCCAGAATCAGAGTGTTCACTGCCAGGCATGGGAGGGCAGTGTATGTGACCTCCTCTTTGAGCCCCGGGATGGTACACAAGTCCTCGCTGGTTTGGGAAAGCCCTAGGAGCTCTGCCATTCTCCTCCAAGTGGTCATGGGTCTTTCAGGGTGTCCCCCTCACCCTGCCTCCTGGCTGGCCAGCTCCCCTGCCCTGCTCAGAGGTGGCCAAGAGCGAGATGGTCCATGGCTTAGTAACATCTAATTTTACGTGCCTATTAGTCACGTAATACCGAAGTTCTGGTCAAGGACAGGACGAGAAAGAGCTGCTCTCCAGCGAGACGGTGGCCCTTCAAGAGTTGCACTTTGCTGAGCCCCTCTGGGTCAAGGATTTCCTCTAGTTTCATGAGCACAAAACCAACTGGCTTTTTTTTTGAAGAGCCACTGAATGGGTTCCCTCCTCACAGATACCCCATTGCTATAGGAACCCTCTGGCTGAAGAGAAGCCCTGAATTCTAGATTCAGCTGTCAGAAGGGGAAGAGGACTTAGCTGGCCCAGGACTACTGTCCAGGGTCCTACTCTCTCCCTTCCTATTCTTACATACCAGTGCCTGAAGCAAAGTGCGCTCGCTCACTTGCTCTGTCTCTCTCTCTAACGATGCTTATCTTTCAGTGACATGAATTCCCCTCAGCCGCAGCAAAGAGCGGTGCCTAAGCAGCCCCCAGAGGAGCCGGCGCCTGGGATCAACTGTGCCCAGGGCTGGATGAGCATCCTGCAGCCACAGGGCCCAGCAGGGCAGGAGCTGAGGCACACACTCGGACGAGAGGGCCATATGCAGACGCTTGGCAGGGAGGCTCCTGGCAACTTGGCTTCAAGGCACTGAATTGCTGGGGCCAAATGTTTTGTTGAAAACAAAACCAAACAGAAAACCTAACACTCTCTAAGCACCAGAAATATAAACCCACATTTCTCATTCCCAGAAGCACTCAGTAGATTCTTTAAAAAAAAAAAAAAAAAAAATGGACCCACTTAAGCCAAAACTCATCCTCTTTGAGAAAGCACTTGGGGAAATAAATCTGGTCCTACACTGGGCTGGGGAAAGACTCAGCCAGGCCCTGCCACAGGGCAGTCGGCGCCCTTTCTAGTTAGGCCTGGAAGGTGGAAGAGGAACAGGTTTTCTCCACAGGGACTTCCTGGAGTCTGGGGGTTTATGGGACTGCCAAGTTCCCCAAAGCTGGAGGAAGCCCACTGGTGGGGGGGATCTCACAGAGCACAGCTGTCTGCACTACAGGCTCTGGGGCTGGGACAGAGGCAGAGAAGAGACCAGCATCAGGGTGAGGGGGCTAAGTGCTGTGTTCAGGGAGAAGGGGTGTAGGTGGGCACAGACAGAAGGGGGAGGGGGTGCTCCAGGAAGGCAAGTGAATGGTCAGGATTCAGGATAAGATAGAGGGTTTGATCATGATGTAAGTATTGCATCTTTGCATCTAACTTTAAGCAAATGCTGTTTACAAAAACTCAAGCTAATATTCCCTGCCTCCCACCCAAAAAAAACCCACCCCAAAATCCTACACTATGAAGTAGCAGGAGGTTGTTGAGGATGAAGGGAAAGGAGAAAAAAGGGAAAGCAACACTTGACTTGGTGTGGTATGGAGGAGTATACTTGAAAAGGATCTATGAGTTTGCTTTCCTGTTTGTTTAAAAATATGTATGTTCAAATCCCTAAAATTCACACTATTTTTTCCCAACGGTATAGATGCTTCTGAACTTAATTTGTAAGCGCCTCATTGGAAAACCAGCTATTTCCATGGGCTCTGATTCAGCTAGCAGAGAAGACCCCAGAAGACTATCTCTGACTCTGCAGAAGGGGATCTCTGGAGAAACTTGGGGGGTAGGTGGAGAGGGGGTGGCAGGGAGCTTCCGAACAAATTCCATGGAGAATTCCCAGTTCCCTCTGGACTCCTCACCTTCCTGACAAGAGGGGCCCCACTCTTGGAAGTCCAGACCGCTGAACCGCAGGGAGCGACTACCACCAGCCAGGAGAACTCGCGGCTAACAAGAGTACTGTCTCACTCTTCCCTACGCCTGACTCTTGCTTTTCTGCCTATGCTGGGCACCAGGCTCAGCACTAGTCCAGGCTGAGGGTCTGAGCCGCAGAACAGTTTTGTTGCGGTTAAATATATTGAAGTATTCGTTAAAAACCACCTCTGGACTATAAAGCATGTGTTTGGGGTGGGGGGATTACTGTGTATGTCTGCGAGAGGAAGGGGTGGGGAGGGGAAAGGACAAGCTGGGGCAGGCACTCTGGAAAGACAAATGGGTAACCAGCTTGGCTTGGGCAGGCAGGCCCATGGACAGAAGCCAACAGTGAAATGGTCAAGAACAAAGGCCACAGCTCCCATGGACAGGAGAAGAAACCCCGTGAGCATGACATACAAATAGGCCATGCGTGCAGCGGTCTGACAAGGATCCTGTGGTCTGGTGGCTATGCACAAATCAGCCTGGTAGGACCAGGAAAGATGGCCTGTCCTAGGAAGTCCCATCCCCTCCTCCCCTAGGGACAAGATCTCTGCACAACTGTGCATATTCTCGTATTAACTCTGATTCTCTGAGAGGTAGGGGCTGGGGAGGAGTGTCACTGATGATTTCAGAATTTGAATAAGGTCACTACTCCTTTGTCTCATCACTGGAAATTATGGAAAAATAAGTTTTAATCCACAGTATGGGGAATTTAAAATATCCGAAGATTACTGGCCACTGTTCAGAGTGACCAAGGGGGACTTCCAGTTACAGAGCAGGAGAGGGTCCTATGTGAATGTGGGACTAAGAAGGGGACTTAGCCCAAGTCCTGCAAAACCCTTCCACTTCTGGGCCCTGATTACTCTCCACTGGCTCTACTACAGCCAGTGTACACCTCTATTATGCCCACACCTTCCCTCTACTGCTTATGTCCATGTCAGTCCTTGTTCTCTACTCATGACTGAACTCATTACTAGTAGCTCCTAGAAGGCAGAGTGTGGCTGACTCTTAGCCCCAAGTGCCACACAATGCCTGAGATGGTGCTCAGGTTGCTACAGACACAAACAGAATTGGACTTGAATGTCAAGCCTCCCAACAACTCTGAGGTGAAATGGCCATCTCCCTTCTCTTAAAGTAGGGCTAACAGAAATGCCAGAGCTCAGGACCTGGGCCCTTGGCCTGGCTTGGACCTGAGGTGGCTCAGGGCCAACCTGGCCTTCTGGAAGGGAAGGCTGGCCCCCACCACTCACGGCAGGTCAGGAGGTGGCCTGCCAGTGATAGGGAAGGAGCCATGGCTTAGAACTACTAGACAGACATGTGGGCTATGCCTTGACATGACCTACTTGGCTACAGGAACCCTGTTTTTTTCATATATATTGTTAAAAACTCAATTTTAGGAAATGAAGGTATTTGATAAACAGTATCTGAGTGACACGTTGGATCTAGCCTATAATTTTCAATTTTGGTGTCTCTCATGGCCTCATGATGGGCAAGGAAGAGAGAAGACTGACCAGCTGTATTTTCTTGTGCTAGCCTACAAAATGTCACTCTCATCCTGTCCCCAAAGTCCATTTCAACCAAGGTAGATGGAAAGGGTGAGGTGTTCCACAGAATTGTTTGTAGCCCCTGATGGAGAACCACGTTTTCTCCGTGGCCCACGCCTGCCCTGCCTCTGGGATGAAGGGGTTTCTTTATCCGTGCTCTGCGGCCTACCCTGCACACATCCCCAGCTTCAGGTCTCCCAAAGGCCTCAGGTCTGGAGGTGGCATCTAGTGCGTCTCTGGCTAGAGCCTGTCACACAAAGACAAGGACACAGGCAGGCCCTGCTGGAGGCCCAGGAGCTGAGCCAGCACTGTTTAGCCATAGGGTAGAAAGAGAGCGTTGACCCCACTGCTGCTTTCATCACTCCCTCTCTCCTGACACTGTTCCAGCCCCTGCGAGTCAGGTGTATGTGTCTGGGAGGGAGAACACCCATGGTACCCTGCCCCCCGCCTTCAGTGGCCTACGGGGCTGTGGCTCTGATCCTAATGGTCTGGGGGGCCTGGAGACTCACTCGTAGCCTCCTCATGCTGCCTTCCCTACTCCTTCAAATAATAATGACCCTTCCAAGAAAGCCTTACATCATTTACTGCCACTGACCCAGATTTCTAGAAGTATACCCTGGAAGAATTTTTTTTTGGCAATAAAACCGTCAGTTTTTAAATCTCTGAAAGGAAGCTGTGAATCTCTGTTGAACCACAAAGCAAAAACATTTGGTGGATTCAGATTCACAGAACTGTCTCCTTTTTAAAAACAACTCAGCAACAATGTGTGTGAACATTGGGTAAAAGCAGAGTCACGAGAACGATTACTCCTATGATTTGATCATCAACAATAACAAGATCCCAGCTTCCTCAGCCCTGGGCTGGCTTCTCCTGCGAGTAGCTTAGCAACCGGGCCTGGCAGGGCCATGCAGGGCACCCTATCACCTTTCTCTACTGTCGCTTGCTTGCAAGAGTCAAGCCTCGGTTTCACTGTCACAGATGGGAAAACAAGATTCAAAGAATACTGGGCACTCTATGGTCTCCGTTCTGGGGTACCCTTCTTAGGACATTTCCAAAAGTCTAAGTCAAAACTGTCGTCTGTAAGAATGACATTTTAAAATGTGCTTTGTGGGAAAAGTCACGTCAGTTTTAGGACTCTTACCCCTTTCACATTATATGCCATGACTTTCATCCCATGGTAACAGCCAATCAAGGGCCAGAAAGTACTGCTTGCAAATAACACTCTCCACAACCAACACTAGCTGCACGTCACCCTCATGGGCCCAGGGTTCCAGGAAGGGCTGCCGGCACACTGCTGATGCTGGGGCCCAGGCTGACCCGAAGTGCCACCTTATTCTGCAATGCCACATTTGGGGAGAAGAGCATGTGCGGTCCTGGATTTGGGGGTGCCCTGTTCTGGATGTGTGGATCTCAGGTCATTAATCTGGAAGCACACTAACGTGGGGTGCAGGCTTCTGGGAGCTTGGTGCCCGTTTTCCCTGCTGACCTCTGACTGTGGGACGTGGGAAAGCCGGTGGGTGGTCTTTCTAGGTCTGCACTCTGCTCCCTCTCTGACAGTGGGCCATTCTACCCTGGGTTCAGCTCAACCCGTCCTCTCAGATCTCCCTTCCAAAGCCAGGACATCAGTAATGGGCACATGAGTTTCTCAGTCAAGTCTCCTCTTCCATTTTCCTGTTCTTAAAGAACACTAAAGGACCCCCATCCACCGTAAGTTATTAGAGAGTATCAGTACTTCTCTAGAGCTGTCTGGTCCCGCCGCCCCGGAATGGAGTACCGTCAGTATTTGTGGACACTGGCGTGGCTGAGTGTGGCTATTCTGGAAATACCTGACTTCATCCAGTCAGGCGGTGTGAGGAGGTCTGAGAGGAGGCTGGCTTCGGAGTGGCTGGCAGGAGGCAGCAAGAACCACAGAGGGAAGGGAGAGGCCAGGGTCGGGGCACCCAAAGGTGGGGTGGACGAAAGGGTAAGGGATGGTGGGGACGGCGGGAGGGACTGAACGGCTCTACCGGCACGGCAGGCTTGCCAGCCCAGCAGACGGTCTACACTGGGGATCTAAAGCACGCCGGAGTGCCTCCTGAGCAGCACCAAACCCCAGCAAGTGGGACGACGGTTCACGTTAATGTCCAATATATGACCCAAAGGACACATTAAAGGGTGTGAAAGCAGACCCAGGTGGTTGCCTTCACTGCTGAGTTGAAATTTTTAAAATAAATAAAAAATATCTTAAACGAAAACTTGCAAAGCCCCAGACCTTAAGATGATAAGCGCTGCTGCTTTTTTTTTCCTTTGAAAAATGCATACAAAATACAGATAATGGTTATAAAATGTCAGCGGCGATGGTTATTTGCTGGAACACAGGGTCCACCACCGGAAATGCATCATGAGAGCCTGAGTGCAATCAGGACAGGAAGGAGGGGGGAGGGGAGGAGGAGCACTTGCAAGGCAGGAGCAGGAGGGCTGTGTCACTTGAGATGCGAAAGAAAATTGACAGTGAGGTTGTAAAAATGATGCAGCTTCAGAACCAAACTGTTAGCCACAAAGCAATTTACATGGAAGGTCAAATTCATGCCTTTCATTTTCTTTCATGAAGGATTAAAAAAATTAAGAGAAGTGGAATTCCCTCTCTCTCCACCCCCCCTTTTTTGGGTGTTAATAGAGAAATATTAATTAACTCTTACTCTCAGGTCTTAAAAGCCTTTGCATCATTTTTATTTTCAACAAAAGTGAATCATCTTTTACAAAACCATGGCGT